>NC_135720.1:7388739-8038527 GCF_964656455.1 Halichoerus grypus | reverse complement strand
GGCAAAGGGTCCAGGATGGGGGTGACCCATCATGGAGGGCTTGAGGGAGCAACAGGGCAGTGGAGGGGCTGGGCCCCAGGGGAGCAGGTGAAGCAGCCTTCGGTCGGAGGCACAGGAGACAAGATGGAGGCAGATGCAGATGACGTTAGTTCTGATTGTTCTGAGGTGACAAGGTGTGAGCGTCCGACAGGAAGTTTCTACATTAGTACAGCATGAGGACATTCACTGGCTGGTGTGGAGGTACGCTGGGGAGGAACGTGGGGCTGGAGGTGAGAAGGAAGGAGTAGGGGGATGAAGGGCCCGGGATGGAGTCTAGGAGGCAGAGGGCAGGGAACACAGAGGTTGCAGGGTGGGGAGATCTGGGGGTGGAGACCAGGTCACTGTGACCACACAGGAGGTTGGCCCCTTGCTTCCTCAAGTAGCCACCGGAGTGTGGGATCAGTTTGGAAAAATGGAGTCAATGAAGCTCCCTACCGGGATGAAGAGTTAGCAAGTGATTTGCCCATTTCATTCATGAAAAAAGGAAAGGGAAATAATCCTCAATCGTTATACCATTAGAACTGAATATTTTCCCAGAAAACTTTCTGAGGCTGCTGATAAGACTAGCATGTTAATAATAATACAGTCTGCCGGGCGATGAGAGGGGGCACACGTGGGAACCTGCAAAACCCCCAGGGGAACCATCCCCCCCCCCCCCCCCCCCCCGGCTGAGATGCCAGATGCCTGAGACCAGGATTCTGGCTTCCTCCTTACAGTGAGTTAATGAACCTCGGAAGGGCCGCTGTTCCCTGAGGACCACACGGTTGGGCCCTCAGGTCCGGGGAGCAGTCCCTCAGGACAGCAGTGATGCACGCCTCCCGATCGAAACCCTTGCTGTCTCTTGGTGCCCTTTGGACCCCAAATACTCCCCACTTCCCTGTCTCCTTGCCTCTGAAGGTTTGGCCGAAAATTATGTCTCTTGGCCACCAGCCTAATCAGTGCCATCTTGGGTGTCCTCATGGCCGTGGCGCAAGACTACCCGTCTCTGCTGCTCTTCCGCCTGCTGCAGGGGCTGGTCAGCAAGGGCAGCTGGATGTCTGGCTATGTCCTGAGTAAGTGTCTGCTGGGCTGAGTTCCCACCAGGGCAGGTGGGCGGGTGGGGCAGGTGGAAGGGGGTGGAGCCAAACGTGGAGGTGGGATTTAGGGGGAGAGGGGACATTTGCGGGGTCTAGAGAAATTGTGCTAGCTCTAGTTGTATGTGATTGTCTGACCGGACAGGGCACGATGTGGGGATAGCCTCCTTCCCTCCCTCCTTCCTTCCTCCTCCCTCCCTCCCTTCCTCCTCCCTCCCTCCCTCCCTCCCTTGCCCCCTGAAAGCTTGCAGGTCACATATTCCCTGGGCCTCCCCTGGGAATATTGGTCTCCTTTACTGGCTTCTCTTCTCCCCCATCCCTCAATGTGGCAGGACCCAGGACTTTGTCCTCCCCGTCCCCAAACCTGCTCCACCTGCAGACCCCCACCCCAGCCCCCAGTCGGTGACGTGCCCTCTGTCCAGCCACTCAGGCCAGAGGTCTGGCAGTCAGCATGGCCCCCATTTCTCTACACCTGCTTCTGGCCCCTCAGGGGTTCTGTTGCTGGCTTTCACAGCGCACACGTGTCCACCATCTCTCCTCTGCCCCTGCCCCGGGCCCAAGCCAACGCCATCGCTTCTCCTCCACATGGGTCCCCAGTCTCAACTCAGCAGTGGACGTGGGATTGTGTTGCCCCTCTGGGCCCGGGCTCTGCCCTTCATGCAGCACAGACCAGCCTCTGTAAGGCCCCCAGGACGGCCTGGCCCCGGGCACCGCCCCTCTCCCTGGAGATCTGCGTCCTTGGCTCCCACTGCCTGGAACTTCACCCTTGAGGTTCACCCCCCTGCACTGCTCTCTGAAAAACTGCAACCCCTTCACCCTCCACTCTCCCGATCCCCTTCCACCAGTGAACTCTCCGTCCCGCCGTGGCACAAAGTGCATTCTGGCCTGGCACACAATTTACGCATTTGCTGGGTGTGCCCTCTGCCCTCTCTCATGAGGACGTGGGGTTATGAGGGCACGACTCTGCCCGTGGGGCTGATGACACACCCCAAACACCCAGAGTGGTGCCGGGTCCCTGGTAGGCACCCAGGAATGCTTGTTAAATGAATGTGCGCTCCTGGGGCCGTGAGAAATCTCACAGCTCAGTCTGGAGTTTGTCGGGGCAAAGCTCTGGGGAGGAGAAGGGGGGCCCGTGTTCAGGCATACCAGACCCTGAAGCACCCGGAGGACACTACAGACGGCAAATGGGGGGATTAAAAAAGGACAGCCAGGTGTGTCTCAGGGAGGCTTGAGCTGAGTAACATCAGCAGGACGAGGGGAAGGAGCCTGGGGTCAGCCAGGCAGGGGCAAGGTGCAGGGGCTCGCCAGGGGGAGGGAGGGAGGGAGGGAGGCCACGGGGAGCACAAGGAGCCCCAGTGGTGACTCACGTCCTGTTTCAGTCACAGAGTTCGTGGGCTTGGGCTACAGGCGAATGGTGGCGATCCTCTACCAGATGACCTTCACGGTGGGGCTCCTGCTGCTCTCGGGGGTGGCCTACGCCATCCCTCACTGGCGATGGCTCCAGCTGGCCATCTCTCTGCCCACCTTCCTCTTCCTGCTCTACTACTGGTATGCGGGTCCTCCACGGGGGCCCTGCTCCTCTCTCCACCCCCCGGGACCATGCTTAGTGAACTCCGACCGCCTGGTGACCTCGTGGCCACACAAGCCATCCCCCAAATGGCCACAGTGGCCACACACTCGGGCACAGGGCTGCTTCTGCCCTTTGTGCCATTTGGAGTGTTCTAATATTACAGGATGGCCCCTGTTACATGGGGAGCTACCCTCAAACAGAGCCTCTTTCAATTTGCATCCCTTTAGAAAGAGGGGCAATGCTTCAAGTCAGATAGGAAGCCACCTAGCCACATAGTAGGCATTTGCTGTTTGTTGAATGGATGAATGAATGAATGAGTGAATAAAAGTTCTTGGGGAATGTGCACATTAAGCCATTGTGAGACAAACCAGTCCCAAGATGAGGTATTAATCTTACTAGCAGACAGCACTTGGCAGGGTCCCAAGAGATAAGCAGCTGGACAGATGAGTTTTGAGTTTTGATTGTGGGCCAAGGAAGGGGTGCAGAGAGGGCTATGGAGAGAAACATCTCATCCCTGCACCCTTCATCACCATTCTGCTAAGGACAAATTATCTGTGGGTAGCACTGAAGTAGACCCAATCTCTCTAAACCAGGGCTTGCCGCTGGGAGCAGTATGTCTATGGTCAGGACGAGCCTGCTCTCCCCCATCAGGGTGAAATCCGGGGCTCCGCAGTGGGGAAGGACGCCCTGGCCGAGTCTCGCTGGCCAGGCAGGGTAGGCCTATGCCTGAGTGTTTTCAGAAGACCTCATGCCGGAGATTCCCAATCCTCACATTGTAACATCCTTACCCGGTTTGAAATGGACCGCATGCTATCTGTTTATTTGGTTTTGGAGATATTTGGTATCTTGTTCAACAGCCCTTGTAAGACGCGGAGACACCCTGCTGTCACACAAGGGTTGGGGGCCGTATGGAGCATCGATTCTGTGCGAGGAGTTTCCAGGGGAACAAGGGCTGCCAGTGGCCGGCAGAGAGTGGGACCCCTGCTCCGTGGAATGAAGGCCACAGAGGAAAACAGCAGTTCCCTTTTTGTCCCTAAGTCTTAGCAGGTGGCACTGAGAGTATGAGGGACCCACGAGCTCCTTCGTGGGCACCCTGAGCCAGCACAGGATGACCCCAGGTCCTCGTCCACTAGCTGCTTGAGGAATTACAGTCCCGAAGTGAAGAGGGTGGGCTGCTTGGAGCAATAGCACCTCTGTGAGCAGGGCTTCCCATCAGACGCGCTCTGGGGACGCCACCACGTAGGGACATTGGTGTCTGCAGGTGTGTGCCCGAGTCTCCCCGGTGGCTGCTATCACAGAAGAGAAACACTCAAGTGACAAAGATAATGGACCATATCGCCCAAAAGAACGGGAAATCGCCTCTCGCTGATCTAAAGGTGACAAACTAGCAAGGGGTTTCTCATATCACTGAACTTTGGGTTGGGTTTATGATTTAGAAAATGCTTCCGGGGCTGCCTTGGGGAGCAGGAAGGCCCTGGAGGAATTTGGGGTGATGAGCGCTGAGCACAGGAATGGGTGGGGTGGCTCTGCGGGCTTCTTCTGCTCCCCCCAGCTTGGATGCAGCTGATGCTCTGACTCCCTCCTAGATGCTCTCTCTCGAAGAGGATGTCACCGAAAAGCTGAGCCCCTCCTTTGCAGACCTGTTCCGCACGCCACACCTGAGGAAGCACACCTTTATTCTGATGTACCTGTGGTGAGGGGCCTTTCCTGTACCTTCCCGCAACGGAATCGGGTGCTTGCCCGGGCACTGGGGTACTCACCCACGTACCCTGGCCCACCCCCGGGGTCTGCACCCCTCTCCAGGCTGCTTTCTTGCAGCCCCCTACCCTGTTCCCTCAGAGGACATCCGGCCGGCTCCCCATCACCTGGGCTTTGTCCTTGACATTCAGTAGCTCCCCCAACCCCAGGGGCTGAGTGGCTGGACTGTGGGCTCCCCCCCTTCAGCTGGAGCCACTCTGCTGCTTGGACACTCGTTTCTGCTTCCAGCAAGGTTTTACTAGAACCAAGGGTCCAAGCTAGTAGGGCGATGCCTGGTACATGGTAGCCCTGCAAATATTTGCTGAAGGTTGAATAAATAACCACGGTTCCACAGAATCCATCCCAAGTGCAGGAGATGCCAGCCAGGCTCACCATGCCCTCCCTTGGCCCCGCCAGTCACCTGCCATGTCCCCGTGTTGGCCCCAGAGTCCTGCAGCCAGCGCACGATGGGCCCTGGGAGCCTTTGCAAACACCCCAGCTGCCTGGTGCACTTCCATCCCCCTCTTTACTTCCTCCCCTTTCCACTCACTCTCCCCACTGCCATCTCCTAATGCACTCCTCTGGGGGGGCGGGTTTGACTCCTCTGCTCTCACACCCCTGCACCCACTCCCCGGGCCAATTCTGCTCTTTTTTGAAAGGTCACTCCCCTGTCCACATCCTCCGCTGGCTTCCTAACAAACTGAGGATAGAACCAAGTCCCTTTCCGTGGCCTACAGGGAGCTGACCCTGAACACCCCTTCCCTCCACCCGCTCTTTCCTTCCCAGCACTTCCCGGCCGCGTGACTCCAGACAGCTCTGCATTCTCTCTATGACTCAGTTTCCTCGTCAGCAAATAGGGGTAATGGTAGTACCCCCCCTCACCCGCGTGTTGGTAGATTCATGAGATAATTTGTGTAAATGGCTTAGAACCAGGGGCTCAGTCCCACGGGCTACTATTTTAACATGTACATGCAATTCATGGGTTCTGCCAAAAGATGGCAGGCCTGCACACTTGTTAACTGTTTTTTGACGAAAAATCAAGCTTATACATTCATTTCTCTTAAATCAATCTCTTCATCAGTAAGATGTGACTGTTCCATTTTAGTGGGGCACAGAGAGGGCGTGGTGAGCCTTTTGGAAATCAGGAATGATTCAGGACTAGAAACAAGAGTATCCCAATGTTTCTCTGTGTGCAGCTTTATAAAACAAGGGAGTATATTGATGAGAACTATTAGTTGTGATCTCCGTTTTGGAGCTGATGGACAATTTATGTGCTGGGATAAGACAGCAACTTCTTATCAACCAAAATCTCTACCCGCAGTGTAAATACCAATATAATGATCAAATGTTTCTAGCCTCCAAAATGATACAATGTCACCAAAAGAGACACGTGGGACTCTGAATTCTCCCTGAGTGACTTGGCCGGTCCCCACTGGTCTCTGTGCCGTATTCTGTACCACTGCTCTTCTTCCCTGGAATACGGGTGGAGGGTCCTCTGGTGGGCTACAGGGTGGAAGAGGGAGGGGAACAGCGCTGTTGACGAAGCAGGAAAGACTTGGCTGGCACCTCCTCTGCTGTGCTTTGCGGACTTGACCTTGGGAAGATGATGATGAGGATGCCAATCATCGCTCATCTTTAGCGAGTGCTTTCTTCGTTCCCAGAACCACACCAGGCACTTACTGTGGGACAGAGAGGGGGTGCAGCAAGGGCCGTGGAGAGAAATATCTCATCCGTGCACCTTTCATCACCGTTCTGCTGAGGGCAAGCCTGATCTGTAGGTGGCACTGGGGTAGGACACAGTGAATGAAGGCTGGTCTCTAAGCCTTATACATCTGTGGTCAGGACAGGGCTGCTGTCCCCTTGTGGGTGTGGAACAAGGGGCTCCCCGTGGGAAAGGATGCTCTGGCTGAGACTCGAAGTTTGGGCAGGATGGAACTGTGTCTGAGTGTTCTCGGAAGACCTTATTCCATTTATTGATGAGGGAATTGAGGCACAGAGGGCTTTGTTCAGTTACTCAAGGTCACACAGCTCACACAGCAGTCTGATTGCTGAATCTGCTCACTCCGTGGTGCCTTCTGCCCATCCCCTTGTAGCTGCTGGGGCCTCAGGGTCCTCGTTTGCCATCTCGAGGACATGGCGTTGTATCCTGGAAGTCACTATGTCACATCAATCCTGAGAGGAGCTTCTCCCTGAGCGCCCCTCTAGGACAGCCTTCCTGATTTTTATCCCCTCTTCTCATGTCGCTCCAGGACATTCTAAATCGAGGGACACCTGTTCCTCTCCAGCTCGTAGGGACCTTTGTCCTCGCTGGACAGGATCTTAACTCTCTCCCATCCCACAGACGGAGCCTCTGCCTGAGACTGCTTCTCCTCTGTGCTCAGGTTCACCAGCTCCGTGCTCTATCAGGGCCTCATCATGCACGTGGGCGCCACGGGGGGGAACCTCTACCTGGATTTCTTTTACTCTGCTCTGGTTGAATTCCCGGCGGCCTTCATCGTCCTCGCCACCATTGACCGCTGTGGCCTCATCCGCCCCTTGGCCGCGTCGAATCTGGTGGCGGGGGCAGCCTGCTTCGTCATGATCTTTATTTCACATGGTGAGTCGTGCGTTCCTCTCATCTTCTAGGTAATCAAATTATCGATCCGAAATTCAGATCGAATTTGGGAATAGTGTTTCAGGTCCTGGATGTGCCCCTTGAACAAGAACAAAGACAAAGACAGGGTGTTATCTTAGTCTACAACTTTGTTGTTGTTTTTTTTTTAATTTTAAATTGCGGTATAACATACACACAATGAGCAAATGACAAGTGTACAAGCTGATGACTGTTTGCATGTGAATGTACCTGGGCACCATGACCTAGATATGTGGAACATTTTCAACACCCCAGAAGGTTCCCCTGTGTTCCCTGACAATCCGTACTGACCCCTCCTGTTCAGATCACCACTGCTCTGACCTCTGTCACCGAAAAGTAATTTTGACTGTTCTTGAACTTCATACAAAAGGACCCATAGCAAAGGTACCCTGTGTCTTTGTCTGGCTTCATTCCCTCATTCCATCCGTGAGGTTTGTCCATGTTGTCACACCAGAGTGTAGTTCATTCTCTTTCACTGTTGGGCAGCATTCTACCGCCTGAATCCCATGCTACCATCCCACGCTGACTGACACTTGTGTGGTTTCCAGCGTCTGCCTACTGGGAAAAGCTGCAGGGAATGTTCCGGCACATGTTTCTTCATGGGCATAGACTCATTTCCCTTGGGTACAAATCTGTGAGTGTGTTTGCTGGGTCAGGGGTGGCATCTACGTAGCTCTAAGTCGATATAAGCAGGTTTCCAAAATGGCGGGACCAACGTACACTCCCATCAACGACGCCTGAGCGTTCCAGTTGTTTCACGTCCGAGCCAACACTGGGCACTGCTCGTCTTTTTGACACCAGCTGTTTTGGTGGGTGTGTGCTTTCGTCCGTGGTTCTTACAACCCAAGATAATCCAAAGCAGAGTAACTTTAGTCAGTTTTAATTTGAGTACACAAATTGCCTTTCATATTTGTCACATTTGGGAAGATGGTTGAATAAGCACTAGGCACGTTTGCTATTTCCTCAGTTTGTATTGCTTGTGCTCTGCCCCTGTGGGTTAAATGAGTTGTTTCGGTAAGTGTTTAGGGAGAGGGTACTGTGGGAAGCGGTTCCTGAAATCTGTACTCTCAAGAACCAGGCTGTGTAGATCAGGCTGAAAATAAACAGCTCAGTTTTCTTCTCCCTCCTTGCACGAGAGAACAAAGAAGACAGGGAAAGGAACAGAGTCTATCCGAAATAGATTTTACCCACGATCTTCCCCATCTTCCTATTTCTGGAATCCTGGAAAGATGAATGGGAGGATTTTTTTTTTTTAAATAACAACACTAGGTGCAGAGGAGGAGCCGAAGGTCTGAGATTGTTCAGTTATCCCCGGACAGAGCTCAGGCATCATAATCTCTGGTCCCAGGCGCCCCCCGCCGCCCCGAGGGCCCTCTTCCCATCCCCCACCCTCTCCACTTGCCTCTACTGAGTCCTTGTCGCGTTAGATGATAAACACTCACTCCCTCTTCCGGGAAATATTTCAAGTACCCTCTGTGTGGCCAGCACGCATCTAGACCCTGGGATCTCAGCAGTGAGCAAAGCAGAGAAAGTTCTTCCTTCACGGAGTTTACGTTCTAGAGGGAAAAAGCGAAGGTGAAGCATGGTGGGCGTTAATCCTTTGTGTGGCGGTCAGGGGCGGCCTTAGGAGACCTGAACCAGGGGAACGAGCCGAATGTACTTAGGAGTACATTCACCACCTGGGGAATGTACTTCCCAGGCAGGAGGACAGAAGTGGGAGGATCCCCGAGGAAGGTAGAGCTGAACATTCAAGGAGCAGCCAGAATCCCTGTGCCCGAAATTGGAAGAGCAGGGCAGGAGTGGGGGGGACAGAGGTGGGGGTTCGCAGGGGGCAACCTTGGACGGTATCCCCTGTGTGGAAGGGAAGCACTGGGGGCTTTGGGCAGGGATGCTCCCCGCGGTCCCTCTGGCTGCTGAAGGGAGTGGTGCCCCCAGCGCCGAGGGGGCCAGGGCGGCAGAGGCGTTTGCCAGATTAAAGACCCCAGCGTGTGTGCACACGGCCCTCCCTGCAGATGCCATCTGCGTGAACTTCCTCATCTCTTCTCTTTAGGGGGCTGGAGGGTATCCATGATTAACGGCTTGCCTTGGGCTCTCCACCTTGTGGAGACTGAGCTGGACCTGGTGGTGGGCTCATTCCTAAGGCCACCGTGTCCTCTCTCCTGGGAGCCTCCTGCTGGTGGAGGGAAACGAAGCATGTCTTCCATTAGCAGCCAGTATCTGGGGACAGGGGTCAGGATGACATGACGTCTGTGACCGCAGAGGCTTTATTAGTCACCTGGCATGTCCCGGGAGCCACTTGCTTGTTAGTGTGTGAGGTAATCCAGGTGGATGGAGCACGTGATGGGGCCCAATTCCTCGACTGGTCCTCAGTAGGGGGCGGGCTTCCTGGACCCTCACGTAATGGGGAGCCCCAGAGCCGTCTGCAGAGTCAAGGGTTTGCTTCCCTCGTACTTGCATCTGAGACTATCCCGAAAGGTGTTTTGTTTAAAAGAAAAATGTGTTTGGAAGTGAAGGCTAGAGTGAGGATTAGAAATCTGGTCCGCCAGCTCCCGGGCTGCTGCCTGAGGGGCTGCATTACTGTGGGCCTCCCGTGTCAGGGGTCACTGTGGGCCTCCTGTGTCTGTCAGGGGTCACTGTGGGCCTCCCTCCTGTGTCAGGGGTCACTGTGGGCCTCCCTCCTGTGTCTGTCAGGGGTCACTGTGGGCCTCCTGTGTCTGTCAGGGGTCACTGTGGGCCTCCCTCCTGTGTCAGGGGTCACTGTGGGCCTCCTGTGTCTGTCAGGGGTCACTGTGGGCCTCCCTCCTGTGTCTGTCAGGGGTCACTGCGGGCCTCCCTCCTGTGTCTGTCAGGGGTCACTGCGGGCCTCCCTCCTGTGTCAGGGGTCACTGTGGGCCTCCTGTGTCTGTCAGGGGTCACTGTGGGCCTCCTGTGTCTGTCAGGGGTCACTGTGGGCCTCCCTCCTGTGTCAGGGGTCACTGTGGGCCTCCCTCCTGTGTCTGTCAGGGGTCACTGTGGGCCTCCTGTGTCTGTCAGGGGTCACTGTGGGCCTCCCTCCTGTGTCAGGGGTCACTGTGGGCCTCCTGTGTCTGTCAGGGGTCACTGTGGACCTCCCTCCTGTGTCTGTCAGGGGTCACTGCGGGCCTCCCTCCTGTGTCAGGGGTCACTGTGGGCCTCCTGTGTCTGTCAGGGGTCACTGCGGGCCTCCCTCCTGTGTCAGGGGTCACTGTGGGCCTCCTGTGTCTGTCAAGGGTCACTGTGGGCCTCCTGTGTCTGTCAGGGGTCACTGTGGGCCTCCCTCCTGTGTCAGGGGTCACTGTGGGCCTCCTGTGTCTGTCAGGGGTCACTGTGGGCCTCCCTCCCGTGTCAGGGGTCACTGTGGGCTTCCCTCCTGTGTCAGGGGTCACTGTGGGCCTCCTGTGTCTGTCAGGGGTCACTGTGGGCCTCCTGTGTCTGTCAGGGGTCACTGTGGGCCTCCCTCCTGTGTCAGGGGTCACTGTGGGCCTCCTGTGTCTGTCAGGGGTCACTGTGGGCCTCCCTCCTGTGTCAGGGGTCACTGTGGGCCTCCTGTGTCTGTCAGGGGTCACTGTGGGCCTCCCTCCTGTGTCAGGGGTCACTGTGGGCCTCCTGTGTCTGTCAGGGGTCACTGTGGGCCTCCCTCCTGTGTCAGGGGTCACTGTGGGCCTCCCTCCTGTGTCAGGGGTCACTGTGGGCCTCCCTCCCGTGTCAGGGGTCACTGTGGGCCTCCCTCCTGTGTCAGGGGTCACTGTGGGCCTCCTGTGTCTGTCAGGGGTCACTGTGGGCCTCCTGTGTCTGTCAGGGGTCACTGTGGGCCTCCCTCCTGTGTCAGGGGTCACTGTGGGCCTCCTGTGTCTGTCAGGGGTCACTGTGGGCCTCCCTCCTGTGTCAGGGGTCACTGTGGGCCTCCTGTGTCTGTCAGGGGTCACTGTGGGCCTCCCTCCTGTGTCAGGTGCTAGCGGCAACATTACTGCATAGGAATTAAAAAGCCGACGTTTCTGGAGTGGTCATGGTGGATGTTTGACACATATCATCTCAGGATCCCATAACAACTTACAGGCTGGCTCTAATGCTTCCCATTTTACAGCTGGGGAAACCAAGGCCCAAAGAGGTAAGTCACTCGGCTGACAGGAGGCAGATCCAAAAAGCATGCTCTTTCCTCTGCGTAAAGGAACCCTCCCTGCTGTGTCACCATCAGGTTCTGAAACCTCTCAGGCCTCAGGTTACTTATCCCAAAATGAAAGGGTTCGACAAAGCAGTCTTTCTGGCTCTTCCAGCTCTGAAGTCCAAGCTTCCTAACGTGGCTCCTCGAGGGAGGGAACTCCGTGGGCACAGTCCTCATGTGAGTTCCCCACCTCCATGTGTTTCCTGTCCAGATCTACACTGGCTAAACATCACAGTGGCTTGTGTTGGCCGAATGGGAATCACCATCGTGTTCCAGATGGTGTGCCTGGTGAACGCCGAGCTGTATCCCACGTTCATCAGGTGGGTGCACAAAGCGGGGGGCGGGGATGTGTGGTTGGGTCACCACTGACACAGCTGGGCACCAGCCAGGCTCCATGAGGACCAGCATTTCCAAGACAGTTCCTCAAGGCTCCCCCAAAGGTTGGTCCATTTGGACACTGAGGTGGGCGGTGGGCATCAAAGAGAGGGTCAACATCTAATTATGGGAGAGAATGTGAAATGGGAAGGTTGGAGTAGAGTGTGCAGCGGGCAAGCACAAGAGAACAGGCATCTGCATGGAGAGAGCCCTGGGCAAGGACTGCAAGACTGAGCTTCAGCCCAGCCCTCAGCTCCGACTAGTTGGGTAAGTCCAGCAACCACGCTGACCCCTGCAGACATAATGTGCTTAAACAGAGTTCCGACTGGTACAATGACACACAAAGCATTTCTAGACATCTGCCATTTCGCCCCTAACGTCACTGTTATTTCCATTTTACAGATGAGGAAGTTGAGTTTCACAGAGGGAAAGAGAACTTGCAGGAGACACACAGCCAGAAAGTGGCAGGGCATCTTTCTGACCTCGAAGCTGGGCTCTTCCCGGGATGACACAATCCTTTTCTGTAAACTTAGCAACAAGCCTCAAAGACTTATTATTATTATTTTTAAAGATTTATTTATTTATTTTAGGGGGGAAGAGAGAGAGAGAGAGCTCATGTGAACGTGGGGGAGGGGCAGAAGGAGAGAGAGAGAATCTCAAGTACACTCCTCACTGAGCGCGGAGCCTGGAGGGTGGGGAAGGGGTGCTCAATCCCACAGCCCTGAGATCATGACCTGAGCCAAAAACAAGAGTCAGATGCCCAATGACTGAGTCACCCAGGCGCCCCAGGCCTAGAAGACTTATTGTTTAAAGTCAGGTTTAGACCCAAATTCACTGTAACATGAAGTTCACTGAGTTTTAGATTATATGTGTATTCATTTACTGGCCACCACAATCAATATGGAGACATTTCCATCGCCTCCAAAGGCTTCCTCATATCCCTTTGCCATCAGTCCCCCCGCTTCCCTATCTCCAGCACCTGGCAACCACTGCTCTGATTTCTCTCCCTTTGGTTTTACCTTTTCCAGAATATTATTATGTATATGAAGCAACATGGCATGAATGTAGCCTTGTGTGTTCACCTCCTTTCACTCAGCATGATGGGGCCCGATCCATGTAGTTGCAGGCGTCCATGCTTTGCTCCTTCTGAGTGCTGAGTGGTATTCCAATGTGTGAATGATGATCCACGATTTGCTTATCCATTTGCCAGTTTATTGGCATTGACTGTTTCCAGTTTCGAGTGATTATAATATAGCTGCTCATAAACATTCAGGTATGGGTCTTTGAGTGGATATATGTTTTCATATCTCTTGGAGTGGTTCATATGGTGCGTGTTTAAATTTATAAGAAACTGTCAGAATGTTTTCCAAAATGGCTGCACCATCTTGTATTCCACCAGCCACGTGTGAGAGATCAGGTTGCTCTACCTCTTCATCAGCACTTGGTGTTGTCAGTTTTTTATTTGTCTAAGTGTTTCTGGGATGTAGTGGTATTATTATTGTGACTTTAATTTACATTTGCCTAATTACCAACAATGTTGAGCATCTTTGTATGTACTGATTGCCATCTGCATTTTAGGAGACTTAGTTTTAAATGAAGATTGTTTTTATTGTAAAAGTAATTAACCACTTTATTTAAAGTTTTAATTCTGACCTTTGTTAGAATTTGGTATATTTCCTTAAGCTCTTTTTTCTGTCTGTATGGTTTCCTATTTCCCATGCCATTGTGCTAGTGGTTTCTAAGAAATATTCCAGGTCCCCAATCTCTTAGCTACACAGCAATCTGAGCCCCTCAGTCAGCCAGAAGATGCAAGGGTGGCTCTGATTTACTCTCCTCTTCCCCACCTGTCCTTCATTAAAAGGCCCTGTCTAATACTCTCATCTGTAAAAGGTTGCTTGGACTGAGTACAAAGAGATGAAGGCAAACTAAAGAGAAAATCTTCTACATTTGGCAGTCCTGAGCCCAGAGTCTAAAATAGCTGGGCCAAACAATTCCATTGTCATGGCCACCGGACCCAAGGGACTGACTGAAAATGTAAACTGTCAAAGGTACTGAGTGCCTGCTCCTATGTGGAAGAAGGCCAAGCAACCCATCTCAAGGTCAACCCCTTGACCATTTGTGCAGAGAGCTTGTTGATGAGGATTCTCAGTAACTAGGAACGGAAGCCAGATGTTGAGAAATGACTTTAAACATGATCCACACATACATAGCAATAAGACAGTCGTGAAAGTGCTGGCATTTTCACTAAATGGAATCAAATCTAAATCATTAAAAAAAAAAGAGGATTATTTCAGTTATTTTATTACTTTACAAGGACTACAAAGTCAAAAAATTACTATCGAAGCCATTTTGACTGTGCTTCTTATTCACAGGAGGTATTAGAAGTGAACAGTATCCTCCTTCTAACTACAACACGTATTGTCAAGAACATTCTTTTGGCTTCAGTAGGCACTGCCTTGTGTTGAGAACTGTCTCTCCTTTTCGTCTCCTCAGTATGGTATGAACTCCCTGAGAACAGGAACGACGTACCATACGTCTCTGTGCCTCTGCACCTGTTCTCCCGCTGTGCTAAGCAGTCACTAAGTGCTTGTAGAATGGCTGAATGAATCAAGCACCACAACACTGTGAATTTTACATAAGGGACCCAGTTCCCTACTTCTTCTAGCTTCTGTGTGCTTATTCAATTTTTTACTTTTTTAAGATGTAGTTTCTTAAAATAATAAAAAAATAATGTTTTTTTTATTCTTGTCTTGGAAATCACACTCAAGCTATTAGAAGAATGAGAATAAACCCTGAAAATGCCAGCTTTGAAACGAGGATGACCCTGAAAAACAAGGTGTAAGAAGAAGGGCTACCTAATGCAGTGAGGTTTCAGAAGGTCTGGAAGATTCCAGGGATGCACACTGTGACAGTAACTCGTGGACAAGGCCAGCAGTTTTCCAAAGTAGGAAGCCTACCTGGGAGGGTATAACCCACAATCCCTTGTTTGCAGTAACAGGATGGATATAGGGTCTGGAGACATAGGCTTCATTCCCTGAACACTGGGAGGCTGAAGGTGAAGCTGGGAGAGTGAGGCCAGGAGAGAACCTTCAGGAATCTTGGGGATAGCTGTGTCCTGCAAGGCAGGGTGGAGGAGAGAGACCTTGCATTGTGAGGAATTCTGCACTGTCAACCCCTGTAGATTGAGAGTGAGAGACGTTAAAACATCTGATCACATACAACCCTGGTCAAAAAGAGAATTTTTACTAGCCTAGAACATGATCTGGCCCCTCCCCACAAATTCTTCTGAAATGGTTGATACAGGAAGAAATCACAGTATTAAAAGATGAATAATAAAAAAGTAATTCACCCAGTTATACAAATACATCATGAGAGAAAAAGAGAAAGGAACAGATAAAGCAAATGACAGATGAAGAATACACTCTAGAAAAATATTGTCACAAAGGAGATGAAAATTGTAACCCCAAATACCTCAATTAATGCAAAATATTAATTAATCAGTCGTATTTATAAAATAAGAGTTTAAAGCAGAGATAAAAGTTCCCGAGAAGATATGGGATAAGATGATTGAAATGGAAACCTATCTGAAAGCAGGGCAAAGGAGAACTGATCTAGTGAGGGAAAGGCAAGGTAGGGCTAAGAATTGCAAAATAAAATTGAAATAAGTGAAGTTTAAAAGTCTTGGAGATCACAAGCACAAGCTCACACATGCGTACACATGCACTTGTCCCAAAGAAGATAACTGAAATCATGGAACAAAAAAACTTCAAGGAAAAAAAAAAAAAACCTTTACAGAAACTTCTGGAAATAAAAAATGTTTGACTCTATGATTTGAAGTGGCACTCGGTGAAACAGGAAAAACGGACTCAGAAGGAAAAATGATAAAGAATATTCTAGTTAAGTTACTGGGCCCAAAGTGTAAGTCACAGATATAGGGAGAATATCAAATTGATTGTCAACTTGATAATTATTGAATGTGCGATTAAAGTGAATGTGATTTTGACAACAGAACAGCAGTAAATGTCATAAATCTGACAATAAAGAAATGCTAGAAGACAAGGAAGGGAGAGGGGATGTTGCATGTGGTATAATAGACTGGTTTCCTTAGTATACTTTCTTCAGCTTGCAAAAAAATATATTATTAAAAGCTGATATGGGGCACCTGGGTGGCTTAGTGGGTTGAGCATCTGACTTTTGATTTCGGCTTAGGTCATGGTCTCAGCGTTGTGAGTTGAGCCCCAAGTCAGGCTCTGAGCTCAGTGGGGAGTCGGCTTGGGATTCTCTCTCTCCCTCTTCCCTCTACCCGTTCCCCCACTCGCCTGTGGGCTCTCTTGCTCTCAAATAAATAAATAAATAAAATCTTTTTTTAAAAGCTGATAAATTATGTAGTGTTTTAGGTGTATTTTAAGATGTAAAGGCAAACGCTGAAACAGTGGTATAGTTTACTAAAAGCAGTGCATGAAGGGGTGGAGAAAGTGGAAATATATAAATTTTATAATTGTTTATAATAGGAAGTTAATGAATATGGTCTAAAAAAATAGAGTAGTATATGTATTATATAAAGTTATAAAGGTAACATTTGAATAAAAATACAAACCTTCCAGGGCCCCTGACCAGCTCTGTCGGGAGACCATGTGACTCTTGATCTCAGGGTCATGAATTCGAGCCCCACGATCTATGTAGATTACCAAAAAAAAAAATAAAGTTTAAAAAAATACAAACCTTCCAAATTATCAGAAAAAAATACACATAACCAACACACTGAAAATAAGACACTAGAAGCAATAAAAAGCATGATGTAAAAGCTAATGACAGAATTAAGACCAAGCATTTCTGACACTTAAACAAACACAAAGAGGCTCAACTTGTCTATTGACAAAAGGAAACTCCTTCAGTTGGTTACAAAGCAAAACTGTACACTTTGCTGCTTAGTTGAAGTAAACTTTTCTTTGGAAAGGTTGAAAAGAAAAGAATGCATGAAAGCTTATCAGTAAATGCAAACTAAAGTATAGCAAGAGCCATAATCTTATCAGACAAAGTTGAATTTATGCCAAAAATGTATTTAATAAGATAAGGAAGTCCCTAAATAATGATAAAGAGGAAATCCACAATGGTCTCACAGGGAGATTTTACAAAACATTTAATTAATAGAAAGCTCCAGTGATACTCAAACTGTTCTAGACTATAGAAAAATGAGAAAGATATTAAAAAATTTATTTTATTTTTTAAAAAGATATTTATTTATTTGACAGAGAGAGAGAGAGCACAAGCAGGGGGAGCGGCAGAGGGAGGGGGAGAAGCAGGCTCCCCACTGAGCAGGGAGCCCACCGTGGGGCTTGATCCCAGGACCCTGAGATCACGACCTGAGCCAAAGGCAAGCACTTAACCAACTGAGCCACCCAGGCGTCCCCCAAAAAACATTTTAATAAAGCTAGGATAATATTGGTATCAAAGACCAACAAAGATAAAGAAAATAAGGAAACTATAGGCAAATATTATTTGTGAATATTGATTAAAATCCCAAACAACATATTATCAGAACAGAATAGTGGAGACATTAAAATAATAATATATCATATCTAAGAGGAATTACTCAGGAACACAAAGATAGTCCCATATTAAAAAATCTAATAGTATAATTCATGCTAATAAATTGAAAGAGTTTTGATAAAGCTAATAAATTAAAACTGTACTATTATCTCTAGATAGTGAAGGACATTTAATAAAATTTAACATCTGCTCTTGTTATTACAATCTTTCCATAAAACAGGGATAGATAATTTTACCTATAATTTCCTCAGTATGTTTTTCCAGCTAAGAAGAAACATATCATTGAACACTGATAAAGTAAGTTATAAATATATTTAAAGATAGAGTGGCAAACACTAAGAGATGATATAACCATCTAAGATGAGGTAGTGGGGGGAGGGATTGGAAAGGAAATGGAATGTACTACTTTTATAATTACAATTGTAGGGAGAAAAAGATTATGCAAATGAGCATAACAGAAGAAGCTTAAAAGTAATATCCTAAAGAATAAAGTTTTTCCCAATTTATTGTTCCTAATTTAACCATGTTTTTAAAACAAAGCTCAAGATTATTTATAGGAATACAAAAATATGCAGCACTGAACAATGTAAAATTTATCAATAGTCACAAGAAATACGAATGTTCTAAACACCCCAGTTAAAAGGCAGATTGTCAGGACAAAAAATGAGACCCAACTGTATACTGCTTACAAGAAACTCACTCTAAATATAATGGTGGAGACAGTTTAAGAGTAAAGGGATGGAAAAAGATATTCCATGCAAACACTAATCAAAAGTGGCCATCTTCATATAAGTCAGAGTAGATGTCAGAGCAAAGACTATTACCAGGGATGGAGAGGATCTTTTCAGGTAGATCATTTCTCTGTTTCCCCCTCTAGCTTTCTTTGTTCTCCATTCCTTAATACCTTCTCGCTACACTTCCCTATCTCTTCATGTAAAAAAAAAAAGAACTCTACTCACACCAACCAATTCTCCAACTCTCCAGACATCACCTGGGTATCCTATTCAATTCTGATGTTAACCGTCTGGGTTTAGAGCAGACCCCACAGGTTAAGGGCTCAGTCCCACAAGACTGCCCCCACCTCCGATTCCAGGCACAAGCCCCAAGCTGTCACCTATACTTCTGACCCACTGGCTGTACATCAGGATTCCCATCCCCCCTCCTCGAGTTCAATAATTTGCTATCATGTTTCACAGAACTCAGAGAAACATTTACATTTACTGGTTTATTATCATAAAGGACATAATAAAAGATATAAATGAACAGCCAGATGCAGAGGTACTTAAGGTGAGGTTTGGAAAGGTCCCGAGCACGGGAGCTTTTGTCCCCGTGGATTTGGGGTGGGTATGTTCACCAACCCGGAAGCTCTCTGAACCTTTAATTTGGGGTTTTTATGGACTCTCTGTTATGTAGACATGATTGATTAAAAATCCCTGGTCATTGGTGATTAACTCTATCTCCAGCTTCTCTCCTCTCTCTATTCTTGTTCTAGGATAAGGTTAACATTTGGAAAGCTGAATCACAGAGATATCTTTCTTGTTCTCTATATATTTATCAGGAACCTTGGAGTGATGGTGTGTTCCTCCCTGTGTGATCTGGGTGGAATCATCACCCCCTTTCTGGTCTTCAGGCTGATGGAGGTCTGGCAAGGCTTGCCACTCATTTTGTTCGGTAAGACTTCGTGGGGTATTCCAGCCCAGCATGATTACTTTGACCAGTGAATGATATCCTCCGGTGAAGAAGGATGGTGCC
This sequence comes from Halichoerus grypus, assembly GCF_964656455.1. NCBI lineage: Eukaryota > Metazoa > Chordata > Mammalia > Carnivora > Phocidae > Halichoerus > Halichoerus grypus. The sequence continues at coordinate 8,019,619 of NC_135720.1, read as the reverse complement.
AGCCCTTCCGTTGTCTCCTGGCTCACTCTGTCTTGTTTCATGGGAAAGATAAGATGCCATTCCCAGAAAGCAGGCCAGACGTTTACATCCGAAGGCTCTAGAGTCCACTAACTCATCCGACAGGACAGAATTTGGGAGACATTTTGACATGGCCTCCTCCTTTCTTATGAATTTGACTCCAATTTTTGTGCATTTAACATATAATTGCTGGAGGCTTGAAGATGCTAAATTATCATCCTTCTTCTGCTTAACAATTGAGAATAGACACAAGGAGACAAATGGGAATCAAAGTTTGGTATCAGCTTTGTAGTGATAAAGTTGGATTAGAGAAGGAGGAGGAGACTCTTCCTTGTCTCCCCAAACTGAGACCTTGCGACCTCCAAGACCCTGCTTACCCACTTGGCAGAAGGCGAAATGGCTGTCTGAGTGCAGAGAGCGGCCATGTCTGGGCTCCAGGTAGATCCACCAAGGAGTGGGAGGGGGAGAGAAATAAGGAGAGGGGAGGACGGAAGGAGAGAGAGAAACAAGAGAGGCCCACACTGCCCACATATATATTATCTATTGTATATATAGTAATATAATATTAACATATAGTAACTGTAGTATATATTATAGTTTATAGTAACTATAACATAATATATAAAATAATACATTATAATATAATTATCTAATATGTATAGTTTTATATATGTAACTACGATATATATGATATATATGATATATAATAATAAATAAATCCCCTAATACTTAAACATCAGTTACGGTAGAATTTCCCTATTCTTAGTCTGACATTTCCCCAGTTATCTTATTGCTTTAATTTTTGCCCTAGATGCTCCTGGTTTCTAAAAAACCAGAGTTTCTCACAGGTGTATTACCTAGCAGCCCTTTAGGTAGCGGCCGGCATCCCGCGGAATGCCGTTGGTTGTGAGCTAATGGTTCTGTGTGAACTGTTTCCTTTGAAGCGGTGTTGGGCCTGGTTGCCGGGGGAATGACGCTGCTTCTTCCCGAGACTGAAGGGGTCACCTTGCCAGAGACCATCGAGGATGCGGAGAACCTCGGGAGGTGAGCCCACGGTGCTCAGGGACTCGGGGCCCATGGGAGTGAGGCCTGCCCTCTGGTGCCTCTATTTCCTCCCTCTGTCTTAATGGTTTAGGAGAGCTTTGCAGGTATGTGTGCATCTTGTTTTTTTACTCCCAGAGTTGCTGGAGAGAGAAACACAAACAGTCACTGGTTTTGAGTAAGGAAATATTGGAGAGCACAAATATGGGTTTTTAGTGGGCAGTTGTCTGTTCTGAACTGTGTGATGGAGAACCCAGGTCTGAGATGCTGTCTGACTGAGGACTGAGTCCCTAGCTCATCCCCGGAGCTGACTGCTCTGCGTTGGGAACAATTTTTAAACCAAGCTTCTGTCCTTTTAACAATTGTTTGTTCAGGTTCTTTAGTGACTCTCTTTACAAAGAAGAACAATTTAAAACGTTCATGCCTGTAATGGGGACAAGTGCTTTAATGGAGTCTCAGATTTTACTCTTTTTTTATTTTTTATTTTTTTTTGAGAGAGAGAGAGAGAGTGAGTGTGGGGGAGCAAGGGGCAGAGAGAGAGGGAGAGAATCTCAAGCAACTCCCTGCTGAGCATGGAGCCCAACAGGGGCTGAATCCCATGACCTTGAGATCATGACCTGAGCTGAAATTAAGAGTTGGACACTTAACCGGCTGAGCCACCCAGGAGCCCCTCAGATTCTACTCTGAAAGCAATAAAAAAAAGAAAGGACTAAACAGTGCTCAAGGAGGTGGTCACTCAGGTCCCCCTCCAGGCTTGCTCTGTGGATTCCATAGGAAAGACACATGTGTCCCCATGATGAGAGAGACAATGGTCTATGGAGTCAGAGAGACGTGGGCTCAAATCCAGTCATCCACTTGGCCACGTGACTTTGGGGATGTCGTTGAAACTTACAGAAAGTTAACTTCCTTGCCGGAGAAATAGCCACACTAGTACCCAGTTTGGAGGGTTGCTGGGAAAATGCAATGAGATAAAGTAGGTGACAGTGACTAATCAATTGCCCGGGACATAGTAGGTGTTCAATAAATCTGAGATTTTCTCCATTCTTCTTGCATCTTGTGTGAACTCCTCAGTGAGTCTCAAAACTTAGTATGCAGAATAATCACAAAAAAGAAGCTTACTGAAATGCAGATTCTTGGGCCTTCTAGGGTTTTTGACTTAATAAATGAAGGTTGGGACCCAGGAAATCTGTGCTTTTAATAAACTCTGCCAATGAAGTGCATTTAAGTGCTAAATAAACTTGACTTTGAGAAATTCTGGGTGTTTCAATACTGATAAGGGATACTCTATTTTAACTGTAAACACATTTTCTAGTTGCTGACAGATAGCTAATGTTGATTACCAGATTTTAAGCTGTTTCAGTACAATTTGTCCGTAGACACCCGCTCATCTCTTGAGATCTCCCTCTGCTGGCCTCTTCTCTCTGTTGCTTGCTAATCTCGTTCTCACCTTTTGTTTTGAGATTTATTCCCATAGACAACTTTGCAATAGTTTCTCTCTTCTTTTCTTTTTTTCTTTTCTTTTTTTCTTTCTTTCTTGGCAATAGTTTCTTTTTATTTTTTTTTAAGATTTATTTATTTGAGAGAGAGAGAGCAGGAGGGAGGGACAGAGGGAGAAAGAGTCTTAAGCAGACTCCGAGCTGAGCATGAGCGCAACACAGGGCTTGATCCCATGACACTGAGGTCATGACCTGAGCTGAAACCAAAAGTCAGATGCTTAACCGACTGAGCCAGCCAGGTGCCCTGCAATAGGTTCTTAATCAAAACATTGACTGTTTTTTAACTTTCATTTTTATTTTCGTCTGCTACAGGATAGCAAAGCCCAAAGAAAACATGATTTACCTTCAGATCCAAACATCAGAACGCGCTGGCACCTGAGAGAGACGCTTCGGCGGGACTGAGTGGCAGAGAGGAAGATGGGGTTTTCATCTGAAGAAAAGCTTAGAAACCCTGATTTCTCTGTGCTCTTCCTCAGACTTGCCTGCCCTAAACCAGTAGCCTGAACACTAAATGTGCTTTGTTTTATTTTCTTTCTTTGAAATCTCCTGAAGCCCTGGCTATCTTTTATCTGCTTACCTTTCCTAGTGAGAGCTGTTGGTGGTTACCAGTTACTTAATTACCTAAAGTATTTGGAAGATCCAATAGAATTTAAATATTGCTATAAAAGAGGCCCCTGTCACCGGTTTCCTAGAGGAAGTGTTGTTTGATTCACTTTCTGAAAGAAAATGTCTTTGTATCTGTAGTATCTATCTTGGCAAAAGTATTTTAACATGTAGCCTTCTTGAAGGGCACTTGGTTTTCAAACATGGCGGCACTTCCCACAAACCATACCCGAATCACGTTGAAAGTGTCATCGTCCTCTGAAGGCCAGAAGTACTGTAACCTTTTTAGGAAGCAGTTTCTGTCACCTATGCTCCAGGAATATTATATTCAATTTCACTCTTGGTTTTCGTTCTTGTTGGTGATTCTAGAAGGTAAACTCCTATGCCAACTGCAAAATACTGTAGTAAATATATCAAAAAGAGTTTAGTTTACTGTGAGAAATGTAGTAACTGGTTCAAGTTCTGGTTGAAGAAGCGATTTCATTCCTAGAGTACACCAAAACCTTTATTTTAAAATTTCTTTACCTGTGAAATAATCCAAAGACCACTTTATAGCCAGCCTTCAGAGTGCATTGGGAAACCAAGTTTCTAATGTGAACGGGAGGCAGCTGAAAGACAGGTGCTTGTGTTGCAAACACTTCTGGCCTGATGGGCTAAGCTCAGGGACAGGCTCAGGGACATGAGACTATGGCATTCGGGCCTGAGCAGTATTTGGTCTTCCTTTGAGAATGGACATTGGTTACTTGGAAACCTGAAGCTTTGTCCTTGACTGCAAAACAAAACAAACAAAACAAAACAAAACAAAAAACAAAAACAAGGAAAGGCCTTGTCTTCTGAATTCTATTTTAAAACTCATCTGGATACATGGAGGGGACCAGCGCTTCATTTCTGCTTCTCCACAGCAAGGCCCTTGCCCAATATCTTATCTTTCTGACCATAACATGTACACTGTTCACTGGTAACAAATATGTAAGTTGCGGGCTTCAAATCGTTTTTTTAAAATGTGTATTAAAAATGCCCTCTCTGATCTTTCTTAGAATCCTTCAGTGAAACGTCTGAGGAGGCTTTAAACGAAGGGAGTGTGTGTGTGGACTGAGGGGCAGCCTCCTCCGGCCAGTGTGCTCACCTGCTCTCCCGGGGGAGGAGGCTCAGTCCTGTGACCAGGTTTTAAGGGGTGCCCAGCTGCAGAAAGTGTATGAGAATGCTGCCTGTCGTGTCACGGGGAGGTACGGGCTGTCCTTCCCTCCTTGCCTCCCTCCGTGTGGCCACAAAGGAGCCACAGGCAATCCAGACGGAGTGAGGGTGGAGGGGGGTCTGTCAGGGAGTGTGAAGGCAGAGATAAGTCGGTCACAGAGACAGCTGACGTCTAAATACTGGGAGAGCCGGGGAGGTGTGACGCAGGTGTCAGGAAATCTGAGGAACTCCTGTGAGGACCTGGCAGCGAGGCCCCCGGGCCCCTGCTCCGGGGGCAAGGCTGTGGGGTCCTATTAGTTCAGCCCCCACGTGCCGAGCACCTGCTGTGTGCCCCAGTCATCCCGGGCTCGCAGAAAAGCCCCCAGACAGCTGCAGGCAGGCTGTGCTTCCAATCGCCCAACGCAAACTCCCAGTAGCGCCCTGTGAGGTGATTCAGGTCGTGCTGGTGGGCGTGGAGGAGCAGGGCAGCCAAGCTTATAGGCAGACGGAGGGACGTGAGGGTCTGCAAAATCATCTCCCCAGTCTGCCCCCAAACATTTCCTTCAGTGCCTAGCACCCGGCCTTTAGAGATTTTGTCCTGCGCGTCTTGAAGGCCAACCACCGAGAAGGAAGAAGTGAAACCCCACATTGGTCAGCAAGTGATGGGGATGGGGCCGCTCATCGTGTAAAAGCAAGTGGGGACCGGAGGTCCTGGGACAGTGCCCAAGAGGGGCGGGTGTGACGGCAGGGCAGGAGGCACTCACTTTCAGCCTTGTGCCTAGACACGGTGTGGCCGTGGGACAGCCTTGTGCCTAGGACACGGTGAGGTCATGGGAAGAGCCTGGACTCTGCTCTGGTCCGGAAGTGGTTCCCCCATCTCCTCCACCATCTGCTGATTTTATGGACTGAAGCAAGCTCTTTAACTGTCCGAGCCTCCGTGTCCTCCTGGCACCCACCTCCAGGTGGGCTCTGAGATTGCTGTGAGAAGGATGTGGAAAGCTGCAGAGCACCACCCAGGGACGTCATTCATGCCAGGCTCCATGTCACATGGCCCCGCATTTATAGCATACATGGGGGTCAATCATCTCCAGCTGGAGAAGAAACTGAGCCATCCAACCAGCTCACTCCCTGCACCTGGTTGTGAAGGGCAACGTGTCCTATTGTCCGTTCCACCTCTGCCTCCTCTGTGAAGGTCAAGGTTGAATGTCTGATGTTCCGAGATGTCGCTGGAGCCAATCAGAGACATATGGGGTTAGGCTTCGTACAAAGACACCTTTCAAAAGGTATTTATGAGACACATTCATAGACAGGAGCTCATTCAGTCATGGCAACAACATTTTATTTATTTTATTTTTATTTTTTTAAGATTTATTTGGGGGGGCAGAGGGAAAGGAGTGAGAATCTCAAGCAGACTCCCCACTGAGTGAGGATCCTGACACAGGGCTCTATCCCAAGACCCATGATATCACGACCTGAGCTGAAACCAAGAGTCAGACTTAACCGACTGAGCCATGAAAGCGCCCCACGGCAACAACATTTTAAAGCTGATATTATTACCTGCATTTCAAAATTGAGAAAGCTAAATTCAGAGATGGTAAGTGGCTTGTGCTAATAAAGCAAGGAATTGGACCTTGCATTTAGAAAGGACCAGATTAGCTAGTGCTAGGGGAGTTCTCCACAATTCTCAAACTGTACCTCTTGAGTTTTTAAACTTAGAAACACCAAGAAACACACACACACAAAGAAAATCACTTCAAAACCCACCATATGACAGAATGCTATAGAGGGAGAATCAGCTGGTTCCCCACCCAGCCTCCCACCGGGGGCACTGCTGATAGCCGGCTGAGTCTCCATCCTTCCTCTTAACATTGGAGCCGCAAGGAATATCGGGAATATCGGGCAGGCTGTGTCCTGGAGCATTAAGAATGTGCATTTCCCCCCACTCTCCTTCTGCACCCCAAGTCTGGCCACTGCACGAACAGCAGCTGTTGTCCCAAGCTGAGCTGTTCCAGTAAAGCCAGAAAGCAAAGGACACAGGTCTTGGCACCTAGTTGTCTGCTAGGGATGGCGGAGACCCAGGACAGGAGAAGAGGCATCTTCCACCCATCAACGGAAGAGACAAAAGTGCTCTGGGCCGGGAAGACCACAGAAGGAAAAGCTGAAGAGCTAGGTGCTGGTCTTTGAGAACCTGTTCTGGGCTCTGGCCCCCCTACTCTACACTGGCCCCCAAGGCGGCCAAGTCTGGCTTAAGTTTGCCTGTGAATTACCAGAACCTTCCAAATATCAGGGACTTAGACAAGATAAAAGTTTATTTCTTTCTCACATTCAAGAAGTTGGCTCATTGCTGTGCTGGGCAAGACTTCCGTCCCCAGGTGGCTGCTGGAACTCAGTGGTCGCCGTCACCCCCACCGCATGCACCTGCATCACAGGGGACGGGGCACAAGGAGGAGGACGGTCTTCCTTTAGGGACACTTCCTGGAAGCGGTGCATGGCCCTGTGTCTCACTGGCCAACACATCTAGAGAGAACAGGAAACGGGGGTGGGGTACGTGGACCTTACATAAAGTTGGGGTTTCATTACTGAGGAAGTGGTGACCATGGATTTTGGAGGAGAACCAGCTCTGGCTGGTGGGATGCCTGACCCTTCAAAACAAATCTGAGGGCCTGGGAGCAGAGGGGACCCGCACTGTTGGCCGCGGCACGAGGGAGGCCCCCAGAGACCCAAGTCTGGGGAGCCAGGGGAGGGGAGAACGCAAATGCCCTGATTGGCCGGAATTCTCCGAGAGAAACCTGAAGTGATCAGGCTTGCCTTGAGTTGGCAGGACCGAGTTTTCCACGATCTGCCGGGATGGGGGCTGGAGATAGAAAACCATGTCCGAGAACGAGGCTCCATTTCTTGCTTCTTTGCCTTTTGCGGCCTAAGAGCTCACCGGGGCGCGCCATCCCCGCGGTCGGCAACATGCATTTTAAACAGTTTTCCCATTTGTGAGCACATGGATCTGATTTTTTGCTTAACGACTTCATAGTAATGCATTGAGCAATGCAAGTGACTCAAGGTGCAAACCCCACCTTAGCACCTTCTCTTTCTGGCATTTGTCAGAAATGTCCAAACTGCACAGAATCTCTCTCTGCTCCGCCAAGCATTCTGTGTGCACACTCTACCTGCTGAACCAAATCCTATTTGTCTTATGAATTCATTTTTGTTCTCGCTCTCTCTCCGCACACACATTACAAATATATTACATTTCACAGCACATATTATATTACATATAAAATCACCCCAAACACACATGACTGTATTTAAAATCTTTCAATAGGTACATTTCCCAAACATAGCCGTGAAAAATTTTGCTCTGTTTTAATTAAATAACTCCCCTCTCCACTAGGGACTAAGGCCTCAAATGCGAGAGAAAGTGTTCTTACCGTCTGCCCCTTAGGAATGTGGAGGGGAGGGATATCCGTCTGTGTCTGCGGGGCTGCTGTCCCCTTAGGGACATAATTAAAATCCCGGGGACCAGAATGCCTTGTGTTTAGCAAATAGGTCCCACCAGGACCTTTCGGGAATGAAGGCAGGGTTAGGAAGGGGACAAGGAAACAAAGAGAACGCGAATCGGCTGCCCAGATTTCCGTAAAGCTCAAAGCTGCTTTCTAGATTAAAAATAGGGGGACAAAGGGAGCTAGAAAGAAGATGTGGGAATAAGGTGCACATTTGGCCAAGTGGGTCCTTACAGGTCAGGCAGTTCCCACGCCCCACCCACCACGTCCTTAACCGGCTGAGAAAGAAGTGACGATGTGGAAGATGGCCAGGTGTCCCCTAGCTGGCACAGCTCACATGTGACAATGACAACTGAGGTCTATCCTGTCACTGCAGTGACAAAGCCCTTCACTGCCTACAAGCAAAGGGATCATAATAGCCACGTGGTCCAGAAGAAATTGACGGTGTGTTCTGGTGGCTCTCCCTCACCCAGACCCCAGCTGGTGACATCAGATGGAGGCTCTGCTGGTCCCAGGAGGGCAATAATGGGGTCTCTGAAGAGCTGGAGAGCAGCTGGGAAGAGAAGTTGGTAAGGCATGGCCCTGTCCTCCATCCTTCAGATCAGACTCTAGTTGTGCTTCTGACTAGTCCTGGAGGGAGGGTCAGGGCTATCCAGAGGACCACACTAGGTGCCCTAATTCCCAGAAACCCTTTCAGTTTGCATCTATGCCTTGGGAACCCTCGAATGGTGACTAAAATGTTCACACTGTGCCTGGCCAGGTTATCAGTCAGCACCTCTGTGACTTCTTTCCCAAGTGCTGATGTCATTTCCTTTGACCCCACATGCTGGTGCTCACAGACACCCTCCGCAATTTGCCGTCCAGCTCAAAGCTGCAGAGTGTTTGGTCTTTACCTGCTCTGGTATCCCAGTCGTTAATAGCATTAATATGATGTAGAATCGCTCTTCTTTTTTTTTTTTTAATTTTTTTATTGTTATGTTAATTCCCATACATTACATCATTAGTTTTAGATATAGTGTTCCATGATTCATTGTTTGTGCATAACACCCAGTGCTCCATGCAGAACGTGCCCTCCTCAATACCCATCACCAGGCTAACCCATCCTCCCAACCCCCTCCCCTCTAGAACCCTCAGTTTGTTTTTCAGAGTCCATTGTCTCTCATGGTTCTTCTCCCCCTCCGATTTCCCCCCCTTCATTCTTCCCCTCCTGCTACATTTTTCTTCTTCTTTTTTTCTTTCTTAACATATATTGCATTATTTGTTTCAGAGGTACAGATCTGAGATTCAACAGTCTTGCACAATTCACAGCGCTTACCAGAACACATACCCTCCCCAGTGTCCATCACCCAGTCACCCCATCCCTCCCACCCCACCCCCCACTCCAGCAACCCTGTTTGTTTCCTGAGATTAAGAATTCCTCATATCAGTGAGGTCATATGATACATGTCTTTCTCTGTTTGACTTATTTCGCTCAGCATAATACCCTCCAGTTCCATCCACGTCGTTGCAAATGGCAAGATCTCATTCCTTTTGATGGCTGCATAATATTCCATTGTATATATATACCACATCTTCTTTAGCCATTCATCTGTTGATGGACATCTTGGCTCTTTCCACAGTTTGGCTATTGTGGACATTGCTGCTATAAACATCGGGGTGCACGTAGCCTTTCGGGTCCCTACTTTTGTATCTTTGGGGTAAATACCCAGTAGTGCAATTGCTGGATCATATGGTAGCTCTATTTTCAACTTTTTGAGGAACCTCCATACTGTTTTCCAGAGTGGCTGCACCAGCTTGCATTACCACCAACAGTGTAGGAGGGTTCCCCTTTCTCCGCATCCCTGCCAACATCTGTCATTTCCTGACTTGTTAATTTTAGCCATTCTGACTGGTGTGAGGTGGTATCTCATTGAGGTTTTGATTTGGATTTCCCTGATGCCGAGCGATATTGAACACTTTTTCATGTGTCTGTTGGCCATTTGGATGTCTTCTTTGGAAAAATGTCTGTTCATGTCTAGAATCGCTCTTCTTTAAACACTTGGTCTTCGACGTGTAGAAGGCAAGGTTTTTGTGGTTTGATTTTCGTGTCCGTTCTCATTTATACTTCCAGTCAAGTGTCTTGAAACAATTTGTCATTTCACTCCATGGCCGAGGCGCCCTCTGGTACCGCTCCCCCTGCTGCAAGAGCCCGTGGGGCCATCAAGTGTGCACTCCAGGAGGCCAGATTTAAGCATAATTTGCTTAAATAAATAAAGTAAAGTAAATTAACTAAAAAAATCATGATTCCAAGAAGAGTTGCTATGGTAGGCTTAGGAAGACGAAAAATTCAAAATTCAAGAAGAGAAAGGGAACATTTTTGCCGAAGACTCTCAGAGATGTCTAAGGTAGTGTTAAAAAGACAGATTTCTAAACATGGAGGGTCCACAAAGACCACAAAGGGACAATTGTACCATCCTAAAAACAGTAATTATGGTCAAATGAAGTTGAGACTAAATAAAGAGTCAGAAGTCCATAGTAATACTCAAAAGGGACAAATAATAGGAATTGTGCCAAGGAAAAAGCATACATGAGTTTCTAATCAAGTTTACAAGATGTTCTGTTAATTGCTCAACACAACTAATGTGAGTTTTCTCCTTAATGTTCAATTACCACCAAGGCTGACAGTCATAACGAGAAGCAGATGGAGAGAGGAAGTGAAGCATGCTTAAAGTATATAATGTCTATGGTTTGATCATTTAAAAATTTTTTTTTCTTTTCAATTTTTTATTTAAGTTCTAGTTAGTTAACATACAGTGCAATATTGGTTTCAGGAGTAGAATTTAGGGATTCATCCCTTACATACAACACCCAGTTCTCATCACCGCAAGTGCCTTCCTTAATCCCCATCCCCCATCTAGCCCATTCCCCCACCCACCTCCCTCCATCAACTCTCAGTTGGTTCTCCATAGTTAAGAGTCTCTTATGGTTTGTTTTACTCTCTCTTTTTTCTTTTTTATCTCCTCCCGTATGTTTATCTGTTTTGTTTCTTAAATTCCACATACGAGTGAAACCATATGGGATTTTTACATTAAAATATGTTGGTCATGCAGAATTATGGGACCCGGAAAGCAAGGTCAAATCTTTCCGGGGCTCAATCCAAGCTGGAGACTGGAAGGTTAGGGATAGGAAACGTTGGCCTGCTTGGTGCGCGCAGGAGAGGATGACTACCACACGGGTGGGGGACTGGCAGGGGGGCCGCGTAGCCCATGGATGCTGCCCTCACTGCGACTCACGCCAGCGAGGCCCGACTGCGTAACACGCCACCAAGTTGTGCCCTGGGCAGGAATAGTCACAGAATTGTTTATCTCCTTGAAAGATTTTAAAAAATGATATTTCAAAATGACACACCTTCTTAATTGAAACTGAAAAACTGGAAACTATGAGACAGTTCCTGCCTTATCTGTCACATGCTCAACAGTAATTATAGTCACACCTTCAAATGTCACTGTCCATCCAGGCCAGAACCGTCAGAAAATGAGGAAATTTGGCAGGCACAGGAGCTCCCCACTTCCTCCTACTGTTGCAGATAGGCTCTGGGAGAGCAAGGACAGGTGCTGGTCAGACAGAAAGGGGCCGAGACCCAGGGAGACCTGGGGCAGCCCGCCATGAAGGGACTGCACAGCAACACCACCAAGGAAGAAGTAGAAACACTTGTTTTGATTATTGAATTGGAAGATCAAAATCAGATATATGCACTTAAAACTATATGTGTTCTTAAAACAAACAAACAAAAAACTATATGTGTTCTTTTTTTTTTTTTAATTTGAGGGAATTGTGGGATGATCATCTACTGATCACAATTAGCCAAAAGGTTAATGAAAAGATAAACACTAATCACTGGTGCCTAGTTGGGGAGGGGGCAAAATAAGGTGAAATACTCATGACCCAAACTAAGGACACAGAGAAATAGTGTCTGGGACTTGGGAAATAAAACATGACCCACTGTTATTTGGAATTAGGAAGTTCCAGAGTATTTTTACTTTTTCGATGTGGTTCCTATTGTCCAGCTGCTCCTGACATGATTGGGGCTGTTCAAAGTTGGAGACATAACCCACTGTGTCCAATTCCAGGGCCCAAACCAAAGGCTGCTCTCTTGAGATGAGAAAGATAGATTTCCAGGACAAATGAGACTATCCCACCCCAAAGGCTTGTATAAAACATACAAGTGGCCCTCGAAATCTTATTCTATGCTGGCTTTGTTCTAAAGAACAGTTGTGCAATATTGGACCACCCCTATCCATGGGAAAAGGCTGGGTAATTCTAACATTTGGTATAGGAATCCTGGTGAATTTAGTTAAAGTGGCATATTTTCTGCCAGTGCCCCTGTGAGAGCCATGGGATAGAAAGATGCACAGATACTAATTAATGGTAAGTTAAAGGAAAATGTACTTGATAATGTACTTGTACTTGATAATGACAAAAAATCAATACCAAGGAAATATAGTGAATGAATTAATGACCCACCTGAGACTAATGAATGGTGGTAGCTAATGGAGACAGTGAAAAATACTCTTGTCTGGATATTGTTGAATTATTACAGGATTAATCATCATTGGTGGGCTGCACAGCCAGACCCCTCTCCCTCCCACTCCCTATACTTTTATTTTGTCTTGGGGAAAAGCCAAAATCAAAGGATATTATGCCTCTATCCACTGATAGATCCATTAACCCTATTACCCACCGTTAATTCATTTAGTGGGCATTAACTGATCATCTATTACATGCCCGTACAGCTTTAAGTCCTGGGGATTCAGCTACAGAGAGAGAGGCAAGATCTCTTGCTTTCATAGAACTTACATTCTAGTTGGGAGAGACAGCCTAAAAACAAACAGACAATTGACGTAATTTCAGAAGGAAATACAGTCACACAGGATAATGGGATGCAGAAAGACTTGAATGGACCCTACCCCCAGGGCTAATTTAGTTTAAGTAATTTTGTACCAATGTTTCCTTTCTTCTCAAATGGAGAATAGAAATACATTTATACTGTGGTTCCTGAATGAGTGTATAATCCTATTTTCCTACTGAGGAAGAATTAATAATATACATAAATTCTTTTATTTGATGCTCTTTTCTGAGAGATCTTTCTGGCTTTTGGTGACAACACCAAAATCATTAAGGGAGCGGTGTGTGTCTTACTTTAAGACTGTGTTCTTGATCAGTAAGATTTATTGACATTAAACCCCAGGGTTGCTATGAGTGAATTTCTTTATTCAAATTACAACTTCTGCCTTCTTAACTTTCAATTGCTGGAGGAGAATGGCCCTCAAATTCCCAAGTTTCGACTTGAGACAGTGGGCACATTTGTCTGCCTCTGATGAGAACACAGCTCAGGGTCCACACCGGCTCAGAGTCCTGCAATTTTCCAGTCCCCACCCAGAAGGCTGGAAGCAGTGCAGGTAGTACTAAGATATTGTTTGGGCATTGAATTTAATCAGGGAGAACAAGTGGGTGGAACCTTTAACCAATATCAGACTCTTGATGCCAGGACATTGCCATCCCATCAAGAACAAAAGATTCAAAGAACAGTCTGACCAGAGATAGGGGTGCAAATCCAGTCTACAGTAGGTCTCAAAACATGTGGCAAAGAAAAACTACAGCAAATCTAAATGGCCAGATCCACTTGTCCAGAGTCTGAGTCCAAGATGGCAGAGTCCAAGATCCACTTGTCCAGAGTCCGAGGTCCAAGAGACCTTAGTTTTGTCTGGTCCCAGAAATTCAGCTAGATAGCTATCAAATAATTTTGAACACCACCAGAGATCTAAGAAAAGAATAGCTGTAACCCTACAAATAGAAAAGCAACCACTTTCTGCAAGGTAGGAGGTGTGGAGAAGTGAATCTGAGGTGATTTATGGGAAGATAGAATGTCGGGGGAGGGAGCTGGCTACCGGCAAGTGATAGAGCAGTGGAGCACAAAATCACAACTTTTAGAAGTCTGCTCCACTGAGGGACATCACTCCAGTGGCTAAGTGGGGGGTGGAACCCTCGCTGGGACAGTGTGGTCTCAGGGGTCACAGAAAGACCTAGGGTGCCTGAGTACGGCAGAGTTCCCAGATATTGGAGTGGGGAAGCTGGCTGCAAAGACGGAGCCAAGAAGTGGGCTCTCAGCTCGGGGTTGCCACAAACCATGATCCGCGGCACAGTCAGGCCACTACTCTTTGAGCCGGGGCCCAACAAGCGGCAGATCCAGGGAGACTCCCCTTCCTCCCTTGGGAGGAGCAGCGTGGGAGCCCACCATAGGGATCTGCAGGGTTTGGAGACTCCAAACGGGGTCGTGTGCCAGAGATAGAAATGCTCGGTCACAGGCTGGGTGAGCATGGAGTGCAGCCGGAGACCGGGGAGACAGGAGTGATTGACTGCTTTTCCCTGAGGGCACACTGAGGAGTGGGGCCCAGGGCTTTTGGCCCCGGAACCAGAGATTGGGAGGCTGCCATTTGGGAGGCCACCATTTTCATTCTCATCCTCTGAAGCTGTGCGGAAAGCCTTCAGGGAACAAAGACTCAGAGAGCAATCCAGAGCAGATGACTTAGCCGGGCCCCTGGCAAGGGTGGTCCAATTCCTCCTGGGGCAAAGACACCTGAAAATCAATGCAACAGGCCCCTCCCCCAGAAGATCAGCAAGAACATCCAGCCAAGACCAAGTTCACGGATCATATAGAACTGCAAAACTCAAGCACTAAGGGAAAATAGTATATAGAATTCATGTTTTTTCCCCCATGATTCTTTAGTCTTACAATTTTATTTTTTTCTCTTTCCTTTTTCAACCAATTTCTTATTTTATCAACTTGTTTTAAAAAATATTTTTTAATTTTCATTTTTACAGTTACATTCTATACTTTCATTGTATTTAATTTTATTTTTGTATATATATAAGTTTTTACATCTTTACAATTTTGGGATGCAGTTTCTTCTAACAAAGTGACCAAAATACACCCAGAATCTAGTGTATGGCTGTGTTCTCTTCACCTGTCTGATCATATTTGCTCTTTTTTTTTTCTTCTTCTTCTTTTCATTTTGTTTTGTTAAAGCCTTTTTAAATTTTCATCTTTACAGTTACATTCTATCTTTTCAATATATTTAATTTTATTTTTGTGTATATATATATATATATATATATATATATGGTTTTTTTTTTTTCTTTGCAATTTTGAGATGTAGTTTCTTCTAACAAACTGACCAAAATACACTCAGGATACAGTGTATTACTCTCTTCTGTTCACCTGTCTGTTTATATCCTTTTTTTTTCTTTTTCTCTTTTAATTTTCATTTTTACAGTTACATTCTATCATCTCATTGTATTTAATTTTATTTTTGTACACATATAAGTTTTTCTTTCATTACAACTTTGGGATCTAGTTTTCCAACAAACAGACCAAAATACACACAGGATCCAGTGTAGTGCTCTATTCTGTTCACCTGTCTGATTAAATTCTCTCCTTTTAAAAAATGTTTTTAAAAAAATTTATTTATTTATTTATTTTCAGTTTCAGGTCTCTTCTGATTTGTTTAGTGTATATTTCTCTGGGGTCCTTGTTGCCATTTTACTATTTTGTTCTCTCATTCATCTATTCTTCTCTGAACAGAAAGACAAGATGGAAAAACTCACCTCAAGAAAGAGAACATGAGTATCATGTCATATATTGACTGCCAGGGACCTAATCAGTATGGACATAAGTAAGATGTCAGAACTAGAGTTCAGAATAATGATTATAAAGATAATAGCTGTGCTTGAAAAAAAGCATAGAAGACACTAGAGAATCCCTTTCTGGAGAAATAAAATAACTAAAATCTAATCAAGTTGAAATCTAAAAGGTTTTTAATGAGATACAATAAAAAATGGAGGCTCTAACTGCTAGGATAAATGAGACAGAAGAGAGAATTAGTAATACAGAAGACAAAACTATGGAGAATAAAGAAGCTGAGAAAAAGAAAGATAAACAACTACTGGATCACGAGGGGAGAATGCGAGAGATAAGTGATACCATAAAGTGAAACAATATTAGAATAACTGGGATCCCAGAAGAAGAGGAAAGAGAGAGAGGGGCAGAAGGTATATTGGAGCAAATTATAGCACAGAACTTCCCTAATCTGAGGAATAAACAGGGATTCAAGTCCAGGAGGCACAGAGAACCCACCCTCAAAATCAATAAAAATAGGTCAACACCCCGACATATAATAGTGAAACTTGCAAATCTCAGAGACAAAAAAAAAATCCTGAGAGCAGCTCGGGACAAGAGGTCATAACCTACAAGTGTTGAAACGTTAGACTGGCAGCAGACCTAGCCACAGAGACCTGACAGGCCAGAAAAGATTGGCATGATATATTCAGGGTGCTAAATGAGAAAAATATGCTGCCAAGGATACTTTATCCAGCTAGGATGTCATTCAAAATAGAAGAGTGATAAAGAGCTTCCAGGTCAAACAGAAGCTAAAAGAATTTGTGATCACCAAACCAGCCTGACAAGAAATATTAAAAGGGATCCTTTAAGTGAAGAGAGAGCCCAAAAGTAACACAAACCACAAAGGAACAGAGACAATATAACAGAAACAGTGACTACAGGTAATACAACAGCACTAAATTCATATTTTTCAATAGTTACTCTGACTGTAAATGGGCTAAATGCCCCAATCCAAAGACACAGGGTATCAGATTAGATAAAAAAGCAAGACCCATTGATATGCTTTCTGCGAAATACTCATTTTAGATCCAAAGACACCTCCAGATTTAAAGTGAGGGGGTGGAAAACCATTTATCATGCTAATGGACATCAAAAGAAAGCTGGGGTGGCAATCCTTATAACAGACAAATTAGATTTTAAACCAAAGACAGTAATAAGAGATGAAGAAGGACACTATATCATAATTAAATGGTCTACAAGAAGACCTAACAATTGTAAATATTTATGCCCCTAACATGGGAGCAGCCAATTATATAACCCAATTAATAATAAAATTAAAGAAACACATTGATAATAATACAATAATAGGGGACTTTAACACCCCCCTCACTGCAATGAACAGATCATCTAAGGAGAAGATCAACAAGGAAACTAGGGCTTTGAATGACACACTGGACCAGATGGACTTAAAAGATATATTCAGAGCATTCCATCCAAAAGCAATAGAATACACATTCTTCTCAAGTGCACATGGAACATTCTCCAGAATAGATCACATACTGGGTCACAAATCAGGTCTCAACCAGTACCAAAAGATTGGGACCATTCTCTGCATATTTTCAGAGCACAGTGCTTTGAAACTGGAACTCAATCACAAGAGGAAATTTGGAAATAACTCAAATTCATGGAGGCTAAAGAGCATCTTACTAAAGAATGAATGGGTCAACCAGGAAATTAAGAATTTAAAAAATTCATGGAAACAAATGAAAATGAAACACAACTGTTCAAAACCTTTGGGATGCAGCAAAGATGATACTAAGAGGGAAGTATATAGCAATACAAGACTTTCTCAAGAAACAAGAAAGTTCTCAAATACACAACCTAACCTTACATCTAAAGGAACTGGAGAAAGAAGAGCAAATAAAGCCTAAACCCAGCAGGAGAAGAGAATTAATAAAGATGAGAGCAGAAATCAATGAAATAGAAACCAATAAAACAGTAGAACAGAGCAGTGAAACGAGGAGCTGGTCCTTTGGAAGAATTAATAAGATTGATAAACCCCTGGCCAGACTTATCAAAAAGAAAAGAGAAAGGACCCAAATAAATAAAATCATGAGTGAAAGAGGAGAGATCACAATGAATATCGAAGAAATACAACTGTAAGAACATATTATGAGCAACTATGTGCCAACAAATTAGGCAATCTGGAAGAAATGGATGCATTCCTAGAGATGTATAAACTACCAAAACTGAACCAGGAAGAAATAGAAAATCTGAACAGACCCATAACCAGCAAGGAAATTGAAGCAGTAATAAAAAATCTCCCAACAAACAGGAGTCCAAGGCTGGATGACTTTCAGGGGAATTCTATCAAACATTTGAAGAAGAATTAATACCTACTCTTCTGAAACTGTTTCAAAAAATAGAAATGGAAGGAAAACTTCCAAACTCTTTCTATGAGGCCAGCATTACCTTGATCCCAAAACCAAAGACCCAGCCAAAATTACAGACCAATATCCCTGATGAATATGAATGCAAAAATTCTCAGTACATTAAAAGGATTACTCACCTTGACCACGTGGGATTTATTCCTGGGCTGCAAAGATGGTTCAACATCTGCAAATCAATCAACGTGATACACTACATAAATAAAAGAAAGGACAAGAACCATATGATCCTCTCAATATATGCAGAAAAAGCATTTGACGAAGCACAGCATCCTTTCTTGATTAAAACTCTTCACTGTGTAAGGATAGAGGAAACATGCCTCAATATCATAAAAGCCATATATGAAAAGCCTACAGTGAATATCATTCTCAATGGGAAAAAACTGAGAGCTTTTCCCCTTAGGTCAGGAACATGGCGGGGATGTCCATTATCACCACTGCTGTTCAACATAGTACTAGAAGTCCTAGCCTCAGCAATCAGACAACAAAAAGAAATAAAAGACACCTAAATCAGCAAAGAAGAAGTCAAACTCTCACTCTTTGCAGATGAAATAATACTCTATGTGGAAAACCCAAAAGACCCCACCCCAAAACTGCTAGAACTCATATAGGAATTCAGCAAAATGGCAGGATATAAAATCAATGCACAGAAATCAATTGCATTTCTATACACCAACAATGAGACAGAAGAAAGAGAAATTAAGGAGTCTATCCCATTTACAACTGCACCCAAACCATAAGATACCTAGGAATAAACCTAACCAAAGAGGCAAAGGATCTGTACTCAGAAAACTACAGAATACTCATGAAAGAAATTGAGGAAGACACAAACAGAAAAACGTTCCATGCTCATGGATTGGAAGAACAAATATTGTGAAGATGTCAATGCTACCTAAAGCAATCTATACATTCAATGCAATCTCTATCAAAATACCATCAACTTTTTTCACAGAGTGGAACAAATAATCCTAAAATTTGTATGGAACCAGAAAATACACTGAATAGCCAAAGGAATGTTGAAAAAGAAAACCAAAGCTGATGGCATCACAATTCCGGACTTCAAGCTCTATTACAAAGCTGTGATCATCAAGACAGTATGGTACTGGCACAAAAACAGACACATAGATCAATGGAACAGAATAGAGAGCCCAGAAATGGACACTCAACTCTATGCTTAACTGACTGAGCCACCCAGGCGTCCCCTCAACTCTATGCTTAACTAATCTTCAACAAAGCAGGAAAGAATACCCAATAAAAAAAGACAGTATCTTCAACAAATGGTGTTGGGAAAATTGGACAGCCACATGCAGAAGAATGAAACTGGACTATTTCCTTGCACCATGCACAAAAATAGACTCAAAATGGATAAAAGACCTAAATGTGAGACAGGAATCTATCAAAATCCCAGAGAACACAGGCAGCAACCTCTGTTACCTTGACCACAGCAACTTCTTGCTAGACACATCTCCAAAAGCAAGGGAAACAAAGGCAAAAATGAACTATTTGGACTTCATCAAGATAAAAAGCTTTTGCACAGCAAAGGAAATATTCAACAAAACCAAAAGACAACTGACAGAATGGGAGAAGATATTTGCAAATGTCTTATCAGTTAAAGGGCTAGTATCCAAAATCTACAAAGAACTTATCAAACTCAAAACCCAAAGAATGAATAATCCAATCAAGAAATGGGCAGAAGACATGAACAGACGTTTCTCCAAAGAAGACATCCAAATGGCCAATAGACACATGAAAAAGTGCTCAACATCACTGGGCATCAGGGAAATACAAATAAAAACCTCAATGAGATACCACCTCACACCAGTCAGAATGGCTAAAATTAACAAGTCAGGAAACGACAGATGTTGGCAAGGATGTGGAGAAAGGGGAACCCTCCTACACTGTTGGTGGGAATGCAAGCTGGTGCAGCCACTCTGGAAAACAGTATGGTGGTTCCTCAAAAAGTTGAAAATATAGCTACCCTATAACCCAGCAATTGTACTACTGAATACTTACCCCAAAGATAAAAATGTAGTGATCAGAAGGGGCGCATGCACCCCAATATTTATAGCAGCAATGTCCACAACAGCCAAACTTTGGAAAGAGCCCAGGTGTCCTTTGACAGATGAATGAATAAAGAAGATGTGGTATATATATACAATGGAATACTACTCAGCCATCAAAGAAAATGAAATCTTGCCATTTGCAATGACATGGATAGAACTAGAGGGTATTATGCTAAGCAAAACAAGTCAATCAGAGAAAGACAAATTTATGATCTCACTCATATGTGGAATTTAAGAAACAAAACAGAGGATCATAGGGGAAAAGAGGAAAAAATAAAACAAGACGAAATCAGAGAGGGAGACAAAACATAAGAGACTCTTAACCATAGGAAACAAATTGAGGGTTGCTGGAGGGGAGGAGGGTGCGTGGATGAGGTAACTGGGTGATGGACATGAAGGAGGGCACGTGATATAATGAGCACTGGGTGTTATACGCAACTGATGAATCATTGATCTCTACCTCTGAAACCAATAATACATTATATGTTAATTAATTGAATTTAAATTAAAAAAATAAAAAAAGGAATAAATCCACTTGTCCACATCCAAAAGCTTTGAAGAGTGACCCACACATTGTGTGTGTGTGTGTGTGTGTGTGTGTGTGCGTAATTGTTACAGGTGACTATGATGATGATCTTTTCATGTAATAGCCCATGGCCCTTGTGCAGAATCCTCATGAATCATCAAGAAACACATTCCAGGAGACTATCTCATCTACTACTTCTGGTGGGAATAATGTAGATTCATCTGAGAAAAAGAAATGAGCTGAGAAAACATAGCCTAACATTTAGAAGATTCAGGAATTCAAGATAAAGTGACAAACTTGAGATAACATAGCAAATATTTCCTTTTAGAAAACGTCCCCAACCAAAAGGAGAAAACTTAAAAAAATCTCCAATTCATGTTCTCTGCAAGTTTCTAGAAGATGTCGAGGTCATGAAAAGGGAAAACATTTTTTTTTTTTTTAAGTAGGCTCTTACCTATTAATAAGGAAAAGTGGAATATCCCAAAAGGAAAATGGGCAAAAGACAAAAACAGTCATTCCATAATAAAAAGAAAATTGCCAATAAACAAGAAAACGGGGTCACCCCCACTACTGACAGAAACGTGGGTAAGACAGCTATGAGATACCATCTTTTGTTGGTCAGCTTTGCAAAGCTGTGTGGGCGGGCAGTGCACGTGTGGGTGGGGAGAGGGGTCTGTGTGTGACAAGGATGCAGAAGAGCTACACTCTGGCAGTGTGTTGGTGGAATTAATTTGTAACATATTCTAAAGGGCAATTTGAAGTACATAGCAAAAGTCTTAAAATGTGCTGGCTAATGGAAAGATCTCTCCAATCTCCACACTATTCATGCTCTTAACCTCCTCCCTCTGCCACCTCAGAAGCTGATTGCAGAGGTGCCAGTGGTAAAGACAACGGGTCCATCTGTCAGGCCTTCCTGATGTCTCTGTGACACGGTCTGACCCCCTCACCTACTCTCTTATCCACCACAGCGCAGGGATTTACCTAGTTTGTTCTGTTTAAGAATCTGTGTAATCGGGATGCCTGGGTGGCTCAGTCGGCTAAGCGTCTGCCTTCAGCTCTGATCATGATCCCAGCGTCCTGGGATCGAGCCCCACGGCGTGCTCCCTGCTCAGTGGGGACCCTGCTTCTCCCTCTCCCTCTGCTGTGCTCTCTCTCTCTCTCTCTCTGACAAATACATAAATAAAGTCTTAAAAAAAAAAGAACCTGTGTAATTGGTTTAATGGGACTTCATTTCATGAGGGACACTTGGCCTTTATTAATCCCTCCTTCTCCGGGATGCTTTAGAAAGAGTTGCTCCCAGAGCCAAATTTAAAGGAAGGGAGGGGGAAATCTCTTCAGAGCTTCCCTGGGTCCTCTCATTAAGTTAATTATTATACCTGCTGCATTTCCCATTGAGCAGCCTTCTCTTATCCCTAAAACAGAGAAAACCTTTATTTTAAAATGTGTTTGAGCGGAGGTAATGACGTGTCAGTATCTGGCACAGGGCGGTCATTTCCTACTTAGGAAAATCAGAGGTGGCCAGGCTTGGCCTTGAGGGAGTCCCCTGAAAGCATCAGGGGCTGATTTCTCTTGAAGACCCACGCATGGATGTTTTCCTGGCCTCCCAACTCACCGTGGCTAAAAGGAAAAAGTGACCTGCACTGTTGGCTTCAAGAAAACCTTTTTGTGCATTTTATGCCAACCCATGTTGGTAAGGGCCCTGAACTGAGACCCTGTGGGGCTGGGTAGAGCATTGGGACTCTCTCTCCCACTAAGTCCTGAGTCTGAGGAGCCCAGCCAAGGGACATGGGACATCGGGAACCCTTCCCAGGGTGGGACCAGTCTCCCAGACGAGAGTTAACCAACATCATGGTCACATATCATGGTTGGTGCTTAGAGTCTAGATGGTTTTTGCCCAAGGACCATTGCAAAACACATCTACACTATAAAATAAAATAATGAGCATGTTTGTGGCTTCTATTGGTATGACTAGACAACTGAAGAAAAATATGATTTATTAAAAAATTTTAAAATAAAAGTCTGCCTTTTCTGGATTGTGTTCCTTGATGATACAAAATGATTCTGTACAAGGTGTGTGAGCTATTAAATAAAAAGTTTATCACCTCAGTCATACACACAAAAATATGGCCATCTAGAAGCTGGACCCTTGTGCGTTATTGGTGGGAATGCACCACAGCACAGCTACTGTGGAAAACAGTGAGTCTTCCAAAAAGTAAACGTAGAATTACCATAAGATCCAGCAATTCCACTTCTGGGTATATATTCCAGAGAATTGAAAGCAGGGTCTTGAAGAGATATTTGCACACTCACGTTCATAGCAACATTATTCACAAACAATATTTGGTTGGATATTGTTTAGCCAAAAATGGAAACAACTCAAGTGTCTATTGATGGATGAATGGATACACAAAATGTGATATACGTATATAGTGGAATATTATTCTGACTTAAAAAGGAAGGAAATTATGGCATTTGTGACAACACGGATGGACCTTGAGGACATTATGCTAAGCAAAATAAACCAGTCACAACAAGACAAATACTCTACGATTGCACTCACATGAGGTGCCTAGGGTCGTCAAATTTACAGAGACAAAAAGGAGAAAGGTGGGCACCAGGGGTGGGGGGATGGAGAACGGGGAGTTCGCGTTTAGTGGGTATGGAGTTTCAGTTTGGCAAGCTGGAAAGAGTTCTGGAGACGGATGGTGGTGGCTGCACAGCAGTGGGAATGTACTCCGTGACTCTGAACTTACAAATGCTGAAGATGGTAAGCATTTTGTGTATTTTACCACAATTTTAAAAAAGCGTGTCCAGTAAATACACCATGCACAGGTGTCTTTTCTCCACCTAGGGCAAAATAGTCCCAAGTGACCCAAGTGCTGGATGGAGTTAGGTTGTCTTGCACACATTTGACTCCTGTCTGGGCATTTTGCATTCACCCTTGATCTCAGCGGAAGTCCCTCTGGGCTCCCAGACTAGGTCAGACCGCTCTGTGACGCTGGTGCCTCCCTCTGGGCTACCCTTCGTTAAGAACATTCTCTGTTCAAATCACCGAGCTAAGCTAGATGAGTGTGTTGGGTGACAACGTTGTAACCTGGGACTGTAACTCCCTGCTAAATGTTGTCTCTTCTGCTACAACATGAATTCCATGATCTAAGAATAGCATCTCTTGTTGCACGTAGCATCTGCCAGGACAGAACTTGCACGTAGCAGACACCCCATAAGTGTGGGTCAAATAAACACGACTGAATGCCAGTAAAATGTCTATTATTGCTTTTACCTTGTAGCTTTTAATACTTTTTTTCTTGTGCATTGTGATTGGCAGATGCTTTTCAAAAATTCCTAGAGACCACATTGAGAGTAGCAGTCCCCACACCAGAAGCTGTTAAAATTATTCATGACAAATTGGGGCGCCTGGGTGGCTCAGTCGTTAAGCGTCTGCCTTCAGCTCAGGTCACGATCCCAGGGTCCTGGGATCGAGTCCCACATCGGGCTCCCTGCTCTGCGGGAAGCCTGCTTCTCCCTCTGCCGCTCCCTGCCTCTCTGCCTGCTTGTGATTCCTCTCTCTCTCCCTCTGTGTCAAATAAATAAATAAAATCTTTTAAAATTATTCATGACAAATCCCATTTAGCCACTCTTGGTACCTGCTGGAATCCCCAACGTGCATCTCTTGTAGGTTCTAGTGTTTTTAAGCATTGGCCCTGCTGTGTTTCCTCCAGGCTTCCCAGGACCTAAATAAATAGCAAATGACCACTGATGTCCTTCCAGATGTTTTGTTACAATATCCCTCTCCAAGGAGAGAAAAGGCTCAAATCTTGGATTTCATGATAGCCAAAGGTCGGTTGTGTTAATTTAGATTGATCCCTAGAGAGTGCCGTGAAGTCTGGGGTTCACCAAAGGTCTATAAATTAGGCAGACTTGATGTTTCTCCCTGTGTATTTCTTTCACTTTACTCTTGTACCTACTCCATCAGATCCCATTCAGATGACAGCTTACTCTCCCCCCACAGAGCAGCGCTGCAATGCATCTAGTATTTAAGGGAGTTTATCTTCTTGTGGCTTTCACCCCACAGTCAGCTGTCAAAATATTTATTAGTTTAGTCCATCAAAGCCGGCGATTTAAAACTTTGTTGGCTAATGCTTGTTTTTTTTAAGAGTTTCTGAGGTTAGGGAGAAACATTCTTACCCTCTGGTTTAATCTCGCTGACGTGGTTAGGTTGCAACATATACAAGAGATAGTTCCTTTCTATTCTAGATACTAGAACTTTTGTTTTTTAAAAGCATGTCAAAAAAATCAGATATTATTCAAAGCCACATTTTCAAGTAATTATTACCAGATTTTTATTGTCATCATCCGGTCTGAATGAATAAAAACAAATAGTCCACTTAATCTGATTGCTTTCAAATTTTTAAGGATTACTGGGTCAAATGAATTAACATTGTTTGAATCTTCAATGACCAAAGAAACCTCAAGTACACCCATGCGTTTCTGTTTCCAGATTAACATTAAGTTACCATGGTTTATTTGTTTTTATAGAACAGAGACTTGTAAGATCTTTCCTTGGCTACCACCTGGCTCGATTAGTAACTAAATCATATTTTATCCTGGTTAAGAAAGTACATTTTCCTTTAACAGAATGGATTGGCAGCTACTTGCCATAATTACTGGATCAAATATGGTCAAGAAAGGCTCGCAGCTATGTATAAATACGGTTACATATGAGCTACAAAGTATACAACTTGAGAAATAGTGCTTTAGGGATTTAAAACTCCACGTGATGAATTCTAATGGAAAGATAAATTTTGTAAGTATTAGAGCTATTGAATTAAAAATGAAATCTTTTTCTTTTGCAACGTGTTCTATTTTTCTGATCATAAATAAATGATACACAGGAAGACTTCCACTTCTGTTTGGAGTAGAGAGTTAGAAAGGAACCACAGAATAAACCCACATAAGAAAAATGGAGATAACAGAAGAGCAGAAAATAATTAAATATAAAACAGAAATGAAAACAAAGTAGAGGTGCACACTTGTATACTTGAGTGTGTGTGTTAAACATAAAGGCAAGGAAATGAGATAGACAAAAGGGAGCCCTCATGCACTGTTGGTGGGAGTATAAATTGGTGGGGCCACTGTGGAGAATAGAGTGGAGGTTTCCTTTAAAAGTTAAAACTAGAAGGGCACCTGGGTGGCTCAGTTGTTAAGCGTCTGCCTTTGGCTCAGGTCATGATCCCGGGCTCCTGGGATCGAGCCCCGCGTCGGGCTCCCTGCTCAGCGGGAAGCTTGCTTCTCCCTCTCCCACTCCCCCTGCTTGTGTTCCCTCTCTTGCTGTGTCTCTCTCTGTCAAATAAATAAATAAAATCTTAAAAAAAAAAAAGTTAAAACTAGAACTACCATGCTTTCCAGCAACTTCACTTCTAGATATTTATCTGAAGAAAACAAAAACACCAATTCAAAGAGATCTGTGTGCCCACTCTGTTCGTTGTAGCACTGAAACTGTCAGGACACGGAGGCAAACTGTGTCTATTGATAGATGAGAGGCTGTGGAAGCTGTGGTTCACACGCACACACACACACGCGGGAATATTACTCATCCTTAAAAAAGAATGAAATCTTGCCATTTGTGACAACATAGAGGGCATTAGGCTAAGGGAAATCACTCACAGAAAGACAAATACCGTATGATTACACTTAATGTGGAATCTAAAAAACAAAACAAA
Organism: Halichoerus grypus; assembly: GCF_964656455.1. Lineage (NCBI taxonomy): Eukaryota > Metazoa > Chordata > Mammalia > Carnivora > Phocidae > Halichoerus > Halichoerus grypus. Next base: position 7,993,381 of record NC_135720.1, on the reverse strand, counting down.
TGAACAAACATAACAAAAAGGAAACAGACTCAGATACAGGAAACAAAATGCTGGTTACTAGAGTGGGGGAGTGGTTGGGGCGGGTGAAACTGGTGAAGGGGATTAAGAGGTACAAACATCCAGTTATAAAGTAAGTAAGTCAAGGAGATGTAATGTATAGCATAAGAAATACAGTCAATGATACTGTAATAACTTTGTGTAGTTACAGATGGTAATAATGAGACTTATTGTGGGGACCATTTCATAATGTACAAAAATGTTGAAACATTGTGATGTACCTGAAACTAATCAGATATTGTATGTCAATTATACTCCAATTTAAAAACAAGAAAAATATCACACACACATACACACACACACACACACACACACACACACAAAACAAACCTGGAATAGTTGTTGCCTTTGGTGTGGTGGAGGTGGACCAGGGAGTAATTAAGGAAAGAAGGCTTACAGATGACTCCTATACCACCTCTGTGCCTTTGTATGCACCAAATATTGCCTAACAAATATATATGATGTATTTATTTACTTATTTGAGAGACGGAGTGTGAGCCCGGGGGGTGGGATGGGGGGAGGGACAGAGGGAGAGAGAGTCTCAAGTAGACTCTCCACTGAGCATGAAGCCAGACGTGGGGCTCAATCTCACACCTGAGCTGAAATCAAGAGTTTTGATGTTTAACCGACTGAGCCACCCAGGTTCCCCTTAACAAATACATTTTTAAAAATATGTGCATTACAGAAAATTGGGGAAATGCTAAAATTATGAAGAAGAAAATTAAAAATTACTCCTGCTCTCAATTGTCACTCTGTTTCTCTTAACCATTTTGGGTGAAACTATTTCTGAAATGTCTTTTTTTTTTTCTTTCTGAAAGGACTTTTAATGTACTCAAAACTGGTTTAATGAATTTGGGTTATTTTGTGTACAAAAACTACTGTTTTGTGCTTGAAGTTACTGATGGTCTCAGGACCCCTATAACCGCCCCTTGATATTTGCCCCCATGTGAAATATGACGGCTGAGGATTTGATGAGTTTCTAGTTTGTTTTCTTTTAGATTGTTACAGGACAATTCTCCTTGCTATACGCACTTTAGATTCCTCCCTTACCCTAAGGCCCCACATCGAATCAGTCTCTATATTGTTTCTCTCCCTAAATCCCCCTCTCATCCCCTTCTCATGGCCCATTGAGGCTCAGCCTGGGCTACTCTTCATCTCCTGCTGCCCGTCCCGCCCTTCCCAGCCCTCTTCCCACAATGTCAAGGGTCAAGGCCGTGCACCTGATGCTCTCCCTGACTTTCCCCCTCCTGCGTATGCAGTACCTCAACCACACAGTAGCTCCCAAACCTGCTGCGATCTCCACTCTCCCTCCTCTGTCTAGCGAATCCTGCTGATTCCTAGAATTGTAGCTAAGTAGCAGCTCCCCAGGGAAAATGGTCTCCGCTCAGCAAGCAGGACCCAGTGACTGTGAGGCCAGCGGCTTCCTTCCTATTCCCAGGCTCACTTTTCACACTGTGCTGTCATTGCGTCCTTTACCTCCTGTGACAACAAAACCCACATCCGTCTTATTCACCGTGTCCCAATGCCTAGCGTGATGCTGACATTATTAGTCAGTAGCCAATAGTTACTGAGTAGAGAAGGTCCTACACGCTCGGCTCTATGGCTAGTGGCGTGGGAGACATTGCACGCACACCCCAGTCTAGTGACACACCCCAGTCTGTGTGTCACTATGTTACCATGCAGGTAGCTTGATGTGATCAACTGTGGCAACAGTTAGATTGTGAGCTCCAGGGGCTCAGGGACTGGGCTTTACTCTTCCTGGTGTCCCTGACCCTAGTAGTTCTGCCTGACATGGAAATAGTCACGAATGGTGACATTCCTCAAGTTCTCCTGGGGACGAGAGATGGCTTAGGAAACAGGCACACAGGATATGAATATGGGTTTTTCCAGAATTCTTCTTCTCAAGATCTAAAGATAATATCATTTCAGTACTGGCAGAAAAATCTCAGTAAGAATTGCTGTCTACAAGAAGCCCTCCGGACGAGTAAGTGGCAATGTCTGGAGCTGGCAGAGAGGTCTGGGCTGGAGCCATTGACGTGGGAGTCCTAGCTGGTCCCTGGTGGTGGGAGCCAGTGCTGTTAGGAGCCTCTGGGTACACAAGCACTTAAGTGATTGAAGGCCGGGCACAGGGATGGAGGGGTTCCCAGAGCACAGCCAGACTGGTTTCCAGGACTGATGTCCTCTGCCCCCACACATCATTCAGTAGCTGAGTCCTAAGATTCTGGGTCATAGAGTGGGTTTCTCCAGATGGGGGACCAGGAGAGGAGATTGCTTGGTTTCAAGGGACCCTGGATTAGCCAGTAGTGGGGTGGTGGGGAGAAGAGAGGCAGCCCAGGGACAGGGGAACCTGGAAGGTAGAGCTTCAGTTTTGCCAGGACTAGTCCTGATAGAAGGCAATCCTTGTGTGCTCTACACTTGAGGAAAAGCGTTCATGGTATAGGATTTGTTATATTCTAGGCTTGGCAGGGAGGACATGGAGTGAGGGCACACTGATTCATACAATCATGTCATACATGGATATCATACATCAATACCTTGCTCTACATCTTCCTGCCTTGAAGAAATTGTTGCTCGAGATGTCTAAATGTGAACTTGAGCCCAAGACCTATTTGTCTGTTGACATAAAGTAGAGTTATTGCCACAAAGAGGTCTTGGCCAAGTCACTTTGGATTCCAGAACTTAATGGGGGTCACTCAGGCTCCCAGTTTTATAGTCCTTGTTATAGAGCTTATGCTAAGATTTACCAAACAAGGAAAAGGGAAGAGTTTTATTCTTGGCATTTGCTCAGGGTGGTTCTTACACTCATCGTCTTATTCATTGAGGCTTGTGTGAGAAAAATAAAGATAATTCTATGTTTTCTTTAAAATATCAGCCTTTGGGCTTAGGAGAAGCTTGAAACCAGCCTCTACTTAACTGGCTCACAGGATTTCACCTCCATGATGATGGTTAATTTTGTGCATCAGATTGACAGGGCCCTGGGATGCCCAGATTACACATTATTTCTGATTGTGTCTGCGAGGGTGTTTCTGGGTGACATTAGCATGTGAATCAGTGAACTCAGTAGACTGCCCCCTCCCCAACATGGGTGGGCATCATCCAATCTGTCAGGGGCCTGAAGAGAACAAAAAGTGGAGGAAGGGAGCATTCTTTCCTTCCTGTCATCTTCTTCCTGCCTGCAGGAGCTGAGACATGTCTTCTTCCGCTATCGTGCCAGGAGGGACACCATCAGCTCCCCTCATTCTCAGACCAGCAGACTTGGACTGAATAAATGACATGGACTTTTCTGGGCCTCTTGTTTGCAGACAGCAGGTCGTGGGACTTCTCAGACTCCCTAATGGTATGAGGCCATGTTTCCTTTTCTGTATGGACACATACATATATAATCTTACTGGTTTATCCTACATGCATGCATCCTATTGGTTCTGTTTCTCTGCAGAACATTTCCTGCAGATACATTTCCCTCTGTAAAACCAGCTGACGACCCCTCAACTCTGGCTAGGTGGCAACATTCTAGAATGTTCACCCATCTGCATCTATCAGCTGAGTTATAGGCTCACCAAGGGTCAGTTACATTTGTTCCTACCTCTGTTTTTTGTCATTGAACTTGGTATTATAATTACCTAATTTGATGACATCATGCAACTTGATAAAATAGGAGTGTAAAAAATGAATTATATTTTTATTATAATTTGATTAAAGTAAGTCAATGCTTTCTGGATATTCAATAAAAATGAGTCACTAAAAATGGCTAAATGTGGTGATTTAAATGTAAAAGAAAAAATATGGTAAAAATCCTGGACTTTGGATTCAGATTGTTTCAAAGTGTTCTGAGCGTTGGCTCTACTTTAAAGAAATCAGAACTGCAAATTATAAACAAATATAAAATGTGATTTATGCAAGAAGAGCATGGGGAACTCCCATCAGGAGACATACTTTTAAAGAACAGTTTTTCACTCTTCATTAAAGAGATGTAAATATATTCTTTTTATTAAAGGCTAAATTAAATAAAATTTCTTTTTACTAAATAGGCATTAGGTAATGGAGATTCTACTGAGCATAGACACTGAGCGTGTCTTGAACAATATGGATAGAGGCGTCTGCCAGCCCTCCATTTGCAAGTCGCCTCTCAGAGTCTGCATAGCCAACCCCTTTCTTTTCTTGAGTGTTGGGGCCTGAAGGCGTCACCATGCCCTGAGCACACCCTGAGGCCCCTGGTCCTAGAAGGTGGCAGCCCAGCCACACAAGAGGGAGGAATCCACACAAGAGGCCATGTCCCCAAGAGTGCTGAGCACAGCCCACACACAAAGGTGCTCCATAAATGTTAGCTGTTCTTCCTTCCAAATCACTACCTTTCTATCTGACTACTTGTCTGACTGCCTACAGAAAATGGGGTTTAATTCCAGGCACACAGAAAAAGAAACACAGAGTCTGGAGTGTTAATAGTATTGCCTTCTCTGTGCTCTTATTATTTTTTTCTTCCAATATTCCTTCTGGCTTCCAGAGGTGGAGTTCCACCCAGAGGTCACCAAACTTTCTCCATAAAGGGCCAGGTAGTAAATATTTTAAGATTTGTGGGCCAGAGAATATGGCAACTATTCACTCTGTTACAATGGCTATGAAGCAGCCACAGACAGTATAGAAATGAATGGGCTTGGTTGTATGTCAATAAAACTTTACTTAAAAAATGGGCTGCAGGCTGGATCTGCCTATAGACCATAGTTGGCTGAACCTTGTGTCTATGACAAGAGTTCTGAACTGAATGAGGGATCAGTAAAACCTCGGAAAGCGTATGCAGATTTTGGTAATGTGTTTTTCTGGACAGAGGAATCGTAATTTTCTTCCGATTTCAAAAGCATTTTGATCAATCTTTAAGAAACATTGCTATAAAGAAATGGTCTCTTCTAAGCCCCCATGGCATTTACTTTTTAAAACACTGTAATTTTCATGACCTATTTTTAAAACTTTATTTTGAAATAACTATAGATTCACAAAAAGTTGCAAAGTTAGTACAGAGAGGTCCTGGGTCCCCTTCACCTAGTTTCTCCCATGGTTACGTCTTACATAATTATAGTATATTATTGAGACCAGGAAATTGACGTTGGTACAATATGTGAGTATAGTTCTCTTACATTTTATAACATGTGTAGATTTATGTAACCACTACTGTAATCAACCACTAATCTATTTTCCATCTCTATAGATATTTTTCCTTTCATGAATGACCTTTCATCACTCTGCATAGTACCCTTGAGATCAGCTCAAATTGTGTATCCTTAATTTGTTTCTTTTTCTTGCTGAGTCATATTCCTTGGTATGGATACACCACACAGGTTGTTTAACCATTCACTCATTGAGGAACGTTTTGGTTATTTCCAGATTTTGGCGATTATACATAAAGCTGCCATGAACAATTGTGTATAAGATTTTGTGTAGACATATATTTTCCTACCACTGGGATAAATGCCTAGGAGTACAATTGCTGGGTCATATGGTAATTGCATATTTAGCTTTTTAAGAAAGTGTTGAAGTGTTTTCCAGAGTTAATAATTTATTTTTAAAAAATGGCATGAACATATGCCATGAACATGCATAAGAAAACATGCATAAGAAAACATAAAAATGCAAGAACTACAAAAAAATCTAAAATCTCTCCTTATGCACTGCCCAGTCCCAGACTTCCTCCTCCTAGGTCATTAGTTAGGTGTACCTCCATTATTCCTACATTATTATTCCAAAAGTCCTTGGTTGTGGGGGTCTTTCTATGGAGTAGCTATAAATTGTTTTCAGTCCTTTTTAACTGATGAGTAGATACACCATAATTTATTTAAGCATTCCTCATATTTAAAGACTCTGGTTATTTCCAATTTTCACTGTCATCAAGAAATGATGAAACAAGTATCTCTCAGATGCTTCTGTGTATGCATTTATATTTCTCAAAGACATACATTTCTGATATTTATGGACACTACCAAATTGCCTTCCTAAAGAATGTATCAATCAATACTCCTGCCAGCAATGTATCAGTTTCTTCACACCCACATCCAACTTGATATTGACTTTATTAATTTTATTGATTAATCTGAGTGCAAATATTTTATTGTTATTTGTATTTCCCTGGTTAACAACGAGGCTGCACAGTTTTTCTTTATAACTTAATCAACCATTTTTATGTTACTTCTGTAAATAACTATTTGTATTCTTAGACCATTATTTTTTCTCTTTTACTATCTTTTTCTTATTGATTTTTAGTAGCTCTTTATTTCTTTTGGATATTAACCTTTTGGAAATTTTATATATATTGCAAATATTTCCCCAAATCTGTCACTCATTTATTGAATTTGCTTTTGGGGTGTGTGTGTGTGTGTTTGAGTTACACAGCTAGCAACATTTAGTTTAGTCTTGTGTTGTGTAGTCACATTGATCAATCTTTCACTTTATGTCTCTTAGATTTTATTTTTGCCTAAGAAGTCCTTATTTCAAATTATGGAAATAGTCTCTTATATCTTTTCTAATGTTTCTGGTCTGCAAACTACTGGAACTAATGCTAGGTGTTTCACCTGGCACATTAAATCTGGAATCTTAGATTAGAACACTGATCTCGACAAATTGGACCTGATTCAACATGTTTCATCCTCCTGGGCCTAGTATCATTACAATTCATTCCTAAATTACTCCCCATATTTATGCAGATATGTTACAAATCTTGAAATTCTTTTCATGTGTAAGGTGTCTCTTCCCCAAACTTCTTATTTCTCCCCTTGAGACATGCTGGAATCTACTCTAGGCATACCTGGGTACAACATGGGGGGTGGGTCTTAAGGAGTCTTATCATTCCCTCTTAAGTAACTGTGTAAGATGAGGTCATTAAAACTCTTCAAACAAGGGAAAGTGTTTTTGTTTTTGTTTTACAAAAAGGAAGAGAAGGGCTGCTTCTTTTGGCCAAGGAGGTTCAGGGGATTTGGGGTTCAGGATTTTCAGATTCATCTGAGTCCACTTACAGTCTCCATTTCATTTCTCAGGAGTCCACTCCTTCCCATCCATTCTGTAATTTAAATTTCAGAGGCATGGCTAGGCTATGAGTTTAATCTATGATGTAATTCTTAACCCATAGGTTCAAATTTGAGCCTGCTTTTCAGTGGTAGCAGCCTTGCTTCCACAAAACTGAAGGTCTTTTAGGGCCGTCACAAGGAGCTCTCAGTTCTCCAGCAGTACCTCAACCCGACACTTGAAAGCCTAAAGCTTTTATGTTCTTTTTGTAATTTCTCCAATGGAGTCAGAAGCAGTGAGCTCTACACCAGAGATTCTGTGGCCATAGTTTCCACTGCGGCGATCAAATTCAACAGTCCCTTGGCCTCCCAAAGCCTTGCTTTATTTTTTATTTTATTTTATTTTTTTTAAAGATTTTATTTATTTATTTGACAGAGAGAGACACAGCAGAAGAGGGAACAGAAGCAGGGGAAGCGGGAGAGGGAGAAGCAGGCTTCCTGCAGAGCAGGGAGCCTGATGCGGGACTCGATCCCAGGACCCTGGGATCATGACCTGAGCCGAAGGCAGATGCTTAACGACTGAGCCACCCAGGCGCCCCCCCAAAGTCTTGCTTTAAATAGATACTTCATTTCAGGTAGTCACAGCTTAAATTTAAGTAACTGTTTTGTGACTGAATGTCATAGGGAGATACTGTTAGTATCTCACTTATCCCTGGCAATAATGTCATCAATGTGTTCAATCCCAATCACATCGTTTAACAAAGTGCACATTTTCCTATTTGGGCATCTATTCCCTGGGTGTGGTCCCAAGTATGAATTCATGTTAATATTAATTCATGTTGAATCAGCAAAACAAAAACCACTGTAGGTATTTCAGAGAGAGGCAATTTAATACAGGCACTCGTTTACAAAACTGTTGAGCAAAAGGGAGAAAGGTATGCTAGAGAGAGAAGAGGGTGTTTACATAAGACCAGGAAACAGCGATTGCTCCTGGCTGGGGCCTGAGATCCTGTTCTTGCCGTGAAGTCAATGAGCCATTGATGTTGCTGCTGCTACTGCTGTTAAAACTGCACCCATGCCATCGAGCAGTGACCAGGAACCCGCATTCCTTTGGTTCAGGTTGCCAGCAACTGTTACTGCCGCTGCCCAAGACACCTTCATGATACAGGGGAAAAGAAACGTCTCTCTTGCTCCTATCTTCCTATCTGGCCAATGCTACCCATTGGTAGAGCCTTATAAGAAGCCAGGTGGCAAAGGGCCGGGAATGTGTAGTTGTAACTCCTGGTGTTACAGAAGAGAATTTAGAAGGACAAGTATGTGCTCTTTCTCAGGACAATACTGGGAGATGTGCTTCTTCAAAATGAGGGAGAAAGCCAAGAATGAGGAAGACTTCTGACCTACGAGACAGGGAATCCCTCACAAGAAAGAGGCACTGGAATGCTCAGGAAGGTGGAGAAAGGAGAGCCCAGGGCAACCACTGTGCCATAGGCCTTAATATCAGCCAGGCTACACTGGACCAGGAAGGCTGCAGGCTCCAGGTTGGAGGGCTCCCTGGAAGAAGGAGCTGTGTTTGAATGCAGTGAGAGACTTCTTGTTTTATCAGAGAGTTGGGGGAAAATTGATGGTGCATATATAGAAAACAAGCAATAAAAACCAAGGCTCAAGAGAAACAAAATGCTGTGAAAGAGTAAAAGTGTGATCATAGTACACTATGTGGCTTAGCTGTTAAAAATAGTTACACAGCCATAACAATGTGAATGTCAACTTTTGATTGAATAAAAATGTGATAACACGGAGTCTGAAGAGAAGAGAGAAGTTGTGGTTTGGGATGAGGAGAGAGTTGAAGAGAGCTAAATCTTTATATTTTATATCAAAAAGTCAACAGGTAATGAAAAAGTCAAGAAGTGTCCATTTAAAGCAAGTTATTCAGCTATATAAAGATAAATCACAAGGGGAAAAAAAATCCAGCTAAAATAGTTGAAAATTATTCCAGAGGCACTGATAGAAGTGGAATGGGGTAAGGAACTTTTGTTTTTCATTATAGGCTTTGAGATATTTAGCTTCTAAAAGCTTTTATTTACTATATTAACATGGTAAAATATTAATATAATTTTTAAACCACAAATTTAGAGCAATTTTTGTTGGAGTGAAACATTACCATGTTGGGTTTATTAAGCCAACTTCAATACTGCTCTTTATCAACTCTTCTCAAGATTTTTTGTAAAAAGTACACATTTGTTCTCATTCAGTCTAAATAGGGGAGATTTAGTGATTAATCAGGTTGTAGTTCTGATTCTTTTATTTTAGGTTCCTTTAAAGTCTAACCCAGATAATAATGAAGGTATTTAAAATTTTTTTCACATATGACACTGAAAGGCCAATTTAAAGTTCCTGACATACATTCCAGACACCTTGATCTTGTTTAACTGTAGTATATCTTTAAGAAAACAGGGTCTCTGCTCCCACTTAATTGTTTTTCAGATCTTTTCTATTTTGTTTCCCTGGCCCACAATTCCCCTATGTATTTTGGTTTGATATCATTGTGGAGAAAGGAATAAAATAAAGAAATACAAAGATGAAAACAATTCCCAGCACACCAATAGCATTGTCCTAGGAATGCTGGGAATGGAGTGAGCTGGTGGGCTTTGGTGGGATCTGGTCCCATGGGAAGATTTTAATACAGTAGGACAACAAACTCTATTTGGCTATAGATTTAAGTTTGTAGGGTTCAAAGGGGAGTGAAGTTGAGTTGCATGGGCTTTGTGGTGGATGGAGGAATCTCTGGTCTGGACTTGTATCATCACAGCAAGGCCGTGGCAAGAGTGGTCTCTCTTCTTAGTTTAAGGGACTGTCTAGTTTCTTGACTTGGAGGTAAATCATCTTTTCTTTATTTTTTCTTGGTCTGCAGTAATAAAAAACATGGAGAGGGGATAAAGTGTGAGGAGGCTGAAAACCAAAATCAAGTGGGTAAGAAATAAATGGAACAATGAATGGATGTAAGCTTTGACCAGGCACAGTCTTGCAGTGTGTTCTGAGTGGTGATTCCTAAAAAGAAAATTGACAGAGCTTGGTGAATAACTTATGTGATGGAACAGTTCCAAAAATGCTCTTCTGGGAATGGGACTTGCCTATGTTCCTTATTTAAGGTGGTCACTTTTCTATGTAATAGAGGATGCGGGTAATGATGACATTAATCTTGTATCAATTAAAAATGATGATTGCAAAATCTAGACACCATTGTCATTAGTTCTTGTAAATACAATTTTAGAAATTATTCTTACCAATGCTTATTTATTTTTCAACAGTTGGGCAAGTGAAAAATCAAATTGCAAATTTTCTCAATCATCCTATCTTTATGAATACTGGGAAGTTGCTGATACTCATGATAGAAATTCTGCTTTCTTCATCCTGCTGTTCCCAGACATGCCTTTTGGACATGCTCTGTCTGATAATAATATTGAAATCTGGAGTGGGGCTGCCCCCGTGTCCCCCAGCTCCTCACAAAATTTCCCTCGCCTCGGGGTGTTTAGTCCTGCCTCAGCTTCTGGGCCAGTCTGAGACAGGGAGTATAGCAGAAGCCCACCTGAACCCCCTGGCGGTGCTGGGGTTCTCTCAGCCTCCAGATGTAGGGGCCCAAGGAAGTCGGTGGTGCTCCCAGGGTCTCTATGCCAACAACAGTAACAACAAAAGCAGCAGCAGCAACAACAGAAACAACAATAGCAATAGGAACACCAGCAACAACAGGAATAACACCAACAGCAATAATAGTAACAACAGCAACAACAGCAGCAGCAATAGTAACAATGGCAACAACAGCAACAACAACAGTAACCACAGAAACAACAGGAAAAACAACAGCAACAATAATAATAACACCAGGAACCACAGCAGCAACAACAGGAACAACAGCAGCAACAATAGTGACAACTACAGGAACCACAGCCGCAGCAGCAGTAACAACAGCAGCAGCAGTAACAAGAGCAACAACAGCAACAACAGCAGCAATAATAGTAACAACAGTAGCAGCAACAATAGTAACCACAGCAACAACAGCAGCAACAACAATAACAACAGCAATGACAATAGTAACCACAGCAACAACAACAGCAGCAACAATAGTAACAACAGCAACAACAGGAACAGTGGCAGCAGTAATAGTAATAACAGCAACCACAGCAGCAACAACAGTAACAACAGCAACACCAGCAGCAGCAACAATAGCAACAATAGCAATAGCAACCATAGTAACCCCAGCAACAACATCAGCAGCAACAGTAACAACAATAGCAACAGCAGCAGCAGTAATAGTAACAACAGCAACAGCAACAACAGCAACAGCAGTAGTCATAGTAACAACCTCAACAATACCAACAACAGCAACAATAGCAGCAACAACAGCAATAATAGCAGCATCAACAACAATAGCAGCAGCAACCATAGTAACCACAGCAGCAACAACAGCAGCAGCAACAGTAACAACAATAGCAAGAACAGCAACAATAGAAACAACAGCAACAATAGTAACCATAGTAACAGCAGGAGGAGCAATGACAGTAACCATAGCAACAGCAGGAGGAGCAATGACAGTAACCACAGCAACAACAGGAGCAGCAGCAGCAACAATAGTAACCGCAGCAACAGCAGCAGCAGCAACAATAGTAACAACAACAGCAACAGCAGCAAGGATAGCAACAGCAACAATAGTAACCGCAGCAACAGCAGCAGCAGCAACAGTAATCGCAGCAACAGCAGCAGCAGCAGCAGTCGTAAGGACAGCCTGATGGGAAGCCTCTTACAAGTAGACGTTTATGTGTCTATCACGGAGCTGCGCTTCCCTATCTCAAAAGCATTCAGAATATATTTTAAAATTTGATTTCCACTCAGTTGCCTAGTTACCTGGTTTACAAAGCAGCTATGAAAACTATGGATAACACGGTGGCTATTGGGCATTTCCAAAGTGCCAGGCACGTTCCATGCATGTATCTCATTACAAAAATCCAGTGAGTAGAAACCATTGTCCCCATTTACAGATGAAAAAACCAAGGCTTACAAGAGTTAAGGCCGCATGATGGGAAATGTCCAGACCTGGCCTATCAGACTCTAGAGCTCATGCCCCTGCCCACCACACCTTACCGCCTTCCCAGCAGGGGAGCTGGCTGCACAAGCCTGGAGAGCCCATGATTAGCGATGCTGTAGAAGGAACTCAGCATTTAGTCCACAGCTATATGGGGAGCACCCGGTCTGTGCGTGCCAGGTACTGTGCTGAGTCCTGGGGAGACGGCAGTAAATGGGGCACAGTCTGTCTTCAAGGGGAGGCTCGTGTGCATGGGAAGCTTCCCTGAGATAGGGGTACGGGGGGGCAGTTGGTCTAGACCAAGGATCTCAAGCTCAAATGTCTGCATGCACCAGGCAGAAAAAACAAATGTGCTAGGCACGAGATAACGGGGAATGTGGCACTGTGGCCTCCTCCAGCAGCCACGCCCTTCCAAACCCTCAGCCCCCTCTCAGCTCCTGCAAGCCATCAGCAAGAGGAAATGCCTGTGCCGGTTACCAAATCCTCTGAATTGTTTTTTCTTTAAGAAATCCTGGAAATCCAGTTTATGTGAAATTTCCCACTTTAAAAATACCACGTGGGTCAAGCAAAGCCCTTGAGGCCCTGATATCCTGTGGCTCGCCAGTTAGTGACCTCTGGCTGAGCTCAAAGGCCTCTTGTAACGCTGAGCTCCAAGCTCTAGGACAAGCCTCAGACCACGGCGATTCTTCTGTAGCCACATCTGCTCGGGTGCTGAGTATGTTAAATGGGAACAATGTGTAGAACGGATAAAATTCAGCTCAGCTCATGGTGCCAGTAGGCTGGAACTGGAGTATAAATAAAATGAATAAAAACATCTAGGCATACTGCATAAAGAAACTTGTGGACAGTGTGTCCTATGTTTCTCTTCATTAGACTTTCTTAGGTTTAATTTTTGAATAGGTTCATATGGTCCAAAGTTTGGAAAGTAGAAAAAGGTATGCACTGGAAATCCCTCCCACCTGTGTTCCAAAGCCTCTCATTCCACAAACAGCCAATGTTCTGGTTCTTGCATATTCTTCCAGAGATACAGGTAAAGATAAATATATATATTTACATACATATATTTATATATATATTTACATATATATATTTATATATATATTTACACATATATATTTATGTATATATATTTACATTTATTTATGTATATGTATTTACATTTAACACATATATATATTTTCATTCCTTTTATAGAAATGGCAGAATATATACTTTCTATATTTTCCTTTTTTTAAATTTTTTAATTTATTTATAAAGTAGGCTCCATACCCAGCATGGAGCCCAACGTAGGGCTTGAACTCATGACCCCAAGATCAAGACCTGAACTGAGATCAAGAGTCAGATGCTTAACAGACTGAGCCACTCAGGCGTCCCCCTTTTTTAAATTAGTAATGTATCTTAGAGGACTTTCCTTATCAGTGTGTATAAAGCTGCCTCATTCTTTTTAATGGCTATATGGTATTTTATTGAATGACATACCATAATTTATATAACTGGTCTCCCAATCCATGGGTATTTAGGTTGTTTCCAATCTTTTGTTACATAAAAAATTGTCTTAAATGGTAATCCTGTACATATGTCATTTTGTACGTGTAAATTCCTGGAAGCGTGGAATTGCTAGGTAAAAAGAAATACACAGGGGCACCTGGATGGCTCAGTTGGTTAAGCGTATACCTTCAGCTCAGGTCATGATCCTGCGGTCCAGGGATCAAGCCCTGCACCAGGCTCCCTGCTCAGCGGGGAAACTGCTTCTCCCTCTCCTTCTGCCCCTTCCCCTGCTCGTGCTCTTTCTCTATCTCTCAAATAAATAAAGTAAAATCTTTAAAAAAAAATAAAAATAAATAGCCATTTCTGATACTCTTGTCATCTTGCCATCATAGAGATTTCAGATGTGTACTCCCATTGGCAACGTAGGACGCTGTTTACCTACATTCTTCCCCAACACAATGTTACCAAGTGGTTTGATCTTCAACAATCTAAGTTGTGAGTAGTACAGTGTTCGTTGGTACTTCTCTCACTATGTAGGAAATGAGAATATTTTCATCTTTAAGAGCTCTTTTTATTTTCCTTTCACTGAATTATGTGTTCAAGTCCTTAACCCATTTTTTCTTTTGTGCGGTTCCTCTTATGGATTTGTTAGAGCTCCTTATATATTCAGAAAATTAGCCCCTTGTAGAGGAGCAAAAATTTTCTCCATGTTTGTTATTATTACTTTTTTTTTTTTTAGCTTATGTTAGTTTTTCAATAGAATTCTTTATTTTTATAAAGGCAAACTTATTGATCTTTTTAAAAATGGGTCCTGGATTTTTTTTGCCGTACTTACAGAGAGACCTTCCCCACTATGAAAGTATAAGGGTATTCTTCTATGGTATGTTCATTATTTTACTGTTTCTTTGTATTTTCTAGTCTTTGATTTTGTGTGACTTGATCTCAATGGATGGTATGAGGTATAAATTCAACCTCATGTTTTTTCCAACTGGCTACAGAATTGGTGCAGACCTGTATGGAGGAATTTCAGTTTCCTACCTCTGCATGTTTTCAGCTTCGTCAATAGTCTCAGGCAAAGCCTTCCCTTTGGTCTCTGGGAGCAGCAACACCAGTCCCCCAGCAACCAAGCCAACCACCGCTGGAAGCCAAACAGATGCAAATTACATTAGGAACTAAAACAGGCAGGCTTTATAATCACAACTCCCCTTACTTCTTAAAAAAAAAAAAAATTATTTTTTGTGATATTCTATACTTACAGATTTCTTTGCTATCTCTGACTGTCCTATAAATATTTTGCTGATTCCAAACTCCGTTGGATTACAACTCCTTATAGGGAGATGAAATACTCAACATTTTGAGTCAAGGTTATTCTAAGCTAGAGAACATTGCCATAATATTAAGATACATTGGAGTTAGAAAATAACTCTGAAAAAAAAAATCAACTCTTAGGAAAGGAAGAACATAACCCTGCCAATATAAAGCACTTAGTAATGAGAATGAGTCAGAAACTTGGAACATGACTAGCACCCGGAAGTAGTGAATCATATATCACTGCATCACAGCATTTAAAAAGTATAGCCAGGCCTACACTTTTAGTGTTTGAGAAATTCCTTTTGTTCCTTTTTCCTTTGTCTCCAGCTGTAATTTTTTGCACATGCTGGGGAGTCATAGTAAACATTAGAGTGTTTATATGTCTTTAAATTCCCATTTACGGTTTGGGATTTTAAGGTTACGTTTTATGTTTTGCGATAATCGAATGCAGGAAGTAGATGTGGGGTCTTCATTGGTTTTGGAGTTCCAAAAAAATGCACACTGGCCTCTGTTTTTACATCTTTACAAAATGACAGGAATCGAGGCCACACAGCTCAGTGGTTCAGGACGCTGGTTGTAGCTCTGGGTGCCTGGGATCCGGTTCTGAGCCCCCACTCACTGGTCTCAGAGCCCTGGGAAGTTCGGTTCCAGACTCTTGGCCATAAAGTGGGGTGATATTCCCACCTCACACGCTTGTTCTGAGACTGAAATGCATTCCTGCTTGTTACGTGGCAGAGTCTGCCACAGAGTTAGGAACAAAGTAGCCACCTTCAGAGTCTCTCTGAACATCTAGAGATTCACTTGGCTGTAACTCACGCAAATAATAACACATATTCCTCTGGCTTTGATTCTCTGCAGTGAGTGAATTAGGAAGAGAATATAATGGATTCATCAAATGATCATCTCTTTAGCTTTTTATATTTGCAAAGATAAGCCTCATTAACCAGGGTATTTCTTATCAGTTTTTTTCCAGTGCTCTTTCAAATGTTCACTTGTTGATTTTCAGCCTCTAGATAATCGCTTCTGGCTATTTCAAGACCACAATCAGTACACCATTATTGCGGGCAAAAGAAAGGGAAAGGAGTAAAAATGGAAAAGTATTTGTTTTGTTTCCTGCTAGCTACTCAGATTGGTAAGAACAGAAGACGGAACTACAAGCATCGATAACAGTGGGAGTAGTCTTTGAGTTTACTTGAAACAGTGAAATGCAATTAAAATCCTTGATCTTTCCCAGGGGAAGGTGAATCCCTGAGGGAGGGTCCACAGAGAGGCTCATCTAGGTCTGGACTTGGCATTGCATTGTTCAATGGTCCTTAGAGAAACACGAAGTCTCTGTTTTCCACCCAGAAATGTCTCACTGACCCATCGATCACTCACTGCCTACCTAAGGGAATGACCAAGGTTGAGGTGTCTCCACCTTCCCCCTTGGAAGGAAGGAGTCCAGAGGGTGTTGTGGTATTTCCCCAGGATGGAAAGAAGGCTCTGCGCAGGTCCCTCAGCCAGTGTTGGGAGAGGAAGATGCCCGGGGTCCCCGAAGTGGTACCAGCCACCCTGTTGCCAAATCATGCTTCTGCCAGGATAAAGAGCTTGTGTTCTATCAACTTTGGCCATCTCGCTGTTGCTAAGTCGCAGCATAGAGAAATTCACTGGGTCTGTTTTGAGGGTGAGTTTTATCAGCAGTGTGGAACATTTGCTGGCTCATCTACAGAAGTGGAAAATTTCCCCCTCACAAATCCCTTGAGAAGAGGAATGAGCAGAGGTACTTGTGTGTGGCAATGAGCGGCATTAGGAGAAAAGCCATCTGGGTGCGCCCCCGGTGTGCAGAGCGTCTTGTCATCCCTCCCCTCAAATTAAGTAAGGGTTGTAGGCCCATGGGGAAAACTGCTATATTTTTGTCAAATTAAAAGCGGCTCCCAGTGGGTCTAAAAGAAGACTGAGCTGGGTGCGTTGAGGCCTTCTGGCTAACACGAGGAGGCGAACGCTGTGTGCATGAATCTGGTCACCCCTCTGCACCCCTCTGTGTGGCGCACAGGAGAGGGTCTGTCCCATCGTCCACAGCTATGGGGAAAGGAATGGACACGAATGAATGGGAATGTCCACGATTCCCGGACCCCTTTCACGGTCTATAGTAGTCATGTTCAACATTGGCCTCTGTGTGTTAATTGCTGATAGTTAGATTTGTCCCTGTCACCTTCCATGCTGCAGGCTGGGCGGTGGGGGGAGGGAGCGGGCTCCGCATTGGTACATTACTTCAGGGTTGGAGGGAAGGGCTGTACCAATCCTCCTTAAATCTAATAGCCCAAGGGATTTGGGGAAGGGGTGCGCGACATTAGCGCCATGACGCTAATGCATTTCCTTAATGATGGTCTTTGTTTCCCCTGAGTTTTGAAATCGCTCTTTGCAACATTTTAACTGCCTTTCTTTGAAGTAATGAAGTGAAAAGTTTTGTATTTTCCCACGTTTGGCCGTCAAGGAGGCAGAAAGAGTGAGCTCCGTGACAAAGAGACCCAAGGAGGGGTGGAGATCGGTGAGGAGAGAGTTAGGGGTGTTCTTCAGGCAAACGGCTTTCCACCTCACTCCTTCTTGAACTTTGTACCGCTAAGGCCAGGAGTCTTAGTGGCTCCCATACTTGGGTCTTAGTAGCTACTAACAGTATTACGTATGCTAGTATTACTAACGCTGAGAGTAGTACTAATTACTAGCTGCATTCGGTAGTTGCCAGTAGGCATGATACCTATTTTGAGATGTAACAAAGGAGGTCCCTAGAAAAATAGGTTTTTGTTCAAAGGTGTGTCTGAGGGTTTCTCACCAAAAACCACCAGCGGAAGCTCATGCCAGATGTCGGTGAGCCGGTAGACCAGGAATGGCGTGATGATACCCCCGATGTCACACAGGGAGGAGCAGACGAGGACACCAAGATTCCTGAAATGCAGGGAACTGCTTTAACTTCCAGCTTCTCACGGTACAGTACTTATCCCCTACCCCACCCAAATAAATCCTTCCCCGAGTCACTGAAACGTCTGCAAACTGAAAAAAAACGGCGTTCACGTTGTTTTCAACACACACAAATGGTGTATGAGTCATAATTCCACTCATATTCTTGTTGTACTTGTTTTATATTAGCTTTTTGGAGGATTTTTAATGGGGGGGCAATTTTCACTTTTTACTTTGGTCATCTGGCTTCCCTGCAGTGTTCTATGTATGGTCTTGTTCGTACGGTTTCCTTTATTTATTTATTTATTTATTTATTTATTTTTTAATTTATTTGAGAGAGAGTGAGTTAAAGAGAGAAAGAGACAGAATGAGCTGGGGGGAGGGAGGGCCCGAGGGAGAGGGAGAAGCAGGGTCCCCGCCAAGCAAGGAGCCCGATGCAGGACTTGATCCCAGGACCAGGGGATCATGACCTGAGCAGAAGGCAGACACCTAACCGACTGAGCCACCAAGGCGCCCCCCTGTTCATACTGTTTCTGATCACTCTGTCCCATGGCCATTTGGTAATCCCTCTCTTGTAATCAGTGTCTTCTGTTCTCACTACACAGTGACTGTATTTCACCCCAGCCTGTAACTGTGAGATGTGGTCTGGCTACTGCCTTTAAATGTTCTTATCCTCTCTCGTCCTGTGGTTTGTTTTGGTTTTTGGTTTTTCTTGCCCCATGTTTTGAAAAGGAAGGTGCCCTCTGCTGGTGCTTGTGGTAGTTCTAGCCCGTAAGCAAATGTCCCACCCACCCTCTTCATGGTGCGGAAAACGTGCTCACCTGATGAATGTGGGGTACAGCTCCGCACTGACCAGGCAAACCATTTCATAGGCCATTGTAATCCCCATTCTACCCAAGCACGCGGCTGTGACTCTTAGCCACCGGAGATCTGTGGGGCAAAAACGCACCACTTACGTTGTACATACTCCCTGGTCTACACAGTGCTCCAGAGGGGAAAGTCCACGTTCCAGAATGGGATGAGAATCAACATTCTTCTTCTCTAAACTCAAGACTTCAGAGCAAAATTTCCCATGTTTGTTAGTTTTAACCTTAGGCATGATTCTAACACTCTCTTTAGAACTCAGTCATTAATGACAACAGGATTGTACCAAAGCTGGGCCAACTCTAGTTTATACAGGCCACCCAAAAGAAACAGCAAAATATGGGCATATTTTAAATAACTGCTAATGACTAAAGGGTTCAAAGAAAGCTTCATGTTGCCAATAGGATTCTGTTGTACAGGTTTTTCTCCTCCTCATTGAGAAAGCACTTGAAAAGGAAAGAAAGGAACTGAATAATTGTGCATTGGTTGCATTTACCTAAGCTTTCTTATTTGTTCTGCAGGATGATGCAGGGAACTCAAGGGAGTTGCCTAAACAGTATCTGGAAAATGCTGGAATAAGACTTCAAGCCTGGGCCGGCTCCACCCCAAAGCCCATGCTCTCTGTTCTGGGCCAGCTCCATGGCCTGTGGCACGTGTCCTCTTAGTCTCTTGTTATAGTACATTAGAGAACAATCAGGTGTGATTATGTTACAGCCGACAACCCTTGGGTACAATTGTTCTTAAAGAGAGCGTGGCCATATGGGTTTGCTCAGGAAGGTCCCAGATACTGTGTTCATTCTTTCCAAATTGACTTGGATGATGAATTACACCGTTTTACTATCAGAGGGTTGTGACATCCCTCTTCGTGCAGCCTTGGCAGACAAGACCCCAGCATGGCTCGACACTCACCCTCAGGGATGAAAGCCGAGGTGAGGCAGGCTGCTCCGGCCACCAGATTTGACACAGCCCATGGAAACCGACGACCTATACGGTCAATGGTGAGGATGATGATGAGCGCGGCTGGGAATTCCACCAGGGCAGAGTAGAAGAAATCCAAGTAGATATTGCTCCCCGCAAGGCCCATGTGCATGATGAGGCCTTGGTAGAGAACAGAGCTTGTGAACCTGAGCAAAGAGGAGAAGCTCAGGTCAAGCCAAGCACCAGAAGCAAGTCATCAAAAAGGAGAGGCTTCTGGAAAAAGAAGAGTTGATCGTGGGTCATCTTTCTTTGTCATCTTCTTATTGCTTTTCCCTTCATTCTACTGCTTTTCCATGATCTGAACCACGGCAGTGGCTGACTGTGACCCCAGAACCAGGAAAGGAGAAGAAAGGAGGACTGCGCTCCCTGGCCAAATTGGAAAGTAGAAAGAAATGTCTTTCTAGGGTGACTTATTTGGTAAAACTGTATCAGGTTATTAGTGATTGTTAATTATTTCTCTCTTTGTGATCCTCTAATGGAATTGGGATCAAAGGGATTGACTACTTAATTCAAATTTTAGGAAACCAGAGACCCAAATGGGTACAGCCTCCCTTCCTGCTGATTTCTCTTCTGACACAATATAGACAACATTCTGACGATGTTTTTTGGTTATGTTTTGTTGACCAGAAGTTATCTGCAATGGCAAATAAGAGGATGCTTGGCAACAGTCACAACTATTCAGAAAAGGAAAGAAGGGTACGAAGCCAACTTTCCCGGCTGTATTTCACAGGTAGTATTGTCAGGGTTGCTAAATGAGTTCCTGAGGAGCCTTGCTTCTGTCCGTGATTCCAAATCTTCGCGTGGCTGGCGTGAACCCCGGGACACACTGAAAGGAAAGTGAGCTGCACTAAGGAAGGCTCGGTGCAGGGTGAACGGCTCACAGCTCTAGGAGCAGGCTGCAGACCGTGGAAACAATCGTGCGTCAGCCACCGGACTGTGGAGCCAGTGGATTATTCCTTGTGGTTTATTCTCCTTCATAAGTTTATTTCTTTCTCCAGTAGACAAGAAAGGGAAAAGACCCTTCCCTTGCTAGCCCCGTACAATAAGGAGAGATCTATACTCATCATAGGTATAGAACCGGTAGTTCTCAGGTTGGGCTATATGTCAGACTCACCTGGAGAATGTTAAAATATTGGTGCCTAGACTTTCCCTGGGCCAATTCCATCAGTATTTTCTGGGGCCAGGGTGGGGGTCCTGGCGTTGTTATTTTATAATCTCACAGGACGTTTTAAGGCAATGCCAAGGTTGAGGACATACTTATCTATGCTTTGAGACTGTAGGCTGACTTCAAACACCTGCCTGAAAAAATGGTATCAGAAAACGCGGCTATAAATGAGTCCCCTTGCTGCCCACTGTCCGTACTTATACTGGAGCTAGGCTGTGACAGTGCTGTCTTGGTCCCTCCCCTAATGTGGATGACGGGGATAAAAAAAAATATACAACAAAAAAAAACGTGGGGCGATTTTAAAGTGAAAAACATTCCTTACCAATTGTACATCAAGATCAAAGTGTGTTTCCTTATCTGAGGGGTTCTGACCAAGTCAAGAAATGAAGGATTCAGCTTCTCGTCAACTTCCTCTTCAGGTCTGAGGCTCTAGGAATGGAAACAGGAGGAACAGCTTTGTGTGGTGAAAGACAGTGTCCCCAGGTAAGACAGGGAATCCCGACAGTACCTGACACCTGCTGAGGGCTTCTAATGAGCCTTTCACACTTATTAGCTCATTTAACCTTGGCTATCCGGGTAGTTCGGTTCCATCTTTTTCAGCCCCTTTCACAGAAGGGGAAGCTGGGCTAGGGGGAGTTAGGTCACTCATGGGCATATGTCCAGTGGCACTGGAGGTCAAGCACAGGGGAGCAGAAGAAGGCCCAGCCCAGGGGCCCTGAGGGCTGGGGGCACCGGGCGTGCTCCCTGCCGGACCAGGTGCGGCCCATTGCTCAGGAGGCTCTGCTCCGGGACCTTGGGACTTGGAGCAGCTCGGTATTGCCTGGAACTTGTTGGAATGAAAGACCCAGGGCCCCTGTCCAGACACGTTGAACTGGAATCTGCATTTCGGCAAGGTCCCCAGGGGCATCCTGGGCACAGGTATTAATTAACGTTTGGGAAGCCCTGCGCTAGAAGAGAACAGTAGGTGGTGGAGTTGAGATTCAATCTCCAGGGCTCAGGAAGCAGAACCTTTGCAAAAACCACTTCTTCCTACAGCCACACGGGAGGGTGTCGCAAGCCCGAGGAACAGGGGAAGAACCTCCTGCAGACTCACCGCTCTCATGTGAATGAACTCTGTACTTTGGCCAGACTGTGACTCACGTGTGCTTTAATCCCTGACCAATTTCTGAAAGGATCTGAAACTTAAGAATCAGTGCTATGCTGGTTATCCGTGGAAAAGGGGATCTACCCCAACCACCCAGAAACCGGAGAGGAAGTGAAAAAAAAAAGGCCTCCGAGTCCCCAAATGCTCACTCTAAAGTCATGTAAATCATAAATGCTTACAGGTAACCTATCTTAGATCCTGGAGCAGAGACGATTACTCTTATTTTTTTTTTTTAAAGATTTTATTTATTTATTTGAGAGAGAGAGAATGAGAGAGAGAGCACATGAGAGGCGGGAGGGTCAGAGGGAGAAGCAGGCTCCCTGCTTGGAGCAGGGAGCCCGATGCGGGACTGGATCCAGCGACTCCAGGATCATGACCTGAGCCGAAGGCAGTCGCTTAACCAACGGACACCCCTGTGTTGTGTTTTATTTTAAAAGACAGGAGACTGCTCACAATGTTTTGGGACAATTTTCTATCCAAAATGTTTAAAATTCTAAGAAATGATTTGTGTCTGAAGACTCTTCCCTCCGGGGAAAAGCCCCCTCCCTGAGCGTGCAGATGGACACCCGGGGAAGGAAAACAGCGGGTACCTGGGTACCAATGCCCGCCACAGCCTGGGTTGCACACGATAGAAGCTTCTCGTTTGCCTTTAAATGATTTTTGGTCTCCTTTTAGTTTTATGTTTTTGATTGATTTAGAATTTTCTTTACCAGGGACCATGAGTCCTAGCACGACAGAAATATCCTGTTACATATGGTGAGCCCCTTCTGCGACTCCCTATTGAGAATGCATGGCTTTCCCAGATCCTCCTGTTCCCTGATCTGATAGTTCAGCTGCTTGCTTACCTGAAGGGAGGCCGGCAGAGATTTTCCATTTTTCTTTGCGATGTACTTAATGACTCTCATGGCTTTAGCACTTTTGTTCTGGGAGATCAGCCACCTTGGAGACTCAGGTATGCACCTAGGGTATAGCAAAATGTTATCAGTGCTGTTCAGTACGGGATGAGGGCGTCTTCCTGAGCCTCCGTCCCCAGTGGTCGTAATCAAATTTCTGCAAGGGATCTTACACAGTGAAGTTCGGTTGGATCTACAAAGGAGATAAAATTGTGCAGGGGCTGCCCAGCAAAAGAAATCAACAAAATGAGAAAGCAGCCTACTGGATGGGAGAAAATATTTACAAATCATATATCAGGTGAGGGATGAATGCCCAAAATATACAAAGAACTCATACAACTCAACTGCAAAAAAAAAAAAAAAAAAAAAAAAAATCTGATTTAAAAATGGGCAGAGACTCTTAATATAAATTTTCCCAAAAAAGACATTCAGATGGCCAATAGGTACATGAAAAGATGCTCAACATCACTCATCACCAGGGAAACACAAATTGAAGCCACAAGGAGATGTCACTTCACATCTGTTAGGATGGCTAGAATCAACAAGATAAGAAATAACATATGCTGACCAGGTGTAGGGAAAGGGAATGCAAACTGGTGCAGCCACTGTGGGAAACAGTGTGGAGGGTCCTCAAAAGATTAAAAATAAAACTACCCTATGATCCAGCCATTCCACTTCTGGGTATTTATTAGAAGGAAAGAGAAATTCTTTTCAAAGAATTCAAATTCTTTGAGTACTAATTCAAAAAGATATACACACCCCTATGTTTCTTGCAGCATTATCTACAAGAGCCAAGTCATGGAAACAACCTAAGGGTGTGTGTATATATATATATATATATATAATGGAATATTATTCAGCCATATAAGAGAATGACGTCTTATCATCTGTGACAACATGGGTGGGCCTAGAAGGTATTATGCTAAGTGAAATAAGTCAGAGAAAGACAAATACCGTACGATCTCACTTATACGTGGAACCTAAAACAAACAAAGCTCATAGATACAGGGAACAGATTGGTGGGGGAGGAGGTGGACAAAATGGGTGAAGGGGTCAAAAGGCACAAACTTCCAGTTACAAAATAAATAAGTCCTGAGGAATTAATATTTAGTATGGTGACTATAGTTAATAATACCATATTTCATGGGGCACCTGGGCAGCTCAGTCAGTTGGATATCTGCCTTCAGCTCAGGTCATGAACCTGGGATCCTGGGATCGAGCCCCGCTTCGGGCTCCCTGCTCCACGGGGAGGGGTTATGGTATATGGGTTTTTCCTCCTTCACCCGCTGACTTCTATTCAGCCTTGTGCAGGAACCTGGCAGGTCCCCTCTTCAGAGAGTTCCCAGTGGGACTCTGCAAAGCAGGGGTCAGCTGAATATCCAGCCAGCCCTGTGCTAGAGGGACGAGAAGCAGGTTGGCTGGGGCTGGGCACGTGCTGAGAGCTGACAGCTGGGCTGTAGGGCTGCTGGTGGCAGGATGCGGTTCCGTCATGGGGGAATGCAAGAACTTTATGTGTATTATTCTGACAGCTGATTTCTCAAAGAAGGAGGTAAGAGTTTGAGGCAAGCTGGTGGATCTGGGCGGACACAGGGAGCCCCTGGAGCTCCTTGAGCAGGACTCCAGCCACTTGGATCTGTGTTTGGAGACCACTCTTGGAGCGGCTGGCTCAGGGTTGATGGGAGGAAGAGGGACTGGCAGGATGGAGGTAGCAGGGCTGGCCTGGTGGGAGCTCTGGCCTAGAGTCATGTGGGCCATCACTCTGGGAGAGAAGGTTGCTCTGAGAGGTGGGGCTTAAAGGAACTCGGGACAGAAGTTTGTGGGAGTGCAATGGAGAGAGGAATCAATGACAACTGATTAAGATTTGACATTAAGAATGGAAATGTGGTGAGCTCAGCCATAATCAATCCACAACTCACAGAGCGCATCCCTTCTGCTATGATACCATAGGGCGATTTTTCTAGATCACATTTGGTGCACAGGTTGAGCCCCGTCACCCACACCTCAGGAAGCAGGGTCAGTTCAGCCAGGTGTCGCATGAGCTGAAGGGCCAAGAAGGTGAAGGACTTGGGAACCAGATCAGAGAAGACAGGAACCATAAATGGCTAGCCTACAGGTGGAAAGTCTGGATGGACTCTCAGAAGCATATCTAGATAGTTCAAGAATTGCCCGGGAGAATAGAAATTAATTTTTTGAAGCTCTAAGTGCAGAATTGGGAGCCCTGGGTACACTTGCCGGGAATGTAAATTCTGGCTCAATGAGAAGTCTCTGGAACGTGAGCTTTGGGTTCTACAGTAAAGTGGCTTGCTTGATGATGAAGTAGGAGATAGCCATTAACAGTGTTCAAGCAGAAGCTGAATAATCATCCCCTGGGGGCGTTGCTATGGGGCTCTGGCCCTGGACAGGAAGCTGAGCCAGAGGGCCCCTAATGGTACCTGCCCTCAAACAGCTGACAGCCTACTGGGACAGACGGACAAGTCCCTCAGTGTCAGGTGAACAGCTGATCTCAACAAGCAGTAAGATGTGAGGGTTACAGAGACGTGTGCGTAATGCCACGGGGCAGGGGACAGTGGCCCCACCAGGGCAGGCTGATCAAGGCCAGCCTGCACAGAGTGCCTCCTCCGGTGACTGCCACATCCCCTCTGCCCCCATAGCTCCTGCCTTCTAATCATGGCACCCCCTCTCTCTTCTTCTGTCCTGGCTCCTCATCCTTAGCTTGCCTTTTCAGATTTGGTGTTTTCTTGTGATCTACCCCATTTCCTTCCTCTCCTGACTCTGCTCATTTTCTCTGAGTGATTGCCTCCATCCCGTAGCTACAACAAAGACGGGAATTTTACTTGAATTCCTGATCCTTACATTCAACCACGCCTGGCTATGCGCACGTTCATGTCCTTTCCGAATCTCCAACTTCGGCATGTCCCAAGCTCGCCTCATCCTCCCACCTTTCAAACCCACTCCTCCTCCTGTGTTCCTTACCTCTGAACGGTGCCCCCAGCACATACGCACAAACCTCTGCTCCACCCACGAGGCACCTCCTCTCTCTAAACCTTCACATTAAGTCTCCACCAACCTCTGTCATTGCTACCTGATGCAATGTGTTTACAGTTTCCTTCATTTGTCTTATTTCAGGCCCTGTCCTCTCTTGCAAGGATTATGGCAATAGTTCCTTGCCTAATCTCTTTATCCCCACTCTTCCCCCCAAACACCTGTTTTCTACTCTACATTGCCAGTGATCTTTTAATGATGGTGGTTGCATCATGGAGGTTATAGATTTGTAAGTAAATAAATTTGATTCTATTGAGTAAAAATGGCAAGAAGGAGGGCTCCAGAGGTGGTCAGAACTTGGATAATAGGTGTGTCTTTTCCGTTGTGCTAAAGCATCAGGGAAACAAAACTTTTGAAAGATTTTGAGGCAGGGGAGGAACACGGTGGAACTGGATTTTAGAAATGAAACTTGGATTGGAGGATGGAAGAGCAAATGTTGAAGAAACCAGGAAGAGTCTATTGCAGGTGTGGCGTCAGAGACATAAAAGAGGAAGAATGGATATGGGAGGGGGGTTAGGGTTAGTCTCAGAGTTTGACCAGCTTTTGGAGGAGAGACAGGCTTCCTGGGAAGGGTTGAGATGCTTAATTCTTAGACAAGACGACTATGGAAAGAACAGATGGATACATCCAGAAAGTGGTTTGTTGCATGGTAGAGGGATTTGCTTGATAACTCAGCATTCCTCTTGCTTTATTTCGGGTAACCTCACATTAGGGATTTCTGATAGTTTCTTCTGTTTCCACTGCTTCCATGGTTCCCTCGGCAGGGGTGACAAACATATTTCGCATGCCCTGGAGACTCTGATTTGCATGGTCTGTCTGGGGTGTCCTATTGGCCTGATCTGGGAATAGGACTGATGGGATTGATTGGAGATACCTGCCTTGGGCAGGGACATGGAGAAGTGGTGACACAGTGCTACACTCCATCTTCTCTTACACTAAAGTCTCCTCTGAGCAGGGAGAGAATAAGAATACTAATATTGTCAATCTCTGCCAAGGGCACCACAGTCACTAGAAGTTAATTTAAACACCACATAAATTGGGGTGCCTGGGTGGCTCAGTGGGGTGAGGGTCAGACTCTTGATTTCGGCTCCAGTGGTGACCTCAGGGTCATGAGATCCAGCCCCTCATTGGGCTCCGAGCTCAGCAGGGAGTCTGCTTGAGATTCTCTCTCTCCTTCTCCCTCTGCCCCTCCCCCACCTCACATGGCCTCTCTCTCTCTCTCTCAAAAATGAATCAATAGATCTTAAAAAAAAATAATAAACACCACATAAATAATGTGAAAAGACATAAATCTAAAACTCTTAAGCCCAAAGTAAAAGGACATTTGATTTCTAGAGAAGAAGACAGATCGAAGCTCATGTTTTTTTTTTTTTTAATCTTGAAACATGGACCTGGACTTTTCATGAAAGGAAAGAGTGAAGGACACCTTGGAATTTGGAAGGATAGTGTGCATTAGGGGAGGCAGCCTTTTCAGAGAAATGAAATAGTTCAAGTTATTTCTTTTTTTGTTCCAAATGGACTTACCAGTAATAGAGCAAGAAGCAGACGTTGGGCAGAGTAACAGTGAGCTGTAGCCACCTCCACTGAGGAAGCACATAGGCCAGCCCAGCCAACGCCAGGAGCCCCGCGGTGAAGGCCACTTGGTAAACAATGCCCACCGTTCTCCGATAGCTTAGCCCGACAAATTCTGTAACTGCAGAGAGAACCCAAATGGTCAATGCAAGTCGGTAGGACGATGGCTTGGCTGTCCAACTTTGGGGAAACGAGCATGCCAACCTTGAAAAAGAGGCCAAATTCTAGAAGTTTTTTAAATAGCTTTCTGAAAGATTCTAAACGTTCCTTAGGGCCTATTTTGTTATAATTATTGCTGTCACATTAATTAATCTAAGATCTTGTAATTCCACATTGGGTGGGGTGAGAGGCCCGCCAGTGTGAGCAAAATGTGTGATTTAGAGAATAATTTCAAGGGCAAATGCAACTGGATTTCAGATACATGCAAAAAATTTTTTGAAGCAATCCAAAGTTGTTTTTATTTTTTTAAATTGTTTTTGCCTTTAAAAAAAAATCCAGTTGTTTTTATTTGCAAAATTTTGATCTAGAGTAGTAAGGCAATGGTAATTTAAGTCCTGAATAAATGGATCAAAGATTAACTTGAGACTGTAGGTGGTTTTTATGTAAATGAACATCTCAATACAGCTCGTTCTCTTATATGAGTTAAATATTTTCTTGGCAATCCCGATAATGTGTGTAAATGGCTTGGAAACCTGGTAGTGGGTTTAGTGGGTTTCCATACTGATTGGTTAACTAGTACTGGCTTGCAAGAACTGATTTTTAAATTTCCAAGAATTTTGCAAGGTGGTTATTAAACCCATTGGTATCTTAAAGTCAGTCATGGTGGGAGTATTTACAATTTAGAAATCAGACAACAGCAAAAATCAGGGCTTTTTGTTTTCTAAAAGCAGGTTATCAGCACACCACTGTATGTGGTAGAATCATCAGCTTTCTCCCATCCCATGACTGCATCTTGACAGATGTGTGAAGTCTGTGGTACATGGATTTAGGGGATAGTCATTTCTATATCACAAACATACTAGAATTTAAATTCCAGCTATTCCATGAGCCACAGACCTTTGGCTTTAAATGTTTAGTAATCATGTTAAAGACTTCAACTATTTATAAACCATATAGAAATGCCCTCAAAAGATATTTCTATATATTACTGCAAATGATCAAAAAGTATTTAAAACAAAGTTAAACGAAAGTCTGTAAGTGCTCAATAAATAGAAATATTTCGAAGTGGCTGGGGTCACGGACGGGGTCTGGGGGTCATGGGGCAGAAAGAGGTCAAGCAGCAAGGTGTACCTCAAGGACAGTCAGAGGGACTGGAGAAGAAATTAATGGGCAGAAGGCTGAAATTTAAATTTATACAATTAAATTATACATATTTCTACATATCATGTGTTCTAAAAACCAAATTACTGATTGAATAACAGTACATTAATAAATTACTTCACTGCCCACATATAGATTAAATGTCTACCAGGACAGCACATAATAGCATCCAGCATCTTTCTTCTGAGTTGCAAATTAACTTTACCAGGTACAATTTTAAACACACATATTCTAGCTCCCATGGGTAACCAGGGTTTTATGATGGTGATGGTTTCAATTTCAAAGCATCCATTTCCTTTCATTGGATGCTATTTGACTGTTGCCAAGGGAAAAGAAAGATGGAGTTCATTCCCAAGATCTGATTAGGATGCTAATTTTTCTTAATATGGCTTTAAAGATGCTATGCTGTTAGGATTCAAATATTCTCCTATACTTCATGGATCTTCCGCATAACTCTGGCTGCTAATGAGTGGGATGGAAAGATATTCCTCGTCAGACAAGTGGCTGGGGAACTTAGAGTCTCCACAGTGCTCATGTTCTCCCTTTCCATGTATATACATTGAGGATAACAAGAGATTTCCTAGAATCCATTTATGCAAAGCAGTAAAGTCCCTTATAAGTCTAACATATCTGTCACCACTGAATTTTCCACGTGTAGGCCTGGTAGGCTAGATCTTCTCTGTGTGTAACACCCCAGGGTACAGAAAACTTTTTCTTAAGAAGTTATATTAGAATCTGGATGGCTTGATGTTTACCCTCATTTCTGTCTTCACTGTTTTCTTTAGAGGAAGAATACAGAATGAGTGGACTGAAAAGATGTTAGAAATCCTTTTGATACAGAAAAAAAAAAAATCTCGCAACATTTTCTTGAAGCTGGGTCCATTTTTTGGCACAGCCCCCTCCCGTCTCCTGAGGATTTTGGCAGCAACGTGGCTTTGTTCTCACAGCCATAGCCACGAGCAATTCTTACTCAGGATGTAGCCTATTAACCAGCCTGCCTTGCTGACCAGCCCCTGGATCAAGCGGAAAATTAACACCCATGTATAGTTTGGGGAAACAGCCATGAGAACTCCAGATGCAGCATTTATGAGGATCGTCACCAAGAGGCAGAGCTTACGGCCAAACCTGCAAGGAGAGAAACAAAGAGAAAACATAGAATAGATTAGATTCATGAAGGTTGTAGAAAATGGCGCGGGAGTTACAGAAATCTTAAGGGGAGGTTAGCTCTGAATTATGCAAACTCAGGAGGCTCGGATTGATGCCCACCAAAAGAATCCCTGACTTCAGGTTAGTTTGCTTCAGCACTTTTCCCCAGGGCACTCTGTGAAAATTCTATGCACAATGAGCCCCATTCACCCCAGGGCTAGAGAACCTTCTCAGTCCCACACTGTGGAGGGTATTCAGGCAGGGGGTGATTCTTCCAGGCCACCCAGTGCTGAATGCCCTAGGGGCCCGTCTGGGTCTTCCATCATCGTAGGAGCAGGGGCCTTTGCACTAACAGTCTCAACCAACTGCCCACCCAAGAGTTTTTGCTTTAGGAAAAAAAATTCAGTGTTTAATGTACTCCCCCATCCATTTTCAACACTGCTTTTGGACTTTGTGGTATTTGCATGTCTCCATGGAAAAGGTCTCTGGTGTCAGCTGTGGGTGGGGGTGGGGCATCTTTGTCCTGGAGTATCCCAGCAAGGTAGCTTCCACACCTTTGGTCTGAGGGACTTGGTTTTCATCAGCTGAGGGACCTAGAGAGTGTCCCAGGACACAGAGGAGGGGAAAACTTAGAGACCTGGTTGAATTTTGGCTTTATCACTTAGTATAATGTCAGCCAGTTACTCAACCTTTCTCAGTTTCCTCATCTGGTAAAGACCTATCTATCTGACCCAGTTGACAAGAGGATTAAATGAGATATTACACGTAAAGAGCTAGACACTTGGTCATCCCCATTTCCTGCCTTCTGTTTGTAAGGCAGGCTCTCTGAAAGTTGACTTGGGACAACTCGTTCATATCGTCATCATGTCATCATGTCCACCTTGTTTTGTTCTAAGAGACACCCTAATTGGCCGTTAATGGGTATTTTAAAGATTCTTCATAGAAAGTAGTGTTTTATTTAATCTTTTCGTATCTACTTCAAACTGAAGAGTCATGAGCACTTTATGTCATTCACTTTGCACATTCGATGGTGGATGAACATTTTTTACCAGCCGTTCTGCTTGTAGGCATCTGTGTTCTAGTGTCCATTTCAATATTAACTGACCATGTAAAAATAATCTGCAACATCATTAACAATTATTTGGGATGTGAATGTTTTAAATCTGAAATTTAGAGATTAAGCAGTCTCATGAGTAATTAATGTAAACTGGTAAAATTCTTAAAACCCTCTTTTGGCTATTCAGTTCTTTTTTTTTTTTTTAAGATTATTTATTTATTTATTTATTTGAGAGAGAGAGAGCATGAGAGCGGGGGGGGGGGGGAGGTCAGAGGGAGAAGCAGACTCCCTGCTGAGCAGGGAGCCCGATGCAGGACTTGATCCTGGGACTTCAGGATCATGACCTGAGCCGAAGGCACTCACTTAACCAACTGAGCCATCCAGGCACCTCTGGCTATTCAGTTCTTAATTCTCAGTTAATGGTTCCCCACTGTAAATATCTGCTTCCTTGGCCTTTTTTTAGAGATAGAAAGAGAGAGAGAGAGAGCGCAAGTGGGGAGAGGAGCAGAGGGAGAGGGACAAGCAGACTCTGCGCTGAGCACAGAGCCCAATGTGGGACTCCATCTTACGACCCTGAGAACATGACCTGAGTCGAAACCAAGAGTTGGATGCTTAACTGACTGAGTCACCCAGACACCCCTACCTCCTTGGCCTTTTATTCAAAGTCTTCTAAAGTCACATCTCAACAAAGTATTTTAGCCTTTCTTCCCATGTTCTCCCACCAAATCCCTTTCTTTACCCCCGAGGAGTTTATAAACATTTGCTCAGGGGATAGCTCTCTAGCTTCCAAAGTTGACTTGGGCATACCATAGTAGTCCTGCTCCTGTAGATGGATAAAATCCTGTGGATAAGAGAGTATATTTACCTTTGGAAACTCAGAGCATGGAAACCTTCAGAAAATCAAAGCTATGATGCAAAAAAACTTCAGTGGGGGATATGTTCCAAATAAGGACATAATGTTATTACAAAAATATGGCATGGCTGGAAGAAGTTTGGGAGATCTAGGATAGTGGTTTGAGACTTCTCCCTGCAACAGAATCATGTAAGTGATTAAATGAAAAATAAAGAGCTAAAACAGCAGAGTTGGGTGGACTCCAGCACTGCTAGCTTCATAAATCCGTTAGCTACTTACTACTCAATGTGGCCCAAGCCTCATCAGCATCACCTGGGAGTGGTTAGAAATGCAGGGCTCACTCTAGGCCCCACTGGATCAGAATCAGAGTTCTAACAAAATCCGGGTGGTTTATATGCACATTAACATTGGGAAGCACTACTTTCATTTCACTGAGTTTCCTCATCTGCAAATTGGGGATAAGAAAATCATTTTTAAAAGGCTGTTTTGAACCTAAATGACATATAACACATCTGGATGCCCAATATGATGCCTGGCTCATAGTTGGTAGTAGAGAGCTTGTTTTGGAAAGTTTCACATAGTTGGGTAAGTTTGACAATGACCCACTGGGACTTTGATTCTGCTCTGATCTAGTTCCATCATGAAATATAGACAGTGGGTGCTGGCACTTGAGAGCTGATTATTAGGCTTTCAGAAAATTTTCGAGCTAATTGTTGAACACAGTCATTGTTAAAAATTACATCATACACTTAAGTAAATTATATTAAAAAGAAGTGTAATAAATATGCAAAAACATTGTTTCCTAATTATTTCACCATGTTTGATGATTATCTATGCTCGTGAGATTATTTACTTGTGTCCTTTGTATCTGTACAGTGGAAATACTGGAAAATGGTGCATATTTCTAGCCAACTCTGTGTTCAGTGACCTCATTTTTTGGTAGCTTGAAATGACCATAGTGGGAGTATGTACACCACAGAAATCAGCAAATGCTATATATCAAGGCTTTATCCCTCAGAAAGCCAGTCATTGAACTTTTATAAGCATGCCACTAAATACAGAGCTTATAATTACTGATCAGTGGAGTAACAAATCTGGAATTGGTGAGAGATTACTTTTTCGTGTCAGGTGATACTAAAAAACATTCTTTAGGAGGTCTGAATGATGACATAAATTAGACATATTATAAAAAGTTTATTTTCAAATTCTCTAACACATGCCCATCCTTCCTTCCTCCAGTCCATTTACAAACTGACCTTCGGAAAGCTGACATGGTGTAAACCTCCGTATCCTCATTTACAACCTTTTCATAATATCCTTCTGGTCTTCTTCTAAAAGCTACCTTAATCAACCGCTGGTTCATATTTTTCAAAAGCATCATAGAAGACAATCTATTTTATTTAATGTTGGTTTAATCTGTAGCATAAAATGAGTTTCCTTGAGATTCTTGTACCCTTGTATAAGATCTGAATATTGTCCAGAAATAGGCACCAAGTATACAAAGATAACTTGCCTTTTCTTTTTCTCCCACTGGCTGTTGTCTTATTACCCACTCTCACATGCATGCCTGAGTAGAACAGAAAGGAAGAGACAACAACCACCCAAACTTCAGACAACTTAAGAAAAAGAAATGGAGGTTTGGATATCGTTTTTGTGGGGAAGAATAATGAGTAATCAACTTTGCATAGGAGATTTCAACAATAGGAACAAAACAATGAGGTCATCCAAGAAGGTGGATAATTGACTCAGGATTATAAATCAGGAATGCACTGTCAGTGGGGAATTATAACCGGTCTCCTACTCCTTGAGTGGGATGAGAGTAATTAACTCATTTATTTAACCAGCTGTGAAGCTCAGCCACCTATTTGCTCACTTCCAGCTGAGTGTTAGTATCTCTGCCTTACAGGGAACGAGGGAGCAGAGAGGGGGTAAGGAGCCGATGGGCCAGACAGACACACTGGAGCAAGGCAGACTCCAGACTGTCCCTTGCCGGCAGCTCTCCTGACTTACAGGGTCTTCTCCAAACCACAGACCTCACTTGTGGGGCAAGAAAAATAAAAGCTGATGACCTTCCTCTTTACCTCACAAGCCTCCCACACAAAGGAAGAACCTTTAAAGGAAGACTAAGCGGACAGTTACGGAAGTGGCGTGAAGGACGGAGCTGCCCTGTGGCTCAGTGGCCTCAACTGCCCTGCCCCCCTCCCTCCTGCTGCCACAGTGGGGGCCCAGGCTATGAAACTGCAGATGCCCCTGGGAGAGGATAGATTAAGTTATTGTTATTAATCTCTAACTCACTTGCAGGTTTTCCTCCAGCCTGACAATACAGCATAGTCAAAGAAAATATTCGATTTACATTTAATATAATGCTCATGGGTTTGGGTTTATTTGCATCACAGATATAGTTGGGGAGGGCAACAAGCATAAAGTGTATTTGGCATTTATTTCAGAATTAAATATGTATTTATATTTTGTAATAAATATAAATTTATTTTGTAATAAACATAAATATAAATTTATTAAACAGATTAGACTACATATATTTATTCTATAGTTCTATATCCTGAGCTCATGGGTGACTGGTTATTAAAGAGAATGATACTGTCCGAACAGTTAAGCATGGTGCCTGGCACATGGACAATACCCAATAAATAGTATTATGAGTGCTAAAGTATCAACTATAAAGCAAATTTTTCTGTTCATTTCCCTTTTGAGGACTCCTGAAAACATCTAATTGGCCATCAACCTGGTAAAGATGCTTGTTATATAGAACTTTCAGCACTGCGAATCTGGGATTACAAAGTGATGGATAAATAAGACATACAGGCACCACTGGATTCATACAACTCCCTGAAGACTAGCTCCCTGAAGACACAGACCATCTAAGAGGACCATTTGCTATATGTTCTATACAGAGAGGTCTTTTCTCTTCTCTCTCCAGGGACACTGACATTATGGAAGTGGATATTTACATCTGTCAGTGTAGATGGACCCAGTTTCCCTTTTACCAGATCATATCCTGGGTTCCACACCTATAATTACATCTGGCCCCAGGACCCCAATTCAGTACTCCTACAATGCCGAGGACCAGACAGGGACAGCCACAGGGAGAGTCTACACTGGTTCTGGGTGTAGGAGAGGCAGGCAGAGGAGGGAGAGCTCAGGGCCCTGCAGGCTCACAGACAGGGGAATGATGATGAGGCCAACGAACTGGGAATCACAAAAAGGATCAAGTCATCTATGACTCTCCCTTCTGACCCTAACCCACAAGGAAAAACTGCTGCCTAAGGTAGAAATGTTCCTCTATGGCCCCAGGGAATTGGAAAATAGTCACATCGGTCGTGCTCATCAAAGCAGCAGAAGAAATCTCAAATTGTCAAAACAACTGACATGAGGCCAGGAAATTGTGGTCTTTGTGCCTGGGGAAAGGTTGCTATTCAAGCAGGGGCAGGTGAATCCAAGTGCTTCCCGGACCTGCAGGACTTCTTAAATTCCACCACATTCGCACGGCACCTACCTGTCTGCTAGGTAGCCGATACTCACAGCACCGATAAAAAATCCTACATTCACAGCCGACTGAAACAGGTCCAGCATCCAGGAATCAGCACACACTAGGTTAAACTGCAGAGAGGCAAAAGGTTTCCCAGGTCAGGAGAGAAAACAACATCCTATTAGACACAACTCAACCCAGGGAAACTCATTGAATATTCCTTGCGTTGAACTGATGTGGCTGAATGGCATGGCGATAAACCAACTGTTTCTTGCTTATATGAATTTTCTTTACACAACTGGAAGACTTGTCCCATAATCTATTTAGCATTCCCTCTGGAAGTATGTCATTAAGCCAAATTCTGTTGTTGGCTAAATCAGCTGAAATCAGGTTTCCCTTTCTTCTTAAATATATATATTTTTAAAAGATTTTATTTATTTGAGAGAGAGAGAGAAGGGGAGCAGAGGCAGAGGGACAAGCAGACTCCCCACTGAGCAGGGAGCGCGATGTGGGCTCTATCCCAGGACCCCGGGATCATGAGCCAAGTGGAAGGCAGACGCTTAACCCACTAAGCCACCCAGTGCACCCCCCTACTTTCCTTTCTAGCTTTAATACACAGAAGCAAATGGGTGTGTAAATAGGATATAAATGCTGCCCCAAGGTAGTTGGGCTGTTTAGCTTCTCTTTGCTGTCTCTTTAACAGTAGGGGAAGCAGGAATGTCTTCGTAGGCTGTTACATTTGCTCTCATTTGGAACAAGAGGCAATGTTGAAGGAAGAACAGGTGCTGGCCTGGAAGTTGGGGTATCTGATTTCCAGAGCGAACTGCTAACTCTCTCACTCTGTGGCCTTGGGCAAAATTTTTCTCAGTTCTGGGCCTCAGCTTCCTCATCTCTGTATGAAGGGATGAGATTAAGCCATGCTATATAGCCTCTTAAAATTGTACGGTGTTATATCTATGACCTGGATCTACGGTTTCACGTAACTATTAGACCATTGGAGAAAAGCTCCTCTGCCTAAAAGTCTGTTCATACAGAATGTCTTCACATTATCCAAGCCGTCCTTTTAAATTAAGCCAGGCAGCTGGCTTTCTCTGGAGTTTTAGAATAATTGCATCCTCCCATTTTGCTTTGTCCCCAATAAAAGCAGGTCTCCACTTTTTTTTGTTTTGTTTTGTTTTCTCTATATTCATTAAGATGAGTCTTCATAATTAGATGCTAATGTCGGAATTTTTAATAAAGGAATAGTGCCTTAACAAAAGCTCCAGCCCCAGAAGGTTTTATGCAAATGTTTTGAGCAAATCAAAGAGAGAAAAACAGCCATCAAGAGAAAAACATATCCTATCACAGTGAGGCAACGTTCAGGTGAGTTCCATGAGCTCCCAGCTGTCCGTCCGTTATGCAGCTGCCAGAATGGAGGGCTTTCAGGAAAAAAGAGGAGGCTTGAAAATTTTCCTTTTCCTGGAATTATTTCGAGGAATCTGCTATGCTTTTGCTTGTTTCTTACCACTGAAACTTGTGTGCATTGGAATCATTCTTGTCAGAATTTGATGAGGTTTAACTACTTCACTCATATTCCAGACAAATAAGAGGCTGCATGTTTTTGTTGGAAACTAGGATTTTATAAGATTCTCTGAGTCCAAAGAGCATGTCCAGACAGTGTAAGAACTGGGCCTTACCGGCTTCTTCCTTAAGAAAAGCTACTCTATTGGCTTTTTCCTAATGCAAGTCTTGCACTCACTTACCTCGGTCACGATGGACGAGCCCTGCGTGTCGTACACCCAGCCGTGGCGACAGGGCCCCAGCGGCAGGTGGCTCCTGTTGGTGGCCAGGCCTGCCAGCGGGTCCACGCAGCTGAGGGCGCTCCGGTTCCAGTCCACCTCGTAGCCGCGGCACTGGCGGGGGAAGGCCTCGCCCATGGCCCCCGGGCCGGGCACCGTGTAGTTCAGCTCGTCCGCCAGGCTCCAGCCACATCGCCGGCTCAGCTCGGCCACCCCGGGGCTCAGGCAGCGGTGATCCGGGGTGAAGCCCAGGAAGACGATGCCCACGTAGATGGGGGTGAATGCTGCAGAGAGTAGAGCTAAGAGGAAAAACGTCTGTTTCTGGAAGAAGTCAAATTCCCCTATGTGCTCTAGAATGTCATCCATGGTTGGCATTATTACGAGAGGCAGGAGGAGTCCCGATGCTTTTCCCTGTGCTGGTACGAGTGTCCCTGAGCCAGGCCGTGGCCAGCTCAGCACAGCTCTTGACCAAGAGTCAAAGGGTGGGAGGGAGTTGACTTTAGAAAGTGACCAGCCTTTGATCCAGACCTTTACTTGCTCGGGCTAATTTCCAACCATGCCCTCCTCCGGGGGATGTGTGTCCCGCTGCTCTCCTGAAATGCCCGGAGCAAGTAACAGGGCCAGATGTTGTGTTCGTTGTAACCCCACTCTCGGCGAATTTGTGCTAGCTCACACCAGCCCCACAAACAAGCCCTGCTCTGTATCACACGGGGAGAAATCGGAGAGCGTTCACGTATCGCAGACCTGCTAATCTCTCCCTAGTTAACTCAGTGTCCAGGAAATTAATATATTCGTATCTCACCCACGCAGCCAACCTTTTCTCTAAGGTGCTATAGAGAACGCACACGCACTTGGCTTTGCTGCCCAGTGCAACGTGAATCATGGTCTTGGGTCAGAGCTCTTGTCTGGATTCAAAACGGTTTGCAAATTCTACCCCTGGCCTCATTCTACAAACAACAGCAAGTTTTTACATTGGGGATCCCATGTTGTGGCTGCTTGTTTTGATTTTTTTTTTTTCTCTAGATTTCGTAATTCTGCTTTTTAAAGATTTTAAAGAATGCCAATCTGGCATTCTTGCTTTACAACCCTGAAGTGTCCTTCCTTGACTGATTTGTGAGGAAAGAAGAAAATGTTCACCCCGCACGTACAGGTCAAGTGCAAATGCAGGCAGGAGTATCTTCATTCTTCTTTGGTCCTAGATATTTCTGCCCGTGGTCAGAGATGCCTCTTTAGAATGGGGTTGGGTGCATCTAAACACAAGACAAACAGCCCGTCTTTCCTGGTGTGCAAAAGGATCCTTACTACAGCGGGAAGCTGCCCAATAGAGAAGGTGACCTGTGGATATACCTGCAAATTAAAATACCAGAAATTTAATCCAGTTTTCTTTCTTCCTTTTCTTCCATTGACCAGCCAGTGGGTATGATAGCCCGGGTCTAAAAGTAGTAGCTCCTAAGGATCCTCTTCCTTGCTGCAGCTTCAAGCCT
Organism: Halichoerus grypus; assembly: GCF_964656455.1. Classification (NCBI taxonomy): domain Eukaryota; kingdom Metazoa; phylum Chordata; class Mammalia; order Carnivora; family Phocidae; genus Halichoerus; species Halichoerus grypus. The sequence goes on along the minus strand of NC_135720.1, from coordinate 7,954,748 downwards.
CTTATTTTCTTGAAAAAGCAAGAAGCAGGTGCCCGTTGGCCTCCTGTCATCCTCTCCTGCACCTTCATTGGCTCACAGGGGTGCTCTGCTTGGTGGCATCAAGCTGGGAGGATCTCTGTCTCCCCCAGCCCCAGTTTGCCACTGGCTAAGGGAGTGGGTTCAGACTCTGTAGAACCAAGAGTTTGGGGGAGTATTTCTGGCACAAAGGTATAATGACAAAGCTTATCCGCAATTACACCCACTGGCTATTCTATAGAAAACAAAACAAAACCAACAAGAAATGGATGACATATCCAAGGCCAGGGGTAGGCTGCAGGGAGCAGGGATCTCATCTTCTGGAAACACGAGACTTCTGGAAAGCTGTGGCTCATTCTGTGGCCATTATAGGTGCCAGGAAGCATTTATTAGAGATGAGGCTGTGGCCCAGTGTGGCCATGAATCTAAGATGTGTTCCAGTCCGTGCCTGAGGAGCTCCCCGGATGCAGAGATAGTTTTCAAATAAAAATTAAAAATCATTGATAAAATAAAGGAAAGATAAAGAAATAGTGCCAACCAGCAAAAAGATAAGGCAATGTTAAACAAGAAAAATGTACATTTAACTTTTGCTTCCATGGAAAATAGAGTACGTGTACTTTTCTTTATTCTTCCCACTGAGTCCAATGAAAATCCCAGGATACTATTTATGAAACAGTTGTAAGAGACGGAGCAGTGGAAAGAAGGCTGACTGGCTAGGGATCTCTGGGACCAAAGACGCAGTGGTGAGTTTCCTCCCTGGGTTTTCTTTCTGCTTCACATAAACCGACTGGGCGCTGGAGAAGCCGGCAAGCCAGAACTACCCATGGGCATGGACATCAAGAGCCCTAGCTAAAGCCTGCTCTAGCTAGATTCCCAGGAATAAGTTCGAGCTTTTTTATGACCACTGTGGGCATCTCGTCCCTCTTTTAAGTGTTAACTTAAAGTTAGTCTCTTGTTAACTTCAAATCCTGTTTGTCTCCTAAATGTCTCTTAAAATCATCTTAAAAGAATGTCAGAACTCCATGCAACACAACATTGCATTAAAAGTTGCTGTCTGCAATCCTGCAGTGTGATCTAGTCATCTGAACAAGGATGCGGAGCACCAAGAACATAATTCCCTAGCTGGGAAGAATAGGCAGGGACCAGCTACCACCTAGACCAGCCTCCGTCAAATGTATGGATCCCTCAATAAGATCTTCAATACACACAGCCACTCAGCCTTGGAGGCTGCCAGCTTCCCTGTCCAACATTTCTAGTTAATAGAAAAGTTCCATCTTAGATAACACTGGTGCCTGTCCCTGTACAACCTCTCCCTACTCAACCTACTTGTCCCCTCCAGGATGACCAGAACCAGGACTCCTTCCTCTTCGAGGTGACACCCATCACATGGCAGAGGTCTGCACTATTGCTATGCCTGATGTGAAGAGGGTGAGGTGGTCTGTGGTTCCTCCTAGGAGTCAAACATGACCAGCTGTGGCTTTGGTCTTAGCATCACGACTTCTGCCTCCGGCCTCTTCTCTGATCCCAGGGAACTGATGACGGAAACCAGAAGTGGACTTATCGAGTGCCATTGCGCGTGGCCGCCAGCATGGCATGGAGGAGGGGGACAAGGGAACTCCATCTCCGGAGCACATGCTCTGCTCCAGGACATCTTTGAGGGACTGTGTTCACGTGACTTCTCTCCTGTGATCCGAAGAACATCTCTGTGTGCTGGATGTGAATGCTCCTTTTTCACAGATGCGGATACTGGGGATCAGAGCATTATAGGAACTTCCTCAGTGTCAGCTAGCCAGTTAAGGATGAGTCAGACCCTGAGGCTAGGGTGCTCCCTTCCTCTGCCTCCCCTCATTCACCAGAAAAGCTGATAGAGTGAACTCTTAAAAAGTGACCAAGGTCATGACACTCGACTCCAATCCCAGGAACCCAGAGGTGGTCCTGACTGCCTCTTACTAGGACATTTTACAAACACCTGCACCCTGGGTTTAACTCATTGACATGATCCACTTCAAGACACCAGATCTTTATGCCCTGAGCAAGAGGGCATCAGGTGAGAGGCAAGATGAGTGTTGTTTGTCAAGGAGAAATGATGTTGAAATTCACTACGAATTACTTACAGTAAACAATCAGATAAGGAGAAGGTAAGAGCTCAGATCCCTTACAGCAATCGGTTTGCCTGTCATCAACAATTTTCCATCGACTATGAGCACAGGGGCAAAGCCCACAGCATGGCCGCCATAACAGTCATCCTTGGCAGGTGACAGGCTAGACTCCTCAGCAAAGACATAGGCAGTTGAACAACTAGATGAGAGAAACCACAGAGGGGGATGTGGGGGCATAAGATAGAGCTAACTCAGAATTTACAATTTGAATCTGGTCTCTTGTGACCCTATCACTTCTGTTTGGGGGGAGTTGGTGCTTACATACTCACAAGTATGATAAAGGCTAATCTGATCCTATGGTGAATGATCATCTAATCCACATGATCTGATGATTATCATAATTAATATCGGAAGTATTTCTCAATCTTTATCAGGTTCCTTTGCAATGTAAATAAATATTGTCCCCAGGCTGCTATTTTCAGGAGGCACAGAGAAAGGTGGTTGTGTCTAGACTAACTTTCTCAGCTCTCCCCACTGGAGGACAAGAACTGGTTCAGGTTAGACTCCTACCCAGCAACAAGCCAGGCCTCCGGTCTTGGAGGATGACAGGGCAGAAGCAGGTAACCCATCAGCAAGGGAGAGGGGTGTCTTTGGTCCCGTGCTACGCAGGATGGCTTTGACATTAGATGTCTGATACAGTGAAAAAGCAGGATGTGGTCTTGGGTCAGTGCTTCCCTTGGGTACGTTGAAGTCTACCCGAGACAAGGATGACTGAAGGCAGATTGTCTCACAGTGACGCGTGTTGTGTGTTCTCTATGTGGCTCACGGGGATAATGGCAGGAGGCCAGGTGGGGCCAGGAGGGGCGAGTCCACATAGCCCGGACTATGGTCTAGCCTTGGCCTAGAGCATCTGTGTCATCTGGGCAGGCTCCTAATTTATAAACTGGTGACTGTACCCATGTCAGAGAGCTGATGAGGAACACACAGGACTACCCAGCATAGTGGCTCACACTGGTCTGTGGTCACTCGTGAGACCTTCCTCCCCATCTCTGTCCCTCCCTTCTCCCTTCTTTCTCTCCTCCTTGTGCCCCACCTTGTCTTGCACTTGCTGGTGTCTTCTGCAATTCCCTGCTTCCCATCTACATCACTGCCAGCTGGTTAGGCAGAGGGCCCTGTGGCTAGGCGTGGTGGCAAAAGATCTGCCTTGACCCAGAACATCCAGGTGGAAAGGACCTCAGAGGACATCAGAACAGCACCATGCTTACATTCCTCACAGACATCTGTCCCAAATAGTTCCACATAAATGCTTCCTATGTCAGGTGAGCCTGGTCTATTATTGGATATTATGGAGAGCTGGAAAGATCTTCCTCATACTGTATCAGAATTTGTCTTCCAGAATCTCCCACGTACTTGGACATTATTCTCCCTTTTGGAGTCAGGTAGGTTAAGTTAAAACTTTCCTACATAGAACTTCAGAGATTTAAAGATAACTTTCTTTGACCTTGGCCTCTTCTCTCTTCTGGAGTAGATCACCCCATTCCCACAGAGCAGGTATTCAATTCTCCCCGCTCCCAGGGACAGCCCTGAAGTGCACTATAGCTCCTTTCTTTCCTTAACATGCTGCCTCAAGGACCCTGCACACAACTCAGTTGGTGGCCGCCTAGTGTGCTACACAGCCAGGTGGTTGCTTTCCAAGCACGGATGGGGCTGATGCCAGCAGAGGAGGTCATTCTTCAATCAACCCACTGTAGTTACCTTCCTGTTGAGGCTGGCTATAGGAGGGCTGGTAGGAATTCCCTTTGGGCTTCCTTCATTGATGACATCTTTTATTTTGTTTACCTTTATTGGTTGTCTTCCCTACAAAATGATGGCCCTGTGCTTACTTCTTTTAAGCACGGAAGTCAGAGTCAGACGGGCATGAGATCAGGAGGACTTTGCCAGGAGGGCTCCCTTCCTCCGGTAGCACCTTCTCGCTCCCCTTGCAGGCTCAGCCTCCACACCCACGCTAGGAGCTGTTGGCTTCACAAAAGGCCTGGACCCTGTGCTCTAAAATATAAGACATACGCTTGACGCCGAGTCACAAAGGCAACCCAACAGACTTCACCGACTTAATTTGAAGAGCCACAGGGAAACTCATTTTTTAAAACACCCAGACAGTTAAGTACTCAGTTTCCTTCCTCACAGACAACACTTGTCTTTAAAGGTTGTTTTATTTCTTGTGTAAAATTAAATGCAGGGTGCTGATTTGGCCTTAGGCTTCCAAGTCAGGTTGAACATGCAGCTTCACGTTTGGGCCTTCAGGATTCAGAGCTCTTTGATCTGGCAGCTCAGGACTCTCACACAGTTTTGTTTGCCAAAGCAAACACCTGATTAATATGCAAATACAATTAAAACTTTCACGGGTGTTTAACCTCTCCAAAATCCAGGAAAGTGTGAACTTGGTTGGACTGCTTTCTTCAAAGAGATAGTGAAACCTGTTGAGATAGAAGGAACACCCTTTAAATGTTACATGGAATACTACTAGAGAATGAGAAGAGGCTTTAAGATTTCATTTCCATAATTCTCAGCTTTTATTTTTTTAAACTTTGGGTTAGTGACAAGTTTCCTCCTTGACCAAGTTATTGTTGCTTAAAACCATTTAACCAGAGCACTGAGGATAACAGCTTTTGTAACCTCTCATTTGCTTATGATGGGGGAATTTGGACACAGATGTACATGCAGAGTCAAAGGGCATACATAATGCTAATGTCAATTAATCCCAAACTGATTAAAAAAACGAACAAACAACACTTCTCAGAAACATCTCTTAACTCAGAGCGAAGCCATAAGCTTTGACCCCGGTGCCTGAGGTCAAAGAAATCTGGTTAGAGAGGACAATATAATGAGTTAAGGTGAGGCATACTGGAGTAAGGGTAGGCCCTTAATCCAATATGACTGATGTCCTCGTAAGAAAAGGAGACCCAGGGAGAAGGCCACCTGGAGTCAGAGGCAGAGACTGGGTGCTGCCGTTGCCAGCCAAGACTGTTAGCTGCCTCCAGAAGCTAGAAGAGGCGAAAAGAATTTTCTCTTACAGGTTTCAGAGACAGCATGACGCTGTTGACACCTTGATTTCAGACTTCTCATCTTCAGGGCTGTGAGGGAATCCATTTCTGTTGGTTCAAGCCACCCAATTTGTGGTACTTTGTTATATTGGCCCTAGCAAACTCATACAGCTAGCCAAAGGGGAGGTATGGGATCCATATGGCAGTTATTCTCGGTCTATTTCATGTACACGAGGACCTGATGGGTTTCTCAGAAGTCTTCTGTACCCTCACAATTACACTGTCTCTGTTTCCAGTGATGGAGCCCAAACTCTTTCCTCCTTGGCTTGCCCCACCGCTTCCCTTAGTCGTGTCTCTGGTTAAAGAATGGAAAGAAACTAGTGGTGCCCAGTGGCCTAGACTGACACAGATGACATATACGTCAGGGGACTTCCTGGGTCATGCTCTCCAGTGTCCTCCAGCACCATGCAGGCCTGCTCTGCCCCACTGTCCTCAGTCTTTCTCCTCCACCGTCCTCCACCTGACCCCCACCCTTACCCCAGAGCATGGAAATGCTCTCCTTCTTTCATTGTACCCAAACCAGTCCTGATGATAACCAGTTTGTTTTGTTTTAAGGAAAGAACTTCCAATGTAGTGTGGAGTGTGGACCTTTCTGATATGTACACTCCATACTCATCAAAGTATCTAATCTCATAGAATTAGGTTGTGAGTCAAAAAGCACAATAATGTTTGGGAGAGGTGACATATCTTATTAGAAAGTGTCGAATGAAACCACAAAAGACTTGAGAATAAGAAAAATAAAAGCCATAGGATCCGTTGACATTTCTTGAAGAACTTCTGTAATTTGTGTTTTTTTTTAAGATTTTATTTATTTATTTGAGTGGGGGTGCAGAGCACAGAGGGAGAGGGAGAAGCAGACTCTCCGCTGAGCAGAGAATTCAATCCTGGGATCCTGAGATCATGACCTGAGCCGAAGGCAGACGCTTAACCAACTGAGCCACTCAGGCACCCCAAGAACTTACATAATTTGGTGTCAACAGTGGGAAGCTAGTCATACTCATTTTCATTTTCCCTGAACCATTCATCTAACTGTTTCATAATGGTAGATTTTGAGAGCAAAAAAGGTTTTACCAAAGCACTTTTATTCTCCAGCATTTCCCAAGGTTTATTAACAACATTTTAAAAACTTCTCTGTGTATTTTTCACTCTGCTGTTTGGTATTCTTGCTAATTTTGCAATCTTGAATTCACTGAATTCTCCAATATAAAAAAAATTCTACAAATTCATAGATCTAATATGATAACTTTATTGCAAAATTAATGAGAGAGACTTTTGCAAAATACATTATCTTTATGTGAGGTCATGTACATAACCCAAGGGTCATACAGTAAGGGTTCAGTAAATGTTTATTGACTGACTAACTGAATAAAAGCCCAAAGTCCAGAGAGCTTGAACACAAAGCCACCAGTTGGAGAGCACATGCTAAATGTGGGACTTTAATTTCCAGCTAGTGGGGCACCTGGGTGGCTCAGTCGTTAAGCATCTGTCTTCGGTTCAGGTCATGATCCCGGGTCCTGGGATCGAGCCTCGCATGGAGCTCTCTGCTCAGTGGGAGACCTGCTTCTCCCTCTTCCACTCCTCCTGGTTGTGTTCCCTCTCTCGCTGTCTCTCTCTCTGTCAAATGAATAAATAAAATCTTAAAAAAAAAAAAAATTTCCAGCTAGTGTTCTCTCCACTATAGCATAGTGCTCTTGCTCTCAGACACCTTTTGGTATTAAAACAGAATCTGAAATGGCCAAACATATGCAAGTTAGAAAGATTTTGAGAAGAAGGTCTTTATGGAAACATATTTAAGGTCTTTATAGAAACATATTTATGAGGGTGAGAGCACAAGTGTAAATAGACATTACCCAGGACTCTGAAGCTATGGCAGAGAGGCTGAGACCACAGGTCATTCTTCATTGCCCATGTCTGTCTTCTTGGATAGTAATAGAACTCTTAACTTTTAGCTGGGAACATGGCCGTCTAGAACGTAGACTACACTTGCAGCCACTCTTTCAGCTAAGTGTGGCCCCATGATTAAAGATGGCCAATGAGATCTCTAGGAAATACCAGCTTCTGAGAAGCTTTTATAAAAGACAACTTGTGACAGATGGGGACTACACTCATGGTGACGAGCATGGAGTAATGTATAGACTTGTTGAATCACTATGTTGTACACCTGAAACTAAGATAACATTGTATGTCAGCCATACTTCAATAATAAATAAATAAAAATTCACACATGAAACAAGTCTGTGAAAGAAAGAAAGAAAGAGAGAGAGAAAGAAAGAGAAAGAAAAAGGGGTACCTGGGTGGCTCAGTCAGTTAAGCATCTGCCTTTGGCTCAGGTCATGATCTCAGGGTCCTGGGCTCCCTGCTCAGTGGGGAGTCTGTTTGTCCCTCTCCCTCTGCCCTTCACCCCACTCAATGCTCTCTCTCTCTCACTCTGCTCTCTCTCTCTCTCTCAAATAAATAAAGTCTAGAAAGGAAGGAAGGAAGGAAGGAAGGAAGGAAGGAAGGAAGGAAGGCAGGCAGGAAGGAAGACAACTGGTGCATGTCCTCCTTTGCCCCTTTCTTCTTTATCCTTTCTTGCTTCCTCTCCCCACAGCATTCTGATGCTTTCGCCTCCACTCTGGACCATGAAGTTGAAGGTGAGGGATGCCTGATTCCAAACCAAAGGGGACAAGTTCATGGTGGCTTCGTGGCATAGAGCCATCATGCAGGGCCTGCAATGGCGCCTTTAGGCTTTTTCATGAGAAAATAACATGTCTATTTAAACCATTGTTATTTTGGATCCATGTTACCTTGCCGCCTATCACTTAGAAAATTCCAAATGACTCAGCTACTCATTTATCACGTAAATACCAATTCAGCAGCCCATAGTCTGAATGGCCATTTGAGAAAAAAATTTAAATCAGGTATCAGAGTAATTCATTATAAAGTTTGGGCAATAGGATAAAATTCCACTGGGTTTTGAAGTTATAGAAATGATTTGCTGATGTCCAAATTAGGGATATGAAAGTCAGTACCCAGCTTTGGAGCCAAAAGGAGCCCAGTGAGCATTGTGTGGTACAATAGAACATGTACTAGATGAGAAAAGAATCTGTACTTTGTCTCAGATGGGCTATAACTCAACCAGGTACTTTAATGAGTCTCAATTTCCTCATCCATAAATAGAAGGGAGTGAACCAAATCTCTAGGGATCCTATGAATGCCATAATTTAAGGACTTTGTGATTTGCTAGTGGTAAATCCAGTCTTTTATGTCATGCACAGATAAAGAGCCTTATAACGCTTATTATGCCATAGACCTAACAGCACAGCATAAATATATCTAAATATTTCCCTCTTTCTCTCAAACTTCCACTTTAACATAAGTAGAGCCAAGCTGGTTTGGGCAAGGTGTATGGATCAACAGCTACTCATATCCTCTTCGTTTCCTTGGATTATCACCCTCACTAATTAAGAGAAAAAATTATCAAGCATATCACCGATAAAATTACTTCCTCCAGTAACTCTTCGTTTTTTTTTTAAGAAAGACAAATTCAAGTAGAAGGCTAGGAAAGATCTGTGGACTTCCAGTTGAAACAAGAGAGGATGGCAAGTGATTGCAGTGTTTTGTTTTTATTTGAGATTCCCTCAAGATCAGGTCTCAGAGCTTAGGTTTCTTTGATTCAGAAATAGAAAGAATAGAGAGCCTAAGGCTGTAGTTTTCATAGGATTGGAAGCAAATTAGGGGACCAGCAAGCCAAATTCATTTACCCAGAGCAAGCAAGAAAGGAATACAATGTGAAGTGTATAATTGAGATTTTAAAACATTTTTAATTTTACATCTTTTCTTCATATTAATGGGTAAAATAATTCATTCTTTAAAGAATTAATTTGTAATTGGGGCAAGTGTGAAAATGAACAAAAAACACCCAAATGGGAAGAAGCAAAGGCTATTGATTCAGTGCTTGCTGTAGCAAGGGAGTCAGCCACCATCACTTGCGATTTGGTCCAAAGGCAGGCAGGGTGGGAAGGCTTCTTAGGGAAGAAAGGACCAGCTTCCGGTGTGCACTGATAGAGGCTGTGGGCACGGGGGAGCTGGAAGCAGCTAACTTGGAGCAGGGCATCCATGTGATGGCTTATGGGTGCGTATTTGGCTTTTCCTAAATTGGAAGCAGGGACAAACATTAAGAAAGCTTTCAATTATTAATCAGGTCCTGGCCATTTAGTTTGATTGCTACAGGTTGTTATTTGGCTTCCTGGACTGATGGCTGCAGTCAGAGTCTGTTTGTCCGTCTGTTTGCCTACTCTGTCTTTCACAACTTGTCATTTGTTAGAATAAGCTTTAGTTATTCTACGCAAAGAAATCAAACCAGCATTGGTTGGGGAGACAGAACAATGTGATGGGGTTGTGGTCACAGAAAATAACCTATGATGTCATGTTTGGGGGTGTGGTCATTAGACCTCTTCAGAAAAAGCATCAGGAAAAATATAGATCTCAGAGCAGAGAGAATTTGCATGGAAGCAACTTTCTTCCAGTCTCTCCCAGACTTTAGGTCTCTGAGATTGTAATAATGCAATCAGCAATCAAATTTTCCTGTTTCACTGAAAAAAAGCAGCCCTATCAACATGAGGGGAGAAGTCTGGGAGGGGTCCTTATTCCAGAAAATTCTCTACCCTTTTTCCCTTCAAATATTACTTCTTTTTTCCCCCTTCAAATATTATTTCCATTCCATCTCTCAACTGGAGTCTTTTCATAAATAAGTTGGAGTTTTCATTCTTTCCTTCATTTAAAAAAATTTTTGTTTATTTTTTCTATCTTCTTATTTCTCTGTATTAAAGTCTGTTATGTTCTCAGATATATTTTCTTCTGATTAGTTTCCTCTTCTGCTGTGTTTATTCTACAGTTTAACTTGTGTATGGAATTTTATTTTAATGGCTGAATTTCTGTTTGGTACCTTTTCAATCTCCTTGTTCTTTTTAATGTAATTTTGCATTCTTGCATTATGTATTCAACTATATATATATATATTCACATATTCAAAATTTTAAAACATACTCATTTAAAAATATTTTCCCCTTATTTTTGTGTTTCTGGGGGTGAATTATCTCCCATCTTTAGCTTTATTTTGGGAACTCAGTTTCAGCTGCTCATCACATACATGGCTTAAGTCCACGACTTGTGTTCTTCCTTAGGCAGTAAATTCCAGTGCCAAGGGGTTTATGGCACCTGATGCACTCAATTCATGTTGAAACTCAAGAGCCACCTCTTTGATTTCGAATTCCTTCTGTGACTCAGGCCTCTAAGGATATCCTTTCCTTGCTTTTGAGTTTGGCTTTCTATCCAACAATTCTATCCAACATTTCTCTGTGCGAGGAGCAGTGAGATCCACTAAGTCTGCCATATTGACCACTGTCAACTAATATTTATGCTGTGTCTGCCATATATCTACTGTCGCTAGGTGCAGAGGATGAGAAATAACAAAGCACAGGCTTCTTCCTCGGGGTAAGTAGAGTCCAGAGAGCCAGACAGACAAATGAAGCATTTATAATAAATACAGGAAGTTTAATGCTGCAAATATCCTGGGGTACACCTGGGTGACTTGGGCTTTAGGGGAAGGGCGGGGGTCAGCAAAGAAAATGCATATTCTTCTAAACAAAGCCTCCATTGGAAAAGATGAATGTGTAGGACATTTGGTGGGGAAAACATTTTGGGCTTTATTTTATTTTAGAATCTCTGTATGGGCCCAACACCCACAATCACAGACAGAAGGTCTTGCCTCCCTCAATCCCACAGTCTGGATGTTCACAAACTTCCTGTTTCTTTCAGCACCAAAGATATTATTTGATGAATCATTTATTTGGCAAACATCATCTCAACAACTATTAAGGTTACTTCCCAAAAGATTAATTTTACTGCTGGGATATAGATTGTATCCTGGAAGACTTTGAATCATTGCCAACTGTCATTGTAAATATTTATTAGGAGGATGTTCCCAGTGATTAGGAAGCTTTATTCTGTTGTTGTTAAACATCAAAAAAGCACTTTTTATGCACACATTTTTGGTAATATGTGAAATGTATCATTTATATTGAAGATAAAGAATTTGGGACAATTTAAAAATAAGGGGTCTGGAATGAAAGAAATATATTGAACTGTCTCTAGAACCATGGGATGTTTGCACTGGATATTACTTTGTTGGAAAATCCAGTCCAGTCTGGTGGAAACCAGGGTTTCTCAGTCTAGCAGCACCCCTGGGCTCTTACCCACTTGATGCCCTTAGCGCCACCCCCACCCTACGTCACGACAAAATGTTCCAGGCATTGCTGTATGTCTCCAGATGTCCCTAGAATCCCAATTCTCTATTTTAGAGATGAGAAATGGAGGCCCAGAGAGGGTAAGTGGTGAGCCTTAGATCTTGCAGCTAGTTGGGAACAGACCCTGGGAGAGCCACCCTGGTCTTCCACTGCCTCTCCTCAGGCTGTTACCACAGAAATTGCAACAAGAGCTGCTGTCTAATATTTTGTTAACCAAGCCATTCTGTCTGTATCAGAGCCTTGGGTTTAGACCCTCAAAATAATGTCACTTCTATTAAAAAACTCAGGCTTGGCAAGTTTGTACTATGTGAGTTGTCTCTGATTCACTTAAGAACCAAGATTTTTGTGAAGTTTCAATGATACTCATTGAGTTGATTCTAAGTAACCAGGATGTTCCTTCCAAGTTTACATTTTCTTTGTGACAAAGGATCTCTTCCCTCCTCCTTTACTTGTGAAAAAACAAATGCCCCGAGCCCGTCTCAGAGGACTTTTGTGTACCTGATCATTTTCCGCGGGACTGGTGATTGGGTGACCCTTTGCTTGCCAAACAGTAAATAAATGCATACACAGCTTTTGTTCATCTGATAACTGGTTGTAATAAATGCAAAGTTAAAGTTTGCTTCATGAAAACATCCAGTTTTACTTGAGGTCTTTTCTTCTAGTCAGTACATTCAGATGCCTAGGAAAAAAAAAACAACCACCCCCAAATTCACATTTTGAAACCCTGTGGTCCTGTCATTTGCCTCTTAGTCACCATATTGACAAATAAGGAAAGGAGACGGCAAAGGGTGAATGAAAGCAGGCTCCAGAATGTTCTTCCTTATCCTTAGAGATTGTGAGAAGCTCACTCACTTATAGGTTTCTCCGGGTCACTTGGCACGCCTGGCTTGGATTCTGACACCACAGAGCTGTTGTCATCGACTCCAGAGGCTTGTGGCTGGAAAACACCAGCAGTGAAGTTCTAGCTCCACTCCAGTTTATGTCAGTGTGCCAGTAACAAAATTCACAACTTTTCCTGAGCGCTGCCGGGTATCTGTCTGACAGGGCAAATGCCCACTGACAGTTGGGGCCAGTGGCCGCAGCAGGTGCTTCTTGCCCTTAGCTGAAATGGCCCGCAGCTCTGGGAGACAGTTCAGGAATGCTGCTGACGCCATCCGGGGCTCAGCACCCTTACCTGCTTACACTGCAACTCTGCCCGTCAGTAAGAGGAACTGTGTTTCCATATTGTGAGATGTCCTCATTGCACCAGATGATGACTTCTGTGCTGGCTTTGTGCAGAACCCAGAAATATCCATAGTCAAATTGAAGTCTGGGGGTGGAAACACAATCAGGACAGTGCTGCATGGTCAGCACGTCTAGAGGCCCTACAGAGCACTGATCTCCTTTCCCTGAATTACTACAACTTTGGTGTTGTTTACAGAATCGTGTTGTGTTTTTTAAGTCCGGGTAGGCAAGGTCTCTCTTCATGCATAGCACAATCCCTGATGTGGCAATGTGGCACCGTGGGAGAGCAGAAAGATCACTAATTGAGTCTAAAGATCTGGACTCCATTCATGCTCTGACAGTTTTTATGAGCTTGGGTAAGAAGCTCAGTTGCTGAGGGCCGTGTTTCCTCTCAACTGTCTGGAACTGTGGTTTCTCACTGCTTTTGAAAGTCAAGTGTGCGAGCTCACGGAGCTGTGCACTTCCCTCTAAGAATCTGGCCAACAATTAAAGTCACTTACTTGGCTTCTGAAAATGTGGTTAGTTCAGACATTCCAGTTCCTAAGATTGTAATTTAGCTGCTTTATTTTATGTCCACTCAGGGTCACATCACAAATCTCATGAAGGGCCAGCTCTGCTGTTCCCAGTCCTGCGCCACAGAGCCTTTCCATTTGTACATGACATATACACATATGTATATGTGCATATAGATACGTTAGTAGTGTAGAAACATGAAAATTCTTTGTAATAAAAACTTCATTGTGAACCAAGATTTAGAAAATGTAAACATTTTGGCAAAATGATGTATTTTCTGGGGACTCGTGAGCAGGACTCCTGCCGTGATTTCCGTGAACGTAGGGTGAGGACAATGAGGCCCTGATTGGTAATCTCTTTGATACTCTGGAATTCTCCCTGCATATCCATTGTGATGATGGGTCTTGGCTTGGAGAGCACCTGATCAGATGTCACTGAGGTCACTTAAAAATATGGGGGAGCTGGTCTCTGCCCCATGGAAATTTTTGCAATGACTAAAGTGTTCTGTGTGTTCACACTGTCCAGGATGCTAGCAAATGGCCACCAGTAGCTATCGAGCTTTGAGATGTGACAAATGCAATTGAGGTACTGCACTTTAAATTTTACTTAATTTTAATTAATTTAAATTTAAAGCTATACAGACATGAGTGGTTAGCGATGACCGTATTGGACATGTCTATTATCTTTACTGTTTTCTATTTCATTGATTTTTTGTTCTGATTTGTAGTATTTGCTTTCTTTGGCTTACTTTGGGTTTAGTCTGCTCTATTTTTCCTAGTTTCTTAGGATGAGATCTGACGTTATTGACTTGAGACCTTTAGTCCTTTCATATATAGGCATTTAGTGTTATAAATTTCCCTTTAAGTACAGCATTGGTGTTATTCCACAGAATTTGGTCTGTGATGTTTTCATTTTCATGAAGTTCAAAATAATTTCTAATTTTCCTTTCAATTTCCTTACTGATTCATGGGTTATTGAGAAATATCTTATTTAATTTCCAAATATTTGAGGATTTTTCAGTGATCTTTCTGTTATTGATTTCCAATTTAATTTCATTGTGGTCAAAGAACATACTTTGTGTGAATTGAATCCTTTTAAGTTTACTGAGACATATTTTATGGCCCAGAATATGACTGTCTTGGTAAATGCTTGGTAAACACTTGACAGGAATGTGTATTCCACTATTGTTGTTTAGAGTATTCAATAAATGGTAATTAGGGCAACTTGGCTGTTAGAGTTTTCATGTCTCATATATTCTTTACTTTCTGACTGCTTGTTTAATCAATTATTGAGAAAGTGGTATTTAAATCTCTGACTATAGTTATAGATTTGTCCATTTCTCCTTCTACATCTACCAGATTTTGCTTCATGCTTTTTGAAGTTCTGCTGTCAGGTGTATAAACTTTTAGGATTGTTATATCCTCTTGATAAATTAATCCTTTATCATATTGAAATAACCTTTTAATCTCTGGCAATATTATTTTCTGTATATAAATTTACTTTGTTTGATATTAGTATCCACTCTAGCTTTCTTTTGACTAGTGTTAGCAAGTCATACCCTTTTCTTTTCACCTACTGTTTCTTTATATATAAAGTATACTTCTTGTAAGAGCATTTAGTTGGATGCTGCTTTATTTATGTACTCTGACAGTATGAGCCTTTTAAAACTTTTAACTGAGCTCTTTATATCATTTACACTTAATTTGATTACTTCATAGCTAGATTTAAGTCTATCATCTTGCTATTTATCTCATCTTTTTGTTCTTTTTCCCTATATTCTTTCTTCTTTTGGATTATTTATTATTTTTCAATTTAATCTATTTTGTTGACTTTTTAGCTAAAACTTCTTGTTTTACTATATTAGTGTTTGCTTTAGAGTTTACCGTATACATACTTCAAGAGATATTATGTGACTTCCATATAAGTATATACAGTAGTATACACAGAACTCTATTTTCCCCTTCCTGCTTTCATGATATTGTTGACATATATTTTTACTTAAACCCCACAAACATAAAAGCCACATTTTTTTATGTTTTTGTTGCTATTAAAATGTTAAAAATATTTTTTTTTGTTTTAAAAGTTGAAAACTTAAAATTTAAATTATTTTTGCCTAAAAAGTTAGCTATCTTTTAGAATGATTCTTTTTATTTTAAGTAATCTCTATGACTAACATAGGGTTCAAACTCACAACCCCAAGATCAAGAGTCTCATGCTCTTCCAACTGAGCCAGCTGGGCAACCCCCCAAATTAGCTATCTTTAAAATAGATTTAAATAATAAGAAAAAATCTGACATATTTACCAATGTAATAGCATTTATAGTGCCTCTCATTTTTTTGTGTAAATCAGTGTTCTCAACTGGATGTGATTCTCAACTGGGTGTAATTTTGCCCACTGGGGACATTCAACAATGTCTGGATAAAGAATTATCCAGCCCCAAATGTCACCAGTACCAAGCTTGAAAAAACACTGGTATGAATCCATATTTTCATTTTGTTTCACTTTCCTTTAGCCTGAAGGGCTTCCTTTAACATCTCTTATAATGTGGATCTGCTGGTAAAGAATTCTTTCAACTTGTTCAGAATTTGGTTTTTATTTTGCCTTCATTTTTGAAAAGTCCTGGGTATAGAATTTTAGATTAAGGTGTTTTTTTTTTTTTCCTTTTAGTACCTTAAAGATATTGTTCCACTATTTTCTTGTTTACATTGTTTCCAAAAAGAAATCTGCTGTCATCCTAATCTTTGCGTCTGTGAATCCATTGTGTCTTTTTTCTTTGGCTGCTCTCCAGATTTTATCAGTGGTTTGTGCAATTTGAATATGAAGTGACTTTGTATGATCTTTAAATATTTCTCATTCTCAGGATGAGATAAACATCTTGAATCTGTGAATTTATACTTTTCACCAAATTAGGAAAATTTTCATCTATTACTCTTTGAAATAGTTTTCCTGTTCTCCCCTTCTCTACTTTTCTTTAGGAACTCTAAATATATGTATATTAAGCTATTTGAAATTGTCCATAGTTCAGTGATTTTATAATTTTTTCAAGTTCTTTTTTTCTTTGTATTTTATTTTAGATAGTGTCTATTGCTATGTTTTCAAAGTCACTTATCTTTTCCCTTTGCAATATCTAATCAGCTGTTAATCTCATCCAGTATATTTTTCATTTGATAATTTGTAGTTTTCATCTCTAGAAGTTTGATTTGGGTCTACTTAACTTCTTGAACATCTAGAATGCAGTTATGTAGTTATAATAACTGTTTCGTGTCCTTGTCTCCTAGTTTTAACATTTAATCAGTTCTTGGTTGGTTTGGACTGGTTGGCTTTTCTCCTCATTAAAGATATCTTCCTGTTTCTTTGCCTGCTTGGTGAATTTTACTTTGGTGCTGAGTATTTTTGTCTATCTATAAACATTCTTAAGCTTTGTTTTGGGATGCATTTAAATCACTTGGGAAAAGTTTGATCCTTTTAGATCTTGCTTTTAAGAATTTAGTTGGAACAGAGCAGCATTCAGTCTTAGGCTAATTATTCCACACTATTGATACAAGACTACTTTGAGTAGCCTATCCAATAACCATTAATTATGACGCTTCCAGTCTTGCTGTGGGGACAGGCACTTTTTCTGGCCCTGGGTGAGTGCTTGGCACCCTTCCCTCGAACTCTCTCAGACAGTTCTTTCTCCCACCTCAGAGTTTCCCCATGTGCATGAACCTATCAGTACTCTGTTGTATTCTTGAGGGGTTCCCTCCACAGATCTCAAGAATTCTCTCTCTCTGCAGCTCTCTCCTCTCTGGCACTTTATCCTGCCAACTCAAGACACCTTGGTCTCTTACACTTTCAGCTCCGTTTAGTCAGTAGAGCTGTGTTTACCCCGGGAGTCCACTGGGCACCACCTGGATTCCCCATCGCTGCACTGTGGCCTGCAGACTCTCATAGCAGTGAGCTGGGGTGATCATAGGACTCACCTTTTCTATTTCCCATCCCTCAGAATCACTCCCCTTCATTGTCTGATGTCCAGTGCCTTGAAAACTGCTGCTTGATATATTTCATTTGATTGTTTCAGGAGGCAATCTGGTCTCTGTTACTTCATCTTTGTCAGAAGCAGAAGATGCAAATGAACCAGTTTTTATTTCCTTCTAACAAACATGTATGCATGTGGCTATGATTTTACATTGTACATGTATTTAATAGATATTTTCTTAAGCAAAATTGATCCTAGTTTTTTACTGGAACTGAGCAGTTGAATAATTCTTGGGGTTTGTCTGCTAGGTAAATCACACCTGCCAGGTACTGAATACATTAGAGACTTCCTGCCCTCATGTATCTTCCTGTTGCTATTTGCATTCAGAAACCTCTTTTCCCATGAAGGGAATTA
This sequence comes from Halichoerus grypus, assembly GCF_964656455.1. Lineage (NCBI taxonomy): Eukaryota > Metazoa > Chordata > Mammalia > Carnivora > Phocidae > Halichoerus > Halichoerus grypus. The sequence goes on along the minus strand of NC_135720.1, from coordinate 7,937,136 downwards.
TTCTCTTCTCAATGAAATTCTTTGTTCTTATTAACTACCCACTTGAAATTTAGTTAAGTTCACTCTTTAAAATTCCAATTTTCGTTCTCTTGAGAATTTTATGAACTGACTTCTCCTAAAGGGACAAGAGCACATTTCTAGTTTTAAAAATCTAAGCCTAAAGTAGTACAACTTCTCAAAATATACCTACTGTGATAAAATCCTCAGGCAAGGAAATGTCTAGATATTTTACATAGATATTCAGTAAGTAAATGGTTCATATGTAAATGGTGGGATTTCCATGCAAGGTGTTCCTATGTCTCCAGGGGGTACATGGGCACAGAGATCTTGAAAGCAGAAATAGGAGCAGGACAGCCCATACGAACACAGAAATAGTCTGCTCTTTGCAGGAATGGAGAGCAAGGCAAAGCCAGTACATTTTAGGAAGTTGCAGATTTATGCCAATGATTTTTTCCCAGCTTATTTTTGGCCTTTTTATTTTAAGGATCTTTAACTTACAAAGGTGATTAAAATTTAAATAGATTATTTTATTTCTTCCATTGCTTTTGTGCCTTGATGTTCTTTTATTAGGGGTGTGTGATAAGAAAACAATATTTTATTTTCCAAAATGTCAAGAAAATTTCCCAGCACCGTTACTTTAAAAATACTCATCTCCATTAATTTGTGATGCCGTTTTTGTAAAACGTATACTTCTTGGATATACTAAGATCTGTCATATTCTCATTCCTTCAATCTATTTTCCAGGTACAATTTATGTTTAGCTTTTTTAGGTTCGAAAAAGAACCCAATGTTAATATTTTCTTTGGGATTAAATAAAATATCTCATCTCTTTGGGAGAAGAACATTCTTATAATACTTTAATCTTCTCAATCTTCCTATTCAGAAATTTGTGCAACTTGGTTATGTAAATATCTAAAAATGTCTTTATATTTACTGAGATCAGTGTATATTTCCTGTGCATTTCTTACCAGCTTTTTCCCCCTGCGTCGTTTTTGTTATTATTGATATTGCTGCTGGGAACTTTGGGTTTTAAACTGATTTTTGCTGGTTGATAGGAAAGATGTTGATGTCTGTATGTTTTCCATCAGATCACTTTAATCATTTCCTATAGTTTTCAGTAGTTGCTGTATGGTGTTTTCTTTAATCAACAGGCAACTTGAAACTCTTAATATTCTCTTGATTTAGGTTCTGGGTAATGACACCAGGAAGCTCTATGAAATGCTGAGCAGGACAGCAGGGAGCATTAACAGCAAACTTCTGAAACATTGTCACTCTGTGATGCATTTTGCTACAAAATCCTGGACTTCCTCAGGGATGAGTAGAACTTTAGGTATAACGAATGTGTAACAAATGTAACACTTATATTTTCAGAGAATGAAACAGTCACTGATATGTAGCTGTTGTAATGCCAGATGCTGGGGAGGGGGGCATGTTGGAGAAAGAAACATTAGCAACCACCTTATAATGAGCCATCATCACAATTCCAGTACATCCTAGTATGGTTACACTTTTAATGTTACCTGTATTTTTCTCCTTAAGTGATTTCAGCAGAGCCCCCTTTTGTCTCAAAATGACGCACTTTATTTCAGAGCAGAGGCAGAAAGGAAGGTTCCACTAGCCGTTTTTTCTAGGCTGTTTTCTTAGTCCACAGCACGCCCTGGGAAATCCTACTGCACTGGCCTATCTCAGGGAGTGTCTGTAACGGCCAGTACAAACAAACTGAACCTTCAAATAGAAACTCCGTGCTCTAGAGTCACGTTTGTCTGGGGGTTTGTGGAGGGGGGTGCCCCGAACTCAGGGCAGCTCCACAAGAATAGACCCCAATGGAACTTGTATCGTTAAAACCACTAAAAATGCTTTAAGGAGCTCTGCAGGCACATACCCTGAAGGATGTGGTGATTCAGATCCCCTGGAGGGAGCCACTTCGCATAGCGGTTGCTGAGAGCCCTGAGATCTCGCAGACAGATACCAGATACGAAAGACTTTTCTCACAATAATCCTGTCCTCCTCACATCATCTTTGCTCCTGTTGTGGCTTGAAAGGCCTCTGAAGAAAAATTCCCTGGGGGGAGAAATGAGCTGGACCTCAGAGGTCAGGTGCAGCCAGTCTCCCTAGTTGTTCCCGAGGACAACCCATTTTTGCAGCATAACTTCCAAAGTTCACAAAAAAGGGGACAGGAACGGGTTCTCTAGCTTCATAGAAAACATTCATTAACTTATTAATGGATACAGAGTGAATGTGTTAGGTGCCCAAGACTTTGAGTTACACAGGATGCAGAAGACCCGGTGTGGCCAGGAAGTAGGGAGAGATCCGCATTCAACTTCGGAGACTTTATTACTTTGCCCTGTAAGTGTCAAGCACTGAGTTAGGTGTGAAACATGTGGAATAGTTAGAAGGGTGTAGGTTACCCAGGAGTACAGGGGTCCTTGTGTATGCATATCCCATGGGGTGGTTATAACTAGTGGGATCTATCAGAACAACAGGGCTGAAATCTGTCCTCTTATCACTCCTGTGATCTGGAACACACTGAACGTCAGTTTCCTCTTCTGTAAAATGGAATAATTGTATCTATGTCATAAAGTTCTGGAGACGTTTGTTGAGAAAATGTGTGGGTAAGAGTTTTGTAAACAGAAGCTCCCTCACAAATACAAGTCCGAGTGGTAGGTTCTGGCTGAAATAGCTTAGTTCACATACACCAACATTTGCTGTCCCAGAGCTAACAGCAGAGCGAAACTCGTGGAAGTGTATAATGAGCAATTAGTATTACAAGTATTTGTGACAATCTATTTTTCCAACCACAGGGTAAGATTATGATTTAAATGTATGTTTATTTTACGAGCCTACAGAGCCTGTATGTATAACCTCTATTGTGCCAGGCTTAATAAAACTGCCCCCCAAACAGCACACAACAGTTGGGCAAACCTTTGGTTTAAGGGTTTAGAGGGAAGACTGATTATTTTGGTGGCTGGTGGACCTCTGTGAAAGCGTATACAAACCATACGCATGTGTGCCAAGAGGCTCCCAAGTGGGTTATGTAAGGCAGGATGACTCAGGAGACTTGCTGGGAGAGGCGGTTTCAGTGTAGCTGGGGGGGTGCGGGGTGCGGGCAGAGCCAGGAGGGAGCCTGAGACACAGACTCTCACCAGGAGCCTTTCTACTTTTTTCCTGGGGTGGCGGAGCAAGCCGTTGGCACTCTAAGACGGGGTCAGTGTCCTGGTGATGGAGTCATTCCTTAGGCATTCGGCACACAGATTCCCCTTAAAGGTACAGGTACGTGGCCATCTGTGCTGTTGCCATCTTCAATTATTAAGCAGGAAAAAAAGTGTTTTCCAATGAAAACAAAGAATCCATAGTGTGGTTATTAGCCACAACCAGTACTCAGCCCTTCCTACTTACAAACTTGAAAACTTGAGCACATTGTTTCATGGATTATCAGAGACCTGGCCTTGAGCGCTCAAAATCAAGAATTGTCTCCTTCTATGGATCCATTAGATCGGACCATTCTGTAGCCAGTACCGCAAAATACTTTTTTTTTTTTAAGATTTTATTTATTTATTTGACAGAGAGAGACACAGCGAGAGAGGGAACACAAGCAGGGGGAGTGGGAGAGGGAGAAGCAGGCTTCCCGCGGAGCAGGGAGCCCGATGTGGGGCTCGATCCCAGGACCCTGGGATCATGACCTGAGCCGAAGGCAGACGCTTAACGACTGAGCCACGCGGGCGCCCCTGCAAAATATTTTTGATGAATAAGTTAATATTCCACATTAGTGGGGAGGAGCATCTACTGGTTTTATATGTATAAACGCATCAAGTATCTGTTGAAGGTCCATGTCTCCTGTGTGTTCTCCTCTCACTAGGTCATGAGCTGTGCGAGAGCGGGCAAGGGTGATGCTGTTCATGTGTGTGCTCGGTCCGGAGCACTGTGCCCGGAGCAGGGTAGGTTTCAATAAAGGCATGAATGAGTGAATGAAGAGAATGTAAAAGAAACACAGGGCTCATTCCCTGTCCACTGTGAGCTGGTGGGGACTGGGCGGTGCTCGATGTGACAGCTTCACCATGTGGTCTGGGCTGCTGGGGGAGCAGGGCGGGCCTCCCTGCCACCCCACTTCCTGCAGGGTGCTTGAGGGAGGTGATCACACTTGGCAGGGAGACTGCCCTCTGATGAGGGGCAGAGCTGCAAAGCGCTCCTCTTTCTGAGGGAGGCTGAGCTGTTGACTCCACCTTGTGGTGTTTGCAGCAGAGTCTTCGAGGACTCGACGGGAAGCGAAGAGAAGACAGCTGCTGAGCCAGCAACAGAGCAAGAGGCCACCTGGGGACATACTTCCCAGGAAGGAAGAGACCCTCAAGGAGGAGCTGGGGGGCCAAGTGGGATCTGGTTTCAAAAAGCCAGGATCCAAAGCTCCCAGGAGCTGTGGGCTCTGCTCCCCTGATCTCACCTCAGAGAACAGTGTCCCTGGGGAGATGGCCAAACAGGCTAGTAAAGCGTCCTGGGATAATGCTGTCTGATGTCCCCTGGAGAGTCCAGCTGTGGAACCGACAGTCGTGAGGGTGGCTCTTGTATCCTTGTTTTCCCAGGGAGTAAGCTGAGGTTCAGAAGAAAGTGCCGAGGGAGAGACCTGCACCCGGATCCCTGCCCCGCAGCCAGCCCCCACCTCGCCATCACACTAACGCGCCTCTCACCTCCGGTTTGCATGGGGCTCTGCCATCGTCGGGCACATTGGTGTGCGATCCACAGCCTAGCTGGTCGTCCAGTGAAGACTTAAGCGGGAGTGCCCTTGTCCGTGACACAGGTGAGGAGCTGGACAGGTGAGGTCATCCAGCCAGTGAAGAGCTGAGCGGGGCTAGAGCAGGACCAGCACTCTTTGTGCGGCCCCAGAGGCTAAGTGTTCAGAATCCATCCGTTCCTGTGACTGTGTGCCCTTGCAAATCGTCCACACTCCCAACCCGCCATTTGGTTTGAAGAATGAAACAACATGTAACTGATACAACTTGGTCTGCTTAGCAGAGCTATGGGAGGGACTGTATTTCCGTCTACTTTGTGGGTCGCACATCCCATTGGAGAGACTGGAGAAGGGAAAAGGGGAGATCTGCAGGTTCATTGGAGACGTTTCTGGGGTAAGCAAAACACTTCCCACATTTCTGCGGATATGACAAGACAGGGAATTGAGATGCCGTAACACCAAATCCACAATGAGCATTCCAAAATAACGCAGATGTTTTTTGGTTTTTAAATAAATCAGGCTCTGGAAACTGTGTATTTTCTTTCTTTGGGTTGTGTTGGACTATTCATTCAGCTTGGGGGCTTGTAGGACTTCGTTGTGGGAGAAGATAGTTCCAAAGGCATGGAACTGAACTAGGTGAAACCAGAAAGGGCAGTGGAAAGAAATGTAAGTGGGGATGGGGAGCATGAAGTTGTCTTGAAGATAACACGGAGAGATATACAAGACAAAGACATGATAGGAGCGAAGGTATAAACTTCAGGACAAATCGCACCGTTATTGAGTGGCTGGATTGTGATCTCCCACCATTCTGCCCGAACAGAAGAGGACTCTGAGTGTAGTTTCATAAACATCCTGTTAACAGAGAGGACTACCCTAACCCTCATCATTTACTTAGTCTGGATTTACCTAAAATGAAGTAAGAGTCACTGTTGCTTTCAACTGGAATTAAGAAAACTCAGGAAACAACCCTATAAAAATATTTTTTTTAAGACCAAAAGTCACCAAATCTTTTTCAACAAGAAATCCAGACCAAGTCATAATGGATGCTTGCTTGGACTAGGAACACATGGGTTGATCAGGGTCAAGGCTTTTGTGTGAGCGCGTGTGCGCCCACACTCACACGCTCACACATATTTGTACTGATTTGGGCTGGGTCCTGTCCCTCCCAAACTTGTCTGTGGAAGTGCAAACCCTCAGTACCTCAGAATGTGATTGTATTTGGACTTAAAGAAGTAATTAAGTTAGAAAGAGGCTGTTAGGGGTGCCTGGGTGGCTCAGATGGTTAAGCGTCTGCCTTCGGCTCAGGTCATGATCCCAGGGTCCTGGGATCAAGCCTTGCATTGGGCTCCCTGCTTGGCGGGGAGCCTGCTTCTACCTCTCCCTCTACTGTTCCCCCTACTTGTGCTCTCTTGCTCTCTCTGTCAAATAAACAAATAAATAAAAATAGAAAGAGGCTGTTAGGGCGGTGTTTTTATAAGGAGGAAATTTAGACACATACAGAGACCCCGGGGATGCACATGTGTGTGAGGAAGGATGCGTGAGGGGGGACAAGGAGAAGGCAAATATCTGCAGGTCCAGGAGAGCCCTTTGAATGAAACCAACCCTGCCGACACCTCGATCTTGGACTTCCGACTTCCAGAACTATGAGAAAATATGTCCATGTTCAAGCCACTCAGTCTGTGGTGTTTTATTTTGGCAGTAGACAAATATACACACATTATTGTACATTAAGTGCAAGATAACGATGGCTTTACATGGCACATTTTAAATTTTTAATGTAGTCTTTTTTAACTCTTCTTATGCTTGAATCCTTCTCTCTCTGCTCCTGCCTCTACCCAAGGTCACCTGTGTACAACTTATCACGTAGGAGTCTGCATTTCTCTGTATTGTCATGTAATCAAAGAAACACATAGCTATACACAACACACATACTTGTGTCTATTATGTGAGGGCGGGTCATTGTTTTATACAATTAGGATCATATTTCACAGGGTTTTCAACATCTTGCTTTGGATTACTTTTTACAGCTTTTATATTTTGAAACAATTTCAAACTTACCGAAAGTTGCAAGTACAATACAAAATACCTGTCGTATTTTTTGAGCCCTGATCCGTTAGGACTAAGGTGCGGATGTGATGCCTCGTCACCTCTGATTATTTTGGTGCGAACTTCCTGCAAACAGGTTGGTGTCATTGGCAGGAAGATTACAGAAATGATGCGGACTCTTCTTGTGGACCCCGTCTGTGGTGCACAGGTGCACTTACCGTTACTGATGACATTCACTTTGCTTGATTGAGATTGTATCTGCCAGTATATATATATATTTTTTACCACACACTTTTTCCCTTTATAATTAATACTTTGTGGGGAGGCATCTTGACTCTATGTAAATATCTTGTTCCTCATCAAATGTTTAGTTTACTCATGTATATCACAGGGATTCATAGTTTCCTTTTGTATTTAATAGGTTATAATCTGTTAGCTATTGTTATATATTTTGATGTTCCTGTCTGTGTCCATTTGGCATATCCTATCATTATCTGAATACCTTCTTGTTTTCTCATGCAAGGTGTTTCAGGCCCATCTTGCACTTTCCCTGCCCCAGCGTGGAATTCACCATTTCTCTAAGGATCCTCGCTTCCTTTTGCAGAGAAGCCAAGATCTGGGGATGCCTGGGTGGCTCAGTCGGTTAAGCAACCGACTCCTGATTTCAGCTTAGGTCATGATCTCACTGTTGTAAGATTGAGCCCCCCCCCACTGAGCTCTAGGCACTGGGCATGGAAACTGTTTAAGATTCTCTCTCTCCCTCTGCACCTCCCTGCTTGCATGCTCTCTCTCTCTAAAACAAACAAACAAACAAAAACGAAATTAAACAAAAAATAAAAATAAATAAATAAAAGCCAAGATCGGGGTGCTAGATGGTCTTTGCTATGGGTCGATGGCTGTCCGCAGTCAGTAGAGTTAGAGATAGACATGCATACACACATATGTATCTACACATACACACTTTGGAATCCATATTTATCATGTATATTGACAACCATGAACTCACATTGATACCTCTGCTTCCAATTTAAAACTGCTGGGTTTATTCTAGTTTTTGAGTATTCCTATCTGTAAGTCCCATCTCTTACAGGGAGGAATACTCTCAATATGTCTGCTTGTATGACGGATCCCCTTGCATGTTAGCAGTCTCCCATTGTGCCTCTACATCTTCTCCTGTGTGGATGCTCTCCTCACTCACCACCTCCACATTATGCCCCTGCCCCCTCCCCAGCTGGGGCTCCAGCACCTACACGCTGGTCTGTTCCCCCAGGCAGAGTCCCTCTTATCCCACACTGGGACACCTCCATGTGAGCACTTCCTCACCCTTCTGGGGCTCTGAGACCCCAGGCCAAGCTCCCCCTGCTGCAGAACCTCTCTTTTCCACTGAGTCTCTGAAAACACGTTGCCAGGGCAGCCCTGTAAATAGACGTTCTTCTCACTCCCTCAGGCTCTGACCCTCCCATTGGCCCACCCCCTTATGTTTTCACCCTCCTCTCTCTGCTTAGGGTTGCTGGTGCATGGACACCCTCCATGCCCTGTTCAGAATCTGACTTGTCCTACAACGAAGCTCTCCTCCCTCTGACCAGCCCACCCAAGACTTAAGGGCTGAGTTGCTCTGGAAGGGACGAGAGGGACAAGGGAAGGGAGAAGCACATCTTACTACTCTCACTCGGCAAGACATCAGGCAAATCATTCCCAATCACTTCGTGGAGATGGGCAGTCCTCTTCCCAAAAGCACGTGCACTCCATGGTGTGGGTACGTCACAACTGTTCTGCGTGTGCCCCTCGATGGCGTTCTTGTTGTCTCCAGTGTTTTACCACCACGAACAAAGCTGCAACAAACATCCTTGTATATGATCTATGCATTGTTATATACTTTTATTTCTATGGGACAGATTCCCAGGAATGGGATTTCTGGATCAAAGGTAAAGATTTTAATAACATCTGGAGATCCTGTGACAGTCTCTGAGAAGCTGAGTTTTTGGTTCTGCTTGTGGGGACACTGCAGTGCTGAGAGGCGTCCGAGATCGTTAGTAGTCAGTGAGCCTTGGCAGGTGCATAAGGCCAGAGATGTTGGAACTTGTAGCCATGCCAGCCAAAGAGGGTTTGCTCTGACCCTTGTAGGTCCCTATTAGGGGGCAGAGTGTACCCCCTCATGCCTGCAGCATTCAGCAGACTGTGACCCGAAGGCTGACTGAACGCTGGGCATGGAGCCAGGCACTGGGGGGACAAACCTACAGGCTCACTGCCTACTGGGGAGGTTGACCAGCAAGCTAATCTTTGTCCCCACATGTGCCAAGGCTGTGGGGACACAGGACAGGGTTGGCTGGGATACAGATGCTGGCAGCGAGGCCGGCAAGGGCTTCCCAGAAGACTGACACATGATCCTGGCCTTGAAGGTTGGATAAGTGCCAGCTGGGCAAAGGTAGAGGCAGGCTTATGTTCCTTGGAGGAAACAGGTGAGAGGGAGTGGGGGCCCATGGGGTAAACACAGGGCACACACCCTCCACTGAGGTGCCAGGGCCTCGACCTCCTTCTCTATCTCCCTCCACCTGGCCCCTGCTCCTCAATGACCCCCAAAAGCAGCAGCGGGCTCCCCCTAGCCTCAGGTCTTGACTCCCGCCTTTCTTCCCAAGCAAAGCCACTTCCCAAACACTTGGTTCCCCTCTCACATGTGAAGCCTTTCCTGGCTGCTGCAGGTCACACTTATCTCCTGGCCCTGGAACGGCGAGCCCAGTGCTCAGCACATGGTGTTTATCAAATCCCTGCAGCATTTATCGTTGGGAACGCTCCCGTGCTTGAGGTTTCCTGCTCCCCAACTAGACGGCAGCTCATTGAGAGGCCGGCCCTCGCTGTGCACAGATGGGGCTCAGCTGGTTGGGTGCTGAGAAGGAGCAGCCCGGTTCATCAACGTAAACATTACAGAGGCCTCATCTGCTGAGAACCCTCCACATTGTTGGAGCCTTGGCTAGGAATGTGGGCGCACAGGCAAGATCCTCCTCCAGCTTCTGTTGTTTGCAAAGCGGTCCAATGTCCACCTTTCCACCCAGAGGGCTGGGGAGGGGAAGCAGTGTGGCAGCCATGGAAAGAGAAGAGCAGTTTTCCTTCATGGTTTCTCTTCCCACCAAGGCACAAAGAGACCAGATGTTGGTGAGCTGAGGAATCCCTATGTCTTGTGAGCTTGTTAGGGTTTAGCTTAAGTATTTGGCTCAGGGAACTTTCAGGTAGATCAGGAGCATGTTGTGAATACAGCTTGTCAAGGCAGCGCAGCTCCCAACTGGTGGGTGGAAGAAGCCGGGGTCATGAGCAACCCCACTGCTGAGCTCCTCTGGGTTCCAGAGACTTCCCTGTGCTGTGCGGGCAGCCACTGTGCTTCTAACATCTCTTCGTTGTCTGACCAGCCGCTGACCACCTCCCGGCCAGTGATAGCTGAGGACATCTGAGACCTACTCCCACCGCTGAGACAGAGCCTGTCCGGCAGTTTTGAGGTCTTCCCTTTGAAAGAGTTACTAAACTCATCAGTAAAGCTGATTTCTAAAGGCCACTTTCTGTGGTCAGTATTTTATGGTTTAAACAAAAGTCTTAAATTGAAATAACGAAAATAAAGGCCAATTTGGTGGTGGAAGTCATAGCATAATAAGGAATAAGGTGTTTATGCTAAGAAGTACATGCAGCTGGGGCACTGTGGTTTGAAATAAGTGTGTTGGGCTGCTCAAAAGGATTAATGAGCTTTCTGAAATTATTAGACATCGAAGGCCTATTCTATCCATAGGGTAGACCATTTGCAGGTGCAAAGTGTGTGTGTGTGTGTGTGTGTGTGTGTGTGTGTGTGGAGGGGGCTGTGATTTCAAGGATCCAACCAAGGACCTGCCTTAGAAATGGCTAGCTCATGGGGTGCCTGGGTAGCTCAGTCGATTAAGCATCTGCCTTCAGCTCAGGTCATGATCCCAGGGTCTTGGGATTGAGCCCTGCATCCAGATCTCTGCTGAGCAGGGAGACTGCTTCTCCCTCTCCCTCTGCCTGATGCTTCCCTTGCTTGTGCTCTCTCTGTCAAATAAATAAATAAAATCTTTTAAAAAGAGAGAGAGAGAGAAATGGCTAGCTCAGAGAATTTTGATGAGTTCTGGGAAGAAGCAATTTGCAGGAAGCTGCTACGCCTGGTAGCCAATCTCTACGAGGACCCTTTATCTAGAGGTGGCACCTGATTAGATTCTGAAAACACACAGTAGAGGTTAAGTTGGTGCATTGAAACCAGCGGGAGGTTCTCCTGGAAATCGTGATGGGAGAGTGGCATGCCCAACGTCACCAACACTGGCAGGAAGAGATAGGTGGCTGGGTCTAGTCCCTACTCTTCCCTGAACCAGCTTTGCAACCTTGGGCATGTCATTTAGCCTCCAAGACTTTTTTCCAGTCCTAACTGTTCTGATTCATTAACTTTTTGGAGGGGGTTACAGTGGATGGGGTAGGGAAAGGTATTGCTGATGAGAAAAAGAGAAATGCATGTTCAGCACAGGTTTTGCTTTCTATCGTGAGCTGGTCCCATTTCTCTGCATTAATGTTATCAGGCTGTAATCACTTAGATTATGGTGAGTGCAACAGGGTGGAGCAATTCAGGAAAGGTTTGTGATAATAAGCAAATCTTCACTTGAATTTAGAGAGAAGGGAGGAGCCTAGCCTGGAATGGGAGGGATGTTCCAGGAGGGGATTAGCTTATCTGGTGCCTTGGAGAAGCAGTGGCTGGAATGAGGAGTGGGTGCTGGGGTTTGAGTGACAAGAGAAAGATCGAGGGATTGAGATCATAGTAAAAGGGCTTTAATTAATGTGCTGAAATAGATAGCTCACAGACTTGCTGGCAACAGAACAATGGACTTGAATGAGAAATCCACACTCTTATCAGCTCCAGTTGGTTGTACTTATGGACCAGGAAAATACATTTAAAACCTGTAATGACTGAGAAGGGGCTGCTAGCAAGATACTCAAAAGCGAGAAACAAACCCCAGCAACAACAACAAATTTTCTTCTATTGCCCTGATTTATAAAAAGGACACCTGGATACTAGAAACTGTAGGCATCATTTCAAAATTTAGAAAAAGAATGAATGTAGCTTCAAAAAAGTTGAATGATGTTTTTCATATCTTCTCCCTATTTTGACAGAAGTCAGCAAAATTTGTCGGAGGCCAGCACCATGATTCAGCTGACCCGTTTTACAGACGAACTGAGCCTGAGAGATAGAATCCCCCACGACGTACCTTAACTTTCATGGGTTCTCCAACTTACAAAGCAAGATCTCTGAAAAGAAAGGATGTGTCTGGCTTTCATGTGCAGGGGATTGTGGGCGTGGGGGTACTTAGCAAGAGACCTAGACTCCATACTGTCTTGTTAGCTCTAAATCCTGAAGTATCCGATAAAGTTGGAACTTTTACAGTTAGAACTGTATAATTATGGAAATACACAAGCCTCACAGGCTTGGTTTGTCCTCTCATTTAGCGGATGAGTTGATAGAGCCTGTAGAGATGGACTCGTGATTGCTTCCGCTTGGCCAGACCCAGGGCTGGACACGCAGGCCCACACCAGGCCTCAGAAGCCACGTGCTGTCCGCCAGCATTACATTAAAGCGATTACGATTAATAGTTGTGGGGAAGGGGAGCATATCAGATTGGAACTTTTCTATGTGAATGTTTATTGTAGGAACACATTGAATAGGGGATAATTTAAAATCATTACAGCAGCACATTAATATCTGTGGAAGAACTCTTAAGTAAATGTCCCACAATATCGATGTGCTACACTAACTCCCTTTTTAAAAAATAATGTTTAAGAATCTTATTTATTTATTTATTTGAGACACAGAGAGAGAGTGCACAAGCAGGTGGGGGGCAGCGGCAGAAGGAGAAGCAGGATCCCTGCTCAGCAGGGAACCCGAAGTGGGACTCGATCCCAGGACCCCAGGATCATGACCTGAGCTGAAGGCAGATGCTTACCGACTGAGCCACCCAGGTGCCCCAACTTCCTAATGGAGTTGGCTGAGGACTACAGTGAGCGGCTCAAGGGAGCCGGGACACTCTCCAGCTCACCTGCTGTGTGTTCCCTGGGGACAGGACAGGGGCACTGGACAGTAGGGGTGGGCAGGTTGCTCCACCAGGATGCCAGGCTGGATCTGTGCCAGCTCACAGTCAGCCAGACAACACAGTGGGGCTGTTGAGCTTTCATAAGAATGGAATGCAGAAGGATCATTCTAGGTCTCCCCCATGGACTGGAAATCGTTATTCACACCACATGTTGCTAAAGGAAGCCTTGCCTTTAAATAGGAATGCTTTAAAAATAGCAGTCGTACCTCGTGCGTGGAGAGTACCTCTGCTGTACCAGAGGTACCTGCCTTCTTACTTGATCCCCACGATGATCCAACAGAGTTGACGGGGGTGTAGACGCTATCTAGGAGAGCAACTAACTCATTTCTGGGTCACGTATCTGGCAGGAGTTCAGCTAATGCTTGAATAAAGGAAGAAAAGATGGGAGGAAGTGAGGAAGGGAGGGATGGAGGCTGAGGCTGGTGTCTTGATTTTACAGAGGAGGAAACAGCTCAGGGAGAGAGTGATCTACCTGATGTGACACCACTGATTATATGGGGAGGGGGGAGGGGCTGTGGACTCCTGGTCTAGTGCTCCTCCTTCCCAGGACCCCTCCAGGGCCTCTCAGCAATTTGTTGACAGATGCATTTGGGGTGATCTTTTAAAAGTGAATTAGCCCACAGGGTTCCAGGTCTGGCACTGATGGCTGTAAAGGGGTTAAAGCTACCCCACTGTAAAGCACACAGGGGCACAGCAGCTCCCAGGAAATGTCTGAGAGAGAGCAGCAGGGTGGCTGCGTGATGTGACCAAAGGATATTGGGTTATGTCCACTCTATAATATAAGCGCACAGTGTGTCTTGCCAATCTCTGCCCCTCTCCGGACCACAGTTTTCTCAGGGATACAATCAGGGTCTTCATGACCACCATATTCTTTCTTGTATCCATCCTCTGCATCTAAAGTTCATCCTGCGTGCCTTCCAGAAGTTTTCTATCTTGCTGATGGCTGAGTCTCCTTCACTCTGCCCAGCACTGACCTGTGGGGGTGGGGGAGGTGCTGGGGAGAAAAGGCTGCAGGATCCCTGGGGTGCATATCTCCATCACCCCAGAATTGTCCTGCTGCCCTTCCCTCCCCTGTGGCCTTGTTGGCATAGAAGAAGAGATTCTGCAGCCAACAATCAACATCAGTGGTCCCCACAATAAGACTGCTTAGTGTTGGGTTTTTTTTTTTTTTAAAGATTTTATTTATTTATTTGACAGAGAGAGGCACAGCGAGAGAGGGAACACAAGCAGGGGGAGTGGGAGAGAGAGAAGCAGGCTTCCCGCCGAGCAGGGAGCCCAATGTGGGGCTCGATCCCAGGACCCTGAGATCATGACCTGAGCCGAAGGCAGATGCTTAACGACTGAGCCACCCAGGCACCCCAAGACTGCTTAGTGTTTTGTCCTTTTGAGTAGGAAAATGATTCCTTATGACCTTATTGTTTTTATTTTAAATACTATCCTTTCAGAAATCATTCCACAGTAGAGAATTTTTTCTAGGACTCAAGATATTGTGAGGAAAGAGAGGAAGGAGGGATGAATGGAAGGAGATGTCTAAAGCAAGTGGAGAAGAAACTTGCTACTGGTAACTGGGTCAGCCCTGAGCGTCTAATTAATGTAAATCAAGTGTATCCACTCAATAAATCTTTCCTGGAAACTCATTGCATGCAGGGCTCTGGATGGACCCACAGGAAGCCGACATGCATGTGGCAGCCTTCACCCTTACAGAGTCATGAAGACTGTGACCAAACAATAACTTGCTTATGAACAGAGTAGAATCTATCAGGTTAGAGTATGGGCTACTCTAGACTCATCTTAATAAAGTTTCAAATCAAGCCTCATAAGAATCAGCCTGATCTACCAATAAATTAACTGCCTGTTGGCACAAAAATAGATGGTTGCTAGGTGAAGACATCAAAATTTGGAGTCTTAACAATGCAGCATTCATAATTCTAGCATAAAGTCTTAAATCGATGGACATGTGATAAGCAGGAAAATGTGACCCATAATCAAGACAAGAAACGCCAATAGAAAATTAACCTGAAATAACCCAAATGTGATAACTAGAAGGAGACAAGGAATTTTTAAAAGCCATTATAAATATATTAAGGAATTAAAGGAAAAATGCTTAAAATAAAAAGACAGTTATAATGTTTCAGGAGAGTAATGGGAACTGCAAAAAGAACCAAATGGGCATTTTACAACTAAAAAGTAAAATATCCAAAATGAAAATTTAACAGCATATTATGTAAAACAAAATAAATTGTCAATGAACTTGCCAATTGATTAATGAAAATAATCAATTCTAAAAACAATTGAAAAGATACTGACTTGTGAGATGACATCAAGCAATCTAAAAGTGTGTAAGTCCTAGAAGGAGAAAAGTGGGGCAAAAAATATTATTTGAAAAACTAACAATTTAAATTTTTCCAAATTTGATAAAAACCATTACCTTATAGATCCAAATAGTTCAGTGAACCAAAGATGGATAAATACAAAGAAAGCCACACCTCAGCATGTCGTAGTCAAACTGCTGAAAATCAAAGATAAACAGAAAATCTTGGAAATGGTAAAACAAACACAAAAACCAAATAAGCCCACAATAGCTATAGGGAAGCAAAAATATGAATAATGACTGACCTCACAGCAGAAAAAATGGAGACGAGAGTACAATGGAGCAACATCTGGAAAGTACAGAATAAAAATACCTGTCAACCAAGAATGAATGAGTTAATTAATTAATACCCTTCAAAAATGAAAGCAAAGACATTTTCAGATATCTGACAATTGACAGAATCTGTTACCAGCAGATCCACATTATAAGAAATAAAAGACGTTCTTCGGGCAGAGGAGAATTGACCCCAAATAGGAATTTAGAGTTACAGGGAAGAGAGAGAGAGAGAAAGAGAGAGCACTAAGAATAGTAAACATGTCGGCAAGTATAAAGGAATACATAGTTTTTATTCTCTTAATTTCTTTAAAAGACTTAATATGTATAACCCTGTGTGGGGGTTATAAAGGATGTAGCTATGACAAAAATAGAACCAAGGATGGTGACAAATGGAACCGTATTGCTACAAGGTTCTTACATGTTCTAAGAAGTAGTGGAATAGGAACTCTGAGTAGATTGTGAGGAGTTTAGGATTGTATTGTAATCCCTAGGGGAACAGCTGGAAGAGTCAAAACCAATGCAGGACTGGACAGATGCCAAGCTGTGCCTCCTACATGCTCCTTCGATGAGAGACTCATTGCCCCAGGGGCTGGGAGTGCCGTTGGCAGATGTTACCTACAGAGAGCTGACTTGCCCTCCCCTTCCTTGGGCAGCGTACATGAAATGACTGATCAATTGAAAAGTATAAACATCTGGCTATTTTGGCCCAATGAGGACAACTCTGAAGGACCAGTGTAGTTCTAGAAGTTTTTGTGAGGTCTTCTAAGGCTATTGTTGGACCAGCAGTGCAGCTCAGCCTCTCCCTCTGCCCCATTTTCCTTCTTTCTCTTCTCTTCCCCAGCATTGCTGTCAAGGGCATTCCTGGAAAAGCACGGTGCATGCTAAATTTCATCTCAGAGACTTTTCCAGGGAATCCAATCTTCAACAATCGGTAGCAGGAATATACTGAGAAAGCAGGTGGGAAAAAAAATGGAGTTTTGACGTGGGCACACTCACTTGTCTGGCTGGTAATGAGGATCCCATCATAGCCCCTGGCCAAAGACAATAGTCTAATGGTTTAAACCTTCTCTGGTGGTGAACTAGGTTGGGATAACAGGGGAAGAGATGTGCTATAATATAGCTGATGTGATATATCAGGTATTTAAGAGAAAAATACAGCCTGAGATTGCTTAACAAGCAACTGAAAGCTCCCTTGGGTAACATACCAAGATGCCCCCATCTCCTGCAGCAGCAGGGAACACAAAGCTGTGGATGAGTCCCAAACTTAATTATCAGAGTAGCCAAGCTCCAGAGGTTAAATGCAAACCAAGGCAGGATGTAAAGCCAGAGTTGGGATGCTGGAAAGAATATGACCAGGACTCATGGAGTAAGGACAAGAAGTCAATGTTCCTCCAAGTATTTTTTTAAAAATTTTTTGAGATAAAATTCACCATCATAATGATTTTAAGTGTGCAATTCAGCAGTTTTTAGTATATTCAAAATGTGCAACCATCACCACTATCTAATTCCAGAACATTGTCATCAAACCCAAAAGAAACCATGTCCCTCCCTCCCCGCCCCCCATTTCCTCTTCTCCCATGCCCTGGAAACCACTAATTTTCTTTCTGTCTCTATAAATTTGCCTATTCTGGATATTTCATACAAACGGAGTCTTATGAAATGTGGTGTTTTGTATCCAGCTTCTGTCACATAGCATAATGTTTTATAGGCTCATCCATGTTGTGGCATGCATCAGGTCACTAAAAATTACACCTACGTTTCCTTCTAAGAAGTTTATGGTTTTAGGTCTATCATTGAGGTCTCTGATTCATTTTGAGTTAATTTTGTATATGGTGTGAGGTGAGGCTCCAAATCCATTCTTTTGCAAGTAGATATCCAGTTGTTCTAGCACCATGTATTAAAAGATTCTTTTCTCCTTTGAATGGTCTTGGCACCCTTGACAAAAATCAATTAATCAGATGTATGGGCTAATTTCTGGACTTTCACTTCTATTCCATTGGTTTATGCATTTATTTGAAGCCAGTACCACACTGTTTTGAAACTGTAACTTTTTAGTATGTTTTAAAATTGGGAAGTGTGAGTCTTGCTACTTTGTTCTTTTTTTAAACTTCTTTTGGGTAATTGGGGTCACTTGCATTTTCCACGTGAATTTTAGGATCATCCTGTCCATTTCTGCAAAAAAAAAAACATATTGGAATTTTGATAAGGATTGAGTGGAATCTGTAGATCAATTTGAAGAATATTGCCATTCTAACAATATTAAGTCTTCCAATCCACAAAAGAGATATGTTTCCATTTATTTAGTTCTCCTTTAGTATTTTGCAATAATGTTTTACAGTCCTTGATGTACAAGTGTTTTGCACTTTGTTGATTAAATTTATTTCTAAATATTTTATTATTTTTGCTGCTATTGTAAGCAGAATTTTTTAAACTTCATTTTCGGGTTGTTGATTGTTAGTGTATAGAAATACAACCAATAGTTGCATATTGATCTTGTATCCTGCAACTTTTCTGAACTCATTTATTACCTCTTAATTTTTTTTTTTTTTACATTTGCCTGTAAATGTTTTTGACAAATGCTCCTAGAGAGTGGAGGCAAGTTAGGCACCATAAAGGCAAGCGTTTTGAGCTGGTCTTCCAGGGATCCTGCAGACTGATCAAAACAAATAATAAAATTCTTTGTGAATAAGTCTGTTCTGCTCCCTCTGGACTGGTGGCAGGGATACAGGATGGGGTTTTCAAGGCTATCACTGACCTGGGGCATGGTGGTTGGGATTAGTCTAAATTAAAAAGCCAAAAAGCTTGCTTTTCTTACTGAGATTGAACTGTTTTTCTTGAATAAGTGTTCCCATGGTTACTGCAAGCTTTTGGTTAGTTTCCAGAGTTCTGAAAAGCTGATTCTGCTAGTTTTTGCCAGTTTTTTTTCATTGCTTTTATGAAGGGATGGACTTTTGGATGTTTCTGCTCCACCATTTTTTGCAAACATCAATCTCCCGGCCACCCCCCTATTGTCCCCCATCTTGAATCTGGATTCCTGTGGTTTCCTCTGAATTCCTTTGAGCCTATGGAAGTGGCTTACCCCTCCCTCTTATTTGCAAACAATGCGGAGGCTGCTGCCTCATAAGACAACATGAGGCCCCTCAGCTCCACAGCCACCTCCCCTCCTAGCACCAGGTCTATAGCTAAGGTTCAATTACAGGGGACCCAGCCAGGGGTGCACTGATTCTGACAAGGGAGGAAAGGGATTACCCCAAAGAAGAGTGATCAGCCCTGTAAGCATGGGAGCTGGAAGGGGACACATAAGACTGGATTCTGAGGGTGCTGTTTTGAACAAAGAGGCCAAAACATAAGGTTGGTTAAAGGGGAGTTTATTGATTTGAGAGCAGTTTTCCAGGTCACAAGATTTAAGATTCTGGCAAGGACCTCAGAGTATAGTGTGAACTCCCTACTATGGGGGCTCCCAGAAGTCTGGAAATAGTGATGGTCCATGCCAGGTGAGGGGGGCTAGAAATGCCAGAATTACCATGGCTGGTGTTGGAGAAGATGAAAAAGCTCAGAGAAGTGGGTATGCTGGGGTGGACAGACTCAGTAAGACGGGGAACCCACTAAATGCAGTTGTGCCTTGAGGATTTGTCAGGGCCACGAGGAGTGCACTGATGAGGAGCACCAGCATCACTGAGAAACTAGTGATGGATCTCCTCTGCAAGCCAGGGCTGATCTGGGGAGAGGCTGTGACAGAATTTGGCTCTCTGATATCAGTGGGGTAAGACCCAAAACCCAAAAGCCTGTGGAGGTACTTAATCACCCAAAGCCAGATGGGTACAGTCACCACAATAAATGGCAAAGTTGGAGGGTCAGTCAGGGGACCTGACTGTCTGAGAGTTACAGAGATGGTTTGTATACTACAGCATTCTTAGGGGAAAACTAAATGTGCTGCCAACAAGTTTCACTCACTCTATGCATGAATGACTGATCAGGAGATTGAGGGCAATTACTTCAATAAAGTGCCATGATTCTTTAAGAAGTTGCTGAACCTGAGCAAATTTTTTAACCTGAAACTCATCTATTAAAAAGTGATTGGGTCTCCAGGAGGAAGGATTCTGCAACCTCACAGCAAGTGTACACGATGATGATTACCCCAGTCTTTCCCCAAAGGGGCATATGGCCATTTACTCAAGTAACTGTGCACTGGAGAAGGAGAATATCCAACATTTCAAGGATTGTTGAACATTGGGTCAAAGCTGACATAGATATACAATAACTCAAAGCATTATCATGGCCTCCATGCTAGAGAGTGGGCATATTGGGGGTGGGTAATAAATTGAGTCATGGCTAAGATTAGGTTCACAGAGTCCAATGACCATTTCCCTGGTCCCCAAATATATAATTGGGATGGACATCCTTGATGGTTGGTATGACCTCCACATTAGGTCCTTGAGCTATTGGGATAAGAGCCCAAGTGAAAGCCTTCAGAAAGTGGTCTTCCCCCACCTCTTGTCTCCATGAAGATAGTAAATAAAAAACAATAGTTCATCCTCAGAGGGGAGGTGATGGTAATTAGTGTCCCCCTTAAAGATCTGAGGGGTGTAATGATGGTGTTTTCCAACACATCTTTATTTAATTCACCCCTTTGGGCCCTGAAAAAACCTGGGTGAGCCCTGGGAAATGACAGTAGAATACCAAAAACTTAACTGAGGAGTAGTCTGACGTACAGCTCATGCCAAATGTATTATCTTTGATATAATTTGCTAGAACAGATTAACACAGCCACAATGCATGACATGTGGCCACTTACTTGGCAAATATGTTCTCCTTCATCCTATGCAAAAAAGAGGATCAGGAAGATTGTGCATTCACAAGAAATGGTCCATAGTATAAATTTGCAGTTTGTCTCAGACCTAGCTAATTCTCCTACTCTCTGTCATAATATAGTCCAAGGAGATCTGGACTGTTTGAACACCCTGCACATTGATTTTCTTTATCAATGGCATCATGCTAATGGGACTGGATGACAAGACGTCTCAAGCACTTTGAAATCTTTGATAAGGCACGTGTATTCCAGAGGGTGTCACATAAACTCCATGAAGATTCAGGGGCTGGCCCTATCAGTAAAATTTTTAGGGATCCAGTGGCCAGGGATATAAAATCCCATCAAAAGAATAGGACAAATGATCACATGTTATATCGCCCACCATAAAGAAAGAAGCATAATGTCAACCCACATACTGGATGGCACAAAGACTGCCATGTTGGAGTGTCATCTACAGCAGGAGAGGGCTCTAGAGCTGGTCCAAGCTTTGATGCAAGCAGCCCTGCCAGGTGGGCCATACAACCTGACTGATATTGTGGGATTAGGGTTGTCAGTGGTGGGAAAAAGTGCCATGAAGAGTTTAAAACCCATGTCCTAACATCCTAAAGGTCAGTAACACTGACCGCTAAGTTTCTGGGGCGTGGTCATGCCATCTGTAATAAGAACTAGATGCCTTTTGGAGAACAACCAGCATACTCCTGAGCCCTGACCATGAGGTACGAAACGATGGCATGACAATAGTTGCCTACCACAAGCTGGGTTCTGTCAGACCAACCAAGTCATGAGATCGGGCAGCGAGCCCTTGTGTGATGGAGTTAGTACACTTGGGGTTGAATAAGAGCGGAGCCAGAAGACACAAGTAAGCTTACAAGTGTGTGGCCATGTCGATACATAACATTATAGGAACTCTTCACTCCTTTCCTCCTCTGACTTTCAGTTCTGTTCAGGAGAAGCTAAAAGCTTTCTCAGGTCATTTGTGACCATACCTCAAAGCAGACTAATACAAAAGTGAATGATGAGATAACAGTAACTGAAGGTAGAATAAGAGAGTCATCATTTTCAAATGCTAGCAGCCCATTGAAAGATTCGAGTGACAATGGACTTGTGAGGGTGCACACCTCTGAGAGTCAGCGAGATTTATTCCTCACTTAGGAGTTGTCCATGTCATTGTTCACATTGGAGGTCTTTATCACTCTTGACAGAGGGTGGTAAAAAAGGTGGAAAATTAGGGAGGGAGGGATGCCAATATTCTGTGGTTGAGCCAGGAAATGCTGTTTAGGATTCTAGGACAAGAAATAGAGATGAATAACTTTTTTAAATAGGGAAAACTATAAATTATTCTGTAGTCATAAAATACTTAGAGGATTATGGGAAAGGAATACCTTATCTTTTGCAGAAGAGGGTCAATGGATATTGTCAAGATTTGCTAAACAAGAAATGGAAGCATTTTGTAATGAATCATAGTTGCACATTACAGTGGTAATTTCCAGTAGGACCAAAAATGGAAATCATTAAATAACGGTCAGCTCTGGCGGATGTGGAAGAGCCATATGGAAAATTGTTCTTTCCCCATATTCCCTTCTGTATCATTTAATTTTCTTTCAGGTGCATGTATTATTTTAACTAAGTGTTTTGAAATAAAATATTCCAGCAGTCAAGTGTATTTTGGGGGTAGAAGGCGGGGGAGAGTGAAGAAGGTCAGAGGAGGCAGTACGGTCATGGGTCAGGCCCCCCAGCCCTCCCTCCCAGGTCTGGGTATCAGGGGCCTGCCCCCAGAAAGGACAGCTTGTAATGGGCTCAAGAATTCTTGGAAGGTTTCCAGTGTCATAGAGCCCCTGGTTGTACTTATGCCCAAGAACCCACATTTCATAAAGCTACCTTTGGCAGCACCAAGGTACATCTGTGCAAAGCCTGGGCTTGGATCACCAATCTGTGAAGACAGGAACAACAGGAGAATTTACAGATTGACAAAAGCAACACTTGAATGTGGGATGCTTTTAGAGAAGAATAGCTACCCTGGTGATATATAACTGCTCCTGATTTCATTTGAGAAGGTACCACTAGCATTAATATCGGTAGCAAGTGGCATAGCGTGTTTCCAGCATTTATGGGCTTGCAAGACACCCAGAGAACCCTGGATGTTTTGGCCATTGGGAGGGCTTTTAAATTTGTTTAGAGAAGAGTAATTTCCATCCATTTCCATCCAATTTTCTCTCTTTCTCCCCACTCCATTTAGAATTCCTTTCAAAGATGGATTTGGGGACAAAATTTCAATGCACCGGGAACTATGTAGCTGTGCCTATCAAACACTAAAATGAATGGGCCTTTCTACTAGAGGCTGGAGAAGTGTTCGCCCAGAAATGGCAGGAGCTATCTGTTGTGCAACACTTTTTTGGGGTGGAAATTCTACTTTCTATATTCTTGGCCAGGTTGACTCGAGAATTCAGGCAGTAGCGATTTACCATCTAAAGCAGTAAGGAGGGCCTTTTCTGAGACAGACTTGGGAGCCAAACGGAGTGTGGGTGACATCAGCAGTGATCCCTGGGCTTTCCTTGGGGCTCTGCCCAAGTCCCTCTTGGTCAAATGTCAATTACTTTGCAAACGTAGAGTCAGGAACTTGGGAAATTCGTCGTGAATGTTGATAAAGATATAGAATAGACTAATATAAAAAGGACTTAGAACTCTGGTTGCAGGTTTAGAAACCTGGGTCTGAATCTCAACCCTATCTCTTACTGATGGTTGACTTGTTCTTGTTTGAACTTCACTCTTTCTGAAAGAGAAAAAAAGAGCAGCACGACCAGGTGGGAAAGCCATCAGATTTAGAATTTGACAGGCTTGGATTTTAGTTCTGTACTTGCTGTTTTGGGTGAATTAACTCTCTCTCTAAATCTTGGTTTTCTCTATTAAAAATAGCATAACTGTTTAAATGAGATGAAGTGTGTGAAAAATATCTGGAACATTCTAGTTTCTATTCCACCAAAAGAGGTAAGAGCAGAGGAAGTATAAACAAACAAAAATTCTGCCTCCCAAAATGAGGTAGGAGGAGGGAAAGAGGGTGGGAGTAAGAGAATGGCAAATTTGGGGACATGAGGTGATGAGGCTCTGAGTTGCTCCTTGAATGGGCAAAAGCAAGCACCCATTAACTTTGAGACATTATACATTTGGGGTACATTTGCTACTGTAGCCACAACTGCTTTAATATGAATAGCTGGAGCCATGGGGCCATTGAGACTGCCCAAGGAGAGTTTGTAGAATGAGAAGAGGAGAGCAATTTGCAAGGAAGCTTTTGGAATGTCCACGTGGAAGGAGCAGACAGGAGGAAAGGACCCAACAAGAGGTCTGAGGAGTGGGCTTTGGGGCCTTGCAGAATCCAAGGGAAGGAAGTACTTCCGGAATGAGGAAGAATTCAGTAGAATTGAAGGTGGGTGGCTAGGAAGTCAAAGACGAACTGGGTTCTTATCAACTGGATTTAGCCAAAAAGATTTTTTTTTAATTCCAGTGTAGTTAACATACAGTGTTATCTTAGTTTCAGGTGTACAATATAGTGATTCAACACTTCCATACATTACCCAGCACTCATTGTGATAAGTGTCCTCTTAACCCCCTTCACCTATTTTCCCCATCCCCTCCCTCCCCTCTGGTGACCATCTGTTTGTTCTCTAGAGTTAAGAGTCTGTTTCTTGGTTTGTCTCCCTCACCCCCTTTTGTTTGTTTTGTTTCTTAAATTACACATATGAGTCAAATCATAGGGTATTTGCCTTTCTCTGACTGGCTTAATTCGCTTAACATTGTACTTTCTAGATCCACCCACGTTGTTGCAAATGGCAAACCAAAAGGAGGTCCTTAATGATCTTGCCATCATAGTCTTAGTGGAGTGGTGAGTCCAGGTGAAGTGACAGCAGTAGAGGATCGAGGTGGGGAGAAGCAGGCGACCCGGAGAAGGGGTGGGCAGCGCCCCGGAGGAATGGGGTTCTAGGAAACTTGGTTTCTTCCTTCTTCCTCCTCTCTTTTCACCCTTTTTCTTCTCTTTCCCTTAATTCCCTTCCATCTCTCTCCTTTCTTTTCCTTCTTTGAGTAGAGAGACCTAAGCATGCTTAAATAACAATGAAAAGAGAAATTGAAGATACAGGCAAACAATTTCCCAAACTCTGACCTGCTGCCCGGATGGCTTTCTCCTATAACCAGTAAATTGCCAGTCAAACAGCACCATCCGGATGTTCCCTGGAGGCTTGAAGTTCAACATGCCTAAAACAGATTTTCCCCTTTTCTCCTCACTTTCTGCTTTTTTAAGCTCTTGACTGGTACCACCATCCATTCCCCCAGCTGCCAAGTCAGATGCCTGGGGTCACCCTAGATTCTCAGTGCCTTCCTACAATCTCAACATCCCTCCCACCCTTCAGTCTCCTCTGTCTCCAATGTCACTCCTAAGTGCAGCCGCCACTTCCTCTCCCCTCTCTCTCAGACCACCTACATGGCCACCTTGCCTCCAGTCTCATATCCTTAAAGGAATTTTCCTCAATTTAGCAACCTCATCTTTTGAAGGAATTTCTTCATTCTGAATCCCAGCTGTAGGAAGAGTTTTGCAGCCTTCCAAATGTGACATGTGGCTTCCTTGTCTTTGCCTTTGTACATTCATCCTCCTCAGTCTGGAATGCCCTTCACCCCATGTATCAGACCCAGCTGAAGGGGTTGTCTGACTCCCAGGCAGAACTAACTGACCACCCCTCCTTTATGTCCCCAGCGTTCCAGCCTCTGATCTGAGGTCACATGCCTCTCACCCTTCCTCCTGTAGAGAGTAAGCTCTTTAAAGAAAAGAATAGTATTTTATTAATCTCTGTACCTCTAGCACTGGGCCCAACAATGGGACTCAATGAATGAATGAATGAATGAATGAACGAATGAAAATGAAGACAGGGCTAATTGCGATTTTGTGGAACTGGTTCCTTGTTACACTTTTTGGGCTTCGTTCTCTAACTAGCCATAAAGCCACCAAGTCACATTGGCACCGTCCCACCATACTTCTCTTACCCACAGGAGACCATCACAGACCTCATCAAACCATTTGCAGCATTGTGTATGTTTCCCCAAATATGCTGCCAGGATATATCAGTCCTTTAAGATGATCTGTGGTAGAAGGATTCCATGGTCAACATAAGTGGACAAGACCGTGCACACCACACTCCCCTCTTGGAAATATACAATGCACCTTGAGGGCTCTGAGTTTTACAGTAAAAAAGTAAAATTTGGTTGCAAAGATTACCCAAACTTATTTGAATTCTTTCTTCCCTTCAAGTCACACCTTGAAGTTTTAGTATCTTTTAAAGCTTGCCTGAGACAGTCTTACAGTTTACTAACACAGTGGGGTTATTCTAGTAACATCAGACGTGATTCCTATTTGACTCCTAAGCAGTGATTTTTTTTTAGTGCCATCCTCTAAAACAAAATGGAGTCTGACAGTTTTTACAATATCTGTTTTTCAATAAGCAATGTATTTTGAGTTTATGACATGTTTTAGAAATTAATGATTTTTTCCTCCATGGGGAAAAATCTATGCCTATCTGAAAGATTCCACTTATTTTATGAAGTTGGTGTTTGTTTTGTACAAAACTTTTGTTCTTCCTAATGGTTTGGGGATTCAATGAAATAAGATCTATAAAGTTACTATTTTGTTATTTGAAATGTAAGTGGGTTAAAGTCAGGTCTTGCTTCCTTTGGGGCTTCACGCCAGCCTCCATCAGGAAGGGCAAGAATTATTTTCTAACATGTCTGGATGGCAAACTTTAAACCTAAATATTTTAGGTTTTTAAATTTGAGATTTCAGAAACTTAGGGTGTATCTACACATGCTCCCTGGACTAGAATCCATAGTTCCTGTTTAAAAGTTAAAAGCCACTTTATCATGTAAAAAATCCACCTGTCTAGTTGATTTCTACAGGTGATCTTATACCATGTTAAATGGTCTTTCTTTAATGTCACAACACTCTGGACTGTCCACTGTCTGAAGTTTAAGGAACTGCATTGTGAGCAGGGAGTGCTCATGCAGTTCATTCACAGAGCATCTGGAAAAGTCTCCACCGCTCACGAGTTCATGAGCATTGCTTTTCCTGAAAGCATAATGCTAATCTCGAATCCTATCGCAGAGCTGGTATTTAAAGCTCAATTTCACATTTTTTTCCCAAGCCAAATTTCCTAAATATTTGTATTAACAAATACCATGCAGAAGGGACTTGCCATCTGAAAAATCATACTTAGAATTATGATTCCCATGCTGTTTGCGTCATTTAACATCTGAGGGAGGATTAGGCTAATCACTTCAGACAAACATCTGCAGAAATTTGTTTGATGTTCTCCAATGGAGACTTCACAGTCATAAGATAGCCAAGTGGGAAGATTTCTTTAAAAATCAGTTTGTTTATCGTTGTATCTGGTGCATAAAATGCGCTCCTCTCAATGAACGCCTGCCAACAAGGCAAACTGAGGATCTTTTAGACTGGGTCTATATAATAACCTGCAAGGGCACTAAGGCATAAATCACCTGGTGCCCTGCCAAGTTTCCTTTGTAACTTGCTTTTTGGCGTTACCAACTCATGACGGGCAGATCAGAAGCACATCAGAAAACGTCAGTGGAATAATACTTAGGAACTGCGTCGGGCATCTGGGCCCGTTTGGATAATGTGAGATCATGGCTTTCTTGCTCTTGGATGAATGGGGAAGAATCGTTTCTGGAAACCACCGAAGACCTAATTTATTTTTCTCACTTGTATATAGGGGAAGGTATTATTAAACCAAAGCATTAAAAAAAAAAGTGTTTGAGAGAATATGAATATTCTAAACTATTAACCAAATGGGTCATTAAGTTTCCCTTAAAGCGACACAGAGAGCCGATGGATTATTTGTAGAATATCTTGTGAAATGTCCAGCATTACGCTGGGAAACACATACGAGAGAAATACCTAATGCAGTCGTGGTCACTAGGGAGATTAAGAAGACACTCAGTTTGTAGGGCACAGTAGAAACAGTACCTCCTGCTAAGTGGTGTGTATTGAGGGTAGGTGCAATAACATGGCCATAAATACCCAGGAGTTATGAGAAGCAAATGTAGGGAAGAGACATGGGGGAAGTGGGATTGAGTGCAGTCTAAAGATGGGAAACATTTTGAAGAACAGCTAACACTGAACCCTTCTTTTTGTCCAATGTTGTGCTAAGCAGTCAACTTCCACTGTTTTATTTATTTCTCTCTATGATCCTGTGGGCTTAATACTATTATATACCCTCATTTCACTAAAGAAGAAACTGAGATTCAGCGGGGGTCAGTGATGTGTCTAAGACACCCAGCAAATAAGTGACAGCAGAAGAATTCTAGGGCCATTTCCAGAAGTGAACCACCTTGCTATATAGTAGCTGTCTGTGGGTTATAAAAGACATGGGTATGTGAATATAGATATAAGTGTGTATATATATATATATATAGATAGATATAGATATATAGATATATATAGATATAAAGGGACACGATATATATATATACACAATGCACCTTGTACATATATATTGGATGTGTGCATATATATATATATATATATATATATAGGATGTGACATAGGCAGAAGACAGTGATAAGAGAGAGCATTTAAGATATGAGAGAAGGATTAAGCGTAACTAGAAGAGTAGTTGGCATGGGTTTGAGGAGGGGTCTATGAGGATAGACCTTGCAAAGGGTTAGAGGCTAGGGGGTTGGCTTATGGAAGACCCAGTGGGCAGGCCAGTGTTAGCATGTAATAGGGAGTTTGGGCTGAGTCTGGAGCTGAGATTCAGGTATGTACTGGCTGGCCAAATAGGTAGTCATCCTAATTTGTCTCTGGACAGATTATTTAGGGACATATGCCCAGGCATGCCCCCTCATTTGACTGTAGCACAGGAGACCTGTGGAAAAGAGCTTGAACCCTGACTGTTTGGGGGGATAAAACACATGCAGACCTGAGGGATAAACTAGAGGTGGGGAGCAGTGGAAATCAGGGAGGGGGGCTGAGGCTTGAAGAGAAGCCCCATCTAGTTCCCCCCAACTCCCACTCAGGGAACAGAGGCCCTGACCCAGTGCAGTGACTCTTCCCTAGCATTTGCAAGCCTCCCAGGGGCACACATCACCATTCTCCTGCTGTAGTTTCTAGCAGGATGATCTCTCAGTACACACCAGTTCTCCACCTAGTCCCTGACCAGAGAAACCACGATCTGATCTGGTTCTGGAGCACTGAGAAGACTCCCAAGCAAGATTTTTGACCACACATTCTTTTCTCTGTGTTCTCTTTCTTGAGAACTGAACCCACGGGTAAGATGTACTTCTCCGGTGCGCAGAACGCCCACCCCACCCTACTGTCGTTGTAGAGATTCCTGGCGGGGTATAAGAAGGGGGGACATTCCAAAACTGCCAATACAGTCTGTGGGCTGCACATAAAAGACAGCCCCCAGGGATTCCCAGAAGAGCTTGGGGATGGGACCTTCTGCAGAAATGGAGGTGGGGGTGGGGGTGGGGGTGGTTAAGGCTGCTGAGATTCACACAGTAATCCTGAAGTGGCTGCATTGGTGAGCACAGGTGGAAGATGCCCAGGA
This sequence comes from Halichoerus grypus, assembly GCF_964656455.1. Lineage (NCBI taxonomy): Eukaryota > Metazoa > Chordata > Mammalia > Carnivora > Phocidae > Halichoerus > Halichoerus grypus. The sequence continues at coordinate 7,908,179 of NC_135720.1, read as the reverse complement.
CAGCCAGCTTATCAAATACAAACTGTTCTGGTGTGTCTTCAGGTGAGTTACGAGATGTGCACACAAAACCCTATACACCACGTGTATGTAAGCAAAGACAGCAAGATCATGAACACCAAGGACTGAAACAGTCAAAGAGTAGAAGAAACACAAATAGCTTTTTTTGTTTTTTGTTTTTGGGTTTTTTGGGGGGCGGGTTTTGATCATAGTCTTCTTATAAGACTTTGGCTTTGGCAAAATATAATTGATCACCTATTGGTCACAATTCTTTCTTTGTCCATCCCAAGATGAATGCTTATTTCAAAACAGAAGAAATCCACAGCTTGTGGCTTCAGTTTCACTTGTTCTCTGCACTGAACCCAAGGTCACACTCAAGATAGCACACACATAAAACAATTTACAAATGGGCAGGGACCTGAAAGTACACTTGGGAATTGGGTCCTGGAACGCAGGAGCATTTCCCCAAGGACACATGGTAAGAAGGAGTTCTCCACTCTCAGGCCAGCCTGTAAAACTCTAGTTAACCCCTTGATGTTTGAAGCTGGTTCCTTGGGAGACAGAGGATGGTGCAGGGCCAGGGAGGTGGGGCTGGGTTTGGAGTGCGGCAACTGTCCTGTCCTTGAAAGGAAAAACTCAATGGCATGGTCATTTTGGACACAACATTTTCAGGACCGGTTGTCATAGCAATATATCAATACTTTTTCTAAAATTAACTTTTTATTTTGAAATAGTTTAAGACTCACAAGAAGTTGCAAAAATAGTACAGAGAGTTTCTGTGTACCCTTCACCCAGTTTGTCCCATGATCATACCTTACATAACCGTGGTGTGTTGTCAAAACCAGGAAACTGAGGTTGTCACGATGCTATTAATCCAGGTAGGGAGCTCACTCGCATTTGCCCAGTTATCCTTCGTCCCCACCTAAACAAATATAATGCTTCGGAATTATTAAGGTCATTTTATTTTTCCAGTGTTACAAATGCTAAAAATCTTTATTTTTGCAACAAAATCTCCCATTCTTCACTATAAAAAATTTAACTGATAATGTTATTTCAATGAAGAATGAGGAGGCTTTATATTCATACAAATTAATTTTGACATTGAAAGGCAAAGATTTTCAAAGTTTCTAGAATATGCCATATTTGTAGTCAAAAGAATAATTTATGAAATGACAGCCTCACAAGATAATCTGAGTCAGCACTTGATAATAGAGAGTGGACCTAGGTCCTGCTCCCACTGGGCCACGAACTGAGTGAAGTCCTGTTAGCTGAGTTACTTGATCTTTTTGGTCCTTAATTACTTGATTGCAAAATAAGGAAATTAGACTACACGACTTCTAAAATGTCTCTCAGTTAAAAAAGAACCCCTACAATAGCTTTTGTCAGAAGTATTGTGTAGAGATCATTATAGAAAGCGTAAGATGGTTTTACTTAAAACAAACAAAACAAAAACAGACCCAGGTCTAAAGCAAAAGCAAAAAATGTCTCGTACTCACATGAAGGTCATGGGAAAAGTACGAAAGAAAATGCAAAGGCAGCATCTCCGACGAGGAGACCCGCCCCCCCGCCCCCCGCAGGTGGCTGGGAATGGAGAAATGGTCTGCACTCCCCATAAGCTACTGACACTCGGGGGACATTTGGACGAATGATGTTAATCTTCCCAAGCCTGTGTTTCTCCTCCGTAAAAGGACCATATTCCTGGGGGAGTGTGGTTCTGAGGAGGAGAAAGGTGGTTCTGAGGAGGAGAAAGGATGTAGAGGGGAAAGCGCACAGCATGTCCTGGGCAGAGTCTGGGTCCATGAAGGTTACCAGAGAGCCTGAGTGTCAGGGGTGAAGGGGATAGGAAAGAGGTTGGCAGGAAGTTTTCATTTAGATGAAAAGACTGAAAGGAACAGTAGCCTGCCTTTTGGTGCAGTGAGCTTCCGTGGGGAGCCTCTGCTTTTGAGGACACCTCTCGAGGAGAATGTTATGGGGCTCAGAGGGGGGTGTCACCGTGGCCGCTCACTGAAGCCTGAGACTGAGCTGAGGAAGGTGATGGGGCTTCCCCCATGAGGCACGAGAGAGACCCATGGTCTCAGCGGCCCTGCCTGGCAGAGAGGTAGAAATGAGTAATACAGAGAGCTCTAATCTGTTTTTAGGACAAGTAAACACATCCCACATACTTCTTATCTCACTGTACGTTTGGGATTAGAATTTAGACTCTGGGTTACAGAGTCTAAGGCATCTTAATATGAAAATGAAATAGAGATTTATTATCCTCTCCCTATCTTGCTGCTCATACTAGTTTCCAATCTATAAACATCTTCTTTTCCACCTGGCCTTTTCTCCTAATATTTATAGTGGTGTCTCAAACACAGCCGTCCAATTGCTACACTCAAGATAAATGGTAAAATCACCTAGACCACAATTAATTCAATAAAAATATAGAAAAAATAAAACAGAAGTATTTGTGTATACTCCTGTCCAGTAGCCATAGATCATTGTTATTTATATAAAAATTTCATGCTGGGTATTCTTATACTCATACTATTCCTTCAGGCCACATTTTAAAAAGGTTTCGTTTTGAATTTTTCAGATAGCTTTCACCTTTTCATGTTAAGACGGAGCTTTAAAATCTCACAAAATTGGATATTCCATCTACCAGCATTTCACAACCTGCATTAGAACACCAGTGTTAATACATACATACAAACTGCACTAAAAAGGACCCAGATTACCTCAATTTATACATTTTGTCTTTGTATTTAAAGGAAAGGAGAGGGACGCCTGGGTGGCTCAGTTGGTTAAGCGACTGCCTTCGGCTCAGGTCATGATCCTGGAGTCCCGGGATCGAGTTCCGCATCAGGCTCCCTGCTCAGCAGGGAGTCTGCTTCTCCCTCTGACCCTCCTCCCTCTCATGCTCTCTGTCTCTCATTCTCTCTCTCTCAAATAAATAAATAAAATCTTAAAAAAAAAAAAAATAAAGGAAAGGAGAACTTGAACTCATTGCATCTTATTGCCAGGAAACGATCTAATGATCTTTACTTTATTGTACTTTTTTTTTTTTTTTTAAAGATTTTATTTATTTATTTGAGAGAGAGAGAACGAGAGACAGAGAGCATGAGAGGGAGGAGGGTCAGAGGGAGAAGCAGACTCCCCGCCGAGCAGGGAGCCTGATGTGGGACTCGATCCTGGGACTCCAGGACCATGACCTGAGCCGAAGGCAGTCGCTTAACCAACTGAGCCACCCAGGCGCCCTACTTTATTGTACTTTTAGAAAGAAATTATTTATTGGCCCAACCAGAACTAGAACTTACTTTTTGACTCCAATATAGACTGGGAAAGTAAACATCTGTGATTTACAAAATCAAACAAAAATTAATTCCAAAAGGAGAGTAATCTACAAATTGAAAGACTTTAGCTCATGAAATCAGCTAAACATTCAAACGCCCTTGGTATGACTTTGTGAACATGGAGCTCATCCCTCTAGACCATCTTTCAAGCATATATAGACTCTGGAGAAGTCAGTCAATCCACAAATACTCGTTGAAGGCCTGCAGTGTTAGAACATCTATTTGTGTACCCAGGGTACAATAAAGACTTTTCATGGAAATATAAATATAAATATATGTTATTTTACCAAAAATTGGATTGCATAGAATGCACTATTAGAGCCAGTCTATGAATTGCTGTCCTCTGTTTGCAATCAGATGAGTGCAGAAATTGGGAGTAAGCATATAGAAACTTTTATACAATCTGACATCGCCATGAAGTGAGTGACTGGTGGACAGGCCTCCTTGAACAGAATGTAGACCAGTTCTGATGTTGTTGAGTTCACTTTGGGATTGTATGTGTTGTGAGCTTCAAGCTCTTTATGCCCAGTAAAACCATATATTGGTTTGCAATAGATAGGAAACAGACAAACATGACTCCTTTACCACAGGTAGGTTGAAATGCACTGATATCAAATGCAGTCTTTGTCACCTATTTCTTTTATGGAACAGGTTGTAAGCATCATTCCATTTCAGTAACTATGTTTCTAGAAGGTAATTTTCAATGAAGGTGTTATTCTTCAGTTTTTAAGTTTAATTAATTGAGAGGTGACTCGAGTTTTAATTGATGCCTGCCCCTTTCTCGAGACTGCCTGCTCTCATTCAAAGATTGCATTAATGGGATTTATGTGTGATGGCACTGAGATTCAGAAACAGTGTGTCTCTCTTGAATGTTCAGCCCAGGGGGACCACTCTCAAACTATTGAAGGCACCCCACTAAAAGACAGTTTCATCCACAATGAGGTTCAATAGCAGAAACCTCTGGGCAATATTTTAGCAATAAATCACACAGTGGCTTTTCACCAAGACCTTCACAAATCCCCAAGGTAATAGATGTTCTGAGCCTTGGAGACCCAGAAGGAGTATTATGGCAATTTGGCACTTGCCAGGCTGCACTGACCAATAGAAGGATGACCACTCTTTTACACTCATACTACTATTCCCCCTCCCCACCCCAATCTGACATTACCAATCAATCATGGACTGTTTTGGATTCAACCTCAAAGTTGTTCTCAATAAAGGTATCCTCCAGATAGCTTCTGCCAAAAGATGGGTGGGAGGCATAAAAAGAAACCCACTTGCCATTCCTGAACTGAACCATTTGTGATGAAAAGGTTTCCAAGAGTTGCAATGCACTTCACCTTGCACTTGTGAGAACAGCACAAAACCCACAAGTACTGGAAGGGAAGTGGTGAAGGGCTTGCTGCCATATCATCAGCAGAGTAAACAGGAACTCTACAAGTCTCTTGGGCTTCGCTGAGTTTTTCTACCTTGTCAAAATTCAACTCTGGAATATTTCAACAGGTTTTCGCCAAGGCTACACCTTCTCCAAAGAGGACTTTAAGTCTAAGTTCCTAGATGGTCAAGTATAGAGTGAGCATTGATTACAAAAAGGACAATAGTATGTATAGTGGTTTGCCCCAAACCAGAAACTTTCCTATAGGGATGTCCAAATTGTAATCAAATAGCAAGAGAATGGGTCAGAAAAAGATAATTATGAATACTGGTCCATCTAAATCAATGTTAGGGTCCACAGTTAGGCCATAATAATGGGAGTGACTTGTAGCTTTTACAACATTCACAAACTAAGTTAAAAAATAGCTACTCTGTGCCAAATATGGTAAGAATGAGAGTGTTTCAGATATTCTCACCCATTTATTAAAAAACTAAAAAGAAAATACAATTCCTAATTTTTTTCCTTAGCCCTGAGCACATGTACCAATTCACTTGCTCAATTTTCTTTCAATGGACCTTTTTGAAAAGTTTTATTTCAAGATTTATTATAGTATTCCTAAGCAAACCAATTTTTTTGTGCTTTACAAACAGCATAAATGTCATTATGACATATTTTGGTAACTCAATATGTGGTGAATATACCCGAATATTTGGTATATCCATTCCTAAATGCAATAAAAAATTCCAACTATAAAATTTTATGTGAAAAACCCAAACAATTACCTTTTCAAAAAGAATAAAGTCAGTATGTTTTACAAAGGCTGAAGGTTGTGGGCCAACTGATTCTTATCATGTCTCTTCAGCAAACATTTAATGATCACTATGTCTAGATCAGCACTGTCCAACAGAACTTTCTGTGGCGATGGAAATGTTCTGTATCTGCTTAGTCCAATATTGTAGCCATTAGCCACATTGGCTATTGAGCACTTGAAACATGGCTCATAAGGAACAGAATTTTTTATTTTACTTAATTTTAATTAAATTAAATTTAAATAGTCACATGTGCAGATAGAAAATAGATACCAATGGGTTAGGATAGAAAGATGAATGTGATTTGGCTTTTCTCTCAAAAACCTACAAAGCAATGGGAAAAATAACATGCAAGCAGAGTTCCACATTAAAATCCCAGCCAAATTTTTATGGCACTTAGTAAAGTAGAAATTTTATATGGAAGAAAAAAGCCCCCAAATCACCAAGATAATTCTGAAGAGGAACAAGTTTAGGGAGAGAAGGCGGGACTTACCCTACCAGATAATCAGAATTCTTACAGAGCTGTCATAATTAACAAGGAAATATTGGCATGGAGCTAGCGCAGTAGAACAGAATGAGAATGCAGAAACACATTCATACAGGATTTTCCTTTTTTTTAGCAAAATGCAAAAACCCCAGAGGCTATAAAGAAAATTGATATATTTTACTACATCTGAACTTAAACTTTTTGTAGTCAGCAAGACACTATAAACAAAGTTAACAGACTGAGAAGACAGAACCTATACAGTTGATAAAGGAGTAGAATACACAAATAAACAAATTAACTTCCCAAAAGTTCAATAAGAAAAAACAAATAACAAAGAGAACGCAGGCAGAGGATATGAAGAGGCCTCTCCCAGAAGATGAAACCTGAACGATGAGTAAGCATGAAGAATATGTTCCATCTGACTACATCAGGGACACGTAAATCAGAACAGTGAGACTGCATTTTCTACCCAGAGTATCTGCTAGTGGGCTTGAGTTTAACAAAGCCAAATGTCAGCACAGATGTGAACAACCTCATATGACGCTGGCAGGATGCACGGTGGGACCACCCCTCTGAAAGCAATCTGGCAATGTCTGGCAGAACTCCAAATACATACACTTTACGGCCCTGCTAACCTATTTCTAGGCATTTACCTTCTGCCAGTTCTTACACAAGTGCACAAGGGAATGTGCACAACAGGTTCATTGCAGTGTTATTTGTAATTGTGGAAAATTAAAAATGAGCTAGACGTCTCAGTCAGGGAATGGATAAATTGTAGTACGGTCATTCAAAAGAATGATCCGTAGCAGATGGATTAAATGAAATAGATCCATGTTTATCAAGACTGATGATAGGCTAAAGAGTCTCAAAAATATAATGTGGACTGAAAACGAGAAGTAACAGGAAAATATGGGGAGTATGGGACCACTTATGTAAATGTGAGAGCACCCCAAGTACTATATATTGTTTGTGTGGGATACCTGCATATTAAAAGGATGAAAACTGGACAAGATGAATATTAACAACTTCACGATAGCCACACCTGGGGAAGAGAGGTCTGGTGCCTTTGGGAGTGGAGCTCTGGCCTTCTTCTGCTCCAGCCCCAGGGCCAAGAGGTTGTACCCACCTGAAGCCCATCTCTGCTCTGTCTTTTTGAGGATGCAGTGCATCCCTCCTACCCAAACTCTGGGAGCTGGGACCCCAAGATTCCCTGTCCAGTGGTCCCAAGGCCTCTTCCTGGGCCTGGGTGGGCCTTTTTCCCTGGCCCACCTTCTCAAGAAAGGGTTGGGTGTCTGCCTCGGGGTGGGAGGGAGGGGACAGGGAACAGGATCTGAAGGCATCTGAAGGAGACTTCAACTGTGTCTAGGAATGCTAGTTCTTAATAATAGTATCCCTAAAACAAACATAACAACATGACATTTGCTAATTCTGGGGGTGGGAGCAAAAAAAAGCAATTTTTATGGCACTTAGTAAAGTAGAAATTTTATATGGAAGAAAAAAGGCCCCAAATCACCAAGATAATTCTGAAGAGGAACAAGTTTAGGGAGAGAAGGTGGGACTTACCCTACCAGATAATCAGAATTCTTATTGCTCTTTTTAATAGCTGACTCATATATATCACTTACCATGTTTCAAGTACTATTCTAAGTGATTTGCCTTAAAAATGAGATAGTTTATTCTTACTCAGTTTTATGGAAGACAACTCAATAACTTGCCAAGGTCATTCACTGCAAAAAGTAGAAGGGGATTTGGACCCAGTAGGTCTGGCTCCAAAGTCCGTGATCTTTTTTTTTTTTTTTTTTTTAAAGATTTCATTTATTTATTTGAGAGAGCGAGGATGAGAGAGAGAGAGAGCATATGAGAGGGAGGAGGGTCAGAGGGAGAAGCAGACTCCCTGCTGAGCAGGAAGCCCGATGCGGGACTCGATCCCGGGACTCCAGGATCATGACCTGAGCCGAAGGCAGTCGCTTAACCAACTGAGCCACCCAGGCGCCCCGAAAGTCTGTGATCTTAACAATACTCTAGGTCTACTTGACTGTATACTACATTAAAAAAAATTAAAATACCCAGACAAGTACAATACAAAGAAAAAGGTGGTGAAATTTTGCGAGAAGGTTCTTAGATGTGTGAAGAGCACAGACAAAGAGGGCATTCCCTGGGAAGGAAGGCAGTTGAGGTGGTGGGGGACGCTTTACGAACCAGGTGCCCCCTTTCAGCCCGGGCCTTGCTAGGCCGTGGGCAGGGAGGGGCAGGAGAGTGAAATGGCAGGAAGAGGGAACTTTGTGTATACAGGGATTGATTTAGGAAAGTTCAAGAAGGATTTGAGGATTAGCAAGTAGCTATGTTTGGCTGTCACTTGAGGGGACAACTTGGTGAGGGACATAGGTTGGGATCCTTAAAGGGAGGGTGAGACATAAGAATTTAATCTGGAAGGCAAGGCACTCTCTGCCGAGCTGCACCATGGGCAGCCAGTGAGGAGAGCAGGCTGGATGGCAGGCTGGCTGCAGGTGGGGAGTCCCCAGGGGCACTGGGGGGTGGAGTCAAGAAGCAGCCAGGTATGCACACCTACTGTGAACCGGGCACTGTTCTAGGTAGTCGCAACACAGAGTGAACAAAACAGAAATTTCTGCCCTCATGGAACCTGCATTCTAGTGGAGGAACACAACTAAGATAAATAAGTGAGCTCTACAGCAAACAAAGGGATACGAATATGCATCTGTGAGATGGAGAAAGCAGGGAAGGGGGCAGACTGCACACACACACACATGTGTGTGCATGTATTGGGTGATGTGGGGAGGGCTGAATGGTGGGGGAGGGGAGGAGTGAGCAGAGGTGACATTTGAAGAAAGGCCTGCCAAGTGAGGAGTGTTGAGAAGATCCAGAGATTGAGAGCCTGGGGCTGGGCCATGGTTACACCAAAAGGAGGGGCAGGAGGAAGAGCTGGATGGGAGGAAGACAGATTGAGTCTGGGGCCCAGGGGGGCAGTTAAAAGTATGGGCTAGAGCCTGGAGCGTGAGACATGCCCACACTGGAGTCATTGCTAACTCGGTGATAGATAGGATTTTAGTAGCTGAGATCAAGGAACAAGAGAACAATCAGGGAGCCCCCGCTGTGTGCCCTGCACACTATCAGGTGTTTTATTCCACAAAGGACCTGTAATCCTAAGGACATCCCTGCAGTCTCCAGAGCATGAACTCAGCACAAATAACACCAGCACTAGTAGCCCACACGTCAAATGGTATACACTACATGCATGGGGCACTTTCCTGGCACTTTATATATATTGATACATTCAGTCCTTACAGAGACCCCAGGAGGGTACTAATTAGCCTCATTTGACAGATGAGAACACCAGGCTGGCCAATTAAGTTGCCCAAGGTCACAGGCTGGTGAGGGGGTGAAGCAGGCTGAAGAGAGTGGCCTGGCTCCAGAATCCTTGCTCTGGAAGGAGGTAACCTCTCGGCCCTTCAAGAAAAGCAAGCTGAGGGCCCAGAGCTTTTTTGAGGATGGGGTGGGGGTCTGGAGAGAAGAGCTAGAGAAATCCTCAGAAGACACATGGCAAGAGAGGAGGCCAGGCCAGGGCGGGGACAGCGCTGTCAGCCCTGCAGCCTGCGGGTGGCCCGCGAGCTGGCCGGTGAAGACCCAGCACCGGCCACAGCAGCCCAGAGGGACGGGAGCAGAGGCCTGGAGGCCAGTGCGGACACAGCTCTGCGGACCCGTGGGAGCGGATAAAAGCAGTTAAAAACAACCATCAAACCAACCCAACACCCTTTCCGGGCGATTTCAGGCCGGGAGAGTAGGTCTGAAGGCCTCGGCTGAGGAAACCTGTATCCCGCCCGAGGTCGTTTTTCACTCTGAACTTGAGGAATCTGAACGAGACGCTTAAACTCTGTAGATTGCCCAGCTGCCTTTTTGAAAAAGTCGGGCAATCTCTCAGATGGGACCGACATCGAATCCCGCCCGGATCCGGCTCGGCAATGGGTCCCCAGGCGGCCTCTGCGCACCGAGGGCAGGAGGGCTGGAGGGCGTGTCCCCGGGGCACAGGCGCGGGACCCGGAGCGCACGTCCTTCGTCCCCCCGCGCTGCCCTCGGGACCTCCGAGAGTCGTGGGTGACCCCGGAACTTTCCTCTGGGGCGCGACCCGGGGCCGAGCGCAGAGCAGGCTGGGGGCAGGGGCCGAACGGAGCTCCGCGCGCCCGTCACTCGCAGGCCCGGGCCGGGTGGCCGGCGCGCGGTGGCGCTCAGCCAGACCGCGCCGCCCGGGCCCCGTCGCGCGCCCACCCCGACCCCGCCGCCGCGTCCCCGGGGAGCGCGGCCCGCGCCGCCGCGGGCGCCCGCGGTGGGGAGGCGAGGGCCCCGGGGCCGGAGGGCCGGCGACGGCTGGCGCGGCGCCCAGGGGTGTGAGGCGGGGAGCGCGGTGCGGAGGGAGGGGAGGGGTGGGGTGGGGTGGGGGGGGCGGCGGGGTGAGGCGGCGGCCGGCGGGGCCCGCGCTCACTCGGAGGCCGGGCTGCCGGCGGCAGGACGCGCTCGCGGAGTCGGGCCCGGCGGCGGGCGGCCGCGCGCACCATGCCCTCCTTCGACGAGGCGCTGCAGAGGGCGGGCGAGTTCGGGCGCTTCCAGCGGCGCGTGTTCCTGCTGCTCTGCCTGACGGGCGTCACCTTCGCCTTCCTCTTCGTCGGCGTGGTCTTCCTGGGCAGCCAGCCCGAGCGCTACTGGTGCCGCGGGCCGAGCGCCGCCGCGCTGGCCGAGCGCTGCGGCTGGAGCCCCGAGGAGGAGTGGAACCGCACGGCGCCCCCCGAGCGCCGCGGCGACGGCAGCTGCCGGCGCTACCTCCTGGAGGCGGCCAACGCGAGCGCGGCGCCGGACGCGCTCAGCTGCGCAGACCCGCTCGCCGCCTTCCCCAACCGCTCGGCGCCGCTCGTGCCGTGCCGGGGCGGCTGGCGCTACGCCCAGGCCCACTCCACCATCGTCAGCGAGGTAAGGGCGCCGCGCGCGGGCACGGGCGGGGGGAGTGGCCCCGCGGGACGCGACGGTGCCCTGCTGCCCCCGGCGCGGCGAGGGCGGGGAGGCCGGCACCTGTTGGCTGCCTCTGGGGACCGGCCAGGTGCATCCCACTCTCGGAAGGGCCGCGTCCGAAATGCCCGGAAAACGCCTGTCGTCGATTTCCCCGTGCGAGTGAGCTGACGGAGAGATGCATCTATCCGGGGATCGATGCTGAGTTCGGAGATTGCTTCTCACTCACCTCCTCGGGCATCGGAGCGTCCGGTACGACGTACGTTATGCCGGCGGGGATGGGTTTGTGCCAAAGTGGGAAATGATGGTCCGACTCGCGGTGGAGACCCGCGGCCTCTGGGGCGAGCGACTTGGTTGGGCAGGGCCCGATTGCTCTGTGGTCTTCAGGGGGTAAAGGAAGGGCGAAACGTCAACTGGTTGCCCAAATGATTATCGGAAATGCACGGGGACAGAGGTCAGGGCTCTCCATGGGCATGAGTTTGATAAAACTGCTTTGGGGCAAGGAGCAACATCTGAGATAAATTGGGAAAGCTGAGGTTTTGAATTAAGAGTTTCAACTTTCTTTCTTTCTTTCTTTCTTTTTTTTGTTTCCTGCGAATAACTTACAAGAAGGCAGTAAAAAGGGCTATAAGTCTTACAAAGCAGATTCCCCCCTTCCCAGGGGTGGCCCCTTGGGCCAGGTGCGGCAGCCCCCACATTTTCTTGGGTGTGTGTGGGCAGGCAGTGCATCGGGGGTTAGCTGGCCCCTCAGCCTCGGCCGCAGCACTGTTTCCACGCTGGGCTGGGATGGCAGTTTGCATCTTCATCTCTGTGCCTCAGCTGTGGGAACTGCCTCCACGGAGGCTGGGTCACGGGAATGAGCAGTTTCATTGAACTTTGTGGGCAATCAGAGATCAATTTAATTTCTAAAAAAATGATTGAATGTGCTCTGGCAAATTAGGAAAGAAAAATTTTTGTCTTTACATTGGTTATTGTCATAAACTTTTTTAAGCACCTCCTTGAATAAGGGGGAAAACACTAGATTTGGAGTTAGCCATGCCTCTTCTGTCACTGTTAATGGTGACCTCATCTCTCTGGTCTTGGGATTCTAGATCTTTGAGGTCATGCATGTTCTATAGTGCCATGTGTGTATGGTCCTATGCTAATTGCTGTCGAGATAAAATCCATGGCAGCCCAGCCGGGCAATGTGTCTGTTCCGGGTACTTTAATTTCTATTTAACCTGTGGGTAATGATGACGACTGCTTCGTAAACTATGGTGGTCTTGCCGTTAGGGATTTCATAGATGGAATGGACAGGGTGTGGACTCCGGTGGGACAGGGCATTATCCCTAGTACTTCCTTCCAGCAGCAGCTGTTTGATGGCTGCTTGTATTCCATTTAGCACAGCTGCTTAGTGCTTACTTCCCAGGCAAATCAGATGATACCACTTGGAGAGAAGACACCTGATTTTTGAAGACATTTAGACTTCAAATGAAGAATAAAATGAGCCTTCAAAGCAAAATGCACACGCACTCTAATGGTGATTCTGGGAGCAAACGTGATCACTGGACATCAGAGAAGGGAGACATAGAAATCTGTGAGTGAGTGCCCAGATACTTGAGAAACAGTCTGGGGTTCTGGAGTTGTTTCAGGTGACCTGGGGTTATTTCAAGGAGGGACAGGTGGTCTTATGAAGGTCAGTGGCTCCCAAAAGGCAATGTGGGAAGTGGAAGGTCGGGAGACCTGGTGTGGTCCTGTCTGCAGCTAGCGGTGTGGCTTGGGTGAATCGCTTAACCTCTCTGGGCTTAGCTTTCTCATCTGTAAAATCAGAGGTTGGATTAAGCCCTTCACGGTCTTACAGATGCCATCAGTGTTATAGCTGGATGGCTGCTCAGGGTGCCCACAACAATGATAAAAAAATTTCAAGGAAAAGTAGAATGATATTTGTCATGCACTCCTGAAGGCCACCAACAAATCTTTGAAATATATTGGAGAGATTTTTTTTTTTTTTAATCCAGTTTAGAAGCAGTTTACTTCTTCTGGCTTTTTTGTTATGTTTTAATTTTTAAGAGGGACCCCCTCCCCATCTATTCAGGAAGTCCAGCCATTCAGAGCAACTCATTCTCAGAGTTCTGCCTGGCTAATATTTTGCTGCCTTTGGTTTTGAAGATGATCCATTTAATTTTTGTTTTTTCATATTCTGTCAGGATTAAAGGAACTTTACTTCTGTCTTCGGTTAACACTGTACCCAATGTGTTTTTACAGACTTAAAGTTGAAGATATTAATCATGGAAAAGGGGTGAATTGCGAGAGTTTCGAAGGTGGAAGGGCAGACCCGATTCCAGAATGTCTCCATTTGGCTATTATACTTCCTCCGTGCACCAGTGAGGGGAGATATCGTTGTCCAACTTTGTAGAAGAGGTTTCTGAGTTAGGAGATGTGGAAGGACCTGCCAGAGTCCCAGACCTTTTAAGTGGCCCAGTTGGGTTGAAATCCAAGGGTCATGAGTATAAATCATTCTCTGTTCCTCCGTGTAGTGATCAAAGTCTTGGGGACAAGCCCACGCAACATAACCACTCACACTTTAGAGCAGGAAATCCTGTGGAGCCTTCAAGTTTACTTCATTTTTCTGGCCAGCCTGCCATTGTATTTAATTTCATGGCATCAGGAACACAGTCAGCCATAATCAGCCAGGCCAGCCGATGGGAATGGCTCTCTCGTCTTGACGTGAACATTGCAGAATGAGCACTTGCGTCTCACCCACCGTCTGTCCATCTTACAAAGCGAAACAGCTCGAAGGAGTGAAGTCAGAGTCAATGCCAAGTGCAGGTCTGTTTCAGTCCAGCCCCCTCACTCTTTCTTTTGCTCAAGGTGAGGCAGTAGATTTTTCACTGACTCGTAACTTCCTCAGGGCAGACTTTCTAATGTCTGCATCTCAGCCTTGTCTACTTTTCAGATGCTGCCCAGAATAAAGCGTGATAGAATGCAGAAAAGTCTGAGCCTCCACCACCCACATATTTCAATTCATTGCCTAGGGAGTGAGTCTTTGAAATAGATGTTAGGACTTCTATTTTTTTTTTTTTTTTAAAGATTTTATTTATTTATTTATTTGACGGAAAGAGACACAGTGAGAGAGGGAACACAAGCAAGGGGAGTGGGAGAGGGAGAAGCAGGCTTCCCGCCGAGCAGGAGCCTGATGCGGGGCTCAATGCGGGGCTCGATGCAGGGCTCGATCCCAGGACCCTGGGATCATAACCTGAGCCGAAGGCAGATGCTTAACGACTGAGCCACCGAGGCGCCCCGGATGTTAGGACTTCTAAATGTTTGCTTGTATGCCATAAATGGAAATTAAAAAAAAAGAAGAAGAAGAAAGAAGGAAGGAAAGAAAAAGAGCTTCTCTCTAGTGTCTCAGTGAACCAGGCTTCAGAGCACCTTTTCAAAATAGTCTGAATCACTCTTGTTTTTCCTTTCCAGGTCATTTTTTCCCCACAATAAAAGGAAAGCCCATTTGAGGGAAGTAGGGGCCACACTGAAGAGAGTGGTGGCGGCTTTGCTTTGTGGGGCTTCACGTGTTTCGGCTTTGCCTCTCACACATCTATCCCACAACACAGGGCCAACCCAGTAGGTCAACCCACAGACATCCATGCTGCCAGCATCCTGTCCTCACTGACTATCAAGCATGGAATTGCACTGGTGTGGAAACTGCAGAAAGTCTCTCCAGGCCCACATTTTAGTCTGGGCTCAGTCTCTGATGTGCTCGGGGCACTTTAGAAAGATCTTGCTTCTGCACTGTTTTTATTCCTAATATTATTTGGAATCACTCACCTCCTTGTTTCTTGGTGAGTCAACCTCACCAGGAGGACATCTGCTTTATTATTACTTCAAAGACCCAAATAGGTCACTGTTCATTTTTATTTCATTAATTTCCCCTCTTTATTATTTGTTCTTGTTTCCTGGATAGACTTTTGGTAGGCTTCTTTCGATGGAAATTCGATGCATAGCTCAGTTATTTTCAGCCTTTCTTCTTTCCTAGCATAAATATCGAAAGCTATAGATTTCCTTCTATGTACTTTTTAGACCGTACCTGACAAGTTTTGAAATGCAGGTTTTAATTATTATTCCATTCTCAGTATTTGTCATTTCCATTATTATTTCATTTTTGGCCCATGATGTTTTTATCTTTTTAATTGTTGACTTCTCATTTAACCTTGGTATGGTCAGAGAACATGGTCTGTGTGACACTGCTTCTTTGGATTTCATTAAAGTTTGCTTTTTGGCCTTTAAGAGGTCAATTTTCATAAATGTTCTGTACATGCTCTAGAAGAATGTGCAGTCTTTAGCTATTGGGGGCAGAGTTTGTAGATGTCTCATATTTGAAGCTTGTCACTTATGTTGTTAAAATATTCTAGATTTTAATTAACTTTCCATTTGCTTGGTCTGTCAAGATTAATTAACAAGTATTGAAATTTGCCATTATGTTGGTGGGTTTGTCAGTTCCTCCCTATATTTCCAGCAGACTTAAAAAGTTACATACATGGGGCAATTTTATCGGATGCGTGTATCTACAAATTAGATTTTGCTTGTAACCTACATAGTGAATTGAACCTTTTATTAGTGTGTAGGGACCCTATCTAAAATCTATGATGTGTATTGTCTAGTGTCTATTTTGTCTTGTACTAATGTAGCTACTCCAACTTTCTTTTAGTTAATATTTGCCTGTTGTATCTTTTGTTACTTGTTACTTTCAAACTTCATGTGTTCTAAAAGTTTAGATGTATCTCTTATAAAATGTATAAAACTTGATTTTGTTTTTAGCTGGTAGGCGTAGTCTCTTTACATTTATTGTATTCATTGGTATATTTGAGCTTCTTATACCATATTATTTTTCTTTGTCTTGTTCTTTCTATGCTTTTTTCTCTCCCTTTAAAAAATGATTTTTTTATTTTGTTTTTCTTATTCTATTTTGTTCCTTTATTTGTTCGGAATTTAGATCCTTTATTTCAATTCTTTTAGTGGTTACCCTTGACATTTTACTACGCTTACCTAACAGCGCCTAAATTTAATACTGCAACCTTCTCAACAATTTAGAACTTTCAACACTTTCACTCAGTCACTCACCTCCTGTATTACAAGCATTCGTAGCCAATGTTCTAGCTCTTTCCTCTTCATTCTTAATTTATGGTCTTTGTGTAGATCATGTATGCTTGGGTTTATATTGACACTTTATCTTGTCATCATTTCATACAGTCTCTCATTTTCTCCCTTCCTTTTGACATAAGTCTTTAAAATTTTTTCTTTAATGCATATCCCTAGGTGGTACATGTTCTCAGTTTTTGTTTTTATGGAAATGTCTTTGTTTCCCCATTATTCTTTTTTTAAAAAAGATTTTATTTTTAAGTAATCTCTACACCCAACATGGGGCTCGAACCCACAACCCCGAAATTAAGAGTTTCACACTCCAGTGACCGAGTCAGCCATTATTCACCATTATTCTTGAAAGATGGTTTTGTTGAAAAATAGTTCTATGTTGTCAATTATTTTCCTCAGCCCTGTGAAGATGTTAGTTCTGTCTTACAGCTTTCATTTTGCTTTGGAGAAATCTGCTGTGAGTCTCACCGTCCTTTTCACTCAGGTTGTACGTAAGTAGGTATTTCTTTTATTTGCCCAGATTGGTGTACATTGCCTCTCAAAGGCATGTACATATAATAGGTACCCAATAAATAGTCATTGAATGAACCAATTGTTGTATTTCCTTTAACTGAATTGTGGGAAATTGTCAGCCATTATTTCTTCTATGTTCCCTTTTCCTATTCTCTTCTTTCCTTAATTAGACATAAGTTGGACCTTCGTTTGCTATCCTTCATGACTCTTAATGTCTCCCTCATATTTTCCACTTCCGTATCTATATGTGTCATTGAGATGTTTTTTCAGACCTACCTTCCAGAATACTGCCTTTGTATTTAGCAGTATCAGCTCTGCTATTTAATCCATCCACTGAACTTTGTATTTCAACAATTATCTTTCTCATTTATCAAAGTTATATTTGTTATCTATCAAATATGCCTGGCCATTTATTGATAGTCTCTTATTTCTTGCCCATTTTTCCATTTCTTTAAATGTTTTACAGATGATTACTCTATATTTTGTATCTGCTACTTATACTACCTGAAACCCTTGGTGTTCTAAAGCTTTCATTTGTTGTTTATCATATGTTGTGTGTTTGGTGTTTGTTGACTGTAAGCTCCCAGGTAGTTGATCTCTTTGGGAAACCAGAGAGGATTTTCCTTTGTTTCCCTCTGAGCTGGGGGACAGTACTGATCTGGAATCACTTTCTTCCTTCCAGACTTCCTGGGTGAATCTACAACAGCTGAATCTGTCATTGTTGTTTGTTTATTTTTATCAGAGGCATGTAGTTTTCCCTCACTTCCTGAAACACCAGTAATTCAACACAAATTTTATTTTATGCTGAATCTTATTTTTCATCACCCCTGAGGTGAGGTGATAGGTGTGGTGAAGGGATACCTTTTTCTGATTGAATATAAATCGAGGCAGAATGGACACTGACCTTGACCTCAGCCTCAGAGGACAAGGAGGAATGGAAGAGGAGTATGTGAGCAACAGGATGTTTCATTCTCTCACTCTCTCATCTTCACTATCATTTTCTCTGTGGCCATTTATTAAATGCCCTCTTGAGCACTGGTTGGTGTGCATTCCTGGGACCCACTTACAGAGAGTTGGAATCAAAAGGTTGGAGTGGGGTTTGGGCATCTTCATTTTTCACAAGCATGTAAAGCCCATGCAGGTGGTCCATGGGCAACACATGGAGACATGCTGGGTGTTTCTTTATGAGGAGCATGAAGAGAATGTCGTGAGTGGAACTGCTTTATGTGTGATTGAAGCAAGTGCCAGTTCCCCTGAATACACACTGCAGACTTAGGGACAGAAGCATCATCTCTTTACCTGAAGGCAGGAGTCCCAGATTTTATCTGGTGAAATGCTGCTGTTTATCTACAGAAACCTTGAAGCTATCCAGAGATGGGCAGCTGACCATAAAATCCTGTAATTGATCAGAGTGGGGTGCCCACAGCTGAACCATACTCCCTCCGAGATTTGGCAATCCTTAGAGTGGAGCTTTGGGCAGAGGCAGGGGCGCAACCAAATGGGGTATCTAACACATGAGGCATTAATATCTATACGTTTTGATGTGTATTTGGGATTCAATAGATCTGGGCCTAAATGTCCGCTCCTCTGTATTTCAACTTCAAGGGCAGGTCACAGAACCTGCCTCAGCCTTGGTGTCCTCAGCTCTAGAATGGGAGTAATAACACCTACCATAGTGCTTGGTCTGACATCCGCATCGAAGTGCCTGTCATTGTGTCTGGCCAGAAGTTATGTGCAAAAATATTGTTTTCTGTTAACATGTAAAGACTCTTGAGCTGGGTAGGGGTAGGGGATAAGTGGGGTGCCAGATCTGACCCTGGGGCTGTAGTTTGCTGAACTCAAGTCTAGCAAAATATATCACTAATAAACTTGCCTTAAATATTAAAAAAAACCAACAACAACAAACCAACAACACATCTCTTGGGCACTAATTTGCCCTTAGGGCAGAGAACACCCTGCGTTTTTCCTCCCGGAGCCAGAGCTAGGTTGTATTTCCCAGCTTCCCTAGCAGCTGGTGGGTCATGAGACGGAGTCCTGGTCAGTGAAGATGGGAGAAGTAATATGGGACACTGTCAGGCCTGCAGCCAGACAACCTTCCTTCTGGCAATCCCACTCTCTTCCTTGCTTCCCTCACCTGCCAGCAGAGAATGCTGAAGCCCTAAAATGTGGTGGAGTCCTTAGATGGAAGGAGGTCCATTCCTGAAAGCCTGTGGGGAGGGGAGTCCCCATCCTCCTCCCCTCTAGCTCATCTGCATGGGGATGTGAAATTAATGAGAAATAAACTTTCCTGTATTAAACCACTGAGATTTGGGGGTTGTTTGTTGCAACTCTTAGAGTGAGCCTACCCCAACTAATACAACATTTGAGTATATTTCCTGTAGGCTGCACGTACCTGGTTAAATTGTAGGGAAGCTTGTTCCTTCAAGACAGTCCTCCCCTTGGTCTGCTCACAAGGCCACCCTGTCCCTGCCCATGGGCGTTTACAGCCCTACAGGCCCCTGGCCTCTTCAGCGCCCAGTGCTCCAGCCTGTCCAGGGCATGTCCAGCTGCCTTCCCTAGGCTCTGGAACATGCTGTTTCCTTTTCTCAAAATACCTTTCTTCTTTCTCCATATGGCCATTCCATTTTTTAAAAAGATTTTTTAAAATTTAGAGAGAGAGAGTGTGAGCAGGGGGAAGGGCAGAGGGGGTGGGAAAGGGAGGGAAAAGAATCTCAAGCAGACTCTGCCCTGATTGCAGAGCCTGATGCAGGACTCGATCTCATGACCCTGAGATCATGCCCTTAGTCGAAACCAAGAGTCGGATGCTTCACCGACTGAGCCACGCAGGTGCCCCATGGCCGTTCCATTTTTTATACAGCTAGGAGTTACCTATTCCAGAAGTAACTTCCATAATTTCCACCCACCCCCTACTGCCCCCCCCCCACCTGCTGATTGTGTTCATCATGGTCTCCCTTGTCAGACTGCAGGTTTCTTGAGGGCAGAGACAGTGTCCAGTAACTATTTGTGATGAAATTACGTGGTGTGTAACAATTTTTGTGGCTCAGCTAGTGAGTCAATGAGAAAAAGATTGAGGGACAAACTTGACCACTTTTATAACTTTGGTTAAGCCAACCCTGAAGTTGACCTTCATAGATTAAAATAAGACTTCTCCCCAACAGAGCTGCTGCTTGTTCTTTCTCTTTCACATTATTTTTATGTTTTAATTTAGAGAAAATGGACATTTTAACAACTTTGATATATTGAATGTGATATATTTGATATAATTTGAGTTGATATATTGCTGCATTTTCTGAGGCATAATTCAATTTCTCTCAGCAGTGTTTTCTTGTTCTCAGTGATGATCTTACACAGCTTTCACTAGTTTTATTCCCGGGTGTTTGCTGTTTCATGGATAGCATTGTACATATGGGCTGCCCCTCACACCCATGAGGTCTGACAAATCCCCGGGGGGCCACCGCCCTGCAGAAACTGCCCTCATTCCCCTGACCCCCAGCTGGAGCAGAGGGCCAACAGACCATATCCCTGCCCCTGTCTCTTGTCCCCAGAATCCTAATTTGGAGGATGTGACCTGGAACACGGAAAGAACCAGGAAATAGAACTGCTGGCTTTTGGGGGCCATAATTGTTATGTGCTGACGTTCACTGAGCAGAAAGGGCTATGTGTTCACCTGTCCCAGCACTTTCTGGCACATCTGAGTCTTCAGCCTAGCCACACTCCAGAAGCTACTGGGCACAGGCGCAGGCCTGGGTCAGCAAGGGGTGGACGGGGGCCTGGCTTTCAACAGTTCAGAGACAAAGTGCTGAGCCCTCCAAAGCTGTGGAGGGGCAGGCAATGCCTACCTGTGAGAACAAAGTAAAACCTTTCTAAGACTCTTCCTCCTGTTTTCCTTTCTTGAACCATAGCCAAGGAAGGAAGTTTATTTCTATTCTAGGAGGAAAAGGCAAAGTTCCTTAAGGTTCCTGATACAGCTTTTTTAGAATGACAGATGATGGTCAATGCCATGGGGTCTGGGTGAGAGATCAGTAACATGGCTTTTCAAGGATTGCTGCATTCTAACTGTTCTGTGTTTGGAATAAAACAAAGCAACTTTGGGGCTAGCACTTGTGTAGTAATAGAGAAAAACAGTGAGGGATGCAGTTTAGGGGCTATTCAGAAGGCGAATAATCAATGTGATTTTAACAAATCCTTGTATTTATATTCTGCAGGTAGTGTGGGCCCCGTGCAGCACATCATTCAAAGTATGAATGATTCAGTAACTTAACCTCAAAAACTGTGTTTGGGGGAAATTAAAAATGAAAGTCAGGGAATAAGCATAGTGATCATTGTTGAATATTTTCTAAAAGCTTGGACTGTGATCTCTGATTAATCAATGAAGTTGATGCAAGACTCAGAGCCCCGTCTCAGGTTACTGTGAGCCACTGGGGATAGTGGGTAGCATCTGTAGGACCCCCCTTACTCCTTTTCAGAGTAAGGTCAACTGTCAATGGATTTCCAAGGTTCCTCTATCTCTATCATTCTACAACCAAATGCATTATCAGGTCCCTGATGTATTTAGTTCCTGACACTGAGCTCAGGGTTGTCACATCCACGCAAGAGTGGGAACACATCTTGGAACGAAGCTAACTTAAAGCCTAGAGGTGTTAGTTTCTGGAAATCAGGATGGATTCCCTCCAGGGCACCTTTCTTCCCAGTGGGAATGCTGTGCTGTGTGTGATGTCCACAGGAGCAGAGGGGAGTGGGGTGGATGGGTGTCCCTGCACTCTGGAGCAGGTGCCCATCCTGCCTTCTTTCACTTTGACTTTAGCCCCTAGGGCCTCGTGGAGAATCTGAGGGGGGCATGCCGAAGGCCACCCACGCAATGAAAATGCCCAGGGGGAGGCAGGGTGGGTGCAAGCCTGGACTTCAGAAACAGAGGTGATTATTACACTGTCAGATCCTGTCTTGGGAGGTAGGCGACTCCCTGTAGGATTGTTGTAGGGCAGGAGCAGGGGAGATGACCAAATGACAGCTGGGTCTCTGGCTTTCCATTTTAACAGCGATCACTGGGGCCAGAAGTGAAGACAATAATATGGAAAAACACACCGGAGCTTCACCAGCCTACCCACTCTCACACCCTTTGGCCTTGATTATCGGATCATCAACCATTAAACTTAACATTGAGCTTACACATTAAAGCATTTAAGTATTTTAAAGTAATTCTGACAAGGTTGCATCTGTTTCGCATATAACATTTCTTTTCTGGCCTTTGTTAACTTATGTTGTGCTTATTTGTAATAAGACCTAAAAATAAGTGTGGGAGACTGTGTTTTCTAGAAAGTAGTTCAGAGGTAAACTTTGGAGGCTTCAAATAATGTGAACAGTTAGATGAACACTTCCTCCTCAGTGCATATAACAGCAAACCAGCTCTCTCGCTCTCCTCACCCGAATGATCAGAGTTTTTTTCTTGTTGGGATGCTGTCAGCTGTTTTTGCAGTTTTATTTTGAGATAGAATTGTTTCATTTTTCTTGACTTCATAATGCAGAAACAAGAGTTTCACCCATAAGATTTAAATTAGCATCTCATAGTATGGGATGCCATTTTACTTTCTACGGAATGAAAGTTTATTTTATGACTGCTTGTGCAACACGGAGGCAGATTTTGAAAATGGTGGTTTTCTATGAAATGCTGTCAGTCCAGTGGTGTCCTGCATAAGAGGCCCGAGTAAGGTCTCTATAGAAATTAGAGGAAGCTAGGGCCTTGGCAGGTGAGGAAAGGAAACAGATGACTAGCCCTGATTCTTGGGCAATGGGACCCGAGAGGCTGTTTGGTCTTAATGAAGTCTGATGGTTTTGGAAGTTTTTGCTGGTGATGGTGTCGAGTTTCTGGAATCACTGCCCACCTCCTCATGAGCTAAGGAGGCTGAGGGTCCTGCAACCCTCCCGAGAGAAGACAGAACATCCATTATGAGGCCAGCGTACCTGCATAGTGCTTACCTCAGGCAGCACGGGCCCCCCCCGGGAGCGGGATGGAGACTTCCCCCAGGAGTACAGCTCCTGTCTTGTGTGTTCTCCTCATCCTCTCCGCTTGACAGCGTCTCATGTCTCAGACGCCTTTCTCAGTTGTTGCTTAGGTCCCACGTACGCACAGGGTGGCTCTGATTTCACAGGGCTTCTGCCAGCTGGAAGCGTTGCACGGCCCACGGCACAAGATGAAAGACAGCATGCGTGTCTCCAGCCCCCGGGGAGGGACGCCATAAGCCGAAGCCTCAGAGACATAAACAGAAGGGATGGGCGCCAGGACCTCCTCTTCTGAAGATGGATCGTAGCACATTTATGGGAATTGAAAGAGTGTGGGAGCAAACAGTGTGTACATTTAATACAGAGGATTTTCTAAAAGCAATGTTTTGCAGACATGTATTGAGAAATTCGTTCCCTTCCATTGTTCTCAAGTGAAAGTTTCAAAGCAGACACTCGTATGGAAGTCATGGGGACAATTAAAAATATTAAATATCCAAGGTAGAGGAGAAAATTAAGTTGAAACTAATTAAAGTTAATGTGGCATCAACTTTTAAAAAAGTCAAAGAAAGAAATTTCAGAGTTGCTGTAGTGTAAAGGAAGTTGTCCCAAGATCCTTCCCCACAGAAGTTCTTGATCTCTCTGTGTCTCGGCAACTTGGTAATGATGTGATAGATTGATCTGGGGCCTCCTTTTGTCACCACCCAGCACCCCTGGGATTACTGAGATCTCCTGTCCGGTATGTATGTGTATGAGGCACGCAAAGAAGAATTTTGATTTTAAACGAAACCAAGTCGAATGGGTTACCAAACCACATAAGATTGCCTTTGTATTTACTGCTGGATAGGTAATTAGGTAATGACCATTTATGGTTGCAAAATTCTGTGAAGAAATGATCACATTTCTTACCACATAGCCTTACCAGTTGTGTGAAGATGGGCAAATCGCCTAGAGATGTTTCCAAGCTCAGATTCTTACAAATGGGAATACTAGCTGTTGTGTGCAGTTGATGGGAGGCTTATACACATAATGCATGCAGAGCGCTTGTCACCTTGTCTGCCCCTCCCTCACAAGCACTGAGTGACTGGTGCCGGTGGTAGTTGTTGATTACAGATGCTTAGGAAATTGACGCAGAGAGGCAGCTTGGGTCTGGGAACTAGAAGGGATGGCAAACGCCAGGTCCGAGGGAAGCTTTTGTTGGGCAGGCCACCAAGATTCCAGCACTAAGGGACATGGCAGGGATCCACTGTCTGGAGCTGGTATAGCTGGGGCTTAGTGATAAAGACCAAGAAAAGATCCAGGGTACAAGGTCAGAGCTACTAGCTTTGGCAAAACTTCCCAAGGCTCCTTTTTCCAGTCATGACCTGGAATTAACAATCCCTACCCTCGTCTAGGTGACTTAGAGGGCTACCCAAGACAGCCCTGAGCCCACGCTCATTCCCTCCTTCTTGCTCTTTGTCACTAAATGTGGCCTCCAAGTCCTGAGTGTGCCTGATCTGGGCTGGGGTTGCGAGACCCAGACTGGCTCAGACTCCACGCTCTGCTGCGGACAGAGCAGCGAACCGCTGGGCTGGGGTCTTGAACTTCCCTAAAATAGGGCACGGGCAGAAAACCTGGCAACATCTAAGGAAGCTTTAACTCACATTTTACATAAAAGGGAGCTTTCCTGATTGAAGTTAAGACTGTTTTATTTGCTTCTGTTTGGGAGTAAGAGGCACTGTTGGAGGTAAGTGACTGAGCTGTGTTGTTGGAACTGGTGTGTTCTGTATCCCCAGAGAGCAGGCTGCTGCCGGGGAGAGTCATTGGTGAGTGAAGGCGGACTGCCAGATACACCCACCACAGCCCTCCGGCCCCAGGCTAGAATGTGCTTCCTCTCTTGCCGGGTGGGATGGCAGCCCGGCACCTGCCCACAGCTGCCACTGCTCTAGGTCCCGTATAACTCTGGGGGGGGGGGGGTCACTGTCCATGGTCACTCAGAGTCATGCACATGACTCTGCCCACTGACACCTCCCCTGGCCCCTTTTGGAGGGAGGGATTTTGAGAAGAACGAAAGCATCATCATAACATGCAGCCCTCTCCATCACTTTGCCTTTCACAGGCATCAGATCCTTCAATAAATCTGGACAGCAAAGGTTCCCTAAGGGGGCTGTGTTGGAATGCACCAGGGTGGCTCATGCCTACTTTCTGGTTGGGTCAGTAAGACAAATTTGCCTCATATTTTTGGGCAGTTTTCAGTGGCTGTTTCGTATCACGGTTTGCTCATCCTGTCATGAGAAAGTGGCCTCAGAGAGAAAAGGCCAAAAGAGTACCCCCCCCATCCCCCTGCAGTCTATGAAATGAGCACATGATGGTGGCAGGCAGGGGAGCAATAATCATGACTATTGGGATTCAGGTTGGGGTTGAAGTGAATTTGGGCTAAATTGCTTTATATATTAAGCAATCCAGTCTCTTGACATTGAATAGACACTAAAATTTAATCCATGAAAGTAGCTTAATGCCCAACAGGGACACAAAGCCATACTGTAATATACCTCATATAACCTTATAGTTATTAATGCATCTTCCTGCTTGGAATCTTTTTCTTATTTAATTACCAGAAAACATTAAAACTTGGTAAATAGTCAACTCATTTAATCCTCACACACCCTGTGAGGCATGCAGTATTTTGTAGGGAAGGAAAGTAAGGTACAAGGAGATTAAGTAACTTGTCCCATATCTGGAGCTGCAGGGAGGGGGAATTGGAAAAGATATTTTTGATGTCTGAACCAACAAGAGATTAATTGATGTCTCTAGAAAATAAAAGGGACTTCTGTAAATCAACAAGAAAAAGATAACAAGCCTTATAGAAGAACTGACAAAGGGTATGGATAGTTTTCATGAAAGTAGACCCAAAAGGCCCACTAAGCATAAGAAGCAATGCAGATCCATTCGTAATCAGAGAAACAAAAATGCAAACAAGATAGCGCTTTGCATGCATTAGGCTGGTTAGAAACTACAAAGCCCAGTGATGCCAAGTGTTGGTAGGTTGCAAGGTAACTGCTGGAGGGCGTGTGCGGCTACTTTCCAGACCAGTCCGGAACTACCGATGCCAGTCAGGTGTCCACATATGTGTACTGTGATCCAGCAATTCCACTCCTATGCATAAGTCCTGAAGGAAATTCTCAGATACACCCATCCATCCATCCATCCATCCATCAGGAGGCAGATATCTTCTCTGCAGCATTACTTGGGTGGCAGAGAGTTGGAGGTGATCTGGGAGAGAGGGAATGTCAAATGTAGTGGCTACACCCCATGCAGTAGTCAGAAATGATGGGTTAGATGTTCACATAGCATCACGGATGGCCCATAAAGCATAGGGCAGAGTAAAAAGTAAGAAACAGAGTGAGGTATAGGATACAATACCATTTACATAAAATTAAAAGTATGTGCACACAAAACAAGATCAATTCTACAAGAAGACAAACAAAAAGATACACCTTAACACATCAGGATGATTCCTTTGTGGGGATGGGATAGAAATAGGGATAGCAATAAAATGGAATCAATCTATAAAATAAGATAGGGGTCTTCTATAACCAGTGACTAGAAAACATTATAATTAACTCAACCTTCTTCCCTTAAGGCTTAAAAGACACAAGGGTGTAAAAAGAAAGAAATGGGTTTTTCTGTCAAAGACACTCAGGGGTCTTGTAAAATAGATGCCTTAGAAACCACCTGGCCCTTGGCCTGTTGAATGGATTGGCCTGTAACCTAGAAATCTAGATGGGGTCTTGCTCGGGTTGTTGCAAACTGTGTTTGGCCAATCTTTGGCTTTGCCATGCCCACCCCTTTCAGCAGAGTAATTCTACTTTTATCAGTTTTATTTTGGTGTTAAGATTGTTTTGTTTTCTAAGAGGGGAGCCAGAGTTCTTCTAAAATAATGTTCTAAAAACACTGGATAAGTATTCCCCAGGATCCCTTCCAGATCTAAAATTCTGTATTTTAATCAAAACAACCAACTTAACTAAAAATGTCTTAAAACTCAGAGTCTGAAATGTCAGCCCCGCATGTGTTTGTATAGAAGACATTTTCTTGGGACAGTGTTGGGCACTTGCTGTTCCTAAAGCTCGTTCAGCTTCTCTCTGTTAAATTTCAGGACACCATGGAACATCATTGAAAGTAAACCTATGCATAGATTCGCACCTTAGAAACTAAGTATATCTCAAGTGTCCTGATACTGCAGGTCTCTTTATTCTCTGTGATAGCTGGCCTGAGACGTCCCCCAGAGCTATCTACCTGTGGGGATCAGGGACAGCACTGCTGAAGGACAGAGGGGATTCAGTGGTCACCTGCAGATGCTGTGTCCCCAGATGCAGACCACTGGGGCACAGATGGAAGGCCTTTCCTGAGCACGTCACATGGAAGATGTCTCTCAGTGTCCATCTCAAAAGCCTAATATAAAATGTAATAGTTCAACCAAGTCCTCCCGTAGTGCATTCCTAGTATTCTTTTTTAGTTAATCCACAGGTTTTATTATGCTTTTATGTGTTCTCAGGTATAGAATTCCAGGTGTTGCTTTTGTCTTCCAAGATCATATAATCTTCCTATTTAGGAAGACAAAGGGAGAAGATATTGTTCAAAATCTTCAGGAGAATTAGGTTCTTGAAGTCCTATGACTTGGCAAATCTGCAGGTCTTCCAGAAACAAGATGCTCTGGCCTGTCATTGCTTTCCTTTTTAATTTGCCCTCTTGCATTGTCTTTTGGTTCTTCAGTGAGGTACTGTCTTCAGCTGAGTTGCCCAGAAAGCAGAGTCTGAGACAAGGGTTTGTGTATGTGCTATTAAATGCCAGGGAACAGAAGTGGGGGAAGGAGGGTGAAGTAGGGAAGGGAGTACACCACCTCACCATTACATCCTTGAAGCCAAGTGCCACCTGTCCCCAAGAACCAGGCCAAGGAGGGGGGAACAGAGAGCAGGGAAGGAGAAAAGGGGAAGAACTTATCCAGTGGCTCCTGCCTCCCAGTGGTCAAAGTTTCCCTCCGCCGGCATTAACTTGCTCACGCTTTAAGGTTACCAGGCAGAGGGCTTGTGGTTGCTCTGAGGTGGAAGGCCAGAGGCACAGGGCAAGGGCAGGAGGCCAGGAGCTGGGAGGGGGAGCCTGCAGCAGGCAGTCAGAGCTTCCACGAGGCTCCATCAGGAGGCAAGTGAGCCTAGAAGATTGGAGGGATGCAGAGAGAGTCCAATCCTGGGACCCATAGATCATTAGGTCCTGCACAGACTCTGTCCCGAAATCTTAGTAGGGCCCTACTCACTGGATTGTTGCCTCTCTCTTCCCAAACTTGCGTATGGTGGAAACCGGCCACCATATATTGCCCAACTTCCTATTACACTCCCTTGACTCCCTCCCACCCCCTGGCCTCCTTGCAGAGAGCTGCCTTGGGTCCCCCAGTTTTCCCGTGGAAACTCCTGTGGAGTTTTCCCCTTATGATACTATGTTCTGCGTTCCAGCCCCAACTTTCTCCTACCGCTTGCAGCTGGGGCTCTCTTAGGGTGACCAGCTGTCCCAGTTTGCCTGGCATTGAGGGGGTTTCCTGTGACATAGGACTTTCAGGGCTGGATCTGGCAGAGTCCCGGGCAAGCTGGGACAGTTAGTCACCTTGAGTGCCTACAAGCAGAAAAAGTGATTCACAAGATGTATAAAAAATGAAAAGCTGTGAACAACTTGGTTGTGTAATAGAGGGGAATATGGTTAAATAAACACAGTGTACCCATTTGATACACTATGACAGAGATGATAAAACTGTGTTTACAATGTAATAATGTGGAAATGCTTATGATACAATATCAAGTTAAAACAAAAGGCTGGGATATCAGTATATGCATATTGCATGATTTCAATCATATATTTAAAATCTCTGCCTGGAAAATCAGTTGTTGAAAAGCGGGACTGCCTTACACAAAGGCCTTGAAAGGAGAGACCTTTACTGCTCCTTACATTTTTTCTTAACTAATTGAGATATTCTTTTGCCAAAGTCAGTGCAAAAGCAGAGGTAGAGCCAAGTTAACATTGTGGTCATGCTACATTTAAAATTGATGAGAAAATGCACATAGATTGTTCAAATTAACCGTAATTGTTTTGTTCAACTTGATAGGATTGCTGAGAAACAAGTCAACCCTACAAAACTTAGAGCATGCAAGTAAGGCTGGATTCTCAGCAAAGGAAAAAACACTAGATTCCTTCCCAGTAAGGCCCAGTTACTAGAGATTGTGAAATCCTATAGCTAGTGAAAGAACACTATTCATAATTTCTTACCAAAACAATTACTTTGTTGCTTACATGAAAGCCTCCAGAAAAGATGGGGCTGTTCAGAGAAAATAGCCTGGAGAGAATGAGCCTCTGGCACCAAGTGAAGCCAGTCTGGAAACTGTCATAAGGTGACAAGAGGATTTTTCTTCACCCAACACAAGATCAGAAAACAAAGCTGGACCTATATTTGCCTCGCTTGCTCTGAATAATCAAAAAGGCGATTGCTTCACTTAACAGGAATTAAGGTTTGAATCTGACCTAGCTTTAATAGCTAACCTGTTTACATGTGTTAGAGACCATATTATATATATATGCATTGTCCAGTTTATATTGTTTTATATTAGTGATTTTTCTTTTTTTTTTTTTTTTTTTAGCTGTGTGACAAGCCTCCCTTGATTCATGAACCATTTATTCATGTGTTTGAGATTGTGTACTATTTGGGGTTATTTTGATTACCAAATTTTATTTTCATCATGAAAACTTAGTAGCTAGATATGTTCTGGAGGTTTTGAATATATTATGTTAGCATCAAAATAGTCTTATGATGGAAGTAGTTATTTTCCTGTTTTCCAAAGGGTGGAGTTGAGGCTGTGAAGATAGGCCAGTGTGAGTTGGATTCCTTCTGAGGGCAGCCTCACCCAAACCAATGACATGTCCCTACCCACCTGTCTCCAGAACAGTGGCTCTCAAAGTCTAGAACCACCTAGAAGGTGTGTGAGGACTGAGATTGCTGGGCCTCACCCCCAGAGTTTCTGAGTCAGTCGGGCTCAGGTGGGCCTGAGAATTTGCATTTCCAAGTCTCCATGTATTGCTGATGCTGTGGGTCCCAGGTCACATTTTGAGAACCACTTGGTCTAGAAGGAGGTTGGCTTTAGCTCATGATTTTTCATTAGGTGATGATTGGCTAACATTACACTTGAATGGAAAACATGACTCTCTTCAAGTAAGCTTCATATGAGGTTTGGTTCTTCCTGAAAATGCAGCTTACTGCTCCTTGATGTGGGTTCGTTCTTGGTCGTGTTCCCTTTTAGCCCAACATGCATGTCACCAGATGGGTCTTATGCACACAGCATATTGGTCACAGCACGGTTCTAGTCACAGAACAACCAAGGCTCCCTTTTGTCCATGAAACGAAGTGCGGGTCCCTCAGTCTGGCATTGATCTCACGTGCCTGTGAGCGGACTGTCGAATGTAACGGAAGCTTCCTCTGCTCTGCACAAAGACCCTGTCCAGACCAGCTGCTGCTCCACCCACAAGCCACCCCCGAAGGTGTTGCCGGGAGCCCTGTCATCCTCTGGAATGTGGTTCTGGAGGAGGTATGTATGGAGCGGCCAGTGTGGGCCAGAAATGTCCTAGGTGCTGGGCGCCCCGTGGGCAGGATGTGTGGACCCCTCACCTGCACCCCCGTAGCCTCAGACTCCAGCTTCCGCTGGTTCTTGGGCCTCTGGTCCTGCCTGGCCTCCCTCACTCTGGAAACTCCTTCTCCACAGTCTGTCTTCTCTAAAAGAGAGGACGTGCCCTCCCCACACCCACCCTTGCCTCTCACTCCCCTCACTTTCCACTTCCCGGATATAGAAGACTTGGAACAAGAAGCTTCTTGAGTATCCTGCCGCCAGTGTAAGAACTTACCGATGTCTGCTCCCAGCCTTTCCTCCTGACGCCCCTCCCCAAGGAAGGCTGTCTGGGTATCACACAAAGTGTCACCTGTGCTCAGGGGAGGGGCATGATTCGTACTCTTAGTGACACTGCTGTCACGGTCACCCGTTCATATTTCACTGTTGTGCTCATCCTGTACCCCCCAGTACCTCTGTCTTGTCTCTGCCCGCTCAGCCCACTGGCTGCTGAGGCCGAGCACATCCAAACAGATCAGATGGGCACAGCCAGGCGGGGGCCCCCATCTGCTGGTTCCTGAATACTTCCAGGAACTACGATCCAAAATCTGGAGACAGTCTGCAGAAAATACAGAAAATATTCAATTTAGTCGAAGTAGTTTAGGTTAACTATCATGGATCTCATTATCTCCACCATTGCTGATATTTCTGAGTGCCTGCTTGGAACGTGGATGCTCTTAAGAGATTTTCTTACTGATGATTTCATTTTCCCATTGTTCTTTACTTTTTCATTAACATTCCATCTATAAACAGCCCAAGCCACAATGGCTGACTTAGTGTATTAGCGAATTATCCCCAAATGCCTGTGTTTACTTGTTTAACCTTCTCAACGAAGCCAAAATCCATTAGCATTTCAAAAAAATCTTGTAAATAATGGTGCTGTAGCATGTTAACATTTTCCAGACTATTATGGAACTCTTCCACTCATGTATAAGGAATGAGAACCATAGGAATGCTTACTGCATGGGGCCCTTATCTGAACAGTTCCAACGACAGGTGCTCGGGACTCTCATGGGCTACTTTGCAGACATTTTCATCTCCGTCTTTGAGTCCTTAAGAGCATAAAATAAAATACAAAGAGCCTTACATGTGAATCTTTTGGAATTTCTTTGTTTTTTAACATTAGCCCTTAGAAATTTACTGGAAATTTTGGCAATTTGTATTTCATGTAAACTTTTCAATGAAAAAAATACAAAACTTCTCTAAGAACAACTTAAACATTCACATACCACTGCCCAAAATGAACAAATGCTAGCATTTTGTCATATTTACTTTAGATTTTTTTTAAAGATTTTATTTATTTATTTACCAGAGAGAGAGGGAGAGAGAACACGGAAGTACAAGCAGGGGGAGTGGCAGGCAGAGGGAGAAGCAGGCTCCGATGCGGGACTCGATCCCAGGACCCTGGGATCGTGACCTGAGCCGAAGGCAGATGCTTAACTGACTGAGCCACCCAGGTGTCCCTAGATTTTTTTTTTAAAGAAACAAACCGTTACAGATCAACTTGAGATCCCACTTAATATTGCTGTGTAAGAAATTACACTAAAACCTAGTGACTTATGACGACCGTTGTCTTGGCGTCACAGGTTCTGTGGGTCAGGGATTCAGAGCAGGCCCAACAGGGAATACTCGTCTCTGCTCCATGGTGCACGGCCTCAGATAGGAGGGCTCATGGACTGAGATGACCCCATGGCCAGCGGCAGGAACTGTCTGGCAGGTGGCACTCCTGTCAGCTGGGATGTCACCCGGGCCTGTCTGCACCTGACCTCTCCATGCAGCTTAGGCTTCCTGCTTGAGGCTTCCTGCAGCCTCAGACCTCTCACGTGGCAGCTCACAGTGCCTTGCATGTTCCAGCTCACGAGGCAGAAAGAAGCTGCATCTCCGCTCGTGACCTACCTGTGGAAGTCACACGGCCTCACTTCTGCTGCATTCTGTTGGTTCCAGGAGGGTCCCATGCCCGGTCTGGATTCCAGGGAAGGAGAGTTAGATTCTGCCTCCTGATGGCAGCATGGCAGGGTTGTGGGGTGGGAACTCTGGTTCAGCAATCCTTAGGTAGGCTGCAAGTCCCCAGGGGCATCCTCTGTTGGGGTGGGTTTCTGGTCCATTTGTAATAATTGTCCAACATAAGTGGGCATCCACGTGAACTTCTTCTTGTCGTATCTCTGTCTTTCTAAAAACGAATCACTGAGAGCCGTGGATAGCCAATGTAGAGCCAGGCGTTGTTAGTGCTCTTACATGACTATTTATCAAGCTAGGGCAGGGGGAACATGGCATTAATCAGGTCATATATACATCTGATTGAATTACACTATACTCTCTACTTCCCCACACTCTCTAACCATTAGTAAAAGTATTCATATCTTACTTAGTGTAAGTATTTTACAATGTTTACATGACATTCACATTTATCTCTTCAGTTGAGGCCTCATGAAAACAAACATAATTAGAATCTTAAGGCTTATGTTTGAAACAAAATAATGGAGGATAAAGTGCTTTGGGAACTCTAGAGAGCTATGAAGACGTCCCTTGCTATTCCGTCTCGAGGTCACGCTTTCTGGAGAGTGAGTTCTATGCTCCGGTCCAGCCCGACGCTTGCCCTCCTGTATCTCCCTGCTGGCCTCACCTGCTTCGCTCCCACCTCATCTCTGTGTGTCCAGATACAACCAGCTCTTCAGGGCCTGGCTCAAATGCTCCCTCCTCCAAATCGCCTCTGCTGACATGTGTGTCCCAGCTGGAACTCATCTCTGCGCTGTGCTTACGCAGCATTCTGTGGGCCTCTTATGGCATTAAACACATTCCACTTTGTATCCTCCTTCACATACAACATCACTGATGCTGCACTGGAAGCTTCTGGTAAACCAGAGCCCAGCGGTAATCCCCTGTCAGCGCACAGCAACATGCATCACGGCCAGGAGCCGTCGGTAGACGTCTTTTGAATGAATGAGTGAAAGAATGAATGAACGAACCCTCTTTATGCCAGGCTTAGCTCCCTTGTACCTGTATCTCAGGCTTGGACCACACGAGGTCTGGGAGTACTCTAACTGTGGCAGGATCTGGTGGACAGAGGAATCTTCCCTGGCTTACCCTGGATCCCACAGCTCTAGTGAGAAGAGGCTGGCTTTTCTGACCCTGGCCTTTTCCACAACTCACGCCTTCCTGGCAACAGGGCGCTCATATCTGGGGGCTCTGCTTTCCACTTTGGAGCAGATGTGGATTGGGAAAGGCCACAAAAAAGAAAAAAAACTTGGCAGCAGGGAGGTCATTTAGACTTTCTCTAGGATGGGTGTCAACCTCTGGTTTAAGCACTAAGTTATTAAAGTAAATGAATGTGTGTCTTGTCTCCTTGCACTTGTCAGCCCTGCAGGGCATAGCCCCTCTGCGGCATCTCCGCATCCCAGGTACAGCCAAAGTGTAGACCCAGGGTGGGTGCCGAGTGGCTAGCTTTGGAAGTCCGACACCTACCGCTTTTCCAAGTGGGTAGGTGCAAGCACCACAGGAAAGACCTTCAACCTTGGTGGCGGCGTCTCTTTCCAGGAATGTATCAGACCAAATCTGAACCAGATCTGGCTCACAGACAGCCAGATCTACCTCAGTGCCCAAAACTAGCATGACTGCCTCGCTAAGTTTCAACATAATAATTACAGCCGTAGCAATGGTCTATTTTCTTGTTTCTTGAGCCAAGAAAAAGATATAAACAGCCAAGGTTACACTCTACTCTAGAACCTTCTCTCCTTTTCAAAACAAACATAATTTTAAGACCAAGATGCATAACTCTTGTAGTCAAGGGCTTGCACCTTGGTTCTAAGAGCAATATATACGAAGCTGCTAGAGCACAATTTGAAGACAATGAGAAACCAGACTAGTATGATACCAACTTTTTTTTTTTCATTATACCAGTTGCAGAAAATTTTAGAGCAACTATGAGGCAATATTCAATTGGCAAAAATATGATGGCAGTAGCTCACTTACTAAAAAGAGATAATTTAATGAAGTCAGTGTAATTATTAATGCTTATTTATTTAAAGGAAAATGACAAGAGTTTTAAAAACTCCCCCAAACAAGAGAATTTGGGGTATTTGCTGCAGTATACATCGATCCAAGTAAAAGCAGTTTAAGAAGGATCTGTGGCACCTGCTTAAATGAAGAATGTATATTTCAGCAATTTTTAAAAACTGCATTTCTTTGTATAGGGCTGCAGGAGCAGGGGGATGGCTATAGGTTGGGGTGTACTCGGGCATGAAGTGGTGGATTTGATAATCAGCCTACTGATGAGTATGAAACTGCTAACTTGCTCCCTGATCTCTAATCTCAGTTTCCTCGGCTGTAAAATGATGATAATAATCATGTCTAGCTCACAGGGTTGCTGGAGGGCTTCAAGGTGGCAGTGTGTACAAGCTAGCTGAAGGCCTGGAGGGCTTCAAGGTGGCAGTGTGTACAAGCTAGCCGAAGGCCTGGAGGGCTTCAAGGTGGCAGTGTGTACAAGCTAGCCGAAGGCCTGGAGGGCTCCAAGGTGGCAGTGTGTACAAGCTAGCCGAAGGCCTGGAGGGCTCCAAGGTGGCAGTGTGTACAAGCTAGCCGAAGGCCTGGAGGGCTCCAAGGTGGCAGTGTGTACAAGCTAGCCGAAGGCCTGGAGGGCTCCAAGGTGGCAGTGTGTACAAGCTAGCCGAAGGCCTGGAGGGCTCCAAGGTGGCAGTGTGTACAAGCTAGCCGAAGGCCTGGAGGGCTTCAAGGTGGCAGTGTGTACAAGCTAGCCGAAGGCCTGGAGGGCTTCAAGGTGGCAGTGTGTACAAGCTAGTCGAAGGCCTGGCATGCCGTGAATGGTAGGTGTCGATGGCCATCAGTTTCAGCCCCTGGATTCCAGATGTGAAGCTGCCCCGGTACATAGTCAGGTATCATCTGTGTCCTTATTCCCTGGCCCCTGGATATGAGGAATCACGGGTCCAGATCGTTGATGCTGCTCTGTAGTTTCATCTTGCTTACTTGGTTATTGTGTGTTTGGAGGCTCTCCTCAGTGACTCCTCCGTTAAGGGGCCTTAAAACAGGGTCTTTGTGAACTCCATCTATATTTTTGGTTTCAATAACTCCAAGTACTCCTAATGAAAACAATTTGTTTTAAAAATGAATTAAGAAGGGGCGCCTGGGTGGCTCAGTTGGTTAAGCGACTGCCTTCAGCTCAGGTCATGATCCCAGAGTCCCGGGATCGAGTCCCACATCGGGCTCCCTGCTCAGCGAGGAGCCTGCTTCTCCCTCTGACCCTCCCCCCCCCATGTACTCTCTCTCTCTCTCATTCTCGCTCTCTCAAATAAATAAATAAATCTTTAAAAAAAAATGAATTAAGAAGGAAATATTTTCTTTCTTTTTTTTTTTTAAAGATTTTTGTTTATTTATTTGAAAGAGACTGAGGAGGGGGGAGGGGTAGAGGCAGAGGGAGAAGCAGACTCCCCACTGAGCTGGGAGCCCAATGCGGGACTCGATTCCAGGACCCTGGGATCATGACCTGAGCCAAAGGCAGACCCTTAACCAACTGAGCCACCCAGGCATTTCAAGAAGGAAATATTTTCAATTCAGGGCCTTGTACCACTAAACATAATGTTGTCTTAGGTCCTGTGACATACTAGCATGGCTATCCTGAAGGAATCAGGGTCAAAGAGCATCCCAGGCCCGGAGAGGGAGCTGGGATGCCTTTCATACCTTCCTTCTAACCCACTCAACACCTGGGCAAGGACAGTGCAGGGCATCCTCAGGATTTGGGGACAGACACTGTTGGGCACGGAGGGTGCGTGTGAGCTAGAACACTATTCGGCTAGATAGATAACCAAGTTGGGTCTGCACCTCAGGTCAAATAATTCTAAACTTTACAGTCACAACAAGGAAATGTTGGCAGAGCTGGGCTCTCCAGTAGGAGTTCAGTCAATGATCCCATTGTCCCAGGACTTCCCCAGAGCTCTCTACCAAAATTCCTGGCCAAAACTCTCCCAAGATTAAGCATTTCTCAAATCTCTTTCCTGATTCCAAGCAATTGGAAATGTTATAAAAATAAATCTGTTGTCAAGTCCCATTTATTCTTGCTTTCAAATACAAACCACCAAGAGAACAAAAAACAAAGTAGAAGTGAACACAAGACACAGAATGAGGCAGAGGCCATCCACACAGGATGCTGAGAAGCTCAGGTTTGGCTCAAAGAGTTCTGTTTGTTTGAATCGGTTTTAACCTTGTGGGAATTTGCCGACTTAACACTGACAACAGCTTTTGCTTTTCTTGTTGGTTTATTTAATGCTGTGTTTCTCCTCGAAAACTTTTCATGGTCGGTTTGTTTCTCTCCTAATCAAATAGCAGTTATTTTAAGGGTGTGACTAACCTGGTGTTTCTGTCCTGATGCTCACTCCATGTGCACAGAATCAGAAACTATCTGAATAGGAAAGCTTGGACCTTCAAGACTATCTGTTCAATGTCTCTAATGGGAGGTGTGAACAAAATGAAGGCCTAGATGATTCTAGAATGGGGTGTCAAAGTCAGAAAAGTGGTAATAGGATATTCACAACAAAATCCAGTGATTTTTAGAAGTTTAAGAAAGACACGTGTTAAACTGGGAAAACACCAGAGATTTAAAATCTGTGAGCTACTTTTCATATTCGATTTTTTGTGGCACTGTTGCTGTGTTTCATCAGCATGGCTGACTATGTCATAAGAGTGTGTTCTTAGAAAACACAGGCTTTTGCAGACTTTAGAAGGTGTATATATTACTCCATGTTCAGACTAGATTATGAAAATCTTTGGCAACCGTGGTTTCCAAGTGGAGAAAACGTGGTGCCAGTGATTTTGAAACACAAACTAAAATCTAGTAAAATGTGATGGGTCTCCTTCTCCCCCCTGGAATTCCTCTGCAAGCAACATCTGATGGGCTTAATACATATTGGGAAATCTTTGACATATCAAAATGGCAGATTTCTAAAAGGGATTGGAGTCTAGCTGTGCTGGGAGAGGCCCCCGTAGTTAACAGAACCCACATCACATCCTCATATGGGAGGTGGGTAAGGGGAGTCTGTCCTTCTTTCCAAAGGACAGATAGAAAATATTATGTGTTTATGTTTCTCAAAAGGGATGGTTAAGCTCATTGTGGGATTTATCATTATCATTATTATTATTATTATTATTATTATTATTTAGTTTTCTTCTATCAGTTTCACCCAACCTGCAATCAGATGGCTTATGACATCCTTCCTGCACATTCCATTGGCTCTTACAGCCCAGAAAGCTGCCCAAATGTCACTTTTGTCTGTATTTGAGAAAATTTCCAGTAGCAAAATATTCCTTGGTTCTGTTTTCAAAATTCCAAGTAGATGTGATAGAACTACTTTTGGTACCCGTAAATGCCCCAGATCTCTTGCTGCATAATAGGTTCATTTGGTACCTTCTTTTCCTGAAACCAAAGAATCATAAAAGGCAGCGAAACTTTATTGTTATGATTACTTTTAAACCTTACAATGTTTCTAAAGGTAAATCCTGTGTGTTTTTTCCCCTTTAGTACTTACAGTTATCAAACAATTGGCCTATTTTTGTGCTAATCGTTGTGAGATTTCAAAGACAAGTCAACCCTCGTGTATAATTGCAGTTAGAGTTTATGAGCAAGGAACTATGACTCATGCTGTACACTTGCCATTGATTCTGAGTTGTAGCTCATTATTTATTACCCGCGCTCACAAATCATATGCAGATAAATGCATCAAAAGTGTATGTGCTGGGGCGCCTGGGTGGTTCAGTCGTTAAGCGTCTGCCTTTGGCTCAGGTGATGATCCCAGGGTCCTGGGATCGAGCCCCGCATCGGGCTCCCTGCTCGGCAGGAAGCCTGCTTCTCCCTCTCCCACTCCCCCTGCTTGTGTTCCCTCTCTTGCTGTGTCTCTCTCTGTCAAATAAATAAATAAAATCTTTAAAAAAAAAGGATATGTGCTGACCATGACACCTGTTTTTATTTTTCCCATCATCTAGCCTGGAGAGCCTTGTTTCCAAAACATGGAGTCATTTTATATATACTGATCATGTCCTTTACATGTCTTCATATCTCCTGATTATTTTAGAGGACTATTCTCAGGGAAGAGTTACAAAATCAGTTCCAGGAAGAACATGTGGTAACTTTCACTAACACTGGGGCTAATCTAGACAGATCCTATATTTATTTTTTAAAAAAAAACAGGGGTTGAAAAACCTTGGGCGGGGGGGAAATGGATTTCTATGGAAGATCATGCATATTTTATTTTAGGGGGTTAATGTTAAGAGTTTTACTGAAGAATCCATATAACTTAGCAAGTTGCTTTACATATTTTTTTAAAAAAACTTGTTTTGTAATAAGTTGGGATATGGGAATATATTTTATTTTCTCTAGCTTTTATTTTATTGTAAGAATTTTTATTTTATTAGAATTTTATTTGTAAGAATAAATTGTAAGAATATAGTGTAAGAATTTTATTTTAGAATTTTATTGTAAGAATATAGTATATAATACATTTTATTGTAAGAATTTTATTGTAAGAATATAGTATATAATACATAAACATACAAAATAGATGTTAAATGACTGTTTATGTTATTGGTAGAGTTTCCAGTCAACAGTAATAGGCTGTTAGTAGTTCATTCTGGGGGGAGTCAAATGAACATGAATTTTTAACTGCACAGGGGATTGTGTCCCAAACCCCTGTGTTGTTAGGGGTCAACCGGACATTCAGATGCTAGGATTCATGCTTTTCATGGGGAAGCTCACTCACTTAATTTCTAGCTGGTCCCCCAGTTTGAGGCTCTGGTCTCTTACATCCTTAGCCAATAGGGTTTTTGCTTTCTCTCACCCAAGCTATACGGAGGTTGGCAAATGCACTCAATGAATAAATGAAAAAGTGAATCTGGATTTTTATTTTCTTTTTCTAAGGTGAATTAAATTGGATAAAATTGGGATTTATCATACTTCGGCCCTAATAACATAATACCTACATGATAATATTGAATTTTCCACATTTAAAGGCCACAGGAAATGAGCTTTCAGACTATAAAATAATTGTAAAATGAGTATTTTCTTTCATAAGAAGACTAGATAGCTCCTACTGATAGAAATATGTCCTTCACAATTTTTGATTTTAAAAATTGTCTCCATCCCACTGGACTCATGGGAGATAGAACTGAATGAAGTTCAATGTCATTATGTGCAATGTTGGAATCGTGGAGTAAGAGATTTCTAACCACCAGAGGACCAGGCTAAAAGAGGCGGCTGTAAAATTGAGCTGTTTTCAGTGGCTCTATATCACAGGGGTGTCAGAGTTTGCAGTGTGAGCCCAGATAAGTTAACTTCCTGACAGCACAAGAGCCTACAATCTCTGGAAGAACACAAAGGATTCAGAGAGGCTGAAGTGACTATTACCTGCCAGCCTTAGGCCCTGTCCTTTGACATCTCGAGCCAGTAGGACATGCAAAGAAACAGGAAATGTAATTGTGCTGGGAGTGGTAGTGGGTGGAGAAGGGCAGTCAATAGAGACTGACTCTGGGTGGTACTGGGCGTTGGATTTAGCAGGCAAGGACTTCAATATTATTATCAGTAACTACATTCAACCAATTATATGATGTTCAAAGAACTAAAGGAAAAGGGGTCTTAATGAACGAGTTGATAATCTCAACAGAGAAATGGAAACTATTTTTAAAAAGGAAATTCTAGAGCTGAAAAGTATAATAACTGAGATGAGAAGTTCACTAAATGGGCTCAGTAGCAGATTGGAGATGGCAGAAGGAAGAATAAGTGATTTTGAAGGTGGATCAATAGAGATGACCCAATCCTAAGAAGAGAAAGAAAAAAGATTGAAGACAAACAGTGCCCCAGAGACCTGAAGGATATTATCAAAGTGTCCGGTACATAAAATCCCACTTCTGCCTGAGCATTAGGCTTCAGACCAAATAGGAATGGCAAATTCCGCCATGAAAGCTCACTTACCAGAACTGGATTTGCCAGGAGAAAGAGTGGACTTGCCTTAAGCATCAGGGCTTTAGCTGTACCTTGAGAGAGGTTCTTGATTTGTGTTTCTGCATTTTTAATTATTTCTTATATTTCATGTGAAAATAAATATTATTGAGAGACTTGTTTTTCCTAAATAGGCTCCATGCCCAACGTGGGTCTTGAACTCATAATCCTGAGAACAAGAGTCACATGCTCTACCCACTGAGCCAGCCAGGTGCCCCTACTGAGAGAGTTTTAAGAAAATAATCTTCCCACCTGACCCTCACTCATCTCTAATTCTGTACTAGAAATTATCTCAAACATAATTGCCAGGAAGAGCTCGCCACTCCACCCCATATCAACTTTTGATAGATAGTTGCATCCAACTCTTGAGGTCCCTTCTCCCTTCTTCCCCTTGCCATGCTTACATTATTTCCCTCAATCAATCTCCTTCCCCACCCTTCTAATATATGACTTTCCAGTCAGTATAGAATTTTTCCAAAGTGGACATAACTTTATGTTTTTCTAATAAAATACATAAAAATAGTACATACCCAATTCAAAAACAATTTAAAAAACACACACAAAAAAGTATGAAAAAAAAATTACCTATCATCCAACCACACAGAATCTTTTGATTAGCTTAATGAGTGCCCTTCCCTCTGACATTTCTGTATATTTACATAAATACAGATTATTTTATGTGCACTTTATATATTTTGTTAGACAAGGAAGTTCAGAGAGACTCAAAGCATGAGAAGGTCTTGATACACCATCGCAGGCTTTGAAGGTGGAGAGGGCCACATAGAAAGGGCCTGATAGTAGACACAAGTTGCTGAGAACAACTCTTGGCCTGCAACAGCAGGAAAACGGGACC
The DNA here is from genome assembly GCF_964656455.1 of Halichoerus grypus. Taxonomy (NCBI): domain Eukaryota; kingdom Metazoa; phylum Chordata; class Mammalia; order Carnivora; family Phocidae; genus Halichoerus; species Halichoerus grypus. The sequence continues at coordinate 7,867,009 of NC_135720.1, read as the reverse complement.
CCAATCCCACAACCACAAAGAACTGGATTTTCCCAACAGCCTGGATGAGCTTGGAAGATTCTTCCCAGAGCTTGTATGTGGGAGCCCAGCCTGGCTGATACCATACGTATGAGAGACTGAGCAGGGAACACATCCAAGCCTGCCCAGACCTCTGACCTACAGAGCTATGAGATAATGAATGGGCGTTGACCTAAGCTGCTCGGTTTGTAGTAATTAGTCACACAGCAACTGAAGACTAATGCACTGAGCAAAACTAATACAGTGCCTGTGCATTCTTTCAAGAAGCCTGTAGCGATATCCCTCGGCTTCCCTGAAGGTGGCCAACAGTCGACGTTAGAGTGTCCAATTTGAAAAATTACTAATGTAAACAGTGTGTTAGATTCTGTGTTTCTCCAACTTGAATGTGTAGCAGAATCCCCTGGAGGACTAGGTCAAACACAGATTTTGGAGCCCCACCCCAGAGTTTCTGATTCAGTGGGTCTAAGGTAGACCCCAAGAATCTGCATTTCTCACCAGTTTCCAGATGATGCTGTTGCTGCTGGTCCAAACACGTTGAGAACCACTGTGTTAATTCAGTTAATATTATGAAAAGAATGATTTACCAAGATGCTGTATATTTCTAAAGCTCTACTTTAATGGCTTATTTTCTAGTAAAAAGAATATTTCTAGTAAACTGCTCAGAAAGATGCATTTCACTGTGAGCCTAATCCCCATTTAGCTGTCGCTTTATGTTATTCTTCTGAATTTAGTCATCTTTCCCTTTGAGGACTATAATCCCCCTTCTTCATTATTTTTATTTTCTTAGAAATCAGCTTTATCAGAAAACGTGGCTATGTTATTTTGGGACATAGCTTAAGAAGTCAACAGCAATTATCTGCAATAAGAATAAACACCAGTAGAATAAAGATTTACCTGATTGCAGTTATTTACTAAAGACCAAAGGTAAAAAGAAAGAATAAGTGCAGGGCCTCACTGTGTCTGAACAGTAAAGGTATGAGACCTGCATTGGAAAATATAAGAATCCAGCAAAATGGAGCTACAGGGCACTGGCTGTCAGTCATCCCAGGTCAAGAAGCAACAGGCCCCCACCCTTAGCCTCTCACAAAAGTTAACGTATTAGTCACTAGTTAGTGCATCATTTTGTTCATCTTCCCAGAACATTCATTGTCAAGTGATGTAATGAAGTATCTGAGATTGTAGACACTCACTTGGTTAAGAAGTCATGTGACTGGGTTCTATACAGTTGATCTTCAATCATGAGCCATTTTCTTTAAGTCTTGTACTAATATTGATCACCTTATACCTTTTTTTTGGAATAACTGACTGACTGAATCAGTCAGTGAACAAACATCTATTGAGTGTCTGCAAAGTGTCAAGCAAGTAAATATCGATTCCATCATTTGATCCTGAGTTCAGTCCAACTCAGGCCATGTGGTAGCTTTGGCAAGGGAGGGCAGAGCATCTTGACTGATGGTCCCCATTGCTGTTCACAGTGTGTGTGTGTGGGGGGGGTAATTCCCCAGAAGTCAGTCTGGCAGTCCTACTACAGAGATTTGAGTGGATGCTGGGCGACAGAACAGCTAATGTGTCCTGCATGTGGGATCCAAGACGCTTCTCTGTAATTCTGCTAAGGGTCTCTTCTAACCCATGGGTCTAGTAGGTCAGATACGTGTTCTTTTTGACCATTCTTGCTCCTAGTGTGGAAGGTGCTCGTACGCAGATGGTCAAAGCCTGGCTGGAGGCTCAGTTCCTAAATCATGTCCTGGTTCAGCTCAGGACCACCCTTCTAGAAAGGGGCACACCTGGTAACACCAGGTTTGTGGCCACAGGATCCTCTGGAAAGCCTGGCATCTGGGGATATACTCCTGAATCTCCAGAATTGGCTCCAACATGGAAGGCCAAGAGTCCAGAGAGTGAAGTCTAAACTAGCTGCTCCTGGATGAGACTTTGCATGGGTCTTTCCTTCTAGATGGAATTGCATTAAATCAAAGTGGCAATTAATATTTGTTTCCTCAGTAATTCAAAACTGATGACTCACCTATTAAAATGTATCATTTTGAATAGACTCCTCCACACACAGAATCATGAATTTAAAATAGAGTAGTGCTTGCTGAAAGGATCATGAGCTACTTCTTCACCATTCCTTTACCTGGGTTCCCTGAATAATAGAGCCCGGGACAAGAGCTTGCATACTAATTCTTTATCACGACCTGCAACCCCAGGGAAAGGAGAGTGAAGGAGGAAAGAGAAGAAGCAGGGATGTAGGGAGGGCAAACCAAGGGGGTGGAACCCCACACTAGCCACAGGTCCACCGCAAACACTGCCCGGTGCTCAGCCTTCAGGCATCTCCCCTGAGGCCATGTAGACCATTGGCATCTCAGAGTAGCCACAGTAGGGTAGGACTCCTTTGTTCTCCCATTGTCCACCTCCTGTTGGTCAGTCTGAACCACGAGGCTTCAGTTCCTCCCCACGTCTGTGTTGTCAGGCCCTCTCTGCCTGGGCAGCCAGCACATTTGAGGGTCCAGGCTGGCCCCTGGGTGGGTGTACCACGTTGTAAACAGGTCTTCGTGCTGAATTCCTCAGTCCAGGCAGTGTGGTGGCTGGCCTTTCCAGTGAGAGAAGGATCCGTGCTTTCTCCAGGATGCTACACTGGGGAAGCAAGATGCACCACTGAGGGAAATGCAGCTGTGCAGATCTGGATCCAGTATGGAGTTCACCCTGAATTCCAAGGGGCTGGAACCAGGAAGGGAAAGCTGTCTTTTTTTTTTTTTTTTCCCCAATAATGCTTCATTTTATACAGAAACTTTGAAAATATCCCGATTGATACGTGTATTAGTTTCTTAGGGCTGGCATCACAAATTACTACAAACTGGGTTGTGTTAACAGCAGAAATTCATTCTTTCATCATTCTGGAGGCCGTAAGTTTGAAGTCTGATATCAGAGGCCTGCTCCCTCCAAAAGCTCTAGGGGAGAATCTGCTCCTTGCCTCTATTCTATTCTATTCTATTCTATTCTATTCTCCTCTCCTCTCCTCTATTCTATTACCTTCTGGTGTTGGTGGCTATTATGGGCTGAGATATATTCATCCCCACTCCCAATTCATATGTACCTCAGACTGTGACTGTATTTGGAGATAGAATCTTCAAGTGGAAAGCAAGCTGAAATGAAGTCATCAGGGTGGGCTCTAATCCAAATGGCCAGTGACCTTATTAGAAGAGGAGGTCAGGACATAAACACACACACAGACAGAGCCCATGCAAAGGCATGGGGAGAAGGTGGCCTACAAGTCAAGACTTTTCTACAGGTCAAGGGGAGAGGCCCGGCACCAACCCTATTGACACCTCGATCTCAGACTTTCAGCCTCCAGAATGCTGACAAAATAAATTTAAATTTCTGTTGTTTTAGCCGCAGCCTGAGGTACTTTGTCATGGTAGGCCCTCAGATGAATACGCAGGTGATCCTTGGAGTGGCTTAGTGGGCACCTCCTATGCCTTCCCTTGCTGTTCTCCCCCTGTGTGTGTCTGTGTCTCTGTTTTCTCTCCTTGTAAGGACACCAGTCATGGGATTAGGGCCCACCCTGATCCAGTATAACCTCATTCTAGTTACATTTGCAAAGACCCTATTTCTAAATTAGGTCATATTCTGAAGATCTAGACAGACAAAAATTAAGGAAGGACACTATTCAATCCAGTATAATATGCAAAATATGCAAAAATTAACTATCCCCAGGCAGGTATTTACATAGCTGAGAACCTCTACACCAGTGGGTTTCAGTTTCAGCTGTTCATTGGACTAGATTCTGATTGAATTGGGTCAGGAGGGGGTTAGACATTTTTTCCCTATTATCCCAGTAATTCTAATGAGTAACCAGTGTGGAAAACCACATTTTAAAACCACCAGTAAAAAACAAAAAACAAAACAAAACAAACCACCAGTAATGTCATTTACTATTATCATTATGTCACTAATCCTAATGCAATTGGTAACATTTATCAGACATTTAATATATCTTAGGCATTGGGTAAAATACTCTATATATTTTATTTCAGTGATATCGTCAGTCCAATCCTTACCCTCATTTTATAGATGGGGACACAGAGGGTCGAAGAGGTTCAGGACACAGGGCTAGCCGTGTTAGACCACCAGATGGCTGACCCCAGCACTGTGGCTTCTCTGCCCTTAGATGTGCACAAATGCAGAACCTCTCATCATCCTCTCGTCTGTAGACATCCTCAGTTATGCAGGGAAATCATAAACACTTTAAGATGAGTAACTGCATGTCTTCTCTACAAAGAAACAGAATGGTCTGAGCACCTAAGATTGGAGGGTGAGTGGTAGAGCATAAGTTAATACACAACCAGGCACTATTACTATTATAGTAAATTCAGTTTTGCATTTCTCCTAATTTCACAAGCCCACAGAAAAAGCCATGCACTTAAAGAACATCTTTCCATTATATTTTGAGGTTTATCTGCTTAGCCATACCTGGAGGCATGGCTAATATCACCCTTGGAGGACAGCTTAAGTGAGAGCTTATATGAGCCTTTTCTCACCTATGGCGCCTCTTCGTGCCAAGCGACATGGCGTGCCGGGTGTTCTAAGCGACAATGGCAGACGTTAGGTTTCTTCTCCTGGTCTTGCTCTCATCTCCCTGGAATCTTGTTCTGTCCTGGGGTCAGGACATCTGTTCTGGGTCTTTCCATTTACAACCTTGCAGATTCTTCCTCTGTCTTCTAGAACTTTCTCCTCCCTCTGTTCTGAACTCTCTTGATGTCTCTGGTTTCCTGAGAAAGAAACTGTCCTACCCATGGGACACACACTGCATTCCTGTTGAGTGGAATAGAGACCAGCGGTTCCTCAGCTTCAAATCAGAGCTTGACACCCCCACATGCTGCAGGCAGACCTGAACCTCGTTAGCATTCACGCTCCTGTGACTTGGGCTGCCCATCACTCTGCTCGAATACCTTTCTTGTCCCCCTTTTTTCCTTCTAAATCCAGCTCATTGTTGAAGAACCAGATTATGTCCCACCTTCTCCACAAATCTGACTGCTTTGGACCCACCAGTCATTCCTTTCTCTGAGGCCCTCCTGCATTTTATAGTCAACCCTTTTCAGTTCTGATCTCAAGTGCTCCACATTTGCTTCACATACGTTGACCTTGGCTCTCAAAGCCATGTAATAAGCTCCTCACAAAGGCAGAAACCAAGTGTGCAGATCACTGGTACTTCTCCCAGCCTCCTCTGTATAAGCACACCACTGGAAGCTTCTGTAAATGCCTGATGTTTAGTTCTTACAGCTGCAGTTTATTGTGATGGTTTGTACATATCAGAAAATCATTAGCTGTTTGATAGTAAGATGCCCATATAGGAGTGCCTGGTGGCTCAGTTGATTAAGTGTCTGACTCTTGATTTCAGCTCAGGTCATGATCTCAGGGTCGTGAGATCGAGCCCCGCATTAGGCTCCATGCTCAGCACAGAGTCTGCTTGAGATTCTCTTTCTCTCCTTCTGCCTCTGCCTGCCCTGCTCACACTCTGTCTCTCTCTCTAAAAAAAAAAAAAAAAAGATGCCCGTATAAGTGATCAGATCATGTTAAAGAAATTTTCATTATGACTAGAATTACTAATGATATCCTTTCCCCTCACGGAAGCCCAGCCCATATTATCTTCTTTATGATGACAATAATTTTTAACCATTATTAGGCTCTGTTACAGTGGCTTGGTGTTGATTAGCAATGGAACCTGCCCATGGAGGTCAGAGTGTAATTGGCCGATGCTAAATGTAGCCAGGGCACCCCACACCTGATGTCAAACCAAAGGCACACATGCTGATTTGATTACCAATGAAGAGTTTAATGGCCACTGGTTTCGAACTGAAAGCTGATTCGGAATTGTTCAATTGATAACTCATCCTTGGAAGATGGAAACCGAGGCACGTATGGTCATTTGACGTCAGCAGTACAAACAACTCCCACATCAGAACAAACAACTAATGAGTACTATTCCTCACAGACGTGACCGAGGTCAGACAATGTGATGTCCTCTAACCTTAGACCCTCTTACCTGACAGTTTGTTCCAGAGACATCTGTGGAAAAGCCAGCCTCTAGTCATCTGGGTCCACTCTCTGTGGCTTAAGGAGCAGTCAAGTCCCCTCCTGAGTTTCTAAGTCTTTTGCACACCTGCATTATTTTTACCTTACTTATCACCTCTGACCTTTATATGCTGGAGATGTTCTGTTGCTCTAGTCTTAAGGATGATTTAGAAATCAAAACTTTAACATGTATCTAACAGTAACTTGTCCCAGCATTTTTTATCATTGTAGCTCAAATTAACATAATGTCTATTTGGATTGTAACAACTAGGAAAAGCTGAGAAATACCCCTGGTTAGAAGCCCTTCAAAAGTATCTAATTAGGCTGGAGTTGTGCTTTCTGCAAAATGAAGCAGCGTAAATCTTCCTGCATTACATGAAGAATTACTTGAGTGTTTTATCAGATTGGCTTTGTGCTCATGCCAAGGGGAGTAATTCTCTTTGTGTAAAAGTGATTTTGAAGATTAGTAAAACAGAATGGGTACACATGGATTTATGAGTTTTTAAAAATAATTTTTAAATGTCTTTGCATGTGTACACTTAAAAAATAAAAAGGAGATATCTCACTTGTTCTTGATAAATGGCCTTAGGAGAAAGACATAAATGCTTGTGTCCTTGATTCAGACTTTGGTGAGCTTGACAAGAGGTAGGTTTTAGGTCTCCTTGGGAACTACAACAAACTTTTAGTACTTTATTTCAGGAAAAAGTCCTTAGGGGCGCCTGGATGGCTCAGTCGTTAAGCGTCTGCCTTCGGCTCAGGTCATGATCCCAGGATCCTGGGATCGAGCCCCGCATCGGGCTCCCTGCTCGGCGGGAAGCCTGCTTCTCCCTCTCCCACTCCCCCTGCTTGTGTTCCCTCTCTCGCTGTCTCTCTCTCTGTCAAATAAATAAATAAAATCTTTAAAAAAAAAAAAGTCCTTACCCTATGAAGCTCATGGGCTTCATTGCCTGGTAACCTCTCTTTAAACATGAAAACAGACCCAGAGCTGTTACCCTTACCGTAGCAGGCAGCGAGCTCTGAGCTGCTCAGGAAGTGCTGGGCCCAGGAGGCAGGGGTCTGCCTCCTGCATGTATGAGTAAGAGCCAAAACCAAGCCCCTGAATCCTTGTGTCTGCTGTGTTGGTCCCTGTACTGGAAACACAAGCGTGTGTGTGTGTGTGTGTGTGTGTGTGTATTTCCTTACATAACTTAAGTTACTTTATTTTGTACTTTTGATAGATAGCAGGCTCCCAGTCTTCAAGGCAGAAATCAGGCTAGGTATTTCAAGCAGGAAGGGATTTAGTAAAAGGATTTGGATTTGAGTTGTTCTGGAAGGGCTAGAAAAGCACAGAGGGGAGAGATTAGGAAGGTCAGCACCTGCAGAGCGCTTGCCCTGCTCCCAGGCATCATGGAGCCTGTGGGCCAGCATCTCTGGGCCCCCATGTGGAAGGGGATGGTTAGAAACGCTGATTGACCTCTAAGCCCCCAGCCACTGTTGTCACTGCCACGATTAAAACTGGCACTGCTGCCACATCCAGAAGCAGAATCACCACGACCTCCTTCCTGTTTTCTGATCTTGCACTTACTCTCCCCTCCCCCACTGGCAGAACCTAAATAGAACCTGCTGGCAAGGGGTTCTGGGAAATGTGGTTTCCACACCACCAGCCCGTGGGATGCAGAACAATAGGTAGCCCAGATGGCATCATAGTACTTTAGAGAATGTTATCGCAGAACTTTAACCACTTAGATGTTTATTTTCAGTTAAAATATGAAAAAGTATTTATTTTAATATGAAATATGAAAAAATCCTTTTTGACAGTTTCTCTTAAGGTCGAGTGAAAAAGATAATTTTATTTTAAAGAATATTTTGTGGATTTAAAGACCATGGGGAGGATATTTTAATTCATACAATTCAAAAGCAGCTGAACAAATTCATTGAAAGGATAGCTCTTGCTGGGCCTTGCTATGTCATCTTTGAAAAGCTTGCCTGCATCCCTAGCTAATCCAGTTATCTGAAGTACAGCTGGAGGAGGCCAAGTCTACTCTTTGGGAATTTCTGTTTGACCCTGGCCGCTACTTTTCTGAAGCAAAATGTTTTCTCTGGCAGTTAAATTGCCTGTTTGATTTCTGAAATCTGATATACTTTTATTCTTGGTGCATTCTTTTGTTTGTTTGTTTTTATTTTAATTCCAGTGTAGTTAACATACAGTATTATTTTTTTCTCTTTCATACATTTATTTTTTTATAATTTCTTTATTACGTTATGTTAGTCACCACACAGTACATCATTAGTTTTTGATGTAGTGTTCCATACAGTATTATGTTACTGTCAGGTGTACAGTATAGTTCCATACATCACTGGTGCTCATCACAAGTGCCCTCCTTCATCCCCATCACCTTCACCCACCTCCCCTCTGGTAACCACCAGTTTGTTCTCTGTAGTTAAGAGTTTGTTTGTTTCTTGATTTGTCTCTCTCTCTCTCTTTTTGTTTTGTTTCTTAAATTCCATATATGAGTGAAATCATATGGTATTTGTCTTTCTCTGACTGACATATTTTGCTTACCATTATACTCTCTAGCTCCATCCATGTTGTTGCAAATGGCAAGATTTCATTCTTTTTTATGGCTGAATAATATTCCATTGTGTATATATGTATATACCACATCTTCTTTATTCATTCACCTATTGATGGGCACTTGGGCTGCTTCCATAGTTTGGCTATTATAAATAATGCTGCAATAAACATAGGGGTGCATATATCCTTTTGAGTTAGTGTTTTTGGACTTTTTAGGTAGATACCTTGTAGTGCAATTACTAGATCATAGAGTAGTTCTATTTTTAACTTTTTGAGGAACATCCATATTGTTTTCCACAGTGGCTGCACCAGTTTGCATTCCCACCAAGAGGGTTCCTTTTTCTCCACATCCTTGCCAACACTTGTTTCTTGTATTTTTGATTTTAGCCATCCTTATAGGTGTGAGGTGATATCTCATTGTAGTTTTGATTTGCATTTCCCTGATGATGAGTGATGTTGAGCATCTTTTCATGTGTCTGTTGGTCATCTGGATGTCTTCTTTAGAGAAATGTCTGTTCATGTCTTCTCATTTTTGTAATTTGAAAAAATTTTTTAAAGATTTATTTATTTGAGAGAGAGAGAGAGAGCAGAGGGAGAGAGAGAAGCAGACTCCCCGCTGAACATGGAACCTGACACGGGCTTGATCCCACAACCCTGAGATCATGACCTGAGCCGAAGGCAGACACTTAACCAACTGATCTACCCAGGTGCCCCTCATGTCTTCTGCTCATTTTTTAAATTGGATTATTTGTTTTTGGGTTTTGAGTTTTGTAAGTTCTTTATATATTTTGGGTACTAACCCTTTATTGGATATGTCATTTGCAAATATCTTCTCCCAATCTGTAGGTTGCCTTTTAGTTTTGTTTATTGTTTCCTTTGTGGTTCAGAAGCTTTTTATTTTGCTGTAGTCCCAATAGTTTATTTTTGCTTTTATTTCCCTTGCCTCAGGAGACACATCTAGAAAAATATTGTTACAGCTGATGTCAGAGAAATTACTGCCTGTGTTTTCTTCTAGGATTTTTATCGTTTCAGGTCTCACATTTAGGTCCTTTATCCATTTTGAGTTTATTTTTGTATATGGTGTAAATAAGCCGTCCAGTTTCATACTTCCGCATGTGGCTGTCCTCTAATTGCATTCTCTATATGTTTAATTCCAATGGGAAATTATTTCAGATAATTAATTGTCTGCAATTTTACTTAAAATAAAATTGTTGTGCCCTGAGAAAGCAGTACCTAAATGGAGAACTTAAATGGCCTGTTGGTTAATAGAAAAGTAAAACTAATTTTGATGGTAGATTGCTATGTGAGTCTCAGCATGTAACTGAGAAGGAGCCAGAAGAATTGAATGATGTTGCTCTAACACAACTCTCTCCATTCTCATTAATTTACTTATACAAACAAGTTTTCCTGGCACATAAACTTTTAAAAATGAAAAAAGGGAGCAGAATTGATGTTTAGCCTTAACTGGTTCTGGTAATAAACAATCTTCCTCCACAGATTACATGAACCAGCTGGAAAACCCCAGGCTTTCTTAGCATTCTTCTAGAAATACAGAGGTGCATTTCCAACAAAATGTTATTCTGTGTAATAAATCTTCTTCAAAATTCATCATATTTTCTGTTTTCATCCGTTGTGGTCTACTAACTGTAATTATAACTCAATGGGAAAGAATGTGAATCTTTAGAGACATTGTCACAGGAAAAAATTTTTTAATTAAATGTCAATTTATATAGATAATTTTTACACACAGAACTATTTATTTACCTCACCATTAATGCAATACACATTAAGGCAAAACACAATAAAACATTTTCTACTTATAATATTAGGATATAAGTATGTGGGAACAAAAATAAGAATTCAAAGAGAAAAAAAGATTGACTTCAGATTGAGACTATTGAAGAGCTTGTTTTTACTGGGTGATGGTAGGTGGCCAATGGCTCCAGTATTTAGACTATTGGATACAGTGAATTACATCTTTGGCAGTTATTGAAACTGACAAAACATTTATGCATCAATATAAAATATGCATGTGATACATTTAAAAATTTTAAGGAGTGGGTTTGGGCAAAAATGTTTAATGATCGCTGATTTGGACAGAAGACCAGGTGTCTTGAGGATAAGCAGGGTCATATGTCTCCCATGTATTTGCTTTGTTTCCCCAGTTTGACCTCGTGTGTGTCAATGCTTGGATGCTGGACCTCACACAAGCCGTCCTAAACCTGGGCTTCTTGGCTGGAGCCTTCACCTTGGGCTATGCAGCAGACAGGTAGGCACGGAGGTGACAGCGGCTGACAGCACTAAAATATGATGCATACGTGTGGAGATGAAAATGATGTTAGCCATTAGAAAACAATTTTTGCTAAACTTGGAAAAAATCTTAATCTCTCTACTTGCGACATTCATGCTTATTTGGTTGGACTAATTCTCTCCTTGCTCACCTCCATCTCCTTACTCCTTGAACTGCACAAATGGATGGGGCTGCTCCCAGTGGGTCTGCAAGCATCTCAGTGGAAACGCAAACACCAGAAATGCAGTAACTTCATCGTGGGGCCGATGGATGGCTGGCTGAACACAGCAGAGGCGATTCCATGTTCTTCTGTAACTCACTGGTTGTGGTCTGATTAATTTAGTCAGAGTCAGCTCCTTCCAAATATGTTTCATTTAATTTTTTTAAGAAATCCTTGTATTTTATTCTCTAAGTTAAAAATTCTGCAGAAAAGAGTTTTTTCCGAAGACTGTTAAAAGAACTTTATCATTTAACATTCATAAATATACCAGTTAATGGCAGACGTGGTGAGTGTGTATATTGAGGATAGTCATGCTTTCTATTCAAATATTCCTGTTTGAACCATTATTGATGTTGGTTATTGTATTCATGTTGAACTATTCCTTTATCCCAATTCTAACTATGAAAATATGTGCAGTAATTTAATTATTCTTTCTATACCCCTTAGGACAGGAGTAGAAAAGCTTTGGCCATTGGCCGTGTCTGGCTGAACATCACTCTGGTCACTCTAGCCCAGCCTGGGTGGGTCCTTGTGACCATGCTCATGGTGCACAGTGCTGAGCGTACCTCTTGGAGAACTGCCCAATGCCATTAATTAGCTAATTGTAGATGATAAAATGCCCCAAATGCTTTCACCAATAGATGGTCTGCGTTTGACCAGACCAGGACTTCAAAGTGGGTAGAACCCTTGGTTTCTTTTTCTGCTCCTTCATCTGTCTCTTAGTTCTCTCTTGCAGTCCCCTGACACCCTCTTCTGCGTATGACTTTCTCCTTAATCCTTGTGTCTGATGCTCTTTCCCTGTCTTTTATCCATGTCTTTGTCTGTGGTTTCTTCTTATAGCCCTTCCCATGCATCTTTCTTTTCTTAATCTCCCCACACATCACTAGGGGAGAACCCTAGCTGGCTACAACTCGCAATGGAGTCACGTCTTTTCAACACGTATTTCTGATTTAAACATTAGGTTTTGCTGCTTCTGCATGTTTCTCTCTCACAATCAGTAAACATATCTCCAAATAAAAGTAACTCAACTAAAGGAGGGGGCTCTTTCTACCTATGTTCTAGCAAGGGACTGAGTGGCTATCCTCAGAGATGACTCAACGCTTTGGAGAGGAAGACAGCCGTGAATGAGTCTGCCTCACCGCAGGGCCAGCCATCTGTCGGCTCTTCTCCTTTGCATCATTGAAGGAAAGGACAAGAAACAGTGTAATAGGCCACCTATCTATGAGAGGACAGTGTAGGAAGAACAGGCAGTGAATTTCAAAACCTCGATAAACCAGGACTACTTCTGTCTCCACTCCGCTGACGGGAGCAAGATGCTGCATATGTGAATTTGGTGGGAATTTCTACGGGAAAATGTTTTTGAATCAAATCTCTGAAAGGTCATGGATGACAGATTTCCACCAGCCAATAATTTGGCACACCTATACCGAACCACTTAACATCAGAATCCCAGAATATGGCACACAATAACGTGTGCCCTTTGCCTACCCTTCTAATCATAGTTATGTAAATGGTGAGGATAAAATGCAGAACTTAAGAACAGCTCACACTGGTTGTGAACTTCATAGTTTGTAAGGATCTTTCACATCAGCTTCTCATTTGAGCCTCTACAACCTCACCATAGAAAGGGAGGGGGGAGAAAACAACCCACAAGCAAACAAACAAAATCTGAGTCTTGGATTGCTGAAGACATGGACCCAAGGTCGCACGGCTGGCTGATGGTTGAGCCAAAACTGAAGCCTGGGGCCTTTTCCCTTCCCCCTTCCCACTCCACTCACAAAAATGCTATAAAGTGTCCAAGCTGTGCCACCAGGGAGACAAGACGTGATAGAGAGCGTTATCTTTTTGGAAACTGCAATCCCAAAGAATGTATTCTGTGCTTTACATTTTGTCATGTCATTTCAGAGGCACATGTTCTTATTTGCCCTGGTTTTGCTATAAAACAAAATGTAGAATTTTCAACAATCCTGTACCTGGTAGTAATGCAGTCTTAAAAACAAAATTTCTATACTTAAACCTCTTTTAACAATACTTCTAATGATAGTCTTTCTCATTGTGTCGAAGGAAACGTTGAAGGTGACTTCTTCCTCTCTCTTTCTCAAAAAGGTACGGCAGACTAGTCATTTATCTAATATCCTGTTTCGGTGTCGGCGTCACCGGTGTCGTGGTGGCATTTGCACCCAATTTCCCTGTGTTTGTGGTCTTCCGCTTCCTACAAGGTGTGTTTGGAAAGGGGACATGGATGACCTGCTACGTAATTGGTAAGACATTGCTACGCCTCCGTGTCTCTGACAGCCAGGGACAGGTGGCTGGGCGGTGCCGGCCAGTCAGCCCTCCTGGGGCTCCTATGCGGAGGCTTGGCGGCTGCCACAGTAATGATCTCTGCAAATAGGAAGGTGCGGGGGTGAGATTCTGACTCTTGGGAAACTAAAACGCCACCTTGCCAAATATGGACTATCACAAAGTACTTGGGTGAACCACTTTCTAGCACAGCCATACCACTAGCACGTAATATTGCTTTGCTTTATCAGAGATTAATTTTTATAAAAATTTCAGCAGTTCTTGAAACATTTTTAACGCATTTTCTGTGTATATCTGTGATAGGGTTTGAGATGACATCCCTGTGTTCTCAAATATTATTTCTTAATTCTATTCCTTTTGTTCAAGTGGAGAACTTTTTACCGTGGAGGAGATCTGACCTAAAAATGAGAAGCTCATTTGTGAACCTTTGCTCTCTTCCGTAACTAGAAAGTTTGACCTTCTGGGTATGAAAGAAAGAAAACTTTCCTGTTGTTCTTTGTTCATTTTACTGGGAGAAGTCCTGGCTGCTACTTTGGTTCTGTCTCTAGTGATATCCAGAACCAGCTACCTACTCTAAGAGTCACAGTGGATTTGTGAGCAGGGAGATGCAAAAGCTCCTTTTCGATTATTGCTCCAGATCGTTAAGCTTCTAGTCCCTTCCATTACTGCTACACAATCTCTCCCCAAGCAGTGCCCACTTTGGGGACACTTTGAAGATCTTTTTATGGGCGGGGAAGGAGAGAGTACTGGGAGGTTGCCTGTCGCTGGCTGGGGCAGAAGGGATAATTTTGGAATATGAAGCGTTTTTAAGGAGATCTGAGTCTAGGTGAATTTTCAAAGTTGTGATCTTAGGGCACAACTAAGATAGCATATCGGAATAGAATTAATGACAAATAGAAATGGATGAGTTGGGGGGGTGGAGGGGGGAAGGATGCCAGCGGTAAAATTCTCCATGTGATTTTTAAAGAAATATCACATAAATGGAAAGTCCAACACCGTGGAGAGAATTATCACTTGATAGAAACCATGTGGTGATCTTGAAAAAATTATTTGTAGAATTATAATGCTCATAAATAATCTCCTAAAGAGACTATAATATGTACATCTTTAGAAATACCGTGATAGAAATCTAGCCAATTTATTCTAGTTCTGTGTTGATAAAATAGTCATCATTTAAGCTTTCCTAAAACCAACACATATGTTCTTTGTATACCCAGAAGAGTGCTGGGCTAGGTGTGTGGGATGAGCGTGGTACGTGCTTGCCAATTAACTGGCAGAGAAGAGAGTGAGCAGAAAGCATGGCTCCAGCATGTATGGAAGACTTGGTACCTTTAAGAGTTCTGTAGCATTCTAGCAATGCCGATGGATATGACAGATGTAACATCTCTGTTTGTTTATTTTGGAACTGATCTCGACCTTCCCTAACCTCTGTGTTTGTTTTCCTTCAGTAACGGAAATAGTAGGTTCAAAGCAAAGGAGAATTGTGGGAATAGTGGTCCAAATGTTCTTCACCCTTGGAATCATAATTCTCCCTGGAATTGCCTACTTTATCCCAAATTGGCAAGGGATCCAGCTAGCCATAACGCTGCCCAGCTTTCTCTTCCTCCTTTATTACTGGTAAAGTGGTTTTGGTCATATTGAATTTATTCTTATTCCACAGAAATGTAGAATCTGCACTTCTAAACCACCATAAAAATGAAAGCAACTAAGGAGATTTCCTAACATCTCCAGAGTGACTATGGGCTTTGAGTATTTCTAGAGAATTTGAGAATTTATAGAGATTATTGTTAGACTAATAGTTGTTATTAACATAAATTAATAAAGTACCCAAACAGAAAATCTAAATAGAGTATTAATTATGTTTTGTTATTTTGTAATATCTTCATGAACACTAGAAGGCAACAAACCATATCTGCCAATATTTCAACATGCAAATTAAATGCAATGAAATAGATTTGCTTCTCTGTGTGTTCTATTAAGCAAATTAATATTATTTAGGAATCTTCTGAGGAATAAAGAAATGTTAAGAGCATGAGAAAATTAAGTTATCAAAAAACTACAGGTTATGTGCTTTTGACTCTTATTGTAGTGAATGTATTTTGATCATTCCTCTAATTTAATTTTAATATATGGGACAATCAGTTTACATGAATTGGATCTTCACCTCTTCCTAAATGCTCATTATACCCCAGTTCTCTTCATATGTGTAATCGAGGACACTGTGTTCTAGGACAGCCTGGGTTTACAAGAGCAATGCATTATTGATTATTTTTATTATGACCAATGATCTAGTTATCAAGGGAGCACTTTTCCCTTCCATTATAAATTTTCTGAGATAATCTATGTTGCAGAGAGCCTAAACTCTCAATCTCCTAAACTTGTACCTAATTGCAAGATCCATTTTGATAGAGAAACTCAAGTCGTTAACTTTTACGTTTTGAAATTACTAGATAAAACTCAAAAAAAGTCCTCTTCTTGCCAGGGTGGTTCCTGAGTCTCCCCGCTGGCTGATTACTCGGAAGAAAGGAGATAAAGCATTAAAAATCCTGAGGAGCATTGCCAAGTGCAATGGGAAATATCTCTCACCAAATTACTCAGAGGTAATCTTATTTATTACTAGTAACAAGCATTGTTGAAGTGGGTGAATTGATTTGTCTCTTATGTACATATTATCAAAGAGCTGACTAAATCGTTTTTAGTTTGACTTTAAAAAGGGAGGGGAAAAAAAACGCTTGGGGAGAATCACAAGGTGCATTAAAGAAGACATGGTTATGGAATTGTGATAGCACCAGAGTGAAGGTCAACTGGTCCCTTGGTCCATGTTTCAATAGTTGCACCACGTTCCTTGAATTATTATACTTTACTTACCATAGCCCCGTACTATGAAGTCATTCATTCATCTTAATTTGCACAAACTATAAATCTTTTCTTGACATTCAGGGTAGTCTAAAGATTTGTCTTTAAATGTAGTCTTGGAAATACTAGTTATTTGAGAACATGAGCAACGATGTAATATTCAGCCTTTAGACTTACATGTGCTGCTAGCCTACCTTCCCTCCCTCCCTCATTTTCTTCCTCCATTTTTTCTTCTTCTTTTTTCCAGCAAGGCTTTTTGGGTGCTTCTGTATCACTATACTGAGAGAAATGGTAGGGACTCAAGTTCATTCTTTGCTCTTTGGAAGATTTGCTATGCCTTTGGAGACATACAGATATATCTGAAGCAACACCTGAATAATTAGAGAATAATAGATAAAAATACATAGCAATGCTTTATGCAAAGACAAAGTAACAGAGGGATTATTATAAAATGAATATTAGAGAATAATTTTTGGAAGATATGAATTTTTGATAAAAACCTTGAAGAGTATTAGGTTGCTAACATCAATTTTTTTTTTTTTGTAGCACTCATTTGGTTTTGATAGAACATTCTGATAAAAAACAAGCTTTGTTGGTTTTCTTGTCACATCCCCAACCTCCCAGAACTTGGCCAGAGATATTTGGATTTCTACCTTTTTCCTTCACTCTTACATTCAGTGGCAAGCAGTAGCCTCTGTGTTTATAGAGGTTTCAACTGACCAGTCAACTATTGGATTATAATGATGTACCTTGGGGTTTACAGATCATACACAATGTGGTAAAGATAAAACATGACCTGTTTTAACCATGAAGATGAGTTGATCCTTGTTCTTTGAGCACATATGGGCTGTGGATTCCTTTTAGAGAAAAAATATCCTGCTGCCCTCTCCTCTTGCTCTCATCACATAAACCTTGTCTTCACAACTGGATCAGATGTATGATAATCTGCACTCAGTTTTAATAGTCAAATAAATATTTTTGCTCTTTGTTCAGCAGTATCGCAAAGACGTTGCACATGTAGTCCCAAAGCTAAGTATATGTCAGATTGACATCAAGTTTTTAAAAATAAAGAAAAAACAGTGTGTGCTGATGGCTTATGAAGGCAAATGCCACTTAACTAGGCATGTGGTATATTATTGTGAGTATTGCTGAGAGGCCATGGGATGATTCCCAGAAGCAGCTGCTCTTACATGTCCGCTGGTGTCTAGTTCAACGCTGCTCCTCTAGACCCACAGACCCGCTTTGAATTCATGAGCACTGTGGAGACATTTCAATGGGGAAGCAGTTCAAGGCTCTACATGGTTGTTCTTGTGAAAGATCATGAACGGTGGATCCTGTGGCTTCCAAGACGTGTTAACTCTGGTTTTAAGCAGTTAGATGATCCCCATTTGAAAGTCAGGTTTGAAGCCAGACATGAGTTTAGCACCTGAGCCACCACTATCCATGATGATTCCATACTGTGATTGGCTGATAAGTCTCTTTGGTCTTTAGTCTATAGGTTCCTGTTCTGTTCTTTTCTTTTCCTTGAAACCTTGGGGGTAAAGAATACTAGGGTTTCTTTCTGGCTTTTTTTCTGTAGAATTTTCTGCAGTCTAAATTTGGTTGATTACATCCTTAGGATCCTTTAACATGACCCTCTGTCTCTTGTATTCCCTGTCAATCGGTAGGTAGATCTAGAGCTAAATCAGGTTTAGGTTTGATACTTTTGGCAATCCTCCTTTGTAAATGGCTTAGTACTCTTCCATTAAGAGACCCCTCCTATCTGCCCGTCTCTTCTTTTGTGGCGTTAGCTACCATTGATCATCATTGCCTGCATATATTAATTCACCAGAGGTTGTAAATGACAATATTGATAACATTCCCATTTTATCATTATGTCTTCGTTTGTTACTGGAACACTTACATAAAGACTAACTTCTCCCATCAATTATTTGGTGACTCTGAGATACAGTTCTTACAGCTTCTTTGCTCCTTAGTACAATGAGATTTTCCAGGCTCATCTTGTAGGGTCTCACTCTTGGAATCACCTACTTCTCAAAGGGTGCTTTGAGTTTTGAAACAAATGTCTTCAAACTGAACCTATCCATCTTCAGCCTTTTAAGATTGTACAACATAAGCAGAAAAGCAAAGTATTATCTTCAAAAAGAGAAGGAATTAACATTTCAGTTTAAAGCCCCTTGCTAATAGCAGAATTCAGTCAAATTATAGGCCAAATCATAATTTTCTATTTCAGAGATCCCAGTGTTCCCACAAAGAATAATAACGTGCAAATTACCTCTTTACAGTACTCAGAAGTACTGACCAATAGTGCGGGAATTTTTCTTGAGCCCCAACTCCAAAATCAATCCTATTATGGTTTCTGTGCGTCACTATCAATTACTCATGTTTTGGTGACTCAACTAACTAACTAATTGACCAAATCGCTATTAGGGTCATCTTGAAACCTTATGCTTACATAGTCACTTCAACCCTTTTGCAACCTTTTGCTGCCTTAGCTGGTATCCCCCCTCTCTGAATATAACCTCAAGGGCCCCCATGCTCAAGTCTGATTGTCCAGTGCTCTGCCTTCACTTTTCAGAGAACCTCTTTTCAGTAAATCCTGACTTTTGGAAGAAGTTATTATCATGTAAGTTACCGCATCCTCTAAGACTGGTCCAAATTCCCATCTCATCCTAAGGGTGCACATCACAGGTTGCAGTGAAGCTAGAATGAATTGGAAAGAATCTACCTGATGCACATGGGAGGCCTGGCAGTGATGCTGTCTTCCTTAGCCACCTCCCAAACCCAGCCTGTTCCATCCCTGGCACCAGAGAGCCTAGTCTATTTTAGGGGGGATCGAAAGACCTAGCTTAAAATGATGTTCTATATTATAGAAGAGTACCTAAATTCACCATAAAATAGGGCTACACCAGTCCCCTGGGCTTTGTGAATGGAAGGAGGATGTGGGAAGAAATAGGTGGATTTCATCACAATATTCAACCAGGTGGGTTATTCTGAGGGTTGGCTGTCCAGTAAATAATCTCAGTTATATTTCATATGGATGTTACTCATTTTGTGGGCAAATAAATTCTGGCTTTCTGTCTCACTGGTCCCTAGGCTTCCATTTGCCAAAATTCCCAGCTAGCTTCTGACTTTGTTGAAGCCACAGCTAGAAGCTAGAAACACAGGTGATGAGAACATCAGGTTCTCTGAATATACCAACAGTGTAACTATTAGTCACTGATAAGAAAAGTCCAAAAACGTAAAACCAATGCAAATGAGGCAAGTGGGTGGGACTTAGAGTAAGTTGAAGAAATGTAGAAAATGGAAAGAATCAAAGTATATAGAAACCAGAGAGAATCAAAGGATGGGCTGGGTGTCAAACACTAGGCAGTGACCCAATGCAGAAGGATACTTAGCTTAGACTCGTTCACGGGTGCCTTTGCAATGTTTAGGGCACACTTGAAAAAATAAAACCAAACTATTGGCAAGTCTACAGTCCTTACAGCCCAAGCACAACTGTAGTGCAGCAGTGTGTCCTGATGCCTCCAGAGCGTCCACAGGCGTCCTTTGACCCGGGGAGCGTGTCGGTGATTACACTGCTTCCTGCCTTGGCCATCTCCGCAGTTTTGTTCATAAGGCAAAGTTGTTTCATGTTGCACTTAAATTTCTCTTTGGCTTCGGTTTGATGTTACTTCCTGGTACCTGCAGTGCACGTGTTCTTGCCTCACACCTGGTAAGATACCAATCAATCCAACTTTCCACGCTCATCCAGTAGACACATAGCAGCACCGTGTGTATGACTGAACGGTGCACTGAATGGCAATGCTGGTCTGAAGAGATGGCCATTGCCCTAAAAACTGAATGTGTATTTCTCAAAATAAATGAGAAAGTGGGCAAGTATTTAAGAGTGCTTAGACTTTTGCTTGTAGTAGACTAGGTCTATGGGTAAGTAGTGGAGAGCCGGGATTGTTGCTCAGTGAACTTTTCTCATCACGAAGTGGTACTATCTGTGATAGATGCGTTCTTGTTCCCAGCTCTTCACCCCTCTCTGTGGGAGGATCCCATACACACCCCCACCCCCGTGGCCGTGGGACTTGCAGCAATGCTCCTCTGGAGGTGGATAGATTCCCCCCACTGAGTCAGGCTGGGCCTTCTGAATTGATGGCCCGAGGTACCAGTTTAGAGCAGAAGCTGTAAATGCATTTCTGACAGCTCTCTTGCCCTTTCCATTTGCCACAAGAACAGCATATCCTAAATTGGTGGTGTTCCTTCAGTGTGGGACTCAGAATGAGAAGAGCCACAACTTGGAACAGAGCTGCAGAAGCTGACCTATAGCCGCCATATGGAATATGGCCAAGAAATAACTGTTTTCTCAGTAAACTAGTCTGCTAAATGTGTCTCAGCATGCTGCAGAGATTGGAGGGTGTTTGTTTTTGCAGCCAAAGCTAACTAATGTAGCTGATCATAATGGCATTGTTTTGATTGCCAGGGTAGGGTTTAGTGATTCAACACATTTTTGGTTGTTGAGATGACAGAGGAAGGGGGTCGTTTAGATTATTGTTTAAAATATACACATCCTCCCCCTCATCTCCATTGGACGAAAATACTTCTGGGTTCAAATGAGATTAGGCATGCCAATGTAACTTGCTTTGGTCCCATGGTAGATGGAACATCTGTCCTGCCCTTTGATTTTGAGCTTGACCATGTGAGTTGCTTTGGCTGATGGTGAGTTACCACCAGACGTGATGCAGTAGAATCTTGAAATGTGCTGTGTGGTTGGGCTTGCTCTCTGCACTTCAGCCATCACCATGAGAAGAATATTCCCAGGCTTGCCTCCTGGCCCCAGAGGAGGCTGAGAGGCATTTGGAGTAAGCTTATTTAGCAAAACTTCCCCAAACCTAGATCAGCAGTCTCTCAGCCAACCCACAAACGTATGAGCTAAATGAATGTCTATTACTTTATGTCACTAAGATTGATGGTTGTTATGCAGCATTATTTAATTAATATACTGGCTAAATAGCTTTTGTCGCTTACTGATCCAGGTTATACAACTACATAGGTAATAACTGTGGCTGTGGTTTTGCTTTCATTTTTTTTTCCAAAGGATTTTACAAGCCCTTATCCTAAAGATCCCTCTCCTCCGCTACCCTCCACTTCTTGTCTTTGTGTGGGATATGTTCATGGAAAAGAGTATGTTGCAACTCAAACAAAGAGCCTCTAACAGGATAGAACTGAGTAGGTCCATATTTGTTGGTGATATTGTTGTTCTCTGTTGGCCTAACAAACCTATAAGGCTTGACCATAACTTCCCTATTTTGATGATATACCTATATTGTTCATAGCTAATCTATAACTTATTAAAATATAAGTACTGGGTGTTATGTTGGTACCAGTAATGCATAAACACACTCGTGGGTGGTTTCCCTGGTGGCATGTTTAGATAACATCAAGAACTGACATTTGAGCTTTCTAATCCCAAAGGGTCATCATCCATGATCCCACTTTTAGATAAATATATAAGAAATAGAAAATAGAAAAAGATTAAACCTCATTAGATAGTGTTAGGCTAAGTTTTAGATTACCTCACTTACCAGAGAGACGTCCAACTCTTAATAGCTGCCATCTTTATTATACTATAACGAACTGTCATGCAGACACCAATATGTCTATAGAGAGGGACTTTCCAGCTTTGGGAATGTCTGTTTATGACATTCCCTTTTAAGGGGAGATTTTTATAAACATAATTTTTGTTCTTCCAAAGAAGGAACCACACCATGATTCTGGCTGTCATGAAGCCCATCTGGGGTGTGGTTTTCAGTCCAATTATTGTACTGTCTTTGTTAATGCTATGTTTAATTACCATCTCAGGCTTGGGATAGAACACTGTCTTCACTGAATTTATTTCAAAAGATCCAGAAAAAGTAACTCAGGCCCAGGCAGTGCCCAAGGGTGGCTCCAGTCCAGTTCCCGTGTCAAGAGCTGGAAAGGTGTGAGTCTAGAAACTAGTGAAGGATATTGGACAGAAAGTCACTGGAAACTCATACAGTGCTTTCCCTTAATAGGATTAAATCTTCATTCTTTGACATCACACAGAATAAATGGTGCTAATCCTCCCAGCAAAGCCATCATCCTCAAAAATGACATATAAAAAATTATTACTGTCTTATGCATGCTACCACATTAGCTTTCACGTAGAATATTCTTGAATGCATAAAAAATGACAGGACATGGGGCATCTGGGTGGCTCAGTTGGTTAAGTGCTCAACTCTTGATTTCAGCTCAGGGTTGTGAGATCGAGCCCCATGTCAGGCTCCGCACTCAGTGCTGAGTCTGCTTGGGATTCTCTCTCTCCCTCTCCCTTTGCCCCTACCCCTACTCATGCACGTGCCCATGCTCTCTCTCTCTCTCTCTCTCTCATAAATAAATAAATAAAATCTTTAAAAATGACAGGACACTTCATATAGCTAAAACGAACCTTTGGAGCTGAGAGTTAATAGTACTCTACCTAAATATATTTTCGTAAATAGCCTGAGTGCTACAAATGGTCTATATTTAAATGGATTATTTGTTTAGTTCCCACATCTTTAACTTTTAAAGAATGTTACAATATTACATAAAACGGGAAATAATGCTACAATTAAAAAGCCATAAAAACAGTACTGATGGACTTTTGAATCCAGAGTCAGCTCCTTTGCCAAGCTGGTGATTAAATAGCAAGTTCCTTCCACTAAAGGAAATTCTGCCTAAAATCTTCCAGGTCAGTGGACTCTCATTTAACCCATACAAATACTGAGGGGAAGATGTTCCAGGGCATCATGTGGCTTTAATTGAACTAGGAATCCAAGTGACCTATCTCTTGCGGAATGAGATTACAGCCTTGGAGTGGGTGAGGCAGATTTTCAGGGCACCTCGCCCAAAGAGCAGCATCTCGAGTGAGGAACCTTGGAGAGACAGGGTCTTCCTCCTCTCCCAGTCCCTCACGCCCACCTTCCGGAGTCCCTCTTAAAATAATTGGGCCATATACCTTTGTCAGAATCCTAATTACTTCACTTAAATACAAGTTAAAGCTTGAAAACATCCATCAGAAGTGTGAGAGGAAAGCACGCCACATTACTGTGACATACACTCCGTGTGTTCAATCCCACCCATCAGTCCTGGTGTCTGATGACCTATCACTCATGTGTAATGGGATCTACAGAACCCAGGACCCTGGACTCGGGTGGTGACTTGTAGGGAGACTAGCTGTCCCCGTATGCCCAGAACTGGGGGGATTCCTGGGAACTGGGAGTTTCAGAGCTGAATCTGAGAAAGTCTCAGGCAAACTGGGACAAGCTGCTCAGTCCTCACCTTCCTGGCTGTGCTCAGAGGAAGAGGCAAAGGTTTACATTTGTGAGTGCCACATTTGCCTGCTTGCCCATGGACCCTGATGCCTGTGAGGGATTCCTAGTCTCACTAGAGGATGGGCTCCTGTCCTTGTGCAAAGTCTGATGCAGGCTGCCCCCCCTGGGGCCTCTCTCTTCCTAACCCCTTCTTCAATCCCTAGTTTCTTTTCTCTGTCTATATTTTTTTAACTTTTAACTTTTACAGTCTTTATTTGAAGTCCCAACATGAAATGATATTCCTTAAAAAAAACACGCCGCTTTATTGACATCTGATAAACACACAAAACATGCACATATTTGATTTATTCAACTTGCTCACACCCCAGCTTCTATTCTAATTCTTAATCTGATCTTGAACCCTAGCCTGTTTGACTGGGGCCCCGGCCCCTGCTTAATTTCTGCCCTTTTTTCTCCTGAAAATAGGATCCTACAGCTTATCCCTTCACTCATCCACTGTCTGAAAGCTAGATGCTGCATTCTCTTGATGACTGGTACCTGCTCTTTCTAGAGACTGCTGCTCCTAAGAACCCCTTCTCCAGATGTGTCCCAGCCCACAGATAGCAGTGCTGGCCCATGGACCACCCACGTGTGCCCTCCCCTGCACTGGCCTCTCCACCTGCAGGCCCTAGTCTCATTCATGGCCAGGTGCAGAGCCACAGCCCCTTCCATTCACACTTGACCTGCTCTCCCTACTGCTGAGATTCCAGCAAACCTTCCAGGCAAGGTTCTGTGGATGATGATACTGGGGGAGAGCTCCAAGCTTTACCTGGTGACATTCAGAGTCATATCAACTAGCCATTCATTAGTTATATAATCTGGGAATCATGGTCTCCTCCCTTTTTCCTTCTCAAAGGCTGATCCTTGCCCTTGAGAGCAATGGTCCTCCCCTTCCAGCCCCAGCACCCTGTGGGATGCAGAGGAGTATTTGCCTCCTTCTGTCTAGCCCAAGCCCCAGTGGCATTACAAACAAAATTAATTAAAATATAAAACAAGATGAATAAACCGCACAGGCTTATTCTGTTCTGTTAATATTGGTAACCCTCTTTTGTGGGCATTGTGGCAATGCTTAATTCAATTATTTTAATTCTGGATCTCTCTCTCATAGAATAAGGGAGTGGGTTTGCTTTTGCTTTTTCTTTTTCAAGCATTTGCCAAGGGAATGGCCCTCTAATACTGTCTTTGAAATGTTCATGCTCTATCTGGGCAAGAGAGAAAGATGGTCAGCTTTTCCAAGTGTTTTGTTCCTTGGCCATTTGGCCCATTCTTGTGTTTTTGGCAAAATCAGTTTCTGCAATCCAAATTGCTGTGCTTCCCTGCTGTGAATAAATGAGAAAATACTAGCTCTTTGTGAAAGTGCTTGCTGCCTCGGAGGCGATGATGAGTACAATGTGCAGAACCCTGCGTATCCAGCTCCTTGGCAGGGATTCCTGGACGCTATTCCTAATCCAGAGCTGCTGTTACCATGACAAAACTGCTTGCTCCATCTTCGTCCCACCAGGAAGATTGCCCTTGTTTATGAAATAATCCTAAGAAAAGAGATGCAGCCTGGGGAGCAGGTGAAATCACTTAAACTCTGCAGGGCCACATTGATGTACACAGATGTGCTCCTTTACTACAGAGAAACACTCAGGAAATGGGGCTGAATAGTAAAGGAGAGAGCACACAGATCCCTTTGTCTCTACCCCTCGAGGTCCCACCCAGGAAGATGGTAATAAAGATATCAGGTGCTAGATTTTTCATGGGATAACTCCTCCCTCTCCTGAGAGGGCACCCAGATGGCCGGATGATGAACACTGGTCATGTTGCCATAGCAACACTTCTTCATGTGGGTGCAGATGCAAAGGGGACTAGGTCCACACACTCCAGAGATGGCTAGATTTCTTGTTTTGGAACAAATAATATGGGCCTGTGCTGTTTTCTCTTTTTCTTTGAATTTGGTGCTATTGAAGGGGGACCTGATTGAGAAGAAGCCTTCCTTCTCCACATGGTGAACACACCCTTCTTAAGGTCTTAAGGTGGCTGGGTAAAGGAAGACTCAGAGAGTGGAGAAGTCTTTATGTCCTCCCCAGGAGACACACAAGGGGAATGTTGACGAAAATGGCCAGAACCAAGGACACTTTTTCTGCTAGAGGAAACTTTCCTGTTAAAAGCAAAACTTTGTTACCTTGTCTAGTAATAGGCATAGAGGGCGACCAGATAGAAAATCTTGATGAGCAGGGTTGCTAACACACTCCTGTCACCCAGCAGCTGTAACTTTAACCCCATAGTTGATGGGATGATCATATGGCAGTCTGTCCCAATGGGTCACAGATCCTTGGGGACCATGGAGTTACTGCGAAAGTCCTCAAACCATTTGCAACCAAGCCTTGTCTGTAGAGTGAGTTAATAGGTCTTGGATAAATATGTATTATTTTTTCAGAATGAAGGTAGATGCGATTGTTATTAATAATGACTAATGAGTTGAAATGTGTTATTAAGTTCATAGTAAATTTATGTCATTATGTAGTCTCAATGAACAGAAATTAAAAGCACAATTCCTATAATGTGGGCAACTGTTATATTATTTGGCATTAACCAGAAGTCCTCATACTCAAGAAAGGTAAGAGTCACTGATCTGTCAGCACATGTAGGATTAGTCTCCATCTGTTTAACAACTATTGCCTGAGAGTGCCTGGGTGGCTCAGTTGGTTAAGCGACTGCCTTCGGCTCAGGTCATGATCCTGGAGTCCTGGGATGGAGTCCCACATTGGGCTCCCGCTTCTCCCTCTGACCCTCTCCCCTCTCATGCTATTTCTCTCTCTCTCTCAAATAAATAAATAAATAAATAAATAAATAAAATCTTAAAAAAAAAAACTATTGCCTGAGCTTTCACAGTTAAAGTTGTATGATGTTCTCAGGAAAAGCCCAAGGACCTCTTCACAAACAGAATTCTTGACAACTTCCAAGATTCATTCATTTTTTTGATTCAATAAAGTAAACTCAAGTTCATTATATTCTACTCTTTCACTGACCTATGGACAAGTCCTACATGTTAAGTAGGAAGAATTGAGTAACTGGGTGTACAACTGCCTTACTACCTCTCAAAGGTGAATTCTTTTTTTCTTTCCTGCTTACATTTCTGAACCAATACACCACTAAGGGTTTAGATCTTGAGGAAGACTGAGGAAGGCTTATTGAGTGAATGCTCAGCATGATTATTTTTGTGGCACAGAGTGCAATAGAGCATAAGTACTTACCCTCATGTTTTGATCATTATGTGTAGTATCCAGGCTTAAATAGTTGTCTTTGAGAACTTAGACAAATTTTACTAAAGATAATTGAAGTATTCACTCTGCCATTTATGACAGTTTATGTGCTGTATTTATACAGGCTGCTCTAAAATTATCAAGGGACAGAATTTTTGATGGCAGTTGAGTGAACTAGAGGGTCTACTTCATGTAGTATTTTTTTACCATATCATTTCTTCCTAAGTTCTGTAAACTATTTGGTAGGCTTTGTTCCCTAAAAATAACCAGCTTCTTAAGTTTAACAAGTCATCGATCATATCAATGAAAATATTTTTCACATTACAAAGTGAATCACAGAATGTTGTATTTGGTGGTCATATGTTTAGAAAAATCATTTAAGGTTAATTGATGTGAAGCTGGCCCAGAAACAAAAGGGCACTGACTCACCTGGTGTAGCAGGGGCTCATTTTCATTTGTACATCCATTAGTTGGCAAACAGTTACTGAGTGCTGTGTTCAAAACATCTGCTTTTAAACAACCTATGTATAATATTCACTTTCAAAAATGTCTCTTGACATGCATTTAAGATGCTTTGTATTTTTTCCAATTCTTTGTGGTTGCTTTTCTTTTTCTTTTTTCTTTTATGAGCTGGCAGTTTCCTCTACTAGTTTCCTCTACTAGTTCCCCACAATTTCCTCTACTAGTTCCCTAAGTGTACAACTATACTCACTTTCATCATATAGGAAAGAACTAAATCTAAGTTCTTACCATTTAAAGTTGAAGAACAGCTTAGATCTCATGTGCAGTATTTGGAAACCATTTCACTGTGTTTTCGTTTTGATTGCATTTGTTTATAAGTACACAGGTATTCTAATTGGATCTCAATCAGTTCATCTGTTAATGATGAAAACTAACCTGTATATTTGTTGGCATATAATAAAGCAATTCATAGTTAAAATTAGGGTAAATAGTGAATGCAATCTAACATTAATGCACCTTACTATGGTCCAGAGTCAATCCATGAGACTGAACATACTTCACTATCGAAAACCTCCAGAAACAGAATTCCAGGGATGGCATGTGCCACCTGTTCATGGCTCGTACATAGAAGCATCTCATCCCTCTCTAAAGATTGTTCTGTCTTGAACAATAAAGGACATACCAATGATAAATAAGTAACTGTATGCAAAAATATTTTGCAAATCAAGAAAGGGGAGCTGCCTGCAAATTCCAGAACACACCAAGGATCGTGATATTTATTAAGGTGCAATTCAACTAGTCTTTTAACTGCTCAGTTGTACTTGACATTCATCAGAGAAGTTTCTCAGCATTCCCTGATGCAAGCAAATAAACATGAAACTAAGGATTTTCTGAGGTATAGAAGGAAGGCAGAATTTGGATATTGGGAAATGTGGAAGCACTGAAAATGCACAAAATTCCAAAATGGCCTCAACATGACTCTGCTGGAGATTGTTTTGGTTATTGTCATTTCTCTTTGAGTACAGAGTTGACTTAATCATGCCTCTCTGTGCATGGCACAGCCATCACTGGGCTGTGCAAGGCTCCTCTGGTGTTTCATTTTATTTTCCCTTCCTTCTCTCTCCCATGTCCCTTCTCAACAGGTTCCCAACAGAATGTGCTTTGATATTTATGTGCCCTTAAAAACTAGAGCTTGTTGTATGTGTGTGTTTAGGTAACATAAATGGAATTGTGCTGCTCTAGATCTTGCTTTATTTCTGAATTTTTCATGCAGCAATATGTTTTAAAACATGTTGATCTAATTAGATCCAGTCAGAATATCTTTCCACCGTCTTGCTCACATGTGAGTGCTGTGTGGTTTTCATCAGTACCATCTGCTGTGTTTCTTGTCTCCATCCTTCTAATGACAAGCACCTGGGTTGTTTCCAATCATCATCATACGTGTCCCTTTGGAATCTTTGTGAGGTTCCTCAGGGAGTTTAATACCTAGAAGTGGAACTGCTGGGTCCTGGGATGCATGCAGGCTTAGTGTGCTGAGTAATGCCAGATTACTTTCTGTGTACACCCTGTGAGCATCCCATTTGTCCACATACACATTTGGTATTTTCCGATCTTCTAATTGGGCCAGGCTCCTGAATGTTTTAAGTTGCACATCTGCTTACTAGTAAAATTCAGCATATCTTCGTGCATCTTACTTTACTGTTTGGCTCCTTCTCTGTGGATTGCCTTGCCACATCCTTGCCCATGTATATTGGATTTTCTGGTATTTGTCTCCTTCAATTTATAGAACCTCCTTTCATGTTTTGAATACCACCCCCTTGTTGGTTCTAGACATTGCAAGTACATTCTCCTCAGTGTTTCAGCTACTCTTTGACTTTGCCTATTTTTTTCTTCATTGAACAGAAATTCTTAAAGCCTAAACTTATTCAGTATAGGCAAATCAGTGTATATTTTTGCCTATTGATTGTATTTTGGGTTTTGTTTAAGAAATATTCTTCTACATCCAAGGGCCACAAAGATATTTCCCTATTAGCCTCGGCGTTAGCTGTCACAGTCATGCCTGAATTCATCAGGAGCCCTCCACCTTTCTGGCTGGGAAGCAGAGATCCACCTTGAATTGTTTCAATGTTGAGCCAGTTTTTTGTTTTTTGATTTGCTAATAAGTAGAGTTATCATTTATCAAGTTCCTGTTTCAGAGCCTGAATTAGTTGACCACTTAAAGCGGTCTACTATTTTTAAGGAACCCAATAATTAGTAACTCAAATATGTGCTTCTGTGCTTCAAACCTGAGCTAGGACACAGGCAGGTTGCAGGTGACCAGTGAGAATAGCACTCTTGCAAAGCTCCATATGGATGAAGAAATGGGTAATAAACCACAGCATTTAGACCACAGATTCATATACGGCTACCAGTCATCTTAAAAGATAAATATGTTTTTGTTAGTAAATGCCCCGAAGACTTATCCTCCTCTACAGCACACTTTATGATTCTGTTCATCCCTGACATGAAGCAGAAGTACTCTTCAGAGCCTGAACATCAGTAATGCAAAGGCGGGAGTGTATGATTGTTCCTCCAAATACTTCTTATTTCTTTAAGTAATGAGGTTTGCTCTCTGTGACAATAATGCCTGTTCTCTGTCTCTCTTAAAAGGAGGTGATATGTATGAGCACACTTCATAAATGTAAAAAGAGATCATGATTTTCAGACCCACCAACACCTTCATGAGATCTACCTGGGCTGAAATTTGATTTGTTAACTTTTTCTTTACCTGGGTGGCTACATAAGCTCTTAGCCTTCAACAGGATGGTCATTCTACCCAGGGTTCTCTCTGCTTCAATGTTATACTTTTTTGATTATTTCTGTGATAAATTGATTAGTGCCTATAAATTGAAAATGCAGAAGAAATAGCCCTCATTTCTTTTTAGGAGTTTTAATGGTGTGATTTTGTCAAAAGGAGTTATTGACTATAAGTAACAAACAACATCATAAAAATTGCATTTTTTCCAAATTTAAGTTGAACAGTCTAAGTTTAATTACTTCAAATAGAAATTTAGTACTTAGCATAATAAATTCCTATGAAGAGGAGGTGTGGACCAGAGGTTTTCTGGGTAAACTTGAAACTCTTTATCACTCAGGATAAGCTAGGCATTTGTGTAACAAACATTACCAAAATCTCAGTCCCTTGAGATAATAAAGGACTGTTGTCTGTGCCCCATAGGTTCACTGGGGGCTCCTCTCCTTGGAGCAGGGTCCTCACCCTATAATCCAGGCTGTTTTAGCAGCTGCTGCCTGGACTATCAGAGAAAAGAGAATTCTAGGGATTCTTGCTTTGGCAATGAAATGCTTACAAGTCCTTGGTACATTTGAGTAGGTGGCCCCACCCAATCACAAGGGGCCAAGAAGTGCAATCTTATCATGCCCCCATAATGGGGTAAGGAGGGAGGTAGGGAAGCAAAAATATTTGGCAAACAGTGCCAGCGAGTGCCACCCCATAGACCTCTTTTAAAAGAGAACAAATGATTAAGAATATGGGATTCAATCTGAGAAACACTGACTAGGGAAGATAAATGCTTTTCAATTCAAATTATTGCTGCAAAGTAGGTTTCACCTTCATCACTGGTAAAAAAATAATAATAATTTGGCCAAAGCGTAAACACAATTTTAGAAGTTGTTATGGAAAAATATAGTGGAAATTATGAAGACCCGTTTTCTGTCAGAGACACCTCAGCCGCAGGGCCCCCGGGGAGTGGAAGGAAGGCCATGCCCAGGGGAACAAACTCCAGGAGCCCAGGGACATCAAGGCAGTGGAAGGGCAGTCAGGCCTCTCCTGGGGCCAGTTCAGGGCAGGGAGTCAGACAGATGCCCTGAAGAGATCCTGAGAACCAAGTGGTTGGGGAGCACCCAGGGGCTGTGCGGGGACCCCAATCTCAACTTGCGGAGAGGCTGAGAAGGGCGGAAGGAGGGAAAAGAGGAGAGGAACACAGTCCCCTGGCACAAATACAGGAGGCTCTCTGAGAACACTGTCCTGGATATGCCCCATCGCCGTGGCCCTGGGCTCTTACGTGACAGAGCCTGATGTTGCCTGGCTGTCCTTGGCCCATACAGAAAGGGCTGCCAAGCCAGAGGAGGGGCGGGAGTGAACGCCTTACACTCACAGGCCCGGGCAGAAAGACACCTGCCAGGATATCTAACTGGGCAAAGTTGCTTTTTTACTGGCAACCTGCAAACACCTGAATGCCTGGGAAAGAGCTGGTGTAGGCAACAGCTAAGAGAACCTAGTGGCCAACATCCCCCAGCCGGTGAGGAGAAAGGCCATCTCCTAAGTCTATATCCTGTTATTGTCATGTTCAAGACCTCGTTCTGATTAAAACCATTTCTGAAGCATCCAGGAGACCCAAAGAAGTGATGCTAAGAATACGATGAGTGGAAACTTGTTGTTTGGGCTTTTATTTGTGACATATCACATGATTTCCTTTAATTCACTCATTAGCTTTTTCCCTCTCTTAAAAAAAAATCCTTGGCTACCTACTGACTTACAGATACTCAATTTGTATATTCATAGAACTAAAAATCTTGTGTATCTGAGCATGCTACTATAATGTGAGACTCTGGACATCCTTTAAAATGTGATATTTGGAACTTTTCTTTTTCAGTAATTGTCACTGACGTTTATGCCGTCGGCGGAGAGTTCCCTGACATTTTAATTCAGTCCCCTAACAGCGCATTTTGGTGTCCCCCCACCCCCCCCCCCAGGTTCTGAGCCTTTAGGGTTAGAGTTTTAGATCTGAAAGTGTATTTTCTTCTTTCTTTCTCTTTCTCTGACTTTAACACCTCTCCCCCCGCAAAAAAAAAAAACCTCTCTCAGTTTGTTTTTAAGAAATGAAGAAATGTTCCAACATGTGACCCACAGCTGCAACCCGTTAACCTTTGCTAATATTAAGTCTGCACTTTGGCTCTCTCCTGGGGCCTCTAGATG
Organism: Halichoerus grypus; assembly: GCF_964656455.1. Lineage (NCBI taxonomy): Eukaryota > Metazoa > Chordata > Mammalia > Carnivora > Phocidae > Halichoerus > Halichoerus grypus. The sequence continues at coordinate 7,834,655 of NC_135720.1, read as the reverse complement.
GATGCACTTTTCCTGTGTTGGGCAGTGTGCCTGCTTGGGGAGCGGCAGGGAGGGACGCTCTCCAGCCAACTCAAACGGATGGAATAAATATCTTCTCTGCAGAGCATCTTAACAGAAGACCTGGCTGGGCCTGAGGTGCTCTGGACTCACTCTGTCCAATACAGTAGCCACTAGCCTTGAACTGTGGTTAGTCTGAACTGAAATGAACTGTAAGAGCAGGTTTTATAGTGATTTCATAGAGCACATAAAAGATCTCGTTCACAGTTTCATATTAATTGCATGTTGAAATGGTAGTATTTTGGATAGAGTGGATTCAATGGAACATTTTATTGAAATTAATTTTGCCTGTTTATTTTTACCCTTTTTAATGTGGCTTCTGGAAAATTTAAATTGAACTCTGTAACTCGGCTATATTTTTATTGGACGGCACTGGTCTAGGTGACTGAGATTTGTTTTTAACTACTTTACTAAGCAGCAAATATTCGTCATAATTTTAATATGGACTTTTCTTTATAACATGAACTCTGTATGGTAAATATTTTATCTACTCTTGTTTCAAAGTATAATGAGGTTTTTTAGCAATTCCCAAAGCACTATGGGTTATCTGACAAATTCTCTTTTATGGATACTGGGTAGCGCTCCTGCTACCCAGAAGCTAGCCTAGGCTTTATAATGTGAAACACTTACCCTTGGACCTTCTGGTGCCGACCTTCATCTCACTGATGGGGGCGTCCATGATGTGGTGGGGTGGGGGCATGGGTACCCCAGCAGTCACCAGTGGACTTCCTCCTGCCCATCCACGTCTTCCAGCCCCTGATGCTTGTATGAAAGACCTGCAGATAGTTGAACTTTGAAGATGGGCCCTGGTCCTCCAGATCAGTGAGCCCCAAATCCCCAAGTCATATTTTATTCTCACTGGTTTCTGGAAGATTAAAGACTTCTAGAGAACAGAGCCATAGGGAACTGGTGAAACTGATTACATCACAGGGTTGGACTCAAGAACAGAGACGTGCCCCCTTCTCGTCCATGGCTTTGCTTTCCCTTGTGAAATATGGCAATGGATGAAAAACCCACCTCTTGGGAACAGCTGCAAGGCTAGAAATCCAGCCACCTGACATTGTCCCCTGCGCCCGCCCCCCTCTCCCCAGTGCCCTGGCTGGCCCTGTGGAACGTAGTCTTTCCTCTAAAACCTGAGGGACTCGTATTACCTCTCAGCCCAGGAAGAGTAAACACTAGGAGTCAGGTCTGAGGCACTACAATTCATTGACCATCAGTGCTTCTCACACGAGTCTCCTTGGATGTTGTAAAAAGGAAGATTCTGATTCCCTAATCTGGGCTAGGGTGTGTGTAATGAGCTCCCAGGTGATAGCCATCCTGCTGATTCATGGACTGTGCACATTTTGAGGAGCACGTTCGCTAAGTGTCATTTGCTTGTGGGTACATTCACGAAAAATTATCCAGCCTAAGGCCTGGGAGATCAACAGTGCTAAATTGACATTAAATATACCTGGTATACTTTAAAAAATTCAGTATAACAAGAAATCCATTCCTTAAAAAAAAAAAAAGTCACAATGAACATTCTTCTCTTTACAGAGGGACTCATGTCAGGGTATCTTTAAAAGTATCTCCCCTTAGGCATGGTAGCATCAGCTACACTTTACTAACTAAAAAGATAAAAAAGTGCCAAGTGAATCATCATCTGGAAGCAACATATCTCTGAAATGATATAAAAAAGCAATAGTAATGCTGACTGCTTCCATTATTGAGCTCTCACTGTGTGTGACAGGTGTGTGTGGATGTATAGGGGTTATCCAGTGGAATCTTCACAGTACTAGTGAAGTAAGTGTTGCTATCCTCAGGCTCCTGATGAGAGAAATAAGGTTCACAGAGTTGAAGTCATGTGCCAGTAAGAAAACATTCTAAGGAAAACCCCGTGACTCTCACCTGATCCTGGCTGGTTGTCCTTCTTGACCAGAAACCAATCCCACATCAGGGGAGCTCTTGAACACCATATTTAGAACAGATGGTAATTTATAATGTCTTTCTCTTCCTTGGCAATTTAAATGAAAATGTCAACTTGAAAAAAGGTTTCAGAAAGGCACCAAGAAGAATGGTACATGCAGCTAGATTAATCACAGAAAGATGAACAAAGTACATTTTCAACATGGGCAACATCACTGTTAACGTAACATAAAAGTCTTGGGAAAGTTAAAAGACCATTAAGAGACAGCTAGAACAAATAGCAATCAGCTCAGTTGATAAACAACAGGAAACTGACGTGCAGCTTACCTGTGAGCAACACCTTTTCCTATGAGTGGCATAACTAGGCAACAAGACTCCAAACACACAAATGTTACCATGAGCCTTTCCAGTCTTCCTTTGCTCCAAACTGAAGCAGGGAGACACCATTTAGATGACATAAACATGACAAAATATCATACCAGGCTAGATACAAAAGACAACATTCTGTATGGTTCCATTTACATGAAATTCTGGGAAAGGCAAAACTGTAATGACAGAAAGCAGATGAGGGGTTCCCAGGGGCTAAGAGTGGGGGGAGAGGGTGACTGTAGAGTCAGGAGGACACTTTCTGAGGATAATGGAGATGGTCCGTATCATGATGGTGGTGGTTCATTGACTCTACACATTAGTCAAAATTCACTTAAGTGTACGCTTGAAATTGCTGAATTCTGTTGTATGAAGGTTATATCTCAATAAAGCAAAGGGAAGTATGTATATATAATAACCTGATCTAGCCTTTCTACTCTTTTGTATCTGACTCAGAGTAAGCGAAATTTGGTAACGCTTTGGCAACAGAAAATAAACACAGCTTAATTTCAAAATACAGAGCTAGAAGTTGTTGTAGAAGAAGAATAGCTTCAGCAGCCACTGCAAATGAGATGCCAAGACTTTACTGGAGGCATTCCATCCCCAGATACGGCGTTTAGTCTCTCAAGGTCTTTGGACACCCAGAAAGTGGGTCGTCTTTCAGGATATCTGCGTCACTGTGGAGAACATGTCAGTAAATCATAAACCAGCTGGATTTATTCTTAAATTGGCAAAATACATACTTGCTTGGAAGTACTATTAATCCTTTAATTCGCTGGACAGGGAAGATTGGTTTTATGGTCTTGATTACCTTTGGTTTTATCAGTACCTCATATTCTTTGGTAGAGGGTATGTGTTAGGCATTAAACTTGTGCTTTGGGAAAACAGAGATCATGTGACTGCTTGATTCTAAATCTTAAAAGTTTGAAATTAAGACTGATAATAAATATTTTTACTGAGTAAGTTGGAACACTCAAGCAATTATTTTCATTATTTAATACAAAATTATTTTGCCTAAAATAATTGATTATTAGTGCAAAAGCATTGTTCTGGACTGAATTCTCCAGATAATTCTGCTTTTGGCAACAAGTTACAACTTAAATGGGCTTAAACAATAAGCTCATTTCCCGGCTCATGTATCTGGAATTCTAGAGTTATAGCAGCATTTGGGGTTGGCTAGACCTGAGTCTCAACAGTCCCATCAAGCCATGGTTTTCTCCCTCTCCACTCTGCAGACAGAGTGGCTTCTTCTTCGTACTGGTTCCCTCCTGGGTATAGGATGGCTGCTAAATTCTACTTGAGCCCACCATTTTCTCATTAATTCCCTGAGGGTAGAGAGAGAAGATTCTTTCGGGAAACTTTGACTTAAGGTCAGTGAAGGACTTTCTCTTTTTTTGTTTATTTAAAGATTTTAATTATTAGAGAGAGAGAGCACAGAGGGAGAGTGAGAGGGAGAAGCAGACTCCTCGCAGAGCAGAGAGCCCGATGCAGGACTGGATCCCAGGATTCTGAGATCATGACCTGAGCCGAAGGCAGATGCTTAACTGACTGAGCCATCCAGGTGCCCCCCGTGAAGGACTTTCTCAAGACCATTTCTCATTGGTTCAAACTGGGTCTCATGCCCATTTATTAGTGGCTCAAATTGGGTCACATTCCCAGTCACATGCCCAATCTAAGGGTAGAATTACCCTGAGGTAATGAGGTCTCCCCTACAACTGGAAACAGAATCAGCTCCCCTGAGAATGGGAATTGATGAAGTTGGGGGGGATGGCGCAGTGGGGCTTCTATTAAGAATGAGAAAGAGAGAATGACACAGAGCCAACAACAAAAAAGGTACACTAAGGTCTCATTTAAATCCATTACTTTAAAGGTGAGCTATAGTTCTTCTTGTTAGGAAAAGTACTTTAAGTTTAAATTTTATTTTTAAGAGAATATTTATAGCAAAAAGGAAGAAAGTAAAAACCAGCATAATCCTACTACCCTGTGAGAACTATTAATGATACAAGCATATTTTCAAACATTAAAATAAATATTATACTCTGCCTATTGCAGACACAGTAGAGCATAATGGTTAGCAATATACAGAGTTAGCTATCCACCTCCTGGTTCATCTACTTACTGTCTGCGTGTCCTCAGTGGGTAAGCTACTTATCTTTCCTGTGCCTCAACTTCTTCCTCCCTGTGATGGATATAAGAACAGCATTTATAAGTTCCAACAGCACTAATCCTCTAGTTCAGAAGTCAGCATTCTGCAGCCTGTGGGCCAGACCTGGCTTGCTGCCTGTTTTTGTACAGTTGTATTGGAAACCAGCCATTGTCATCCATTTGTGTATCCATCTATGGCTACTTTCACACTATAATGGCAAAGTTAAGTAGCTCCAACAGAGACTATATCGCCCACAAAACCAAAAGTACTTATAATCTGGTCCTTCGCAGAAAAAGTTTGCTGACCTCTCGGTCAGACCAGTAGACCTCTATTGTCTTATCAAAATCTAGCATGTCATAATTCTGTGGTCGTGTAGTAACTTAACCAGCCTGGAGAAAACGATCAAGAAAAAGTGACATCTGCAGAGCTAACATGAAAGCAAGAGATGCTCAGTTATTTTATCAGTTAGTTAAGAATTGTAAGTAATTGAAAAATCTACAGCAGTGCTTAAATGTCAAGTTATCTTCCTGAATTGACTAGAGATCTTGAAATACATGATACATGAACTCCCTTGAACTCTGGGGTGTTGACACTGGGACATGAATGAAAGTGAATTTGTACAGAGTATCTAGTCGATAGAAGTCATAGCTATGGGGAGAAGATAAGAAGACTGAAGAGGGAATGAAAGAGAACCCATAGCAAATTGTGGCAATATTGCTTTAGAAAAGAAAAGATTGTTGCCATCTGTGTGCTCTGGGGGAGCAGTGGTACAGATATGTGGATGGGCAGAGCGACCAGGGACTCCCTAGAGAAAAGGGAGTAGTCTGAATGAGCACAGGCAACCTGACCCAAGTCTGAGCTGTGGAAGACCGTAAGTGAAAAGAAAAGCGTTGGAAAAAGTGATACATCCATGGAGGACAACTTCCCTCACAGTATGGGTAGTTTTGATCTTGAATTTAAAGATCCTCAAGCTCTAAATTATTTTAGTCAAATCCAACTTTTCCATAAAATAGTGTTTTAACTAAAGGTTAGATTTTGGCCAGGTGTGTAATGTCCTTCTTTAAAAATGAAGCGACCATCAGCTACACAGAAGTTTTCTAAAATAAAAAGCCTTGGGGCACCTGGGTGGCTCAGTCGCTAAGCGTCTGCCTTCAGCTCAGGTCATGGTCCCAGGGTCCTGGGATCGAGCCCCGCATTGGTCTCCCTGCTCCGCGGGAAGCCTGCTTCTCCCTCTCCCACTCCCCCTGCTTGTGTTCCTGCTCTCGCTATCTCTCTCTCTGTCAAATAAATAAATAAAATCTTTTAAAAATAAATAAATAAATAAATAAATAAATAAATAAATAAATAAATAAATAAAATAAAAAAAAAAGCCTTGGATACATTCAGCAGTGCAATGTGACCATTAAGAATAAAGGATTTCTATCAATTGCCTAATTTCAAATCCTGGCTCAACCACTGTCCCTTTAATCCTTCAAGTCCTAAGCCTTGTTTTTCTTATTTTTATTATAAAACAGGATTGATAAAAGTACTAACTTCGGAGGGTTTTAATGAGAATCAAATTAAATACACATCAGACAAATATTACAGGCTCCTTAGAAGTGAACCATTTTGACGTGGACAAGATAGAGAAACTAATTGTGGAAAACATTTTGATAACCAATCATATAATGATACATTGTTGTAATATACTAAGTTCTTTCATTTTTGGTATTCCTGCCTTACTTTTGGAGCAGCAAAGGTGAAGATAGGTCTTAAAAATCCTTAGAATTTAGAAAAGTAGATCAGGGAATATTTTCATAAGCATTGTGTTCGTTTAGAGTACAGGTCAACTTGCTGCTGAAACAGAGACCCAAAAAATATAATGACAAAAAAAAGAAAGAAAGAAAGAAAGAAAGAAAAGCGTCTTTCTCTCGTACGTGCCCACCCAGAGGTAAGCAGCCCAGCACTAGAAGGCGGCTCTGTTTCCTGAGCGCCTCTAGGACCCAGGTTCCAGTTTTCTTGTTTCTCCACTGTCACCTGCAGCAGGTGGTCTAGGAGAAGCTGGTTCACCAGCATCTCCTTCCATCTCTTAGGAGAGGGAAGGCAGTCAATAAAGAGCAAAGCCATTTCTTTTTAAAGGATTGGATCTAGAACTTGCATACCTGGCTTCTATTCCCACCTCACTGCTGAGATCTTAATCAAAAGGCTACCCATAGTTGAAAAAGAGGCTAGAAAATGTGACTGTAGTGACATGCCCAACTAAAATTCGGTGGATTCTGTTATCAAAATGGAGGAGGAAAGAATGGATGGTAGAATCAATTAGCAGTCTCCCATAGGCATTGTCATGGAAACTAGTATTGTGTCACTGACTCTAAGACCCTATTGATTGTAAGACCCATCATTTTATGTACCACTAAGTAAGAAAAACCATGTTATGAAATGTATTATTAAACGTATGTTTTCTTATCAGCTCAGTTGTAGGACACGTCCCAATTTAGGAGTGTTAAAATGTGAAAATTATGTGTCTTGAGATAGAAGAAATACAGTATTGGAAGGACATAGGAAGAGAAGGTGATCCAAAGACATCAATTTTGCAGTCTTCTTTTGCTTGTGTGTGTTTCCTTGGAACAAGCATAGACAGGAGATATCAAGCTTTGTTCGACTCATCAAGTGTCATGCTTAGCCTCGGTGACGGACAAAGTACCTGCTCTTTGGCTTTGTTTCCTTTATAGTGCCTTATACATAGTAGGCGAACAGCAGTATTTGTTTCATGCAATGAAAGAAAAGACCAACTTCTTGGATGGCCAAATAGAGATGAGCTGAATTTTCCAGGATCGAAAAGATGCTAGATTCAAATAAATGGACCAAAGCAAATTGATACCTTTGGGGCCGTACTTGCTCTTGAATTTAAAATAATCTTATTTGTTAACATCAGGTTGATAATTTAATAAAGAAACATTCATTTGGACCCACCTGCTTTTGCCACTCCTACGTTTCTTTTCTCCAATTTAATAAAGGCGCAAATGTATTTTACTTTAAAACACACCTTTTTTTCCTTGGTGAGTCAGAGCAGATTGGCACACAGGCCTGCTGATACTCGCCTGAGAACAGCCTCTCGTGCAGCAACCACATCTTTGTGAATTTGTCCTTTTTTAACAGCTAGGGGATCACACTCTCCATTCTCAGGTTTTAAGACGGAGTCGTGAAAGACCCTGGTCAATTCAGTCAGATCATTTGACTTGGTGGCTTTGAATCTGGTCAATGAAAATCTATAATATGCAGGTGTGTCTTGCTGTATTTGCTACTGAAATCTGCTTCTCTTATATAGATCACTGTTACAGATGAGGAAGTTAGTAACCCATCCTTTTTAGATCTGGTGAGGACTCCCCAAATGAGGAAGTGCACACTTATTCTTATGTTTGCTTGGTAAGTTTGACTTGTGATGGGCTCAAAAGCTTGTATCGAATTTACAACGCGCCCCTTCCTTCAGAGCAGGCTGAAGTTATGTCTTACTCGGTCTCCGTTGTCTTTCAACGCCCCTCCAGGTTCACAAGTGCGGTGGTATATCAAGGCCTCGTCATGCGCCTAGGAATTATAGGAGGCAACCTCTATATCGACTTTTTCATCTCAGGAGTTGTGGAGCTGCCCGCGGCCCTGCTGATCTTACTGACCATTGAGCGTTTCGGACGACGCCTTCCCTTTGCAGGAAGCAATCTAGTGGCAGGGGTGGCCTGCCTTGTCACTGCATTCTTACCCGAAGGTAATAGTCCCCCAAATCTGTCTGGCACTCAAGAACATGAAATAGTCTTAAATCAAAATGCTCAAGGATGGGGAACTTCTTGTCCTTAGAAAATGTACCACCGCCTCAAAATCCTGGTACTAGGCAACCTATAGTGATGTCACCCAATTTTCTGCTTACGCAGTGTTAACGACTCTGAGTACAGGGATCGGTTCTACAGTTTTTCTGTTTTCTCCATTTTAGGTTCATTGTGCAGAGTCTAGCTTGTGGCCATGTAGTTTAGTATTGATCACCTTTATTTGACTGACTTTCATGCTCTCATTGACCATGGTTACCATACTTCCTGATTACCAGCCGCGTCACTGGCCCCATGCAAAATGCCAGGGTTACAAAAGGAAGAAAGGAAGACACTTGTTGACTTCAGAAGGTTCACAACCTAGTAAGGGATATGGATACTTAGTTTTTTAAATTTACTTTTCTTCCAAGTTTTTATTTAAATTCTAGTTAGTTAAAACAAAAAAAAATAAAATAAATTCTAGTTAGTTAACATGCAGTGTAATATTAGTTGCAGGTGTAGAATTTTGTGATTTATCACTTACATTGGACACCCAGTGCTCATCACAACAAGTGTCCTCCTTAATGCCCATCACCCATCTACCCCATCCCCTGCCCACCTCCCCTCCAGCAACCCTCAGTTTGTTCTCTATAGTTAACAGTCTGTTTCTTGTTTTGCCTCTTCCCCCTCCCCACGTTCAACTGTTATGTTTCTTAAATTCTACATATGAGTGAGATCATATGGTATTTGCCTTTTTCTGACTGACTTATTCCACTTAGTGTTATGCTCTCTAGCTCTATCCACATCATTGCAAATGGCAAGAATTCATTCTTTCATTCTTTTATATGGCTGAGTAATATTCCATTACACACACAGATACACATACCCCACATCTTCTTTATCCATTTATCAGTCGATGGACATACGGATATTTGGGCTCTTTCCATAATTTGGATTTTGTTGATAATGCTGCTCTAAACATTGGGGTGCATGATATAGATACTTTAATGCTTTCACAACTCACTGTGATAAATGAAATAATAGAATTAGTTACAGTTAAACCTTGTTATAGGAGTGGGGCTGCTGACTCTCTGCATGGTCGAAAACCTGCATATAACTTTTGACTCCCCAGAAATTGAACTGCTAATAGCCTACTGTTATTTAGAAGCCTTACCTGTAACAAAAGAGTCGATAAACACATACTTTGTATGTTATATGCATTATATACTGTATTCTTACAATAAAGTAAGTTAGAGCAAAGAAAATGTTATTAAGAAAATCATAAGAAAAGATACATTTATAGTACTGTAGTGTAAATAATGTCCGCACATACGTGGACCCACTCAGTTTAAACGTCTTGTTCAAGAGCCAACTGTACCAGATTTAGAAAAATAAAGCTCTCTGAAGACTCTATGTGATTTAGAAAAATAGGTACAAGGAGTGATATGCATGGAGTGGTCAGGAAAAGCTTCCCAGAGGTGAGAACTAGGCATGAATGAAAAAGGAAGAGAGATATACTAGACAGGAGTGCCTGGCTGACTCAGTCAGAAGAGCATGCGACTCTTGATCTCAAGGTCATGAGTTTGAGCCCCACATTGGGTGTAGAGATTACTAAAAAAAATAAATAAATAAACTTTAAAAAGGAAAAAAGAAATGTACTAGACAGAAGGGAAAGGTAGGAGAGATTTTTCCACAGTAGAGCACGGCTCTCAGAAGTGTGAACCATCGTTGAGGGATCTGGGACCACACGTTCTCTGTTATCACTCGAATATCCCCAAAAAAGGGCTGAGGATCGCCTGCCACCAGCAGTGACTGGCCTCACAGGCCAGACCGGGAGCTTGGGTATGGCCCTGCGAGCTTACTTGTAGCCGCGTCAGGTTGGATGGTGGCAGTGAGGAGGGAGAGATGCCCAGAGCAGGAATGAAGGTCATGGTAGTCGGCCCGGATGGGAGAAGGTGATTTCAGGGATGTCAGAGGTCGGGGGGCTCAATGACCAGGTGGCAGTTGTAGAGCTGTAGAGGTGGCAGTTGCCCCCAGATACATGGTTAACACAACCCACATTATCTCTGCCACAGGACACAGCAGACCCTGGACAGGGAAGCCCTTCAAAGTCCCAGGGAACATGCGAATTAGAGCAAGCTCCTTATTTCCATGTGCCAGGGCATGGGGCGTGGGGGTTACTGAGAGACCGGATTCTCTGGTAGTCCTTGTGTCGGCCCCAGAGAGGCTGTCTTTTCTTCTGAGAATCATCGGAGGATCAAGAAAGAAGGGATAATATTATAGAAGTGAAAATAGACATTTACAGAGTTTATTAGTTATATGAAGGTTTATGAAGTCCCAAAACCCTATTTAAATAAAATTATAGAAATGTCCATCTTCAGACCAGAAAATTTAAAAAAGATGTAAAGTCTTCTGTCCTTTTGGAATGGTTGATGATAAATAGAACTGTATTTACACGGATCTCATTTTCCTCAAGTATACTAGTTTTGTAGGGCTACAGTAACAAAGTACCACACCCTGGGTGCCTTGGAACAACAGAAATGTATTCTCTCACAGTCTCGCAGGCTGGAGGTCTGAAATCCCCATGTGGGCAGGGCCAGGCTTTCTCTGAAGGCTCTAGGTGAGCATCCTTCCAGGCCTCTTCCTAACTTCTGGTGGTTGCTGGTAACCCCAGGCGTTCCTTATTGTCCCAATGTCTGCCTCCATCTTCATAGGACCCTCTCTTCTCTGCATCTTAACTATCATATCTGCAAAGACCCGTTTAGAAATATGGTCACATTCTGGGTTCTGGGTGGACATGAACTTTGGGGAACACTATTCAACCCACTACATTGAGTTGAAACATTTTTCTAAGAGTTGGGGAATCTATGTAACACCTGTTGGCCAATACATGTCTTTTTAGTTTCTATTAATGGCCACCACTAAACTAGGAGTGGGAACAGAGCAGTAAACAAGATAGATGTAACTCTTGTCCTTGAGAATAATGCACAATTTAAGTAGAAGGGGGACAAATGGGGAACATTGGAGATTTCACTCTTGTTTCCATTTTGCTTTAACACTGTATCATTTTGCGAGGTCTTCTGTTCTTGTGGCATGTGGAATAAGAATTAAGTATTTGTTGCACATGAAATTAGGGACTCGGTTAATGTCTTATGGGTGGAGAAAGGTTAAAGACTTATGGGTAGCCCATCATTTCATGGTATAACGTTCCCCTGGAAGATTCTCTCTGGCCCCAGACTGATTGGGGTGATTTTGATGTGCGCCACCTTCTACATGATCCCAGAGAGCATTCTAGACCATATGTCCACACCAATGTTGGAGAAACTAGATGAGTGGGAATCAAATGATTTTGTAGAGGATACTTTCCTATATGGAAAAACATAAGGCAAAGAGCAGACTTTTCTGTTTGGTCTGATCAGTTTTATTTTGAAGATATAATTTCCTGATTTCAGCTTTAGAATTGTTCTCAGGGATACTGAAAAATAATTATTATGCTCCTACTCTAGACACACCTTATTTGTGTATTCCCAGATTCGGCTGCTTGGATAGTCATATGTCAGTCATGATTGGCAAGAATAAATTCACATCCCTAATGCTCCTTGTGAGTAACCACATTTTGAGAGCTGTTCCTTACTTCATTGGCAGCCCTTCTCCTTAAGGGAGCTTTTGGACTTGGTTCCTTGGGCTGATGAATTAACATTAGAAAGACTTCTCCTCTCAGTCATTCTTGACGTCAGGAACAGAAGGACAGCCCCTGCGGAGAATGCTGATTAGCCTTTTAGAGGACGCAGCTCTAAAATTATCGAGAACAATTTAACTGGCTTTCCCTCCGCTAAGCACAACTTTTTATGGTCTGAAGAATGAGATTCTGGAAAAAGAAAGTCTTTCTGGCTGTATCTTCACTTAAACCTCACTGCTTTTGACCCAAATTTTTGAACTCTGATTAAAGTCTGAAAACTAGAAGGTTTTCTTTGTCCGTAGCGGTCTGGTCTGCGTCTTTCATTCGGATTTGTTTCGGATGGCTACGGACCTAGCCGCTTGGTTCATTACTCTTTTTGAAGCCAGAGAGCTGCCTTTTACTTTTATTTCTCTTTTAAGTGAAAAGCCAGCAAATGTATCTTAATTTACATATCTCTAGTACAAATTTTCACTACATTTTATTTCGGAACTCAAAGCAGATGGTACATTCAGAGATGTCAGAGAGTGTTTCTTTAAAATCCTGCATCCTGGGGCGCCTGGGTGGCTCAGTCGTTGAGCGTCTGCCTTCAGCTCAGGTCATGATCCCAGGGTCCTGGGATCGAGTTCCGCATCCAGCTCCCTGTTCAGCGGGAAGCCTGCTTCTCCCTCTCCCGCTCCCCCTGCTTGTGTTCCCGCTCTCACTGTCTCTCTGTAAAATAAATAAAATCTTTAAAAAAACAAAAGAATGCAGTCACGGTGGGGCGCCTGGGTGGCTCAGTCGGTTAAGTGTCTGACTCTTGGTTTCAGCTCAGGTCATGATCTCAGGGTCGTGAGATCAAGCCCTGCATCTGGCTCCTTGCTCATCCTGGGGAGTCTGCTTGAGATTCTGCCCTCTCCCTCTGCCTGCCCCTCACCCTGTTTGTGCTCTCTCTCTCTCTGCCAAATAAATAAATAAAATATAAAAAAAAAATCCTGTATCCTCTTCTTCAAAAATTGAGGTATTATTCCCAGTAATCTCCAGTCCCTTGACCAAACCCCTGTTCGGAGGGACCGTCTTTCTCTGTGTTCTCGGGGCTCCATGGAGAGAGTTCCAGCGTTTGTACTCATTTGTAAATTGTCTTGTGTTCTTTTGTCATTGCTACTAAAAGTGTCTTCTGCCGCCCCAAGAGGAACACAGCTTATCACTGGGATGATCAGAAGTTTCTGTTTGCATACATAATATTCACACATCATTTACACTTCCTAAAAAACTGCTTTCATTTCACTCCTAGTGAATCAACAGCACAGTGCCTCTGGAACTTGTGTTTTATTAAACATTTCACCAAAATCTCTAGCTCAGTGTGGTTAGACAGGGACTCTGCTGCTCAGAAGGAGTTGAGAGGCTTTCAGAGTCCAGTCAGCATGTAGGATAAACCACATCTCCTCAAGGGTGTCCGCTTGACAGCGTTTTCTGAACATTTTACTCACTTGACCGGTTATTTATCTGTATCCGCTGAGCTAATCACATGTTGTGTGTGTGTGTGTGTGTGTGTGTGTGTGTGTGTGTGTGTGTGTGTGTGTGTGTTTTCATTTGGTTTCTTGCTTTTTGTTTGGTTCTCTCCAGCAAACAGTTCTAGCCTCTGTTGTAAACTTAAACTGGCATTGAAGTTGTCCGCGGGACTCACTTACAGAGTCGTTTTGATTCAGTAGAAAAAAACCTATAACTTAAGAACTTAACCTGGGTAATCAAGCTATTTCCACAGTAGCAGGCGACATTCTTTGCAGCCCGAGAGCAGCAAAAGGTTGCCCGGTCGGGCTGGGACCCAGGGAATCTGGGCGAGAGCTCCCACGTTCCGTTCCCTGGCACCTGGCACTGTACCACCTGCTCATTGAAGGCTGGGGTGGAATGCATTTCCTGGTCCCCCTCCCTGGCCTTCATGAAAAGGCAAAGCCTAAATAAAACACATGTTTACAACCTTCCATGCCAGAGCAGATGGCAGCCCGGCACATCAGTGCAACACTGATATTCCTCACCCCCTGATGTAACTGTTGATGGGAGAGCTACAGGTGTTCTCATCCGGGAAAAACGTCAAGTACGCCAGGACGTCCTCGGCCGGTGTGCAAGCAAAATGTAATTTTGTAGTAATAAACTGGAGCCTCCCAGCAACGATCTTAAACTATCTTTTTCTGTGCTCGCCCTCCTAGGCAATTGTATTATTTAGTGAGTTTTAGCTTTTTTTATTTGTTGACTCTTCTGTAGAGAATACACATACATCTACTGAGCTTGATTCTCTTCTGTCCTCCTCCGCATTCATGTCTACTTTTCTAACAAAAAATCATTTTTCAGGAAGGGGCAATAATTCTTCTCAGAGATAAGAGCATTGTTTAGTGCTGGGTGAGCATAAATAAATATGAGTATAAAAGGGAAAGGTTTCCTTTTCAAAGACGAAAATCAGAACGCCCTTAGCTTTGGAGAGCAGATAGGTGCTTACCCATGCAGTCATATGTCCTCATCCCCATGTCCACTAAGGAAGGCTGGCATAAATTGTACTCTTAAGAGATTTAGAGCACTGACTTTGTAGGACAAAAATGGTTTACTCCTTCTTCCTTTAAAACTCAAAAGAAAGAAAATATTTAATGAAGAACATTTGTTTTTTTGCACTAGTCACTGTGGAGGCAAGGAGAATTTCCTCATATAACCAATGCAGCCCTAACGTAGTTCATTTTTAAATGAAGGAACCAACTAATCTTTAAGAATCTGGCTCCTTCTGGATGATTTCTTGGGGGAAGTAGCAAGATGGGGGACATACACTCTAGTGATAACACAAGGCTTAGATGTCCCCTTCCAAAGGTTCTGGTCCTCAAAGCCTTTGCTACCTTCCAGAAACCAACATCAGCTTCATGTCGATTTCTCCTGGTCGGCTAGGAACAGCTATTCTGTGCGCTATCACTAGGGGAGGGAACAGAGAGAGGACAAATGGGTACCAGGCGTCGGTAATGGTTCTCAAGGGCTCAAGTGAAGACCACCTTCCAGAGAAACAGCCAGTGCACTCAGGCCCTCTAGGAAAACAGTGCCTGGAACACTGTCTTTTCAGTCTGGTGGCTGCTCAACAAATGGTTCTTGAATCGTATTCCCATCCTCTAGCCCTGCTCAGAAAGGTGACTAATACCCTAAATATTAGCTATCATCCTGGTGGTTGTTGCTGTTAAAATTTGGCTACGATATTAGGAGGTATCTGTCATTCGTGCTTAAAATTAGCAAAGACTTAGGGCCCAGGAGAACACTAAGCAAATGCCTTTTGTTGTTTTGTGATATTTTGTTGAAAGCAGACCCCTAACTCTTTGCTTCCAAATTTTCTGTGTTCGCAGGAATACCCTGGTTGAGAACCACAGTTGCGACCCTGGGAAGACTAGGGATAACCATGGCCTTTGAAATTGTTTATTTGGTAAATTCAGAATTGTACCCAACAACATTACGGTAATTCCAACCTATATGTCTGGTTTCTCCTAAGTAATTCTGCAGCCAAATGTTTTGATGTAAAAGCCATGAAATAATTTCCTTAACTTGGTGATATATTAGCCTGGGCTGAATTTAGTCAGGAAAGAAGAGGTGCTTTGAGTTATGGCTGCTTTCTGCATTGCTACCTTCCGCATTTTTTGAAAGAAGTATTTCTCATACCAGTATCTTTATACACAGCTGTGGTTTTGTGGGATCAGATAATCTGATTAGAGTACTCGCTTAGATGTGGGTTAAAACTGTCTTCATCAGCATCACCCCGTTTAAAGGCTACAGCCTCTGTTCTGACCACACTCCACATCTTGCCGCTGTGCGCAGCTGATGAATGCAGGACAGAGTGAAACAGTGTGCATGGGCTGCAAATTGGCCTCCTTTCCTGGGGGAATATTTGTGGGCACACCTTGCCGTCAGGTGAGGGTGCCAAGGCACCACATCAGCATCGTGGAGTGGGCTGCAGAGTGAGCCACCGGTGGGATGATGTCCCCCTCACCGTCCTCACTGTGATTCAGCTTTGCCCAGGTGTGAAATGGGGCAGAATGGAAGTGATTTGCTTAGAATATGGGAGTCGTAGCAGTTTTCAGAGGTAGAAACTATAGAAATGGGAAATATTGCTAAAATGTCTTTGTTACTTATGTAGCTGAATATTTTACTTATCTTGAATATAGTTAAATATTTTTTATTTAAAACAATTTTTTTACTCTACAGAAACTTTGGAGTTTCTCTTTGCTCAGGTTTATGTGATTTTGGGGGAATCATAGCCCCGTTTCTGCTCTTCCGGCTAGCGGCCATTTGGCTAGAACTACCTCTTATCATCTTTGGTAAGAACTCGTTTTATACATTATTCCTAAATCCTTTCATCCATATTCTTTGTATTGATAGAACTCTATAGTGATTATTCGGTTTGCTATTAATGAGATCATTTAATTTTTTAATGACAACCACTTGAGTTTTGAGTAGCCCATCCGATTGCGAAGAAATGTGAAACACTAAATGCTTTTAATTTATTTTATTTTAAAGTGTCCCGATAAGTCATGTTCAATTTAGCTTTCTTTGTTTAGGTTCTGAGTTAAATCCCAGTACTATAAAAGTCTTATGATATTGGGGAACAGAGCCAATAATTTTCGGGGGACCAATTTGGACCTTCAGTTTGTTTCAAAATAAGCCTAAAAACTAATTACATTTTTAAATGTTCTGTATCTGTTGAGATCATATCTTCATTTGCTTTGATGGGAGCATGCTGTGCTGAAGGAACAGAGGACACAGAATCCCTTGCCTGAGTACCCAGTAACCTCTGTGCTGGCCCTCAGGTTCATACCCTGCTTCCTACTTCAATCTCCACGGGCCTCATGAGGGGATAGAACCATAGCTTAGGGGCAGGGGGCTTAAGATAATTCCATCCAGCGCTTCTCAAGTGCTGTTCCAACCTTTCTGCCTGGGTCGCACACCCGCCTCTACCCTCCTCAGCAAGGAAGAACACAGGTGGGCCCCTTTCTCACATACTCTTCCTCCACCTCTGCGTCCTTACTCCCGGTAGAGAAGTTTTTCACGTATTGCCCTGTAGTTTAAATTATAATGAAAATATTGAGTCCATGAGGACATACACGCTGAGTAATGCAAAATCCCTAACAGTGCTAGCTAGGGATAGTAAAGCTTCTAACCACTTGACACCACCGAACTCAGTACAAGATTATTTCAAATTATTTCATGGGATCTGATAAACAAGCTCAGTGTTGATTCTGTGGCCAGCATGAAAAAGCAAAGAGAGTGCCATTGTTGGACCAAAAGCGGTCCGGGGGCCATGTTTCAAGGTCTCGGCCTGGCCTCCAGGGAGCGCTGGGAGAGCCGGCCCTTCCTGCAGAGTCTGGCTGCGGAGAGAGCCACACTTCCGAGCCATCGGTCACATCACAGTGTGATTAATCCAGAAAGCAGAAGGTGCCGGGGGGAGCACAGCACAGGGCCACCTGACCTGCCTGAGTCAAGGAGGAAGGAAGAATGTGTAGTTGAGATCTGAGACGAGTAGAAATTCCCCACGTGGGGAGTGTGGGCTGGGGCTCTGGGCAGCGGGAAGGCCAGTTAGAGGACAGAGACTGTGTGTGCTGGGGCAGGGAGGGAGGTGAAGCTGGGAGGCAGGCATGGGCCAGATCAGGAAGGGTCTTCCCTGCCCTGCGGTTTGCTCTCTTTCCAAACAGCAGTGGAAGCTAAGAGCTCTAAGCTGGGATCGACAGTGCTAGGTTTGCATTTTAGAAGTCCGATCTGCAAATAGGTTGCAGGGGGACAGTGCTGGTGGTGAGCCAGTTTCATCAGGGAGGGGCTCCTGGCAGCTGGGGTGAGGGCGATGACACACGGAGTGTTGAGCGTGGAGAGATTCGAGAAATACATTAAAGTAAAACCGGCGAGAGGGATGAGTGAGTGGGCTTGCTAGAGCCAGAGGCGGGTGGGAGGGCGGGATTCCTGGCTGGCAAAGGGGGAGACCCGGGCCCCAGAAGCAGAGCCAGTGGGTCTGGAGCTGGAGGGAGCAGGGCAGGTGCTCAGGGGCAGATCCGAGAGAGAGCAGGCGGACGTGAGGCCTGACTCGCAGGGGTGAGTGCTGGTGCTGGAGCTGGCCGGCACCCACCTGCCAAGGCCGGCACCCACCTGCCAAGGCCGGCACCCACCTGCCAAGGCCGGCACCCACCTGCCAAGGCCGGCTGTGGCGTTTTCAGGGATGTTTGAGCCCAGTTGTTAACCTGGCCGTTATTAAAACACATATATCAAATAGATTAAAAACAGAGGTAATAAATGCTCAAAACCCATTTACATCTCCTGGTTACGGGTGTCCTTCAGGTTACTTTTGTCTCGTGTATCCTTCTGGGGGAAATGCTCTATGCAGGGTGTCACCGCGCAGCCCTCCCCAGCGCCCCGTGCGGTCATGTCGTGGCACTCGCATGAAATGCCCACGGCGAGCGTCCTTACACCATGGAAATCGGCAAACGTTACAAGTCAGGGCTTTATTTTCTGGACAGTTGGTTGGTAAACATTCACCAGCATAAGTGGACAGAATAGGGAAGGATGGTGTTTCCAGAATTTCGGCTCTAAAGACCAGCAAAGGCGGGGATGGTGACTGGAGGATCCCGTGAGGTGGCTAGAAGGGTCCCTACGATGAGAGGCTTGCGTCCGGTTCAGTGCTTCCACCAACTGGAGTGAGGGGGTTCATGGCTACACGGAGCAGCCCGGAAAGCCTCCAAGAGATGGCCGGTGGGCTGCAGTGGCCACAAGTCTGACCGTGTGACATGGCCCAATAAGGAAAGGGACGGAGAGCATGCAGTAAAGCTCTTGGTCAGTAAAAGGAAGCTGAGGGGATTCCTGTCTGGTGGCTGCTATTTTCCCTGAGAGGCGGGAGGTGAGGTCTTCTGTGAGGGGTCGGCCCTTAGGCACCCATTAAATAATTGTTTGGGGGGTGAAGGAACGGATGTGTGCAAGAGTACTGGGGTGATGGGGCTGCACAGCGTCCGAGGAAAGTAGGAAACACTTCAAATAGTGGCAGAGGAAAACTGGAGAGCTGGTTAGGGTAACCCGAGGGCTGCTGCTGGTGAGGGCTGGTTAAGGGGGGTGAGCAAACTGCTCCGGGGTGAGCAGGGAGGGGCGACAGGGGCTGGCTGTGCCTTCCTGAGGCTCTACTGCTGTTCCCGATTCCGTAGGTATCCTGGCATCGGTCTGCGGTGGTCTCGTGATGCTTTTGCCCGAAACCAAGGGTATTGCCTTGCCAGAAACAGTGGATGATGTAGAAAAACTTGACAGGTATTGTATGAATTTCAGTGCATCTTAAATAAAAGCAGCATTTCAAACTACTGAGGAAAAAATACCACGGAGAAAATTGAACACTCACAGGGGGGAAATGATATTAATTCCCATCTCACATCCTAGGGAGAAAATTCACATTTGATTTAGAAGGCTAATATAAGGGGCGCCTGGGTGGCTCAGTCGTTAAGCATCTGCCCTCAGCTCAGGTCATGATCCCAGGGTCCTGGGATGGAGCCCCACATCGGGCTCCCTGCTCGGCGGGGAGTCTGCTTCTGCCTCTGCCCCTCCCCTCTGCTCGTGCTCGCTCTCTGGCTCCTGCTCTCTCTCTCAAATAAATAAACAAAAAAAAGAAAGGTTAATATAAAAAAAGCAAAACTATAAAAGAATGTGTGTTATTTTTTAAATGAGGTTATGAAGAGGGAAACATGTCTAAGTAAGATGCTAAAACTCAGAAACAATCTAAAGGAAAGTAGAAATAACTTATATGTGCATCAGTAAGAAACTGATTATGAAAATGCTAAGGTGTTCATGGTGTGGATTACTATATAGAGATTAAAAGAATTGAGATATATCTGTGTGGAATGACATGGTAAGATCTTCAAGATTGATCACAAAGTGAAAAGTTGCTGAACAGTGTGTTATAGTATTTATTAAAAAATCAAAACAATAGCAACCCCTCTCTGTAGCTAGATGGGAAGATGGAGGATGGAAAAAGAGAGAGAGATGATGGATAGACGGATGGTAGGTGGGTGGGTGGGTGGATGGATGGGTGGATGGGTGGCTGGATGAGTGGATGGGTGGATGGGTGAATGGATGGGTGGGTGGATGGATGGGTGGATGGATGGATAAAAGTAGATAGAAGATTGGGAAGGAGAGAAAGAGAGAGGGATTACAAGAGAGAGAGAAGAGCATCTAACTCATGTGCAAGGAAAGTTAATATCCAACCAATACATAAATATGAAGAATTATATCAACAAAAATTCACACAACACAAATTCTTTCTAATTTCCTCTGCTTAAAAATTTTCATAATAAAAAGAGGATATGAATATGAGAATGTGTAGCAAAAGATCTAATATTATAATATAGACCCTTTAAGGTTAGAAATGAATGGGGAAGAAGACATCACTTTTACACTCTGTAACTTTTGTATTATTTGATTTATTTTCTAATTACAACCCATGGCCTTATATTATCTGCATAATTCAAAAAATAACATAACAACTAATTTTTAAAATAAAATCAGCTGTCTAAATAAAGACCTAGAAATTGAGGATGTGGATCCCTAAATATTAAAAAATTTTGCATCAAAAATATTTATAAGAAGACTGAAATGTGATAACCTCCTGGCACTGTTCACTCATAGATGGGGAACAGGGGAGAAGCTGACAATTTTTAAGTGCCTGTATGATCGGTGGTTTCACATAAGTCTTTTCACTTAATACTCAAAATGATTTGGGGCAATTACAATTCTTATCCTCACTCTTTTAAATACTAGGAAATTTGTGCTGAGAAAGATTCACAACTTTTCCATGCCAGGAGTGGCATTGACGCTGTCCAGGGGGCACGTGTGACTTGGTTGTTTGTGTGCCTTTCTTGTTTTATGCTGTATACTACTTGATGTTTTCAAGTTCTCCTTTAATGTGGTGTCATCACCTCCCCAGAGGTAGGCAACCATTGCTTAGAGTCTCATGAGTCTTTTACCAAACCTTTAAAACTTATATACTGATTTCATTGGATTTTATTGTACTGTTTCTTGATGTTATTTTGAAAAATATGATTGCTTAAATCATCCCAAAACTTGCCTAAGAAAGACTTATCAGTGTATTTAAAATAAAACTATCAGCTCATGTCTCAGCAGCTGACTTATAATAGGACTGGCCAGTCAGAGGACTGGGGGACATTTGCCCCATGAAGTCATCCAAACAGATTCTTAAGCTTGTTTGGAAATCAAGTGAGGAGTAATGGCTTATTTCTCACCCAAAGCTCTTCCTAGTTTTCACCCTAGAGCAATGCTACCTGAAATTTGGAGTGAGATGGAAGATTTTCTTTAAGATCTTGCCATTTTGTCAATCAAAATTAAGAAATTTATAAAAGGTGTTAAAACTGTGTGAAATCCTCTTGAGCGTTATGCCATTGTAAGTTCCTGCCTCATCCAGAACAGAGGAACATTTTGCTGACTGTGTCTTCCTAGACAATTGCTTGGTTTGTATTCGAGTTTGGGGGCCACGTCAGGGTGGGTGGCATCCCGTCCTGTCACATAAAGAACTTAAATGCTATAATGCTACTTAACCCCTGCCTAGGGACCGGAACAGGTAAAAACAAACAAAAACTCCAGGAGACAGTCATTTTCATTACCTTTGAATTAGGTTTTTATGAGAAGTTATGCATGAGTGTGTTTGATGAAAACCAGTTTTATTAGTGAGTAGTAGCAAGAAAACTCTGTTGGAACTAGTTGTATAATATTTCATAAGGACTTTCTCTTTTCTCCTTGTTTTGTTAGTCCATATACCTATAAATGTGGCAGGAAAAAGAAAACTCAAGTTTCCAGTTCTCACCTTTGAGGCCCCCTACCAAAGACAAAAGGAAGGAGCTCTTTAGGTTGACCCCTCCCAAGGAACCGATGTGCCTTGCAGACAGGTGTGTGTGTCCATTTCAGCTACGTTATGCTCCAAGTGTTTGTCATACTGTACAAAGACATTCAAACTATCCAGAGTATTTTTATATAATGTGGGATGAATTAGGATTTAGAGTGCTATTGACATTTCTGGGAACACAGTATGTGGCTGCTTTAGCGAAGAGCCTGTTGTGTGGACAGCTCCCCCTGAGTTTTTTTCTGAAGCTGGAGCAGTGTCTCCCACCCATTCAGTGATAGAGGGACAAGAGAAGCCTTCCCCAAATTCTCACGACTGCTCGCTCCATCACAGAGGTAGGATGTGCCAAGTGGGCATCTGGGAACAGGATGCAGAAATGGGTTCATCAGACCTGAGCAGAACTGAAGCTCTGACCGGAGGGCTCTGAAGATTGCAGGGAGGATGAAGATCTGGAAATCCTATTCATGAAGAGGCAGAATTGGGCCACATGATACCGAGCCTTTCCTTTCTCTTCTCGTTTTGAGCTCTGTAAGCCGCTGCAGCATCTGGGCTTGCTGGCATGTTCAGGATTGATTCCATCATTAGGAACAAATCCGCTGTCCAATTTGAGGATTTGGCTCTATTATTTCGTCAGTCGGTTTTGGGCCTGCGATGATTCGGGATAGTTTGGGTCCTCCTTTAGTGAACATCTAAAGCCACACACTCAGTTCTTTTTTGAACAAAACCCATGGATAATGATTTCATGGGTCTTAATTTTGATCTTAAAGGGATATTTATCTTATATTTGTGAGTTCAGTTCTAGGATGTGGTCAAGAGTGAAAAACATGGACTGTTCGATCTTGACCTTTTCAATCTTGACCTTTTTAACTTGTCTTGAGAAAAAGCTTACATTTTAATTTAAAAGGAAGGTCAATTATATCCATGCATAAAAGAATTAGCAGAAGCTTTATAAGTGATCTCATAGACACTAATAAGGGATTTGATCTTTCTTTTTTGTTACTGAGACTTTTGAAATACGGAGTTTAAATGCAAATATGCTCTCATTTTTCTGTTGTTCTGCTTTATCTGTTATATTTGTTGTATTTCCAGATTCAGTATATATCTTATGCAGAATTTTTTAATGAACTATTTTGTGTGGACAGACAAAATGGGCACCAAGGGAAATCTTGCCAACGAAGAAGAAAATTCCACGTGAACACGTGACAATATGTACCATGTGTGCTAACTGTAAGCTAAGCTTTTTAATCCTTAAAGCACAACAGAATTGAATATGAATGTTTGGTTTTTCAATGAAATAAGCACCGCTCTTTGAGGACTTAATGCTGCAGTCACCCCTTATTCATGCACACATGCATTTTTGCTCTCTTCGCATCTCTCTTTGCTGTAAGGTGACTGTTCCTCCTTGATACGCTCACCTTGGAATTGTACTTTGAGTTGATATTTTGGTTCTGGTAACAATAAAGAATTTTAAATTGTCAAGTAACATCGGTGTCTCTTCTCTCTCTTCCTTGTGAACGTTGTCACTGTAAAACTCTATCCCCATGTGACAGTGTATATTTCCTATCTGGGCAGCCAATTAGCAATGGAAATTAAGCGGTCCACTTTCAGTATATGTTCGTTGTTCCTTCATGGGCTCTTGGTACCATTCCTAGACTCAGATGTGACCCAGAATAGCATTCAGCCTCCCTACTGGTCTTGTGTTACACTTGCAATGCCCATTCCCTTCACGCGTGCGGCTCTCTGCCCAGTATCCCCTGTGCTGGGCTAACGTCAAGTTGTCAGTAACAGATTTCATTCCCAAGAATAGAATTTGTTCTCATGACTACCCATACATGCTGCAGCTTTGAAAACATTCATCTCAGTGTCAGGAATAAAGACCTTAAAAGATGTATGTCAAGCCATCTTTTGCAGATAAGATAAATATACGAATGACTTACTGGGACTGCCCTGCTCTCTTCTCTATGATCTTAAAGGCTTCTTGGTCCTTTTTGGCAACTACGCCTTATGAGAAAGAGAGAAATCACCTAAGTCTGTGAGAGTTACACTATTTAAAATTGGTAGGATAAACGAAGAACACGAAAACAATGAAGCTCAAAAAAAAAATTAAATCAAAGGAAGGACAGGGTTTATTTTCAACAAATGTTATAGATGTGTTACTTTATTATTACAGAGTGCAACAGTCCACGGACGGGAAAAATTTATCCACGATAATACTAAAAAACGTTGAGGTTTATCAGTGGATGGTGTAAGTACAGTGTCTTAGTTTGATTACTGTCAGTTATTTCTGAGCACGCTGACTTCCCTACCCGTGTTCCAGCTTCTAGATATGTTGAGGAATCACTCTGTCTCCCATCCGCTTAATTATTTCTCATTATTCCTTCAATCCAAGTAACAAACTTTGACACACGAACATAGACACCAGGCTTATTGGGGCGGGCACAGCCAAGACCCCAAGAAGTGACTCCCTGTAAAATGTACTTGTCCTTCTCGAAGCAAACCAGAGGCCCTCCACTGTCACCCTATACAGAGAGAGGGAAAAAGAAAAAGACCATGTGAGGATTAAACCACCATCCTTTTATTATGGGGTATCATCCTTCTATTATCCAAATGTAAGTTTTCCCAGTATTTGAACATTCTATTCCAATTAGAAAGGAACTTATTAATAGATCATTTGAATATCTGCTGTATTCAGTACTTAACAAAGTATATTTATCAAAACCACACCATTTAGTGTTCCTGGGGAAAAACTCCCTTGTGAATGCTGTACTCATCCCTTCCTGCCTTGGGGCTTCTCTTAGGCAGAGGAGACCCCAAAAGCAATTGCAAAGGGGGTGCAGCTGGTCTTCGGCTCACACGCTCCCTGGCTTCCCTGCTAGAGAGGCCACCCCTGGGCCCCCTCCAGCAGGATGCCCCCCAGAGGATGGGTGGCCTGTGGCAGTGATGGTACGTTAACCCCTCCCTCACCACCGATCTGGAACTCAGGGCCCAAGCAATCCCCTTCCGTGATCTCAACCTGAATGCAGGGACAGACCTAAAATCTTTCTGGGGAGCATTTGGAAGGCGGCCTGCAGCTGACAAAGCCTTCCGGAATTTGCTGTTTGGGGGCTGAAATATCTAAGGGGCCAAGACCGAAGATTGACTCGGTTCTTACCTGACAACTGTCGGCGCCTCCAGCCAAATTCCCAGCACACAGCTCTGTCGACTTGACTCTTCCATTCAGATACTCATAGCGATTGCACACCTTGTTCTCGATCACAGGCAGCTGGGCTTCCTTGAGGAGACCTGCGCCGAAGGTGCCTGTGTTTAAAGAGATCAAAGAAATGGTTATACTGGATCCCAAACATGCCCGCAAGAACAACACAGCGCGGTGACAGATCCCTTGTTTGTCCGTGAGGTTGTATAAAGCAAGAGGTCAGTTCCTGATACGACTGGAATGCTTTTCCTTTTAACCCTTGAGGGTATAGATATTATATAAGAGTTCATGTTCCCAAGACCTGGATTTAATAATCTGGGTTTCTTGACGGTGTTTGGGGGTACATGTTGTTATCTTTGTTTCTTTTTTTAACTATAAAGAAATATTTTGGGGGGCGCCTGGGTGGCTCAGATGGTTAAGCGTCTGTCTTCAGCTCAGGTCATGATCCCGGGGTCCTGGGATCGAGCCCCGTGTCGGGCTCCCTGCTCAGTGGGAGCCTGCTTCTTCCTCTCCCTCTGCTGTTCCCCCTGCTTGTGCTCTCTCGCTCTCTCTGTCAAATAAATAAAATCTTTTTAAAAAAAGAAATATTTTTCAATATATCAAGAGAGACTGAGAAATACAAGTGTTACTATAACATCTATTCACTTTCAGTTTCTTTTAGATGCTTTTTTATTCTACTTACATCATATTGCACGATTTTATACCTTGATTGTTTTCACACAACATTATATAATAAGGGCTTTCTTAGAACACTGCAGTCTTCATAATTAGTATTTTAATGGGGAGTGACTGCTTCAGGGGTGGGGGTTTCCTTTTAAGGTCAGGAAAGTGTTCTGCAAACAGGGGTGGTGGTTGCAGAACACTGTGACTATACTAAATGCCACTGAGTCATACTCTTCAAAACAATTAAAATAGCAAATTTTACGTTATATAGATACTTGACCACAATATAAAAATGAAGAATAGCTGTCATGTACTGGAATTAGCCTTTTCAGGCACAGGCTCGTGAGGTGGTGTATCTCATTTAACCCTTGCAATAGTCCCATGAAACAGGCGCTTCTGTCATTCCTGTCTCACCAAGAAGGTAGCGGAGGCTGGGAGGGGGGCCGTGCAGTTTGCCCAAGATTACCCAGCCAGTTGGTGGAGGAGCTGGGATTTGAACTTGGGTCTGTGATGTCATTGCTCCAATTCTTCACTCCCCTGCTCCCGGGCTCCTATAGTAGCCTCCAACTTTCCACTTCTTTGTTCATGCATTTTATTTATATTCCTTAATATTTTCTTAGCTCTGAGTTCCCAGAAATTATGTAGACATGTTTATGGCTCTCAGTTAACATTGCCAAATTATTTCCTAAAAGGGGATGACTGCGTAAAATTTCACTAGGAAAATAAAAGGCCACTTCACCCCATACTTCTGAGTATTTACTATTTTTAAAATACTTGCTAATAGTTGGAAATTGTCCTCGTTCATTTCCTAATTTGCATTTCTTTTCCAATTAGGAAGAGTAAACATTATCCCCTGTGCTTGTTTTACTTGTGGTATTTCTTCTTTTGTGAAAAACTGCTTTTTTCTTTTTTCCACTTTGGTAAATCAAAGTGGGACACTTGCAAAATAGCCAGAGGAAACGCTGCTTTCCCAGATAGAAACTCCCGGGCATGTCTCCGTGTTTTCACAAATAATCAATTTTCCAATTTTGCAAGCCCAACGTTAACGCGTTCTGCAAAAAAAAAAAAAAACCTTTGCTAGCACGGAACAGCCAAGGGATGAGGTGCTATTCCTTCTCCAAAGACTTTGAATACGTTTGGATAACCATCTTGAGTTTGGGAAGCTTGGCACTGGATCCAGAGTTGACAGGAGCCACGTAAGAGGACCAGCATTTGGGAAGGAGAGGCTTGTCCCAGCCCTGGCTGGGCAGGGCTGCCGTGGAGGAAGCGCCTGAGGAAGCATTGGGTAGGGGGCGCATTACCTGAGTTGAGTAGATGTGTGGAGGGACGAGCCTTCTCAGAATCTTTTGCTGAGAGTTAATGTATCCAAGTGTCTTGCTCTTGAATCTGCTTTCTGAGCAAGATACATCCTGATGCTGGTGACAAAATCCACCACTGGTGGACTGGAAAGTGATGTGGTCTGTGCAGAAGTGCTGCCATCTTGTGGCCACAGTCAAGATGGCACCTCTGAGGGCCGGCAGGCTGAAGGTGACCCCTAGGGAGGAAGCCCTGATTTCAGGGCCTGTGGGGAGAAGGAAGCAGGAGCTTCGAGAGCACCCCGCGATTGCTGACGAGGGGCTAACCTGAATGAGCCCCTGGGCCTGAACGCTTACCTTGCTTGGAAATATCAAAGTCAAGGAAAGTCTGGAGACCAAAGGGGAGAACTGGTGAGTTTTGACCTCACACTGAGAAGCTAAGAACACTGATCTGATGTGATTATTGACATAAGAAAATCTATAAACAGGACTGACTTCTGTTTTGGGACTCTCCTGGTTCAGTGAATGTACTGAGAATGGGCTTTTCTCCCCGTGGCCGCGAGGGTGAGGCCAGGGTCGATGGGGGACCCTAGCACAGGTCGGCAGTTAGGAAAGTGTGGGTGGTGAGTGGAACAGAAGAAACAGCAGATGGGCTTTGAGGGGTCAGGCCGCCCGGGTTCAAGGTCCAGCTACACAGGGCTGTGTGCTTGCGCTTCCCAGGACACGGCCCTGCCCTCCTTGCAGCCTCGGATTCCTCATTTGCAAAACGGGAACAAACACATCGAAGTCATAGGGGTTTGCGGGTCTGTGGGTTTGCAGTGTTTAAATTTTTTTAAATGCAAAACGCTGGAAAGGCCTGTCACACCCATTGTGACAGCGTCATTTGTGACGTTTCCCTTTCCTTCTCGATGCTCACAGACCCCAAAGTATGGAAAGTGGGAGGACGTGCAAAATTCAGGAGGTGAGGTTTTACAAATGTAGGAAAAGTGCAGAAAGAAGGAAGACAAATTTGAAGTGATTTAGACCAGTAGTTTTTAACTTTTTTTAAAAAAACCCACAAAACCTGTCTTGAAATGAAAGCAAATGCAAAAGAATAACGTGCAAAGCACAATTTGAAAACCCAGGTTTTACAGATGAGGTTCTTCCAGGCCAAGTGCACAAGGAAGTAAGGGGACTTGTCCAGTTTGCCCAGCGAGTGGCAGAGCCAGATCTACTTTGCAGGGCTCCTGACTCCCCTTCTGTGCCCTCACCAACACTTCTGAGAAAGCGAGGCAGAGATTGAAGACATCCTCACAATGTTTCGAGGCCTGAGTCTGATGGGTGTAATTACTCTCAGGGCCTACCACAAAGAGAAGACGGAGTCCCCAAAATGTAGTATGGGGTGCTGATAGAGGACCTGCATAAACGTCTCCCCTCTCATGCACACCCCAGCAACCAATACCAAATACCATTCCAGGGCCAGGACCTTTCTTCCTCTCCCCTAGCTGTCAGTCCATCCCACCACCAACAGACTCTCCACACATACAACAGGATTGTGGGTATTTGGGGAGACCAGCTTTGCTGTAATTTTTGTTGTTGTTCTACACTGTGTTTGGGAGCTCGGTTTGGCTAACTTCACATGGAAAATAATTGAACAGCCTCAATTCGTAGGCTTGCTTCAAAACCCTACTGACCTGGGGATGTGATATTAACGTTGAATTTATGGGCCAGGAGACTCAGAGAAACACTACCCCGTCCCTCACCCATGTCCCTTAATGACAGATTATGGAGACTGAGGCAGGAACCCAGCCAAAATCAGGAAAGGTGGACCTCACTCACCAGTAGACATTTGCACAAATGGACATGTTCTCATGGAAACTAGAGGTCTAAACCTGTTCCTGTGGGGATTTCGGGATTTCTCTCACCTTGGGTTTCTCCCCAGCCAGTGATGTAGCACAATGTCCGGTCAGCAACCACATAATTTGGGGATGGCAGACAAGCTGGGATCACCTTTGAGGTGATGATGGCCGGGCTGAAAGAAAACCATCCAAAGTTACATGTGCCTGCCCCACGAGGGCACTTCGGCCATCCATCCTCTGGTCGTTCACAACAAGATGCCACCTGCCCAGAGCCCCAGAATCCTCTGAGCTGGCATTTCATTGCTTGGCTGACACAGTGCAATGCAGAAAACAACTTTTTCCCTTGTGCTGGCCTGGCCCACCCTCACCACGGTCGTCATTGTCGTCATCCCACCACCATCTGGAAACCACCCAACATGGCGCCTGTGTTCTCTGCGCCTTGTTGACTCGCCCAAATGTGACCGTTCTCAAAATAGCTGTTCATTTAGCTTTCTCTATTGAGACCTGTTTCCAAATATCACTAACTTTAAGTAACAAAAGCAAATTTATCATTTTGTCAGGCTTAATAAAATTCTATTTCAACGGGGAAAATAAAACCAAGGATGGGAAGAAGAATTTGCATTTGTGAGTTGTGTGTGTATGTGTCCATGTGTGTTTATACTGGAGCTTTTTAAGTGCTTTGAAATACATCATTTCATTTGATTTCCCCCAAACATATTATCGTCTTGAGAGGAGAACTGTCAACCTGGAAGCATTGAAGAATTCTCTGATTATGAATGTATATTTGCTGACTGGCGAACATTAAGCGAGAGTTCGGAAGTAACCATGTACTTCATGCTTCAGTTTATTCTTTTTCCACACGAAGAAACTGAATCCTGATGCCTTTTTTCCAGAGCACAGCCAGTGTGGCAGAATGGGGCTGAGCCCAGATTTTCTCTGTTCCCCAAAGCCCTTGTGCCTTCCATGTCCTAGACGGTGTGCCCCCCCACATTTTTTCTCCCCCACAACCCTGTTACGCTCATGAAATCCAGACATAAACAAATGTCTTCACTGATCTCAGGGTCAAGACCATGGGTGAGCTAGTACCTGCTCAGCTTTATCAAGGCAATGTCTGCACGTGTGGGCTCCAAGAACAGCTTGGACGCTTCTATTTCCTGAACATCTGATCCAAGAATGGATTCTTGGTGTGCACCCAGGATGACCTTATATGCTGCAGGGTTTGAGGATCTAGGAAAGACAGTGACATTAAGAGCAAAATAATGTGCCAGCACCTTCATCAAGTGCCCTTCTGAGTCATAAACATGGCGTCTTCTCCCTCCTTGGCTACCCACAACCAGTGACCTCTGAGTGGCAAGAAACAAAGTTCACTGTTTACCTAAATCTGGCCATGAAGGAATGCTCTTGGGGTGCTTTTGGGTTAACCACAGAGGAAGAATGAAATCAATAATGGAGTCAGTACGAGGACAGACACCCATCTCAGGAGAACCAATGCATGTCACAATGAGTGGGTCTTCCTGCCATTGACCCAGGCCTACAAACCCACCTGAACCGGGTCTTCCTTCTTTGTTTCTCTCTAGAAACACTCCCCTCCTCCCTCATCCAATGGGCTTGGCAATTCTGCCTCAGCCTTCACATCTGCTCCCTGGTCCCTAGTGTCACTGCCATGGAGGGAAGGGGAGGGAAGGGAAGGGAAGGGGAGGGGAGGGGAAGGGGAGGGAAAGGGAGGGGAGGGGAAGGAGGGGAGGGAGGGGAGGGGGAAGGGAGTAGGGAGGGGGAGTGAGAAAGGAGAGGGGGAGGGAGGCAGGGACTCTACGACAAGTTCTCATCCCCATTGTCCCCCAGACATACCTCTCCAGGCAGTGGGCAGCTGTCAGCACCCACTCTGGGGATATTAAAGTCCCTCCACAGAAGTGCTTTCTAAATCTAGAAGGAAAACATGCCAGAATTTTAGTTCAAACCTGATGATATGTTCTACAGAAAGCCAGAAAGAAGAGTTCACTCGATTGTGATCATGTTGATGTTCCCAAAGGAAAAGCCTACCAGCCCATCATCAGTATGGCCAGAACTTTGAGTTGGGCTTCAGTAGTGGATTTTCCAGGTCTCATCCTCACCACACTTCAGATGGTGGGGGGAGGCTCAGGCACAGCCTGTCCACAGGAGAGCAAAGCCACGTGGCAGCAACAGGAAGCCCACGTCAACGGTTT
This sequence comes from Halichoerus grypus, assembly GCF_964656455.1. Taxonomy (NCBI): domain Eukaryota; kingdom Metazoa; phylum Chordata; class Mammalia; order Carnivora; family Phocidae; genus Halichoerus; species Halichoerus grypus. The sequence continues at coordinate 7,803,668 of NC_135720.1, read as the reverse complement.
GGACTTGTTGGCCTTGGACTCCAACAAAAGTGACCAGCCAAAGATCATCCCCTTGAGGCCTCTTATTTCTTTATGACAAGATCTCTACAAGGCTCAACAAGTCATTCTTCAGGGAGCCAAATGTGACCCTAAACAGTTGTGATTCCTTGGAGTCTGCTCATTTTACCCTCTTGGTGTGAGCCACTCCGAACAAAGCCCACCATAATGACAGCAGGCATGGAAATAATCGGTCAGGAGATGGAGCACAACACAGTTTGGGAAAGAAAGAATTTGAAATATGTGAAAGGTGAAGGTTTGTAGAGCAAGGGGTTCATAAATGAGAAGGCAAAGAAAGGAAAAGCCAACTCAACAAAAGAATGAAATATACTGAAGTCAAGTTTATCAATAGAATCTCACATGCATAGGGAAGGAAGGCAATTGAGAGCGAGAACTGAGTGTGCACGTGGGCCCTGGTGTGGAAATGAGGTGACGAAGCAACACGAAAAACAGATTAGCCTGTTTCACACATGTGCTTTATATGAGACACCCGGGAAAACTGGACCTATTAGAAGCCCATGCCACTGAAACAATCACCCAAACTTTCTGGGTCCCATAGTATCAGAACCCATCACTCTTAAATTATGGTGATCCTGAACTATCATCCTACACAGAAGGCGAGGTGCTTGGGAATCGGTGAGCACCCTCTGATTAAATTCAATAATTCAAGAAAGTGTAAAAAAAAAAAAAAGAATCTTTATTGGTGAAAGACTCTAGATAATTTTGTCCATGCCTCCCCCAACATCCCACATTTCCAAAAATATCCCAATCCCTTTGTCCTACAAAGAGACAATCAACATCTATAAGACCCTCCGGGCATCTTCAATACTTTTCCAGCAATATTGGAACATGGTGTAAATCGCTACATCTGCACATTTTGACAATAGCCGCCCAGATCAAGGAAAATATTCCAATTCGGGCCATTTTCAAAGTAGAGAACCTAGGAAAACAGAATTTTTAAAATTTTTGCAGTTTTCCTTCTTCCTAAGAAGATGATAAAGGCTGGTACAGATCCCCGAGTTGCGTGGATCGAGTGTGAACATAGAAAGGTTTTTTGGGGCTTACACAGAAGAATGGAACTAATTGTTTCTGGAAATACCATCACCTTGTTCTCAGACTGATTTGCCAGGGCCAGGAATGGGGTTTGGCCACACACCCGCCGACAACCCTTCCAGGACATTTCTTTGGTTCCACCTTGGGCTTCCCACAATCGAATGAACGGGACGCTGTGGCACGAAGTGGAAACAAGAGTGACATTTCAAGAAGGGAAAGCAATTCTGTCACACAACTCAAGAAAAATCAGCGGGTCATGGCCAAAGCTCTGAAGTTTTGACCTTTCAAAGCCCAAACTAAATCACGAGATCATAAGCATCTTTGGGGATATTTTTTTCTAAGTTTCGGAAGTGACAGTAGACAACAGAGAACCTTCTCCTTTCAGGAAAGTCTAAGGACTTCTGTATTATGGGGGGGGGGGTTAAGTAGATTGGTGGAGTTGGGTGGTAGAGTGAGAGCTTTGCTGAGAGGACCTGACTGACACCAATTATTATTCTGACTTGATGTGGTAGATTCTAGGTTCCCATCTTCATCTTCATCATCATCCTCATCTTCTTTGTCATCATCATCACCCTCTGAACCACATAAAGTTTACTGAAAATCATAGTTGTCATCCCCGTTGCAAGGCACTGTGGGTAGTTTTTTAATGTGAAGCTCTGTGTGTGCATTACGTACACGTGTGTGTGTGTGTGTGTGTGTGTGTGTGTGTGTGTGTGTGTGATCGTATGGAACAGAGCTAATTGTCCTGAACCTCTCTCAGCCAGCTTCTGGACAGGACTTCCAGGAGCTTCCCAAGACTAATCCAACACCCTGGGGATGACTGACATTCACTTGCCCGTATGCTCTATCTACCTCCTACCTTTCCACCTAGACAATAGGGGTCGTGCCCCATCTTTGGTACCACCCACTAATGCCCAAACAGCTCCAGCCTCTAGAAGGCTAGAGCATCTGTTGGTGGCCAAGGGCTGCACCTGGAAAGTTACTGTACTTCTCCTCCCTGGGAATCGAGGAGCATTATCCCAGCTGTGGCGCCCATGGCAGGAATGTCAGGCTGATAGGACAACTTAAAGGCAATCCTGTCAAGTAGGCAGCCTGTCCAACATGGAGAACCTGGCCCATAGGCAGCCTGTCCAACATGGAGAACCTGGCCCATAGGCAGCCTGTCCAACATGGAGCACCTGGCCCATAGGCAGCCTGTCCAACATGGAGAACCTGGCCCATAGGCAGCCTGTCCAACATGGAGAACCTGGCCCATAGGCAGCCTGTCCAACATGAAGAACATGGCCCATAGGCAGCCTGTCCAACATGAAGAACATGGCCCATAGGCAGCCTGTCCAACATGGAGAACCTGGCCCAGACGAGGCAGCAAGGTGCTCCAGAAGGGGCAGAGCTGAGGATCGGGAGTGACCAGCTGAAGGGAAGGCACTCACCCCATTCAGGGCCTTTCAGATGAAGGGGCCGCCAAGAGAGTGTCTACAGAACAGAGAAAACAGCCACGCGAGAAAGATTCAGCTGTAAACTCACCCTAAATCCAGACAAGGAGCCCAAGTGGAACCTTGCCCATCACCCTGGCCTCCCCTTCCTCCCTGCTGCTTTACCCAGGGGTGGCTTAGGCGCAAACCCCAGCAAAGTGGCTCCCGTGCTCTACCCCATACCCCAAACTCCTCCCCAACCACCTCTGCATGCTTGTCTTCGCTGCCTTGGCAGCTGGAGCTTCTCCCCCTCCAGCTCTAGCCCCTGTACATGGCAGATGCAAGCACCTGCAATCAAGCCATGCAAAGGTGAAGCCCAGCCTGGTTTTCTGGAACCAAGACAAATTCTGTTTGCAAAGACAGGTCAGCAGAAAGTAATACAGGGTCCAAATCGAAGCGGCTCACATTGTTCTCCAGACCTACCCATGGATTTGTTATTCCAAACTTTTCCCCTTTCCCTGATCCAAGCTTCTTGCTCCCTAGAAAATCTCACGGAAATGAGGAAAGAACCCAGACACGTTTTTCTCTAAATTATGTGGCTAAGGTATGGGTAATGAATAGTAATCTTAGGATAAAGGAGATTTGGGGCTTAGTAAAAATCTACGTTCCTTCTCATTGAATTCTCAGGATGACAATTTATAGCTTTACAGTGTACATTATATGCTTAGCTGTTTCATGGTGCTTGTATATTTTTTTTACTTCTCAGCTGCTGAAAGGGAGAGCTTCCTATCTGGGGACCAGATTTAAAATTTGTTTTTCAGGCATCCCAAGCGGGAGAGTTCGGTGAGAGCATTCTGAGGCTGATGGGATCACCTGTTTGCTCTTTTGGAGGATTGTGTATTTACTTTATTTAAGGTGTCAGGGAAGGGGGACTCCCTAACAAATAGGGCCACCAGAAGGACAGATTCAAGAGGCCCATGATGAAGAGAGGGCAGCCCACTTGAAGTGCTCAGCTTCAAGCCCTCCTTTTGCAAATCCGTATCTGGGAGGTGGCACTGCATTTATCTGAGAAGCCATCTCCTTACAAAAAGGAAAGCAACTTACTACACTGAGGGATATCACAGTAGTCAAAAAGTTTTCTTGGATTCGTCGTGTAGCACCAAGGACCGTTGACATCACCATCAGGATTACGGCAGTACTAAAAAAAAAAAAAAAAAAGGACAGGTGTGTTGGGGACCAGGCAGAGTGGGACAGAGAAGGGCAGAGAAGGTGTTCTGACACACGTCACTGCTGTCCTTGGAAGATGGAAGGTCGTGCTCCTAGTTTTTTGTGGCAGGGGGCAAAGTTATTCCTTTGGCACATCCTAGGGTGTTATAAAGTTTTGACTCAGCTTCTTCAAAGAAGCTGTGAGTGACTCCCCTGGAAGGAGGGGACCTGAGGAGTCCTGAGGTAGAGACGCCATAAAGGGGCCTCCCCTCCAGCAGCCTGTGTCAGGGGACCTCTGAGAGAGCAAGCTAGAGAGGACCATGGGACTTGGCTGACTCATCTTGTCCCTGGTTCACGTCAGCGATCTACTACCCGATGACACCTGTTTGCTCTTGGTTCAGAAATTGTTCCCAAGAACTGTGCACGTTTCACGGGTCAAGCCATAGGAAGGCAATGTCTTCCTTTTCCTTTCCTATATGTACCTCCAAAGTAAACCAACCCACAGTCTGTGAGACTAGAGGAAACCCTACTGCGTGGAGTCCTCATGGCCTAACCACATTTTTTTTTTCTGGAAAGATTTGACTAAAAGGTCATGAAGTTCATCCTTGACCACCAGAACGTAGAAGACAAACACTAGAAACTAGAAACAGCACACAGTACTAAAAGCAAGCAGGAAACATCCCAAACACAAACGAAATGAGGAGCCCGAGGACAGTGGTCACAGGCACGGAGGTCTGCTTGGACACCGGAGTCGCCATGTGGATGCTGGTTACAGGGAGGCTTGTTCCCGAGATCTCTCACAATGCCCTCTGCCACCACCAAGGACCAGTCCGGGCTGACTTGCCGTAACACAGGGTCAATTCTGTTTGCGAAGATTGGTCAGCAAAAGGCAAAATAGAGCTCAAATCAAAGTGGCTTACGTTTCTTTCCAGACCTGCCCGTGGATTTGTCTGTGGAGTGAAGATACTGTGTCTGTGGGGCTCCTGGGCAGTCCATTCCTGGCATGGGACGCCCAAAACAGTGGTTGCCTTCTTGCCCCGGTACCCTTTGCCATTCCCAAACATGCAGTCTGTAAGAGGAAGAAGAAATGGGTGGTTACGTGTCCCTGCACAGATCCAGGACGCTAGGGAATATAGGCAGCCCCGCGAGGACTCTCCAATATGACAGTTTCTGTGGTCACATCCTCAGAGCACTGGAATGTTGACAATTACAGCAAACACTGCCTATTTTAACAAGTTACTGGAAACGCTGTTGCCTGGGAAATAATCACAAGCCAAGATGTTGGCATGGAAATGTTGGCCAGGACACGAAGATAAGTCAATTCTATAACAAGCTGAGTGGTAAGACAGAGCCCCTGGAGGATTCGCATCAAACAGATGCAACTGTGAACTGTCAGAAGACCCTCGAACACCTCATTCTCAACCAGGATGGGGGAAAAAAAGAATGTAAATTGAACAGGATTTTTATAAAAGATACTATTTTGTCTGGAGCTGTGCTGTGAGTTCCCACCCTTTGGGGTGAAGAGGTTCATAAAGAGATGACTTGGGCCCCTTCTCCAAGCTCATCTCTTGCCCCAGCCTAGGGACAGGGGGCTTCCACAAGACCCCTCAGAGAACGTGGTGAGTGTCCCATAGGGGGACCCAGGGCACCAGTGCTCTGACGGCCATTTGGAAAATCCAAAATGTAAAAGCTGGGCCACCTAGCGTCTCTGCCAAGGAAGGGGGCTGTGCTGGGCAGCCTGCAACCCCAAAGTTTGCCAGGACTGGGGTAGGGGAGTTACCCATGCACCAAATGGGAGGCAGGCACAGGGGGGAACCACGGCAGGTCGTCTCAAGTCTTATCTAGGAGGGAGATCCAGATGGGCACAGAGCCCACAGTCTCACCAAGAAAGAGGAAAGAGAGATGTGCTCAGCCTGTTCAAGGGAAGAGTAGGTGAGGTTCTCCAGCTTTGCGGGGAAGCCAAGCCCACCTCAGGATGGAGAGGGCTCTCAACTTGAAACCAAGTTCTTGTTTAAATCATTACCTTCTGGAGGATCTTGAATTACCTGAAAGTGGCCAGACAAGTCATGGACCCTGAGCTCTCATGCCAGGGCTGGGGTTGCAGGGTGGGGCAAGGGGCAGGAGACAAGCCCAGAAGCAGGTGCTAAGCACTCAGAGCTGCACTCCGATGGCCAGGGAAGCGCAGAAGGGTCTTGCCTCCCACCTCAGATGACAACCACATCCCTGCGCTGAGCCCCGGTGACCCTGCAAGCTTTGTATCCACCCTTCCAGGTTTGTGTTGGAGAGCCTCACTTGATTGTCTTGCTAGCACTCCTAATTCAGTCTATTCAAAACCAAATCCATCATTTCTATTTCTCCATGGAGGGAGCAAGGATTTGGTGTCCTAGCAGGTCCCATCCTGGCCAGCGCTGCCAACATCAACCCCTCGATCCACTCAGGCTCAAATTTTATCCATTGCTCAGAACCAACTAGTTTTCAAGTCCTAAAACCACAGGCCACCCATGTGACACGAGCAATAGCAGCTCTGGCTGCCCCGAGGGCTCCCTGAGGCTTGCGCCCACATGGCAGACCCTCGGCCAGCGCTCAGTGCCCGCGGCAAGAACGCGCTCTGCCTCTGCAAGGTGGTCCGCCTCGTATCATCCTGACGCCCGCGTACGGAGAGGTCTGGCCACGGACTTCCCACCTGGTTCGGAAGGGTCCTCTCCACTCGCAACTTGGGGCACAGTCGGGGAGTTGGTCCCGCTCTCTTCTGTGGCTAAGCATTTTTCCAAGTTACAGAACTCCCAGCGGACAGACGGGTCCGTGGTGTAACACCAAGGGCTCTTGTCACCGTCTGGATTTCTGCAGTAGTTCATGGTCAAGCCGCTGTAAATTCCACAACACAGGTCATGAGAGGTGGAGAATCTTCCGGGGCACTTCTGCACCCTCCACTTTTTGTTGTAACAGAGTACTAATAAGTGACTTTGAAATATTTCCATTAAAGACACCACAAGTATGAACTATTATGATAATGTGACAAGCACAGATGGCTCTCAGCTTCTAAACAACTGGGTACATTTAAAACATAGATTCTAATATTATTTAAAAAATCAAAAGTAATATGTGCTCCATATAAAAACTGAGATGATATGAAAATGTGTAAATAAAAGTACCTGAATGTCTCCCTTTTCCTGGGAATGGGACTACATTCCCCAGGGATAGCCAATATTGAATAGAAAGTGCACGTTTTAGATTTTTTTTCCTATGCACGTACAGCTCTCTCTCTCTCTCTGTAAGAATACATAGAGCTGTGTAAGTTAGAACTCAGATTTATTTCCCTGAGGAGGAGTGACATTGTGACGACACTCTCAGGCCAGTCCCCTCCATCCACTGACCCACAATGTTGCTAAAATGCTGTGCACTTAGCATGAAAATACTCTAAGTATCCCATCAGGTAGATCAAGTGGGTTTGGGCTTTGAAAGACTTACGGAAGCTTGCCTGGGAAACTAGCTCCCAGGCAGGATGTGTTTCTAAAGGATGCCTTCTGGGGAAATGCGGGGGCAGGGGAGAGAGGTCACGGGGACCCCAGCCTTCCCTCATACCACACCCGCTGCAACCATGTAGGATGGAGGGATGCAGATGACACTAAAGGAGTGACAGGAGATGTGTGGGTGCACGAAGGGCGCTGAGGGCTTATGGGAGAGTTAGGAACAATTGGGAAAGAGGCACAGCAGGTGAGGAGCCTGGGGACACTGAGCAATTCAGTCCCCAGGCCTCCCCTAAAAGCTGCCCCAGGCTTTCGGACTTCTCAGCCTTGCATTCCTCTTTATAGTTTAGACCCATGACCTGTGGCTGTCTGAGAAAATCTGAAAGATACTATGTATTATGGGAATCCAGCACTATGTCTGCGGATACCACAGGCAGGGGGCTGACTCAGAGCCTGGCCCACAATTCGAGAAAGCCCTTCAGCGGGTCTCCAAGCAACTGGATGTGTCAAAAGGCCTATCTTTTGAAATCAGAGAGGGAGACAAACTTAATCATAGGAAACAAACTGAGGGTTGCAGGAGGGGAGGTGGGTTGGGGGGTGGGATAACTGGGTGATGGACATTAAGGAGGGCACGTGATGGAAAGAGCACTTGGTGTTATATAAGACTGATGAATCACTGACCTCTACCTCTGAAACCAGTAATACATTACATGTTAATTAATTGAACTTAAATTAAAAAATTAAAAAAAAACAATTGTTTAAAAAAAAAAAAAGAAAGAAATGAAGTCCTGCTTTTTTTTTTTAGAATTGAGCTATCCTTGACATAGTGTGAAATGCATGATCTTAAAGGTAGTTTGAGGAGTTTTGATTACTACATACACCTGTATGACCCACACCCCTATCCTGATACAGGACATTTCCATCCCCCGCCGAGAAAGCTCCCCAGGGTCACCACTCAATCTCTGCTGCCCCCCTGGGAGCAAATACTATTGATTTCTCTCACCAGAAACTAGATTTCCTCTTCTAGAACATCGTATAAATGGACTCAGTGTATACTCTTCTGGGCCTGGCTTCTTTCCTTAGTGTGACTTTTGAGCTTCATCTGTGCTATTTGAGAGTGTCAGTAGCTTGTTCCCTTTTATTGCTGAATAGTATTCCATTGTATGACTGTACCCCCAATGACTGCTTTCTCTATTTGTGTATCTTTCTGCCAGTACCACTGTGGTCTTGAACACTGTACTTTTATAGTAAGTCTTTAAATCAGGGTGGGTAAGTCCTCCAACTTGGGTATTCTTCTATAGATTGTTTAGATTTGTATAGATTGTTTGGTGATTCTAGGTCCTTTGCATATAGATTTTGTCTCTTTTTCCAAAAAAAGGGGGGAAAAAAGCTGCAGGAATTTTGCTTGAATGTAGGTTGAACCCAAAATCCAATTTGGTAAGAATTAATATTGACTCTTAAATCCATAAACAGTATATCTTTATTTAGATCTTTTAAATTTCTCTCAACAACATTTTGTAGTATGTAGCATATAGTTCTTGTACACACTTTGTTAAATTTATCATTAAATATTTTGGTTTTGATACCATTGTCAGGGATATTGTTTTAAAATTTTGTCTTTTCCAACTGGTTATTTCTGGTATATAGAAATACAATAGAGTTTTGTATATTGACATTGTATATACTTTTGTATCTTTTGATTTTGCAAAATTCACTTATTTGTCCTTAGGATTCTATATCTACTAATCTAGTTTTCTGTGAATAAAGACAGATGTACTGATTCCTTTCTAAACTTTAGGCTCTTTATTTCTTTTTCGTGTTCCCAATCTTATAGAGAAAGCATTAATCTTTCCTCATTAATATATTAGCTGGAAGATTTTTGTAGATGTCCTTGAGCAAATTGAGGAGGTTCCCTTCTATTCTTAGTTTGCTAAGACTTTTTGAAATCATGGATGAGTGTTAAATTTTGTCTAAAGTTTTTCTATATCTATTGTTATAATCATACGATTTATCACTTTTATTCTGTTAACATGTTGTATTATGTTGATTGTTGGTAAATGTTAAACCAACCCTGCATTCAATTTATTAATTTTTGTTAAGTCTTTTTGTCTATGTTCACAACAGAAAATGTTCAGTAGTTTCTTGCAATATTCTTGTTTACTTTTTGTATCTCAGTTTTTTGGGCCTCACAAACTGAGTTGAGAAGTGTTCCCTCCTCCTCTATTTTCTGTAAGAGATTATAAAGGATCACTATTATTTCTCCTTAAATATTCGATAAAATTTGATAAAATTTTAAAATTCTACTTACGGTTCATTGAACTTCTTGAAACTATAAGTTTATAATCTTCTTCATCTTTGGAAAAATTTCAGCCATCATTGCTTCAAGTATTTTTTTGTTTCAATATCTTTTTCCTCTCCTGGGACTTGATTTAAACATATGGTAGACCTCTTGATATTTTTCTAGAGATCCTTGAGGTTCTGTTTATTCTCTTTCAGTCTTTGTTTTGACATTGTGCGCAGGTTTGATAGCTTATACTGCATTATTTTCAAGTTAACCCTTTCTTCTTTCATGCCCAACCTGATGGTAAGGCCATACAATGAATTTTTCATTTAAGATATATATTTTTAAGTCCTGTCTTTTCCATTTGGCTCTTTTATAGCTTTCTTTTCTCTTCAGAACATCCAATTTTCCTCTTATATATTCATATTTTCCTTTAAATCCTTGAACATAATTATAATATTTTTTAAAATTTCTGCCTGCTAATTCCATCATTTCTATCATTGACTGGTTTTTCCCCTGGCTCTGGATCACGTTTAATGATTTTGGATGTCTGGTAATTTTTAAATGTGTGCCAAACATTGTAGATGCCACATGACTGAGTGACTGGATTTTGTTGTTTTTCTCTAAAGACAGTTGAGTTTATGTGTGGCAAACAGTTAATTTACTTACAGATTATTCTGATCCTTTTAGGATTGCTTTTAAGCTTTGCTGGGGTGTTTCTAGAATTGCCCTTATTTTAAGAATACATTAATTCTACTCCTAAAGTGTGACTTTTCTAGAATTGCTACTGAATGCTTATGGTGTCCCATGAGGTCTCTCTGTCAGAATCTCAAATCTCTGAACACAGAATCTCTCAATGTTGTGTGGGTTCTGTAATCCCCGTTTATCTCATCACTCTCAGTTGTTCTTTCCTCAGTAGTTGTTCTTTGTTCTGTGAACTTTGTGGAATCTCTCCCTGTGCATGTGCACTTTTATATTCAGCCAAAGATTTAAGGAGAGCTGTGTCTATTCTTTGAGCTCCTTCTCTGCACAGATCCTTTCTTATTATTACCCAGCCTACAAAACCCCAGCTGTCTTGGTAAGCCCAATTGCTAATTTACTACTAATAAGTTATTTCCCCTTTTAAAAGTTCTCAGTCCTGTGATACCTGTTGTCCATCATGTGAAAAAAGTTTTATCCCCTACATTTTATAAATGTTCATGGCAGAAATGCTGGTCTTTGTCCGTCTACCAGTCTATTTTGCCTGTCAGCATCTGTATACTTCCTGCTTTGCTCTTCAAGTCCTGGCAACTCCTACCGCTGCTGACCACTGACGCTCAAGATCCAGGTGTCAGTACAGCTTAAGTGATATATATTAGATGATATATGAAAATATATATATTCAAGTATATAGGTATCTGTGATACAATGACAAACACAAACTTCACTTCAGAGGTTGCAGTTTGGAATGATAAAATTCCATAGTTGAAAGATTGCATTGATCTTTACCAGGTGCTGTGGAATGGAACTGTTTCTAAGTTTCTGGTCGTTTGTTCTCCTGAGCTTTCCACTAGCGTGAACTCAACACCTCTATACATCTCCTCTTTCTCTCACAAAAGTGCTCAGGAAAGATAGCCAGTCTCTAACTTCTCTTTTTTCAGAGCTTTTGTTCAAAAGCAAAGCACCTAAGACATTTTGCCTCACATTCTGGAGCCAAGAGAAATTTGGTTCTAAGAAGTTAGTTTATAGCATGGACCTTCTAACAGAAATATAAGTTGGTTATTGTTCCTCTCATGGTTAAAAGCAAAGACATACGCATTTGGGAAGTGTTCTGGGGTCTTCTCATGTCTGTGTGGTGTCATAGACGACCAAGACTGGCATTTCTTTCCTGTGATAGTAGTGGATGACATGCCTCGATAACTCTGTCCATTGCCCTGGTAGCACTCCCGGACCACAGGAGTTTGTTCAGGTGGTACTAAAGCTGAAATAGAAGATAATCAACTAAGTAATGACTAGAACAGAGATATGTGAAGCAATTGAAGACACAAACAGAACAGTAGTCTCTGGGAATTCACTCTGCTTTCTTTTCATATTGGCCAGGAAATGGACTTGCAAAGAAAACAATAGATCAATCACACTGTAGAACTTTAGTGACCTAACTTTTCTTGTAAATATTTAATTTAAAACTCAGGGGAAAACACATGGGTCAGAGTGTTTATAATTGGAAATTGCACTCATGTGCAAGTTCCTGTTTATGGATGTCTACTGAGTGTTCATGAGAACTGGGTAGGAGCTCAGAGGTACATTCAGTGGTGCAGGCTGCATGTGGCAATTGGTTTCCAGTGGGGGCAGAAATGAGATCCTTGTGTGTTTCCCCAGACATTTTCTTTACACAAAGCCAAACCCTTAAGCCGTTGGGCGACGGGGCAGGAAACAGTTCTGCATTCAAGAGTGCAGGCAAAATATCCTTTGCTTCTCAGAGAAGGGTAGAGGCAAAAATCTATTCCCCTAGAGGAGGGACCGGGAATTCTTTTGTGCCAGGATCCTTCACTGACACAGAGCAGAAGTCTGCTACTCTTCTACTTAAGAACCACCACAGATACAAGTTAGAATTTAGTTCCATGGAAAGAAGGGGGAAGAACATTAAGATAACACTACCTTCAAAGCTCAGGTGCATAGAGCCCATCTAAGACGGGGGTGGGGGGAGATCAGGAAGGTAGAGAATGCCTACCTCCATCAAAAGCTTAGCATTGAGAAACAAGAAACAGCAGTCTGTCACGAAAGTCTGGTTTAGAGCAAGACCCCTTTGTGGTGCAAGCATGCAGTGACTGCTAAAAATTGAGACTGAATTAAGAATCCTAAGAAAACTCTTGAGCACCCCCAAACAGTATGCTAAGGAATGTGAAGGAGTGTGAAGGGGATATGAGGAATGTGAGGCCTGCTTAAAGTAAAAGCAGCAACAATAACCCAAATGCAGTTCATCCACTGACTAGATTGACTTAATTACCCACACAGCATGCTTACAAAAGAGGGCATCCATTTCAAAGTGGAAGGAACTGCAATCTCTACTATTCTGCCACACATTATATCCAGCAATTGATGAAAAATCACAAGACATACCAAAAAAAGAAAGAGAAATCAACAGAGCCAGACCCAGAGATGACTAGAGCAGACTATTAGAGACCGTGAGGTAGCTATGAATAATATGCTGAAGCGTTTTATACCAGAGGTGAATGATATACATGGATAGGTGAAGAATTTCAGCAGAGATGGAAACTATAAAAAAAAAAAAGGAAAAAATGCAAATGCTAGAAATAAAAACCATGATATTAGAGATGAAGAATTCCTTTGATGGGCTGATCAGCAGACTAGACACAACTGAAAAGAGAATCAGTGAACTTGAAAATAAGTTAATAGAAATGATCTAAACTGACACTCAAAGAGAGAAAAAAAGGGGGGGGAAAGGCAGAACAAACATACAAGAGGTATGAGATAATATGAAAGGGTAATTGGAGTCTAAAAAAAGGAAAACAGAAAAAGAGAGAGAAAGCAGGAAAAAATATTTGCATAATAATGGCTGAGAACTTTACAAAAGTAATGAAAATCAACAATCCACAAATTCAAGAAGCTCAGAGAACCTCAAGCAAGATAAACACAAAAAATAAATAAATAAACAATACATGAGGACACATCACAATCAAACTGCTGAAAACCAAAGATGAGAGAAAGTCTTAAAGGCAGTCAGAGAAGAAAAATATGAAATACATAGGAACAAAGATAAGATTTCTGGTCAGAAGTTATTCAGAACAGAATATAATGGAGTAACATGTTTAAAGTGGTAAAAGGAAAAAAACTTCAGCCCAGAATTCTACCCCCAACAAAATTATTTTTTTAAACTGAAGGCAAAATAAAGACTTTTTCAGACATACAAGTCTGAAATAAGCAGCAGATCTGTACTACAAAAAATGTTAAAGGTTAAGGGATACGATACCAGATAGAAATTTGAATCTTCAAAAGAAAGTGAAGAGCACCAGAAATGGTATACATGGATAGATGATTGATAGATAGATAGATAGATAGATAGATAGATAGATAGATAGATAGATAATTTTTAATTTACAATCGCTTTGAAATGTGACTATTCAAGCAAAAATAATACCAATATATTGTGAGATTTATAACATAGTAGAAATAAGCTCTTTGAGAACAGTGGCAAAACACTTTGGAAGGAGGAAATAGAAATACAATGTCTTAAGTTTCTTACATTTTACATCAAATAAAGTAGTATCATTTGAAGGTAGAATGTGGTAAGTTAAATATGTATATTCTAAATATTAGAAAAAAATACTAAAAACACCAAAAATGGTTTAACTAATAAGGAAATAGTGGTGATAGAAGAGAATCAAAAAATATTGAATGAACAAACAAAGGGAGAAAAAGATTTCAAAAGGAACAAAGTTCAAACAGGACAAGTCGAAACAACTTTTAAATCCAACCATGTTAACAATTACATTAAATGTAAATGTTAAACATCTCAATTAAAAGGCTGACCAAAAAAAAGATCTCCTACAAACACAAGTGAACATAGAGTTGCAAGGGCTGTATTCCTATCAGTAAAAGTAGACCAGAGCAGGAAGTATTCCAAACACATTACCTAATGATAAAGTCGTCATTTCTTCAAGAAGCCACAACAATCCTAAATGTCTACATGCCTGACAGAGAGTTCAAGAATAGATAAAGCAAAGACCAGAAAGATATGGACGAATCAACAGCTCAAGTTGGAGATGTCACTGTTCAGCTCTCAGTAATCAGTGGAACAGAGACAAAAAATAAAATAAAAAGAGTAAGGATTCAGAAGAGCTAAACAATACTAACCCACTTGTCCTACTTGGCCTTTATAGGACACTCTACCCAACACCAGCAGGGCTACACTCTTCCAATATTCTGAACCATGTTCTGAACCTTAAAATAAGCCTCAACAAATTAACAGAATTGAAATCACAGAGCACGTCCTCTGACCAGAACAGAATTAAACTATAAGCAAAGCTACTGTGTATTGTGATTCCACCTGAGTGGAAAAGCACAGAGCACACTGGGGCCCTCGGTCGGCTCTCACTGCCCTTTCTTACCAGGGGTGTCCAAAGCTTCCGAGGTTAATGGAGAGGACTCGCAGGACGGAATATTGCAGGGTTCCCACCTCACCTCACTGTTGGTCGTATAGCACCATGGAGCTGACTCTCCATCAGGGTTGCGACAGTAGTTTTCATCCAAATCTCTGAAAAAGATGCGATAGTGAGTTCGGCTTTCCAAAAAGGCTAAATGAATAATGGTGTACGCATGCTTATTAATGGTAACATTGGGGATGTACCCAGCTAATTCTCCAGATTTAAACAAACCAAATGACAGGTAGAAACCGAAGCAGAGCTGGATTCCACAGGGTCCACAGAATTATGGCACTGATGCTGCTCGCTGGTAAATGGTGGGAATATATGTCTTGACTGCAGATAGTCAAACAAAATCGGTCTTTTGCTGTGTGCTAGGCGCTACGGTCAATGCTGGAAACACAATGGGTATTTTCCACACAGTTCCTGCCTCATGAAGGACACATCAGAGCCGTGGGATTTAAGTGTTACAGCCATAGAGTTTAAGTGTTCTCAAACCTCACTGTGCATTTAGTGGAGGGCTTCTCAGAACATATTACTGGGGCCCACTCCCAAGTTTCTGATTTAGTAGATCTGGACAGGGCCCAAGAATTTGCATTTCTAACAAATTCTGCTGGTGCCAATGCTGCTGGTCTGGGGAGCCACTTTGAGAACAAGTGTTAGAGGAAAATCAGTGCAAAATTTCACTTCCCTTGCTGATGGCTTGGCCAGTTTTCATTGTAGAATATTTTAGCGTAGGTTCCTCCAGGAACAAAACCAAGACCACGTCGGTGGGATTTCACATTCCACTCAGCAGACAGGGATTGGGACCAGAGGCAGACTTACTTGCACGGGAAGTTTTCCGGGGTCCTGTTGTGCTTGTGAGGGGTCTGCTCGCTCCAGCGTTGACAAGTATGTCCAGATACAGTGACGGACACCTTCCCCCGGTAGTTCTCCCCTTTGCCCTTCAGACACTGATACGTTGGGCCAGAAGAGGGTGGCGGTGTTGCTTGAATGGGGGTAATACATTACAATGAATATTTTTACAATTAAGAGTGCACAGACAGATGTTATAGGGGAATGGATGCAGGGAACATCTTCTGCTCATCCTCTCTTAGAATCTGGCACTTGAAAATTGTCTACCATTTTCAAAAGAAGTTAACTTGGTAGAATCTATGTTTATGAGATCATCTTATGAGGAACTCCTCCCAGGACAAGACCTTGGGAGCAGACGCTTCTTTCTATTTTTTTCTCTGCTCAGTTCATCATACATGGTCAGGGTCACATATACCGATGATATGACTCCCTCTGTGATGAGTCAATGATTCTCTGAGGAAACCTAACTGGGTGCCACCTGGCATTCCATAAAGCCAAACAACAGAGTCCACTGAAAAAAGGCAAAAATTATCTCCAAGGAAAAGCGTAGGCATACAGAAATCAAGAAATTCTTGAGAGAAAAAAAAGATGACAGAAAGAAAATTTGATATTCATAAAGGATAGTACCAGGTAACCTTCAGAGTCCCAAAGGATGATTGTCAGATCAAAGAACAGGAAGCCACCATCAGGGTCTCCTGCATCTTTTTTAACTTTTGATGCCTGCTCTCATCTAAATGTTTAGTCCTTTGCTACAAATTCTCACAGAAGGAAAATATAAAATTGTTCCTTCTGAGTCATTCCTTCCAAGTCTCCCCTTAACGCTATTCTCCTGCTGCTTTCTCACAAGTTTGGCTCACTGAAAAACTGCACATCCAGAGAAATCTCTTTGTTTATAAAGCATCAGTTACAAGGAACTCTGATACTGAAGTCCACGTACCAGAAAACATGGGTCTGTTGCCCTTTAGCGCTAGAGAAAAGTAGGATTTAAGGGATACTTCCCCCAAACCTACATTCAACTGTACTCCGAAGAGGTAGGAAAAACAGCAACAAAAACATAGTCAGTAGAAGCTCTGATCAATTACCTAGAGTAAACAATAAATTGTTTTAGAAGAGAAATTACATCCCTCAGGACTTGGAGGGCACGTTTTAGGCACAGCACTCAAGCACTGATACGAAGTTTTTATTTGTTTGTTTTTTGGGTTTTTGTTGGTGTTTGTTTGTTTGTTTGTTTTTATTCCAAGGGCAGAACAGGCGAGGATCCCCGGGCCCTGGGTGTGCAGTATACTTACTGCAGTGCGGGATGTCACAGAATTCCCAGCGTTTGTTGAGATCCATGGTGAAACACCACGGGCGGGGCTCCCCATCAGGGTTGCGGCAATAATTCATCTTCAAGTTCTTGTTTGGAAATCTGAACGGGCAAGAAGGATTTTAATAGCACTGAACATTTACATTTACGGCCGAGAATCTTTTCAAATGAGCAATTATTGAGCACCTGCTGTGTGGGACGCACAGTCAGGCATCCAAGGAAATGACTGGATGCAGGCTGTCCTCAAAGAGATAACAGTCTCATTAGAAAGATTAGCTCAATATCCTGAGGGCTGTTTAACAGTTTACATGTGCAAAAAATCACAGAACTTTATCATTTTAGCCATCCGGAAAATTAATGGAAGCAAACTCCAGTTACTTAGCAGCAAATGATGGCATTTTTACAACACAAAGTACCCACTGACCAGGGATTGTCATCTAATACACAGTACGGTCAAGAAGTTGGCATCTTCATAACTTAAAGGAATGGCCCTTCTTGTCTGCCAGGTCCTGGCCCCGCTAGCCTTCAAGCTTAGAAAAACTGGGAGGGACAATTTTTTAAAATTTTTTAAAATTTAAATTCAATTAATTAACATATAGTGTATTATTAGTTTCAGAGGTAGAGTTCAGGGATTCATTAGTCTTATATAATACCCAGGGCTCATTAATTCTAAACTGGGAGGCACAATTATGCACCTGTGAGCACCTGGCCAAATAGTGCAGCAGGGAACTCAGCAGGGAGCTCAGCAGGGACCCAGTGACTAAGAGTGTGACATGCATGGCAGGTCTGTGGCGTTCTCTGATACTCAGTCGGGATGGAGAGAGCAACCAGCAGTGGCTTGAGCAAACCTCTTCTAGTCTCTGGAAAGTGAATCTACCCAGTCTGGGCCTTGAGGTCCTTACTATGCTTCTTCTTTGAAGGGAAATGGCAAAGCTGTGTTGTAAGCTAGCTATATAGTATGGGAGGTACAGAAATTCAGCGGAGCTGTTTTCCACAGTGAAATCTGTGGCTTGGTCCCATTTCTTACAAGTTTTATAAGCCCCATTATGGTTCTGTAGTTGTCGTAGAATCGAGAGACAGAAGAGAAGCAGCTGCAGAGAGGGAGGCATTTTCCAGTACAATTAATGTGCCGCAGAAGACCTACTCTAGGAATCATCCTTGCTTTCTAGATCATGGATTCTGATTCCTACTATAATTCATGGTCCCCTTTGAAGCTCTGGTGGAAGTTAGGAATCCTCACCCCAGAAGAATGCACTGATACAAATATCCATAAAACGTTGGGGGATTCACAAAATCCCTAAAGCCCATCTGTAGATCACACATTAGAAAGCCTTGAATCTCATCAGTGTAAAGGAAAAAGAAAGGAATAAAGAGAAGAGGGAAATATTCAGAAAATAGAGAAGTGAGATGTATCCTTATTTCTCAAAATTTAATGTGCACACGGATCAGCCAGGAATCTGGTTATAATGCAAATTCAGATTTGGAGGCTCAGAGAATCTGCATTTCTAACAAACTCTCAGATGGTATCCCTCCTCCATGGGCCACGTTTTGAGGAGCAAGAATGTATACCTCACTTGCAGTCATGTGGGAAGATACAAATTTTGAAATTCAAAACTTCAGATGCCTTCGCTTCCTGAGGAATTTGAAAATATCTAAATCACATGAAATGCCCCGTAGAGCCGCAGAGTTGTAAACATCTCATTTCTTTCCCAGTGAGACTTACTTGGAAGGAATATATCCATGAGCATGTGGGGTTTGAGAGTTCCAGGCTTGGCACTCGAGTCCAGACTTGGTCTTGGAAATTTTGCCCTCATAATTTTCCCCACTGCAATGCATGCATTCATCTGCACAGAATAGAGAAGGAAGAGAAGAAGGATGAAAAATGGAAATGGATGAATCACAAAAGTGTAAACCTAGAAATGTCTCAAATACCACCTGCTACTTATTCATTTGTCCTTTCCAACAATCGTTTGGGAACCAAATTGGCTGTAAAGACTCTTCTAATACAATCTAAAATGTTGTTCCCTCTTCAAATGGTAAAATCAGTGTATTTTGGTCAATACCCTCTCTTATAGTCATGACAGCATCCAGAAATTCCATAATGCCCTGTCCTCAACCTGGGATGCATTGGCCCTTGGTGGGTGGGAGGGGGTTGGGGGAGAAGGTGCATATAGTCTCAGAAATCTGTAAGTTCTCTATTAGGATTTTTAAACATTGGTAGGCCAATGTTTATTAATGTCCCCAATGTTAATTAAATGTCCCCATGACATTCCCCTCACTTCATCTCAACACATAGGCATTTTATCATGTCACATCGTCACAAGAGAAAGAAGGGAGAATATAGTCCAATAAGACATGGAGGTGGGGAGACCACATTCACATAAGTTCCATTATAGTACATTGTCATGATTGTTCTCCTTTACCCTCAGTTATTGTTGTTAATCTCTTTCTATGCCTAATTTGTAAATTAAACTTTGTTGTAGGGGCGCCTGGGTGGCTCAGTTGGTTAAGCGACTGCCTTCGGCTCAGGTCACGATCCTGGAGTCCCTGGATCGAGTCCCGCATCGGGCTCCCTGCTCGGCAGGGAGTCTGCTTCTCCCTCTGACCCTCCCCCCTCTCATGTGCTCTCTCTCATTCTCTCTCTCTCAAATAAATAAATAAAATCTTAAAAAAAAAAAAAAACTTTGTTGTATGCACATACAGGGAAAAGAAACCATAGTATCTAAAGGGTTCTGTACTGTCATTCACAGGGGGTCTTGGAAGGCGTCCCTTGCGGATAACGGGGGACCCCTGTACTGAGAAGCATGCCTGGTTGTTTTTTGCTTTCTTACATTATTTAAAAACTGCAACTTTGGTTTGGAATTATTGAAATAACATGGTGCAGCAGAGTAATAAATGATTTTCATTTTTTTAGGTACTAATAAAGAAAACCAAGGGGGACTTGATATAAAACTGATGCTTTTGTGTGGATTAAAGACCAGATGACCTCACAACATCGCATACCAATAAAGCATCTCTGCGGTTGGAACAGATAGGAGACCTGCGCTGTCGCATGGTGCAAAAGCTATCCGCATTGTTGCACAAATTCTGCCCTCATCCATTCCCCTTTTCCACCAATAAATGTAGCAGAAAATAGGAAACGAAGAAAATTTTTTCAATAGGAGGTCTTAAACTTTTTTAGCATTTACTCTTTTTTTTTTTAAAGATTTTATTTATTTATTTGACAAAGAGAGAGAGAGAGAGAGACAGTGAGAGAGGGAACACAAGCAGGGGGAGTGGGAGAGGGAGAAGCAGGCTTCCCGCGGAGCAGGGAGCCCGATGCGAGGCTCGATCCCAGGACCCTGGGATCATGACCTGAGCCGAAGGCAGACGCTTAACGACTGAGTCACCCTAGCCTTAACGACTGAGTCACCTAGTCACCCTAGTAAATGCCCCTAGCATTTACTCTTGAGGTACACTATTAAATTGGTTTTTCCATGAAGACAATGGGTTGCTGGTTTAAAAACTGGTTCATTGTTTAGCTTTGATGAAACAACAAAGTCTACCACATTAAATTAATACATTTATTTGGATTTTATTTTTGTGGTTTCATTTAAAAAAAAAAAAGACTTTATTTATTTGGGACAGAGAGAAAGAAAGAGAGAGAGTGGGGCAGGAGGGCAGAGGGAGAGAAAAGTCCCAAGCAGGTTCTCCACCTGTGTGCCCTGATTCTGTGGTTTCATTTTAACTATTTAATTACAAGTCTGTTTTTTGGCTTTATGCCGTGTAAGCGCTTTAAGCATAAGAAGTTGTATCTAGAATTTACATCTAGTTTGATTATTTGTACATATCGACGTAACATTTTAATTAAATAATTAAGCTCAAAAAGGAGGAGGGTCTGAGCAAATTTTTGGTCTTCCCAAGAGGTACATACCTTACTTGATTTTGTCAAACATGCCACTAGTTGGTTTTTAATTAAATCCCTGTAAGGGAATCCTTTGCAGCAAATTACAGGTAAAGGGCAGATGTGAAAGCATTTTCTAGAGGCATGCCTGACCTTCACACTCGGGAATGTTGCAGTAGTCGAACCTCTGGCCCGGGTCTGTGGTGTAGCACCAGGGCCCTTTCTCGTCGTTGTCCGGGTTCCTGCAGTAGTTCTCCTCCAGTCCCTCCAGGGGGTGCTTCTGGGGCGTGTATCTGTGCAGGGCGGAAAAGAATCCCTCACTATCCAGTGGACCCTTGAACAGCATGGGCTGGAGCTGCATGGCTCCACTTATAGGTGAATTTTTTTCAATAAATACGGTACAGTGCTGTAATGTTTTTTTTCTCTTCCCTGTGATTTTCTTAGGAACATTGTCTTTTCTCTAGCTTACTTTATTCTAAGAATACAGCACATAATACATGAAACATACAAAATACGTGTTCATTGACTGGTTATGCTCTCGGGAAGGCTGCCAGTCAACAGTACGCTATTAGTAGTTAAGTTTTGGAGGAGTCAAAAATTATACACGGATTTTCAACTGCACAGGGGGTCAGTGGCCCTAATTCCGTGTTGTTCAAGGGTCAAATGTATTTTAAAAATCAGTATGCTATTAGGAAGGCAGAATGAGAGGCTATTCCCATGGGGTTCATGCATTTCAGCTCCGTTGTCTGATTTCCGATTCTCTACTGGTAGGCTGTTTCCATACAGTAGCTAATATTACCATTATCACTATATTGACAGCCGAGTCTTAGAAGTAGAGCCAAAGTGTTTTTATGCACAGTCACTAGAAATACAAAGGCCTCAAAGCCTGCCAACTTCTTGATTCCTTCCAAACACCTGCTTTTGTCAGTTGCCCTTCTCCCTGAAAAAGTAGTTGTAGTTAATGCCGTTCTGTCTGTGTGAACTCTGCACAAGGCGATATTGAAATCTTTCTACACATTCTCTCATTTAGCCTTAGTAAAACCCCTCTCGGGAAGGTCTTATTATCCCTATTTTACAGATGAGAAAATTGAGGCCCAATGTCAAACATAATATATCTTGCCTCAGGGCAAACACCTAATAAGTAGCATCTCAAGTTAAAATCTGTCTGTCTGATTCCAGATGTGTGGGGGTAGGTAGTTAAGCTCACTTCCAGTTCTAGAAATGAGTTGCCGTGTAGAGATGAAAATTTGATCGAACCCCGAGACTTAGAATCTAAATGGCAAATTTCGTTTCTGTGCTTCTCTGCACCTGTTTTTGGTAAAGTGCACCTCCCAGGGCCTCAATGTCCTCCTCTGCAGGGGTCGAGATGGCCTAGACTATCTCTAAAGCCCCTGACACTCCATGATTTGGCCATTTGGTTTAATCATTTTTTCTCTATAAGCCGTATGTCTTGGGAATATTATATCTGCCCATCTCATAGAGGTATAATAAAGGCAGTTTGATGGGGGAGGGGGGTAGCAGACAATAAATGCCTACTTGATAAGCATTGTCACTGAGAATGGGTGAGAAGTGTTACTGTTAATGCCGCCTAATGCCATCCTGCAGGAAGCACAAAAAGAACGACACTAAAATAATTAGTAGGCAAGTTACGAGATCATCTGGTTTTCATTTATATTCTAGTTGCTCCTTTGCTCCGCCATGTTGAGGCGAGCAAGTGGTGAGGGTTTTGACTCGGTATGTTTGACTTAGGCTCATTCAGCCCTAAACATGATCATCTTTGCTCTTTTCTCAGACTCCCCCTGGCATTCATGGCTTTATTGCTCTTTTTCCTAAGAGTCCTTCCACATCCTTGGTCTTCCACAACAGGATATACACAAGAGCAAATGGAAAGCAACCATTTTCTGCTTTTGTGCTATAAGTAACTGAACCGGTCTACCTCGACATCAATAAAGCTCTCCCCGTACCTGCTTATTCACATCATCTGGTTTGATTGAGAAGTAATGGGATGATCATTCTAAGTATCATAGGTGAATACGGAGATGAAAGTCTTACTTAGGTTTGTGCGGAGAAGTGTCACTCCATTTTTGACAGGCAACGCCGTCCTTTGTTTTGGACATCGTCCCCCTGTAGGTCTTCCCATTGCCAGTCTTGCACTCTGAAAGATAGACTGAAGGGGGATCCACACAGTGGGCAAGCCCTCCGCAAGAAACACCACGAAGAAGCTTTGTTGAAAGGACTCGCATAGGAGACACCGTTTTCCCAGTCTCCGAAAAGACAGACTTTTGCATCTCCCATCTGTGTAAAAGCTATAGTTCACTGAGCCGTTTGGTGCTTTGATTTATTTATTCAAAGCTACAGCCCCCCTGTGTCCCAGGTACCGTGCTGGGTGCTGGAGACACATGGAGTCTAGAATGGAGTCCCTACCATCATGGAGCTTATGTTCTAGTGGACTCAGGGGGCTGGTTACAGAAAGTAATCGAGGTAACCCTGCGGGGAAATACGTAACAGAGAAAACAAATAGCGCGAGGACAGAGTGACAGGGAAGAGGGACAGGGGCTTTTCAGGCAGTGGGGGAAGCAGACTTTTCAGAGGTAGAAAGAGATGCAAGCCACTTTTTTTTTTTTTTTTGAGGCTCCTGGTATTTTAAATATGAAAAACTGCCAAACAGAGTTATACATTTTAAATGTGGACAGTAGACCCTCTCAGCTGGCCTCCACTTTGCCAACTCACTGGTTAGCCAAGAGGCTCCAAGCTGTTTTTAAAAACACACGGTCAGACGCCCACCTATGTCCCACATGTGCTGAGGTGGGCACCTGGGGCTGGCGGGGTCACCTTCCAGTGTGCCCCCCAATTCTGTCCCCACCAGGTGGGGTTTTTGTTTACAAGAGTCAACTATTTTCATCGTCAAAACTTTTTACCCAGCTATATTTGATTAAGGATGATCTAAACTGAGAAATGAATGTGAAAAAAAATTGCTTTAAAAAAAACCAAGATGAATGTTTTTAAGGACTGGAAAGACTTGAATAGTTTTTTAAAAGGCTATCAAGCCCACTGAGCGTAGTCCACTCATATGGTTGGCTATAGAATTTTGGGTGGGAAATCCTAAAAATATAAAGATATTTCACAGTCAGATTAATAGATGTCTCTAGACCTTGCTCCACTTCAAAGAGAAGGAAACCAATTCTCCTAGGCAATGTGCTTAGAGGATAGTTTATGCAAGGAATGAGCCAGGTAACTGCTGTCGGTAGCCCCATATTCAAAGAAAGAAACCTCTACTCTACATCAAAAGGTGCCAATGTAAATTGCGTTTTCTATGAAAATATAAAATATTGAAGGTATATGTGTGTCATCTTTCATGATTGCCCACCTTAGCCAAGTTTTTTAATTAATCGATCAATTATCTCGGGAAAGTTCTTTTAACACACCAATAGCAAACAGATGCTTTTAAACCCAAGACTATGTATAAAGACTGCAAATGCATCTTCACTGAGAGCGATTATTACAGTAGACCTATTACACTGATCAAAAGTGTAAATTCAAGGTACTTTGGAGGCCCGGGGTGAGGGGAGGCTTTTCAAAAAAGGTGATGCTTGAGTTGAGACGTAGGAGGTGAGAACAAGCGAGGGGCCTTGACCGCAGGGTGTGTGGGAGGAACAGACACAAGCCCGGTGTAGAAAAGCCTCGTGAACCAAGCAAATGGGGTGGGCTTAAATAACACAGGCCCTGGTAGCTTTCAGATAAGTATCTGGATTTTATTCTAAGGGCACGAGGAGTTTCAAGCAGGGAAGTCACAGCCCGTCACTGGCCAGGCCATGGTCATGGTGACCAGTGACGGTGACCACCTAGACCTTGGTGGCAGCAACAGCCGTGCTGGCCAGGGGCAGATGTGGGTGTGATCTGACACTGAGTGTTCCCAGAAAAGCCCAGGCAGGTAATTTAGCGGTGGGTCGATGAGCTACAGTAAAGAAACAAGAGCTGCAGAATGCCTGACTTTTGACTTTTTACCTCTCTTTTGTTTGTATGTACCCACCAGAGTTTATATAACCTTTTGCTCCTTTCCATCACCTTGAAAACAAGCAACTATTCGACTATTCAAACTAAGCCTAGCGGTCACCCTCCTCTTCTTTCTGGTTAACAATTTACAAATGATTTATTTAAATGTTAGCATTTTGCAGGGAAAATCACACCAGCCCCCCCCCCCTTTTTTAATCTAGTAGGTAACCGTAAAAAACTCATCCTTTACTATTTGTAAAAACGAATAACTTCAACAGATAAACTTTAGGTTTGCTCTGCACTTTAACCTCAAGAGTTAGGGATAAACAGTGATAAGAAAAGGAGTATGGCAGGTACACAGCTAATTCAACCTCAGAAGATGAACCGATGCATAGAAATAATCCTAACCTAAAGAAATACTTCAAAAAAACATATTTACATATTTAGAGTTTTGTGTTGAGACTAGAGAGAATGTTGCAGGTTATTGTGAAGAACAAGTGAAAGAGGATGTTTCTTTAACATCCGTGATACAGAATATTTGGAGAGCCGCATAGTTACTATAAATGGTCCCAATCCCAGCCAACAACAGACTACAGGGTTGTTTTTAAAGGGTCATATATTCACTTAAATCTTCAGACATACTTAATGGAATTTTGCATCTCGAAAAAGTCATACAATTTCCATAGGAATCAAGGCCATCTGTTATCCTAAACAATGGGAATATTGACCCAGAATTTTCAAGGAAACTATGGAAAAGGAACTGCAGCTCTTGCACATTTTCAAAAGATCACATTTCCGAGTCTGAGGGAAATCGAGACCATGACCGAAAAACATTGGAAATGTTAAAAAATGAAAGTAAAGATTTTGTCTGTATCCAAATGTTACTGAGGATTTAAGACACCTCAGTTTTTCTATTTCCGCAGGCTTCAGTCCAGAAGCTAGGGCCCAGGGACCGTGGTCCCTGCAGCCAAAAAGCCAAGATCATAAGGAATGCTTAGATTCCCCTCTCCTCAGAAATAAAATAAAATAGTGACTTATTTCCCGGGCCCTAGAAGTAGACATGATTTTCAGTCCAATTCCTTCCTTTTTAAAGCAATAAAAATGAAATCTAAAAGGTGAAGTCATATGCTCAACTTGACCAATGGGATTAGTGACCAAATCTTATCCTGAGTCTGAATTCAATTTTGCTGCATGATATTGCCTCGGTTCTCTGGTCTGATAAACTACAGAGATAAAAGAGGAGGTGGGGAGGGGAGGAGAAAGGGGAACAGAAGGGAGATGGGTGGGGAGGAAAAGAAGAAGGAGGCGACCAGGATAAGGACGAAGAAGAAAACATTGTACGCACTTCTCTTTTCGAATAAAATCACATCTCTCATCCTGAAGACTATAGAAGACTTGCTGTTTTCAGCCATGATCACACATTGTTGCTCTTTACTGTGATACTGGAATGACCTGCAGAAGAAAATCAGGAAACCCCCCCCCCAAAAAAAATGATTTCCCCTATTTAAGGAAAGTAAACTTTCGTTAATAATTAAGAGACTCAAAAGATAACTGTATCTCTTGATGGCTCAAGGAGTTTGGAATGGTTACTTCCCATTAAATTTGGCCTCGTATCAAGGAAGTGCTGGAAAAGGATACCTCAACAGGTAGTTCCTCTTGTTTCCTTCTCCCTTTACCTTCTCCTCCTCCAAATGTTCTCTCTTTCTATTTCAACTACTTTGCTCTTTCTTCACTTATGTGCTAGAATATTTGCTTTTGTGTTGGAAAGAAGCAACTCTGATTGCTTTGAACCCCTATCCAAGATCGTCTATGTGACTTCTGGACTCCTAGAATTTCCCCTTCCTATAAAGTCCCCTTGACTTTAGCCTCTACATGTCATCTCCTTTCCCTTCACCTCACCCCACCTTGCCCATCCCCGTGGCCCTGCTGTGGACATCCAGTCTGGCATTCAAAGCCATCCACGACTGTCTTTCCAGCTCCATCTCCTCTATGAGCCCTTCTGTCACCGATGTGGTCCATTCGGGCCTGTTCACAGGGCCACGTGGCTCCCTGGGACCAGAATGCCTCCTGCCTGTCACCCACCCTTCAAAGCCCTGCTCAGTGCCTCCTCCTCCCCAGGCTTTCTCCAGCCCTCTCAACCCTTAAGAATTGTTCTTTCCTCTGAATCTTTATAGAGCACACATTGATTATGTCACTTATCGACACCTTGCCTCACATGTATTTTTAAAAAATTTTTACATTTATCCAGCTTCTGTGACAACACCACAAATACAAAAAGGCAAGCACTGGATCTTGCAACTATACAAAGATCTATCATAAACTGATAGAGATCATATATATCAAATATGTTGGATCACTGCATCTCTGCTTTTTTGTTCGTTAGGCTGGGACATGTCCAGTCACAGGAACCTCATTAAATATTTACTGATGATGATGTCAAAAACTAGAGCTCAGAATGCTAGCTGGTGATGTCATGTGTAGAAATAACATCTTTTGGGGGCATTTTTTCTAAAGGGGACATGAATAAACTCTAACAAGGAAATGTTCGGATGGCTTCCTGATCCAGGGAGCAAACACAGATCCCAAACTCCAATCCCATGAAATGCCTCATGCCTCTTAAATCCTGTTTTTGTTAATAAATCCCGGAGCAAACTCCTCGTTATCAAAATAATAGTGTCTCAAATGGCAACCTTTCCACCAGTGAGCAACCGCCAAGAGATACCTGCAAATGAATTCTGTTTCCTCCTCACATTTCCTTGAGCATTCTTCTATGCTTCCTGATGATAACTGCTTCTTAGTGAGGCTGAGTATTGAAGCCCCCTGCGTGTTCACATAGTCATCCAGGGGGTCTCCGTGACCTGCAAACGGAAGGTGGAAGTGGGATAACCGGGTAAGATCCATCATCAGGCCTTTGTAATCCTCTATTTGCTGTGCATCAATCACATAAAACTTGCTGTTTTCTTGGAAAGCAGAACAGGTGTCACGAGTAAAAAATGTTGAGGCAGGAAAACGGTTCCACTATTAGGTCGCATTATATTAAAAGAGCAAGTGGATTGATAGATTGATAGATTAGGATTCTTTAACAACTTCTGTTACTACTTTAATGGCCATGAAACCTTAAATAAGAATAAATTTGGTTTATTTGCTATGGATTGCCGTGCCGTGATGGAACAGGAAGAGGCCACCAGCACCCCCCATGTTGGCAATTACTGATGTTGGTTTGTCCATCCCTGGCTGTAAACCCAACTTGGAGGCCATTACTTGATTGCCAACAGTGTAAGCTTTGGTTTTGACTGTTACTTAGGCTGATGTGACATTCTCTGAATGGTTCCACCGCGAGATATAAAAATGTTGGTGAGTTGATGATTTTAATAAATAAGACCTGAACTAAATCTCAACTACTCTCCAAGATCATTCTTAAACTGGGCTTCGTACGGTGACAGCTCACTATGAATTAAATAAGAGAAATCATTTTCTTCCACAATGTTTCTGGCATTTCTGAGGAAATGATAAAAAAGCAGAGCCTGGGATAAATACTGGCTTTAATTTTTCTGGGAGCTAAAATCGGAGTCAAAGAATCTGTCCGAGGGTTTCTCTGCCCCTTGCTAGGGTAGAGTGTGTTCCCGCAAGAGCTACTACAAGGAGTGTTCTCTGTTCCGAGGCCCCAGGCAGCGCCCGAGCTGGCTTTGACGGCTCTACTCCAGGCCTGGAGATGGTGGCTTCCCTGTTTTTGGTGTGGAACCCTAATGATTCTCCCAGGGTGAGAGGCCAGATGAGGTTAATGAAATGAAGACAGCTAAGCTGCCTAAAGTTTGCCTAAATGGGATTAGGCAACATGGCAGCCTTGACCACCTCCAGGGGAGTGGCAGGGACCAAAGCCAGGCTGAGCGGGTTGAAGAGTGACCAGAAGTCATGGACCCACATGAGAAGACAAGTCTTCAGGAGCCTAGCTGTGAAAGGAGCTCTTCCCAGACAGCTTGTGCTGTCACAGAATTTTTTTTAAAGATAAGACATTCTGGAGCATGTTTAGATACTGATGAAAATTATCCAGTAGGAAGGATCATTAGAGGTCAGCCCCTCATTCTCAGAAAGGCCCTCCCTGCCCACCTGCGAACACATGGGACACAGAGCCGATGCATTCTAAAGACAGAGACGAGTCATCTTCTGGAGGCCATGCTCCCCTCCCTCTGCTATCTGTCCTCCCCCAACTTGTCCTCCCTCCAAACTGGAAGGTGGCTCTTGAACAGGAAGTTGGCTGATGTAATTTAAACTTAAGGTACCAGAAAGCACTAGAAAAAGGTTTCAAAGGATTATGGAGAAGGAGAGGTTTTAAACCCAGGTCCATTCCTTCATCCTGTATTTCTCCTGATTTGAACTCTTATTTCCAAGAAGAGGTATGCTTGGGTAAATTCTATAGATCAGGCACCTGGGTGGCTCAGTCGGTTAAGCATCTGCCTTCGGCTCAGGTCATGATCCCGGGGTCCTGGGATGGAGTCCCGCATCAGGCTCCCTACTCAGCGGGGAGCCTGTATCTCCCTCTCCCTCTGCCCCTCCCCTGCTTGTGCTCTCTCTCTCTGTCTCTCTCTCTCTGTCAAATACATACATACATACATACATAAAATAGTAAAAAAAAAAAACGACGGCAAACAGTAACTCTGGAAAGCGTATCCTATAAAGACTCAAATTAGACTTTCTGAAGAGTTCTTAGAAAGTTGAGCAGGCTGGGGTATAAATGATAACAAGACAAGAAAATTTCCATTTATATCACTCTTTAATTAAGTTACCTTTGATTATGTTATTATATTTCATAGCAAAAAGCTGCTGAGACCACCTTAGGAGCTGATGTCCCAAAGAAATATCCCAAAAAAGAATACATTTTTTTCTTTTGTGCTTGAAAAGTTCTCCCGCATTATTTTCTTTTCTTCAACTTCAGGGCTCTATGGCAGTGGGGTGTCGTACAATGTATTGGTTGACCAAGAAATATTAAACACACCCTTTTAGTAAGAAATTATTTTTAGGGCACCTGGGTGGCTCAGTCGGTTAAGCGTCTACGTTTGGCTCAGGTCATGATCCTGGGGTCCTGGGATCGAGCCCCGCATTGGGCTCCCTGCTCAGTGGGGAGTCTGCTTCTCCCCCTCCAACTCTCCCCTGCTCACGCTTTCTTTTTCTCTCTTTCTCAAATAAATAAATAAAATCTTAAAAAAAAAAGAAAAGTATTTGTATATTCGAGGCCAAATGTAGATGTATGTTGTTCCAAAACATATGTATTACATTAATAATGTGGGTTTATTTTTTTTATCACTGTGGTGTGTATATTTACACCCATGCTCATGTGTTTGAAAAAAAAAAAAGACTTAGTGGTTTATGAAACCATGAAGAACAGCTGTAAAAGGATAGTATTTTTCCTCTCCCCAGTCACGTTTGTGCCCTGGAAAGATGAAACGCGTCCACAGAAACAGAGAGTAAATGCCTTCCTTTCAAAAAGAGCTTATGAAAGTCTCCCCACAAGGTTGGCGAAAACCTATGTTAATCTTATTGCAGAAGAGTTTGCTCTCCCATCTTGGTGCGAGCCACTGAGTCAGCTCCTGGCGTTCCAATCCCGTTGCCCGTAGGCTAACATAGAATACGCATACCTATGCCCCCACACACCACCATTTCCCACAGAAATCTCTGTGCAATCTTCTGCTCTGTATTTTCTTTGGTATTTCTTTAAACGGCTCCACTGACTTCAAACATATTTAACTCTAATTTAAAGTACAGCTTACAAAATTTTATCTGGCAATTCATAAATTGAATTTTAAGTATCCATACATTGTTTATGGGAAGAACTACCAGCATCATGTATGATTCCATTTAGAAGAAATGTCCAAAAGAGGCAAATCAGAGACAGAAAGTAGATTGGTGATTGCCAGGAGCTAGGCAGGGATGGAGGTGGGGGGAGGGGGTTTGGGGGTGACGGCTAAGAGATGTGGAATTTCTTCCTGGGGTAATGGAAATGTTCAAAAATGTATTGTGGTGATGGTTGCACAACTCTGCAAACCACTGCATTGTATGCTTGAAATGGGTAAATTGTATGTGAATTATATTTCAATAAAGCTGTCAAAAAAAAACACAAAACTATAAGGACATGCTTAGAATATTTTAAAGGAAGTTTAAACTAAGCTGAAAAGCGAGAAGAGCACCAGATTCCTCCTAGAAAAGTCTTGGCTTAAATTCTGCTTTCTTCACTCTCTGGATTTGGGAGTTTGGTCAAAAGAGAAATAACCTCATTTTCCTAAGTACGGATTTCCTCCTCTGTAAAATGGGGATGAATATACTACCCTACCTACCGCATCAGCTAAATAAGCAAGTATTATCTAAGGACACACACACACACATATGTATAAAAATGTGCCTAGCTTCTCTCAAGCACTATGTGAAGGTTTATGGAATTCCTACATGCATACTTCATTTGGCAAACCGACGCGCGTGGTTTCTCCAGGCAAAAGGAGCAAATCCTAGACATATGGAAGGCTCACGTCAAGCCTCAGCAGGCAGGGAACCCCCACAGACTGGTCAGAAAACACAAAGAAGTATTTCACTGCTTACATTTGAAAGTGAAGAGAATACGACACACTAACAAAAATGGTCTCAGTTAATGGAACTGAGAGCCAGGCAAGGGCGCCAAGAACTTTTTGGGCTGCTGGCTATGCAAGCTATTGTTTCAACTACAACAACCATCACTGGCGAGCAATCTTGTCGATTTAAAAAGTCATTCATCATTTCCCCTGCCCACTGGTCTTTAGCATGCATGGGGAAATTAAGCTCAGTTCTTAAAGAATTTTTCTTTTTTTTTTTAATGTTTATATATTTTTTAAAGATTTTATTTATTTATTTGAGAGAGAGAGAGGGAGAGGGCCCAAGCAGGGAGAAGGAGCAGAGGGAGCAGGAGAAGCAGGCTCCCCGCTGAGCAGGGAGCCCGACGTGGGGCTCGATCCCAGGACCCTGGCATCATGACCCGTGCTGAAGGCAGACGCTTAACCGACTGAGCCACCCAGGCGCCCCCTCAAAGAATTTTTCAATCATACGTGTAGATTTTGGTTTGGGATGCTCGTGAATCAAAAGCTAAATTAAACAAGCTGCACAGAAAGCCATCATGTGATCTATTTTTAGGACATTGCTAGGAAAAACATTTTAATTAAAATTTTAAAAAATCCTTTGTCTTACCTGATTTCAGAAATAAAAGAAGTAGAAGGACCACTTCCTTATGTTCCATTTTTGGGACTGGGTTGCCAGCAATGCCCAGAAAACTGGGTGTCCCAATCCCGAGATGTTATTGACTTACCTGAGAGGAAACACATCCACAAATAAGATAATCACATGGAGTTAATTATTTTCTGAGACGCCCATTGCCACTGTGCTCTGAAGGGTTCAAACATTACCTCGGCTGGCGGAT
Organism: Halichoerus grypus; assembly: GCF_964656455.1. Lineage (NCBI taxonomy): Eukaryota > Metazoa > Chordata > Mammalia > Carnivora > Phocidae > Halichoerus > Halichoerus grypus. The sequence continues at coordinate 7,771,600 of NC_135720.1, read as the reverse complement.
CTTACAAAATCCAAATCTGTAATAGATGCTGGGAAGTGGTGAAAGCAGCCCCCCCCCCCACCACTGCCCCAGGCTGCCTTCTTATCTCCTGATTCCTCTCCCCCCCGCAACCCGCAGCCCACCATCTTTCCCACTCGGTCTTGTGTCCTTCGTCCTCTCCTTCCCTGGCTTAACATAGAAAGAAAAATCACACTAATAGCCAACCTTTGCTGAGAACTGGCCTAGGCCAGACACTGTGCTGAGAGGTGCATATGCATAGTTTCATTCAACCTTCAACACAAGCAATATTAATATTTCCACTTTAATGAGGGCACTCAGGCTAAGATAGTTTAAGTTTCTCAAGGTTACTCAGCCACCGATGGTTGAGACCGTGGAGGCCTTAGATTATAAACATAAGCTAAGGGCCTTGTCATTCACATCCCCACATCTTACCAAACAACGTAGAAATTACTAGAAAGTTAAAATATTTATTATTACCAAAATGTCTTTATGTCCAGTGGACTCACATGTTTTCCATGATTATAAATTATGTTGTAAAAATACTGGTCTTTTCCCCAAATAATTCACAGTGAGTTACATTCTCATCCTCAGAAAATAAAGCAAGAGGGGTAAAACTAAGTTTAAAGAGTCTGTCTCAAGTTTAATTGTTGGTTCTGTACTTTTCCTCTGACTTAAGGCCACAATCACCAGGTAGTACATGCTTTAAAACTATTTCAGATTTCAAAAATATTTAGGAGTAGTTCAGTGGATTTTATTTTACTTGTGAAGTAAGAACAAGAAATACTCCTGTCTCTAGGCTATGAAATTTCTTTCTATAAATTAACTAGCGAGGTGTAGAGGTCGGCACCAAGCCTCCTGCAGAATTTCCTGGGATGGAAGTACTGTGCAGAATTCTCAAGAACAAAACATGTTGGAGAACAAGAAGGTAGACTATTGTGAGCAGAGGTGTGAGTTAATCACATTTCCTGGTTTTCTACTTTATCCTAGCTTTCTTCTCTCCTCAAATTCTTCGGCCTCCCTCACCCCTCCCTGTCCCCAATTGGCCTGGTTTACTAAAGGGGACGCAATGTGGAAGCAAGTTGAGGAGTCAGAACTGGGAAGACTCTTTTTCTTAAAATATTCAAAATGCCTTTTAGGGGGATTATGTTGATGTGTTTGAGAAAGTTCTTTGGGGGGGAAAAAACAGACTTTACTAATATGTAATGATTCCCATATGCATTTATTTCCATTTAAAATATTTTAGTGTTGGGGCACCTGGTGGCTCAGTTGGTTAAGCATTCGACTCTAGATCTCAGCTCAGTCTTGATTTCAGGGTCGTGGAGCCTACTTTAAAAAAAAAAAAAGGAAAGAAAGAAAGAAGGAAAAGAAAGAAAGAAAGAAAGAAAGAAAGAAAGAAAGAAAGAAAGAAAGAAAGAAAGAAAGAAAAAGAAAAGAAAGAAAGAAAGGAAGGAAGGAAGGAAGGAAGGAAGGAAGGAAGGAAGGAAGGAAGGAAGAAAGGAAGAAGAAAGAAAGAAAGAAAGAAAGAAAGAAAGAAAGAAAGAAAGAAAGAAAGGAGAAAGAAAATGAAAATATTTTAGTCCTGCCTCGTGGATGAAGCATCTCAGGAACAATGTGCTCAGAAATTCTACATCCATGTAATGTTCCTTTTCCTGTTTTATTTTTTTATTTGGGTGGTGGCGGTATGCCTTTTGCCCCCTTTCCTTCTGGAAGCTTTTAGAACGATTTGATTCTACAAATGTTATCTTGTAAATCAAGTTGCCCTGCTATGGTCTTTTGACGATACGTTCTTCACCACCTTCATAATATATCAGTACCATGAGAGCACAGATAGACATGAAGCCGAATTTGGCGATTGTGCCATCAGATACTATAGTGTGTAAGGGAAGAGCAAAGAGGAATGGATCACACAGGTGTATGCTGGAGTGGGGGCATAAAGACTTCCATTATGGCGCGGCCCTCCATGATTTAGCTCCAGAGGCACAGGGTAGGCCTGAAGCAATGGACTATTCTAGATAGTTCATAGGAATCCCACACTGGCACCGTAGAAGGGTATTGGGCAATGGTTTTGTGCAAAGTTGTAAGGATACTTAATTCAAAGTAAGTCATTTTCCACTTGAAAGAGTGGCAAAACCTGAGGAAAGAAAGAAAGAGAGATCATCTCCGCACACTATTAGCAAGTTGAATAACTTCTGAGATGTGTATTCTTATTGAGTTCAATTCATTAAGTATTTACTGACCACCTACTGTGTGTTGGATTCCTTTAAGTTTATATAAAAGGTACATATCACAGTCTCTACCTAAAGGAAGTCCAGGAAATTTCTGCATCTAAGATTTGTGAAGATTTCTGCTGCACTTGTTGCCAACACAAGGACATCAAAGTAAGATGGAAGATAAATCTAATTTCCTCAGCTCTGCCCAGTGTGGGGGCCTGCAGCCGAGATCCACTCAAGTGGATCCACTCAAGTCCCTTAGAGGTAAGTTATGAACACCCCGGGAGGTCCACCTCACCAGGAGAGTGAGGCAGAGATCCCCCGCTCCATGCCACCTGCACCCACCTTGTCTGAAGAAGCTGTGATCAGGTTACAACTTTCCAGGTGACATGCTTTCACAATGCGTGAACCTTATGTTGCTGGCTTAACATTTGCATCTGTCACCTTTCCCTACTGACTGTCCCCCTTCCTCCAACCCCAGCAGAGTTCGTCCCAGCCCAGAATTTCCCCTCCAGGACCAGTCATTCTAAGACAGCTCATTCCTTTTACCATGACCATCGCTGAGTATCCCCAATAAGACCATGTATTTCAAAATGAAACTAGTCAAAAATTAATGAATCCATTAAGGGTTCAAACAAAGTCTACCTTCATGGTTGCAAGGATTCTAAGCAAGTTTTTCCTTGCCCTTGAGGTCAATTTGCAAACTGCTTTTACTGTGTTAATTTATTAGGGCATATCAGCTCGGAAACATTGTCCTCATTAATCTGAAGGTGGTTTTCATTTCTGTATCCGACCTTTTCTTTCAAATTTGTTAGCCTTTGTTCCTTAGTCTCTGGGACTACGGAATGAGCTACTTATCAGCTCTCAGCTCCCGTAAAGAGATAGCAGGGCTACTCAGTTAGCACAGGGGTTAAAATGTAACCTGTCCGGGCGTACTGTCTAAGTAAGACCTCACTAATTCAGTGTTCAGCAAGGTGATATTTTCTTAATTGAATTGTGCTTGCGGAAATCAAGATGCTTATTCATTTTTGAAAAACAAATTAGTCTTTATTGGATACCTCCTCATTAGATTTGTTATCTGCTTAAGAAAATATTAACAGAGAAGAAGATAGTCACTCTCAGATAATTTACCAGCCCCCACTGAGTCAGCACTAGGATTCCCCAGAGATTTAGGCAAGCGTCCTTTCTGCTCTGAGGTCCAGATTCACTACAGATCAAACAAAGAGAGAAACCAGATCGTCTTTCTATCCTTAAAATTCATTATTGTCTAAGCTAATCCTCACAAAAGTCTTTTTTTTCATAGTACTTGAAAGGAACAGGACCTGTAGAAAACACTAAAATATTTTAAGAAAAAATAAGTATATATAAAAACTGGTGAAATCTGAGCTAGGTCTGTGGACTAGTTCATTACACTGTACCAGCAGCAGTTTCCTGGTATTGATAATGAACTTTGGCTATGTTAAGTTCTTACCTTTGGAGGAGCTGGGTGCTGGGTAATGGGGATACCAAACCTCTTAGCATTACTTTTGTAACTTCTTATTGTTTATAATCATTTCAAAATAAAAAGTAAAAATATCTATTTATGCATATACATATATATTAGTATATATGTTGATATATTTGTATACATATGTATATATTTGTATGTACGTTTATATATTTGGCTATATATGTACATATTTGGATACTCGTGCATACATATTTGGGTATGTATGTATATATTTGGATATACGTGTACATATTTGGATATATATATGTATATATTTAAGAGGACTCAGGATGATGTAAATGCTTCCATAATATTAAAAAGAACTCTTGAAGTACAGAAATTTGTCCAGGGAGAATCTAAAGGTATAGAGTTCTAAATAAGAGTACAGAACTCAATCTTTGGCTGATTTCTGTGAGAGCAGGGGAAGTGGAAGTGGGATGGGAGAGGCCCCCTCCTCCAAGGCCAGACAATTATTAAGGCCTGGCTGAGCTACCTGGCTGAAGCAGCCCTGCATGTGGGTTTGGAATGCAGCTGCTGGAGGAGTCTAGCCTCCCAGGTGCTCAAGGGACAGCCACTACCTCTGCACACAGGTAAAACACCACCCAAACAGAATGGACCCCACATAATGACGCCTCCCTCACCTCCCACTCAGCCCCACCAACTCCACAGTCCAGTGGAGGCGAGGCATGGGAAGGTCCCTGAGTGAAGCATGAAGTTGGGGTGGAGGGCTGGGGTTTCAACGAAAGGGAACGTTGCTCTGTGCAATCCTCCTGGGTAAAGCCTTTCCAGTGTCTGCAGTTGCTGAGAGCAGGGCAAACGAGGGAATAAGACAGGAGCCCTGCTCTCAGGGAGTTGTCCACCTAATGGACACGGGGCCAATGTGCATCTGTAAGTTGGATCGTAGAGTAGTGTGGTGGGTGCTCAGACCTGCTGAGGTCCAGTTTCCCTGGAGCAGGCAGAGCGACACCTCGCCTCGTCTTGAAGTGTGAGCTCACACTTCCCAGAGGGAGTGACCTGGAGGACAAGTAGGAGGGATGAGAACCGGGGAGAAGGAATGAATGTGCCAAGTCCCAGAGGCAAGAGGTCCAGGCAGCCAAAAATAATTTAGGCTGGAAGGGGGAACTGGTGGCTAGTTGAGGGGGGTCCAATCCTGCTGGCCTCTTACACTGCACAAGGGGTTCCGTAGCCGACAGACAGCAGGGACCACTGTAGGGTTTTAGATTGGAAGAGTGGCACCCTCCTGCGTGCACCGTGGCAGAGGATTGTAAGAAGCACGGGGGCCCGAGTGGGGGGACAGAGGGGTCTGAAAGAAGGCAGCGGAGAAAGAGAAAAGCGACTGGATTAGGGAGATAATTAGAAAGCAGAATGGAAGGGATTTTGTGACTGACTGACTGAGTCTGGGTATGAAATCACGGCTGGTGCCCGCATTTCTGTGCTGGGCATCTGGTAGACAGCAGTATCACTCATTGAGTAGGCACTCGGAGCGGGGAGTGAGACGAGTTTGTTCGCAGACATGTTGCATTTGGGAACTTGCGAAAGTCCAAGGGGAAATTTCCATAAGTAACTGGGTATTTGGGTCGAGAGCAAGCATTGTCACACTGTACCCCGCGCTTTTGTAAATAATGTGACATTGACAGACAGCCACGCCCACCACTTGACTGTTGGCTATGGCCTCATTTGCATGACAACAACGCGTGAGTCAGAAGGAGGCGGGAAAGAGCTGGGCTGGGGATGTAAGATCTGGGATTGCAGCAGATGCATGGCATTGACGTGAGGGGAGCGGGGTGAGAGCGCCCTGAAAGATGAAAGCGGGCCTGGACAGACCCCTGAACCGCGCCAGTACCCAGAGATAGAGACGTCTCTCCAGGTAACCGGGACCGGTTAGCTGGAGAGAACCGACCGGAGGTTCCGAGAAGCCAAGGGAAGGGAGGGCTTCTAAAGGTGGGAGTGGCCAACTGTGCTGAGCTCACGGTCCGGCCCCCCCCAAAGTTCACTCTGTCCACTGCTGCCACCAGATAGGTAAGAAACCCAGGAAAACAGCATATTTTTATCAAATTCATGAGCCCCCTCTGTAATACTCTTTCCCTGTGTATTTTTTGATTGAATCCTGACACAGTAATGGTTTTAGAACATCAGATTCTATGACAGAATAAAAAAATAATTCATTCTTTCCCTTACATTTTATTATTGATAGACTGTAAAAGTTTCAGCTTCCATAGCTTATTATTAATAATAAAAGATAAATTTTCAGGATGACAGTCAAATTTAGGAAAGCCTCTGTTGAACTATTTTTAGGTATGAGCTGTAAGATTTGGAACAATTCCCACAGACGCTCTTCTAGTTTTGCATTTCACATCTGCATATCATATAGCACATTGTCCTGATACAATCCACGTCCTGCACATTCCTGTTGCACCACCAAACCAGCACAGTGGTTGTTTGGAATATTCTGGAAGCTATTTACACTGGGACAGCCAGTACCAACATACACAGAAGGGACTCCATAGCACACAAATACACCACACTGAGCCCAAGTTAAATAAACCCCAGCTAAGTTTGTCTTAGCTGAATCCCCAAAATGCCCACAGCCACTCTAATGCCATTTAACTTGAAGAGACGGAGGGGAAGTTAGGGTGGAAAGAGATAGAAATTTTAACCAATTGTGGCCAAAATAGCTTACTTTTGCGAATTTTACAAAAGCATATGATCACATGAATACATTGCTAGGGCCCTTCCAGAGCCTTCTAGGGGCCTGCTAAAATTATTTATTGCTGTGGAATGAATCACCCCCAAGCATGGCAACTGACAATAACAGCAATTATTTTATCATCTCTTATAGTTATGTAAGTTGACTGGGCTCAGCCAGGGGGTCCTCTCACTTGGGGTCGCCCCAACATTGCAGTCAGATGGTGGCTAGGGCCATCTCAACGGTGTCCTCACTCCCCTGTCTTCTAGTGCATCCTGCCTGTCACTGGGACCTTAGCTGGGACTAGGGGCCAGAGCACCTGTAGCTTCTCCATGTATCCTGGGCTTCCCGGCTGTATGGCAGCTGGGTTCCAAGAGAATCAGGCAGAAGTTTTATCTCCTTTAGGACCTAGCTTGGAAAGTCACATGCGTCACCACCATCATGGTCACAGGCCTGCCCAGACTCAAGGGGGGGAACACATAGACCCTACCTGTCAATGGGAAAAGTGTCCACCTCACACTGTAAGAAGAGCGTATGTGATGGGCAGTCCTGTTGCCGCCATCTTGGAAAACACGGTTTGCTGCAGGGGCGCACAGAAGTATGGGACCCTGCAGCTTGAGCTTTGTTGGTTTCATTGTCAATCTGGATCTATTTACTTGTGCTGCCTAATTTAGCTCTTTCTATAGCTTATCAAAAGTGCTTTGCTAAAACTCTTCCCTCTCCCACCTAGACACAGATCAAATTCTTACAGTTTGCCCAAATAGCTTCAGGCACATCTGCTTCTACTGAAGATAGAGCTAGGGCTTTGTCCTCACCCACCCCCTGCTAAGTGATGTCAAAACACCCAATATCATTGTGTCTTTGTTAGGTAAAGGGGCTTGTTTACTGTGAGTGACCCACAGGGAAGAAGTTCCAATCTGTCATTGCACACAGAAAGGGAGGCTTTTGCTCATTACGAAGAGAACACCCCACACGCATTACATTAAGTCAGGGTTATAACAACACAAAGTTTCTTGGGGGATCCAAAATGTTGCAATCTTTAATTATCATAAACATGAAATCCTTTCACAAAGCATACTGAAGTATGTGCTTTTTGGCACTGTTCAGGGTTGGAATGGACTTCTGGCATTAGCCCCTGATTCTGTCTTGTCAAAAGTCCCTCCAACCTGACATCATGGTGTTGGGGTAGACCTCTGGTATAAGGTCCTTTCCCCCTTTATGGTACATTCTCTCTCAGGCAGCCTGAGTGATTTCCCACAAATTGGTCACCCCTTTATATCCTTAAACTTCAACAGGCATTAGAGTGTGGATGTCCCAGTATTTTTCTCTCAGGGAGCTCCTCTGTCCCCAGGTCAATCGGTGACGACAGGGTAGGAGGTGAGGACAGGGTAGGAGGGTCTCCCGGCTCCCCATTTGTATTCAAGTCCCAGTTGTAAATCCTTTGGAGGACACCCAAATTCTCTTCCTCAGTGCTGTGGACACCCAAATTCTCTTCCTCAGTGCTGTCCAATTCCTACCCAACCTAAATGTCCCTTTATAAGGATAAGGACTGAAAAATGTTCATTGAGCTTAGCAACGAGGGGGTCATCAGAGTGGTGGGAGCAGAAGCTAGGCCACAGCTGAAGCGCTGGTGGCAGATAAAATGGAAACGACGTGCAGACAGCTCTTTCAGGAACTAGGGCCATGATGAATTGTGGGGGAACATGCAGCGTGGGAGCTGGAGGGAGCCGTGGGGCGAAGGCCTCATTGCAGGGCTGACGGGAGAGCACGTGGGTAATGAGGAGGCCAGAGCAGAGGGCGCTGACTGGAAGTACCAGAAGAGGCTGGGAGCCAAGCGCCAGCAGAGGGAGAATCGTGACCTGGTGGCGGGGAGTTTGCTGTCTCCACCACAGGAAGCACAGTGAGCCCCTTCAGGGTCCTAGTTCCTTCCCAGAGGAGAAGGAGCATGAAGGGGCAGGCCGAGGCAGGAGATGAGAAGAGGTCAGAAGTCTTGAGCCAGTCAGTCCATGAGGAGGTTCGCGGAGAGGAACCCCAGGGCTGGCCGCCCAGAGATGTGGTCTGGACTCTGGAGACTGCGACCCCTCGCACCTCTCAGGAGGATGTAGCATCGCTTCTTTGGATCACATCCTCATGGGTGCCCTAGCCCAGTGGGCAGGTCAGTTATCTGGTTTCCAGCACCTTCATCCCTGCTGGAAACGTCTCCTGGGCCTGCCTGAGCTGCTCTGATTGAATCTGGGTTGGGGGAGTGGAAGCAGCTCAGAGGAAAGTGACAGTAAATTTGGTTTTGTGTGGTTGGCAGGAGTGACAATGATTTAGTTTGCTAATGACTATGTTGTCTTTGGCTCTCCTCAGGACTCGTTTCTCGGCCTGGCCCTTGAAGGCATCTGCACAGCAAGCCCTGGCGGGAGGGACGATAAGGTGGAGAATTAGATTGGGGTCAGATGATTGGGGAGGGTGTTTGCTAAATACCGTGAGTTTCCACCTCAGGGCCGTGACTTAAGGTAGGGCACGCTACGAACGTGGGGAGTTCTGGGTTCCTCGAAAAAGAAAAGGTTATCATGTGTGGAGAAAAGGAATTAGGGTCCTTCCCTTTGTAGGCTCATCTGACCTTCATAAAAGAATAGTTTCTCTGGTGCTTAGTCTTAGAGCGTGCATCAAAAAGTAGTTCCCTGGATTTTTAACCCTTTTCTGAGTCACTCCAACCTGGCTTCCTGAGTCCCTAAGGGTGGCCAGAGAGAAAAAGAAATCTGCTACGTTGGCATTCCAATTCAGTAACTTGTATGGATATTGTCTTGAAAGGATATATATACATAAGGGATCGCTACCCAGTATCTCAACGGCAGTCCTCCCATCAGGCGTCTCTAGCCCAGTTCCTTCCAGAATCCTTCCCTGTCACCAAGGAGTGCCAGATGATTGCAAACACTGTTCAGTTTTATTTGACCAATTTTACAAGGCCAAGTGCCATATCTGAATAGCTCTAAGTGCTAAAAGGTTCTTGCATTTGGTTTCTCTGAGAAGCCTTTCCACCTGCCCAGGCCATAATCCACAGTGATCACCACTGATAGTCCTTGAGACCCTTCCTCAGAAATGACTGAGGACGCAGACAAAGTGTTATAGACAGTCGCCGACCTTCCTATCACAGAGTTCGGACACTGGCAGTTTGCTAACAATTAACCTTCTGCTAAGCGAATAGCTGGAAAAGTGAAATAAGACAAAGAGGTTAATATTACCTCAGGGGACAATGAAGCATTGGCGGGTGGTCTAAACATATCCTTTAAAAACATTTATTTTACTAGTAGCTACCACTTACTGCAGACTTGTCCACTCCGCACTGGGCACAAACAACTCTGTGAATTAAATACAGTATGACCCCACATCATGAAACGATCCCCATATTTTTCTCTATTATAATTATTGCCATTTTGCAGATCAGGGCATTGAAACTCACTTGCCCAGCCTTAGGCCGGTGGAAATAGGCAGAGCCAGGTTCCCACCCAAGTATGTGGGTCTCAAGTGACTGCTTTTAATTCCTGCATCACAATGTATTTGGGGGAAGAAGGAACAGCAGTGGTAACAACAAGGATACTAACAACACCGAGTCCTGGCTCTGTCCTAAACACTCTGCAAACGGTATTTCATTTACTCTTCATTCTGACCCTAAGAAGGAGGGACTGTTATTATCATTTGCATTTTGCTGACAAAGAAATGAGGAGAGGTTCCCAAGCGGTCCGGTGTCACACCGCTAGTGAGGCTGGATGGGGCAGGGACTGACAGGGCCTTGAATGCCGTAGCCAGACCCTTCCGCCTCACCGCCGCAGAAAGCCTCCAGCTGCTCATCATCACACAGCCATCGAGCACAGCGCCCAGAATAAGCATTTATGGAGCCCCTACTGCATTTGCTGAATTCTGTGACCATCCCGGAAGGCCTAGCCATGAGGCAAAGCCAAGGACTGGTAGACAAAGCAGAATCCGAACCAGGGTCCACTGCCTAAAGCATGCTGCCTAGACCGACTTACTCTTGGGCCACCGCCCGGGGACTGTCTGCCTGGGTCGGCACATTTCAGTTTCTTGTATTGACTTTGCCACTTGGTTGTGCAGAGCTCGGTTTGCTTTCCGTTTTTAGGATGAACATCCCCAGGCCAAGTTTAACTCCTGGAGGACACACGCTGCTCATTTTATTTCTATTTTATATCCCCAAACCGACAGAGGGCGTGTTGGTGCTCAAGTGAAAACCTGATCAGTCGAATGAAACGTGCCTTTTTCCATCTCCTTCCTTATTGATTGCTCATCTCCATAAATGCCTTTAAGGGCCATCATCAGTTCGATGCGGCCAACGACTACTAGGCAAGGAATCAGCCTATATTTTCTTTTCCTAAGAAAACTTTGTAAGCCTGATTTTGCAGAGGCTTGCTCGCCGGGAGAGCCGGTAAACCATAGGAGGTAAAGTATATTATGTTGCATGCCCCATGTGGAAAGTCGGCTTCCCGCTAGAGCTTGGAATTTCCAGAGACGCAGCACGGACCCTGGCTCCCCCTGGGCGCTCCCGGCGCCTGGGGCCACAGCTCTGCCGCCTGGAGACTTCGCTCCAACCCCCAGAAGCGCAGCCCGCCTTCACTCTCCGCGCGCCTTGGAAGCGCCCTGCTTTCTGGAACGCTGCTGAGCAAATTCCGCAAAAGCGCGCACCGACGAGGGCCGGCAGGGGGCAGCAGACCCCACCGTTTCCTGCCGCGGAGGCTGAGCGTCGCGCCTCCCAGGGCCGAGTCTCCAGGTCACCAAACCTGTCGCAGGTTTTATCCCCAGTGACTCCGCCAGCAGATGGGTTAATTCCCTTCTGAGGCTGCAGACCCCGCGGTGGGGGGGTGGGGGGGTGGCTGGTGCGGGCCCGGGGTCGTTCCTGTGGACGGTTCGTGCCGGGGATCAAGGCGGAAGCCCCTGCCAGGACCGGGGAAGCGGGCCGGGGCGCAGCTGCCAGCATTCCGGCGAAGTCACGCGGCGGCGGCGGGAGCCCTTGTCCCCGAGGATGCGCGGGCGGGGAGCCCAGGTAGGAGCCCTCCGCCCGGCTGCGGGGCTGGGGTGTTCTGGGCATCGCCGGCCCGGCCCTCCGGCCCCCCCCCGCCCCGCCCCCGCGCAGTCCGAGAGCTGGCCCAGGGTCTGACCGCACAGGGTGGGTGTGTGCACCCTCCGTGTGCAAGAGGAGTGCAGTTCCCAGCGAGGGAGTGGGATTTTCACTTTGCACGTGTGTCGATGCAGAGCCTTGATGCTCTAGACACGGAAGCTTGCGCTGAGAGACGGCGAGCCTAGCAGGTGTCTGCGGGAGGGCAGCGCTCTGCCTTTCTCTGCTTTGATGTCCTTGTGGTGAAGGCGTGTGCGGAGACTGGAGCAGGCTGAGTCAGGAAGAAGGGGTCAGGGAGTTAGCCCCTGTATTTTTGGCCACAGAAATTCAAACACCAGAAAAGCCAGTTCTGTCTCCTTAACATGCCCGATGTGACTCGGTTATCGTCCTTCTACATATATACCTTGTTTTGTGGGAAAGCTGTATTCCTGAAAAGCTATGCAAAAACAATTTTTGTTATTGAATCTGAGTAAAAGGAAAGAAGTAGCTTACCATAGGGGCATATTGATCCCAGGTAAAAGGGATTTATGTACCCTTAATTAAATATGGGTATTTATATGCTCTGTCTGCTTCATGTTCTGTAGAACTACAGATGAGACGATTTTTTTCTAAGTGATTTTCAGAATTGTGAGCTGGTTACTTCATGGTTATATGGGGGGGGGCTTACTATTTTCTCTTTAAATCTCTCTCTCCTCGTTTACAGAAGAGGGAATAAAGGAGAAACCTTTTTACTTCTATCAGTTTAACATTTATCCCCCACTATTCTGAAGTTTAAGCTTCAATAAATTAATATAATATGTAGAGTAAAAACTAATACTCTAATAATTAATACTCTAAAATAAAGACTCTAAATCAGAAAACATTCCAATTCCTAAAAATTTTATTCTATCTAGTAATTTGACCCATTTGATATACATGTGTATGTGTGTATAATTACACAGATATCTTTTTATGAAAAGGTCCATTGTACTAAGTTTATACTTTTACTGCCCATCACTAAACCCTTTTTAAATGAAAAAAAGTGGACTATATAGATCTGTGAAATAAGCAACAAGAACAAAAACATTGCACGTTTTTGTGATTACATAAACACACTAAAACGGTGAAAGCAATCATCTATACTGGTGATCAAGAATTAAGTTGCCCTTATCAGCAATCAGTAATTAAAATGCAGATAAATGCAGAAGACCGAATCCAAATACCCTCTATGTCATACCTTGGAAATAGCTCTTTTGAACAGATTACTGGTATTTGTTATTTGTCTTTCGTACAAAAGTAGAAAACAAGTGTAAAAAATTGCAGTTAGGAAAGTGGAAATTTAATGCAGTCACAGCGTCCTACTCATAGAAGGTGATCAAAAAATGTTTCAGTGATAAGGACCACTTCGGCTGGGCCAGTCATCCCTCACTCTCTCGTAGATGACAGTCTTCCAGACATCTGCATGCAGCTCCCAGACCAAGCATCCCCCAGGGGCTGTAGATCTCCCATGTCCCTTATCAACATGCCCCGAAAATGCACCACCTTAGAGAACACCGCAGCCTCTAGGCATTGTCCGGAGAACTAAGACAGAGCCCCAGGGGTCTTTATTATGCATGCCATGATCGGGATACACAATTTCTATTAATTCTGCAGATATTTTTTTAAAAGACCATTCATTTTAAAGATTGTATTTATTTATTTGATAGAGAGAGCGAGAGAGCCCAAGCAAGGGGAACAGTAGAGGGAGAGGGAGAAGCAGGCTCCCCGCAGAGCGGGGAGCCCAATGCGGGGCTCGATCCCAGGACCCTGGGATCATGACCTGAGCTGAAGGCAGCCACTTAACCATCTGAGCCACCCAGGCGCCCAAAGACCATTCATTTTAAACTAGTAACTCAGCTGTCCTGTATGTAAACTGCACTGAAGCTGGCTCTTCATCCTCAATTGTGTAGCTAATTACAGAGTGCATTATAATATGTTAATTTAAGAAATGTTAACCATACAGAAGAGTACAGATTAAACAAATACCAAAGCAATTTACTGACTTTCCCACAATCTAGAATGAACAATTGTGAACATTTCATCCTTTGAACATTATTTAAAAAAGCAAAAGATGAGATCCTCTCCATTCTCCTACCCCGTCCCTGGGCCCTGGGCTCAGGTCTCCTCTTGTCCCCAGCCCAAGCCCCACAGTGCTGTCAGCATGCAGTGTGTACCCAACCAATCTATTTTGGCATGAAAATTTTTCTTTTTATTTAGTTTTTAAAAACTCAACTTTTATATATGCAGATAGTTTAGAGAGTCAAAAAGTTCTGAAAAAAAATGCCTACATTCCCCTCTTCCCAAAGGAAACCCCTTTGAACTCCTTAAACTGATTCTATGGGCATTTACCTTCAAATCTCTAAATAACATTCCAATCCTGGTACTTCTAGATTTTTTTCAGTTTTAATCATTATCTATTGACTTCCCACTTTGCAACATTAGGATTTAACTCCCTTTAACTCACTTATCAACATCACAACACACCACACGCGCATACACACGCGTGCACATGTCTCTTTTTCCCATATACTCCCAATGTAATTATATAATTATATTGTAATTTTGGTTATATAAATCTTCAATGTTCCTGTCTTTAATGACTAGGAAAATGCTATTTATAACTGGGTCATGTAGGATACTTTTATGTTTCTCCCTAGAATTAATAATTGTTTTTTGGTAAGCTTTTTATGTATTTTCACTAATTCCACTCTAAATTCTCTACGAATTTTACAAATCTTTCTTGTATACACCCGAATCCATCAGGCAGTCTAGCGATTTTCTCTTCCTAGAGATCTCTTCTCTGGACCTTCTATCTTGCTCCCACCTGGACTGGTGGCATGGGGCCTGCTGCACACTTGTCCTGTAATCTCTATATCTTGTCATCCAGTAGCTCCCTTTGCCTCTTTGATTTGATCCCCTGTTTTCTGGACCCCATATCTTCCTCCTTTTTTAATTACTTCTTCATTTTATTGGAGCAAATCTTCCAGTATCATCCTTAGAAAAGATACATGGAATTTTTTTTAATTGAGGTAAAATTCACGTAACAAAATTGACCATCTTAAAGTGAAAACTTCATTGTCACGTAGGATATCGTAGTATATCTCTAATGCTGTGCAACCACACCCTCTATCTAGTTGTAAAGCATTTCTGTCACCCCAAGATAAACTTCCGTACTCATTGAGCAGCTGCTGTCCATTTCCCGCTCCCCCAGCCTCAGCAACCAGCAACCACTTAGGACAATGTTTTCCAGGGTCAGCCGTCTTGGAGCGTGTATCAGTCCTTCATTCTTTTGTATGGCTTAATGATATTCTATTGTGTGTATATGCATCACAATTTGTTTATTCATTTATCCATTGACAAATATTTGGATTGTTTCTACCTTTTGGCTATTGTAATAGTGTTGCTCTGAACATTTGTGCACAATTACTTGTTTGAGTACCTGTTGTCGGTTATTTGAGGTATATACCTGAGAGTAGAATTGCTGAGTCATATGGTAATTCTATTTAACCTTTTGAGGAACTGTCAAGCTATTTCTCATGGCAGCTGAAACATCTTACATTCCTACCAGCAATGAACAAGAGTTCTAACTTCTCTGTCTTCTCACTAACACTTGTTATTTTCCATTTTTTTAAGTTATAGGCATCCTAGTGGGTGTGAAGTAATAGTTCATTGTGATTTTGATTCGCGTTTCCTTCATGACCAATGATATTGAACATTGTTTCATGTACTTGTTAGCTATTTGTATATCTTCTTTGGAGAACTGTCTATTCAAATCCTGTGCTTATTTTTAAATTGGGTTGTTTGTCTTTTTGTTGTTGAGTTGTAAAAGTTCTTTTTTTTAAGATTTATTTATTTGTCAGAGAGAGAGAGAGCACAAGCAGTAATCTCTTTAACATCAGATCTCTGCATAGAAAGGACTCCAGAAGTCTCTCTGGCCACCCTACCCTCCATCAATGTTGGATTCAGTACCTCCTATGGATAACATAACATCCTATACTTCCTCATCATGAGTTTTACCACCACGGAGTGCAATTGCTTCTTTTTTGTCTGTATCCCCCACTTACCTGTAAGTTCAGGGTGTACAATGACCATGTTCACCTGTTCATGGCTTTCATTGCACCCCAGGGCCTAAGGCATGGTGCACAATCCATATACACTTGCAGCATGAATACATGAAAGAATAACCAAAATTTTATTGACTTTCATTTTAATCTTTGCTTTCCTAATAACTTTCGATTTCTAATGTAAAACATTCAAAAGGCAATGTGGCAGAAACAAGAAGTGGGGCTGATGTCACAGGCTGGAGGATGCCCACCAATGGGGATGCCAAAGAAAGGGGAGCAGGAGTTCTGGAGAAGCTCCAGAGGCAGATGCAGCCAAGGAGGACCCAGGACAGAAGGGTGTACTTAAAATTTTGTCTGTGGGGAACACAGCTTCCCCCAGAATTCCCAGCCTTCCCACCCTGCCCCCTGAGATCAGAGGTGTATCTCTGGAGAGGGAAGGGCCCAGAGACAAACCTCTCTGCACTGACATGTGGGCTCACGCCAAGAAGAATGGAGCTCCCTCCCAGAGCTCCCGAAGGGACAAAATCTATTTGGGTTGGTTCTGGGGGTCCGAGGCCAGCTTGGGGAGATTGTTCTGTTGGCTGACTGGACTGTGGTACTGATGAATGGGTCAGAGGACCAAAAGAATTGGGGTACCTCGGGTTGGATGTCTGAGGCTATCCCACTAGAAGAGCCAGGAAGCCAGATCACCGGAATTAGGGCAACTGCGAAGCTATTTAATTAACCGCTTTATAACTGGATCTTGAAGTTGAAAATGGAAATCAACCTCAAAATGGTCAGTTCGTGGGGTAGGTGTAGACCTTTGCTTGTTTGTTTTTCCTTTGATTCGGGGTCTCATATGCTTCTGCTTGCGTGTCCCGCTGTACTGGCCACCCACCATGCGGCCCCAACCCTTTCAAGGAGGGCTTCTGCGGGGTTGACTCAGGCCACCTCATCCTGACGAAACCCTTTCTCCCCCGACTGTACATTGTCTCCCTCTGCCTCTTCTTCGTCTTCCAGTGCTCATCCCAGTGCTTCTCTTCTGAAGCAGAACTTAGCATTTGTTCCGTTAGAATGAAGAGGTGTAACACATTACGGCAGTTTACTTCTCTTGCAATTTCTCCTTTAGAAAATCCCCCCATTTATTTCCTTCAAAATGATTTATGAGTGATTACTTTGTTCCGCTCCCCTGGGACACCTTGGTTTGTTTATTTTATCTTTCTTTTGTCGAAATACCTTGAGCTGTTCGTCACACTGACTCCTTATTTAGGTATGATTGATGCTTCTCTCTTCCCCGGACTACTTTTCCATGTGACCTTTTGATAGCCTTTCCAGAAAGATTTTCTTTCAATACGTGCTTAATATGGCCTCTTGTTCCTTTGTAAATTTTTTTTTGTACTACCTCTATTTTGACACATTCCCCCACACCCACCCACCCGTGCCCCATAGAAGGGAATGTTTTGGTAATAAAAAGAGACCTTAAAATAAAATCAACAAGAAGTCGGCCTTCCCCACTTCAATAAGAAAACTGAGGGCAGCAGATTCTCTGAAGGTGTATAGAAAATGCTATGGGGGAACATTTTATATACTTTTTTTTTTTTTAAGAAAGAGAGAGAGAGAGCATGTGTGTGTGTGTGGAGGGGGGCAGAGGGAGAGGGAGAGAGAGAGTCAAGCTGGGCATGGAGCTCGTCTCGGGGCTCGATCTTACCACTCTGACACCATGATCTGTGCCGAAATCAAGAGTTAGATGCTTAACCAACTGAGCCACCCAGGCGCCCCATATATAATTTTGATTAAAGTGATTTGAGGCATTACTGCCATAAACTATTGACTATTTACTGCTTTGCCTATTTGGGTCAATATAACTATCAGTATGTTTTGAATATCAGAAGTTTATGTGGCCTTAAGTACGCATCGGAGCAACTCTTAAAACCATATGTAATCTAAGTCAGTCAGAGAAAGACAAAAACCATATATTTCACTCATATGTGCAATTTAAGAAACAAAACAAACAAGGAAAGGGAGAAAAAAAAGAGAGAGGCAAACCAAGACACAGACTCTTAACTGTAGAGAACAGACTGAAGGTTACCAGAGGGGAGAGGGGGTGGGCGAATGGGTGAAAAAGGTGATGGGGATGAAGGAAGGCACTTTTTGTGATGAGCCCCGGGTGTTGTATGGAATTGTTGAATCACTATATTGTACACCTGAAATCAATATTACACTATGTTAACTATACTGGAATTAAAATGAAAACAATTTAAAAAAGCAAACTGGAAAAATAATAAAATAAAATTGTTCTCAAACACTTCAAAAAAAAAAAAACTCAACAGCAAACCATATGTAATCTATCGGATATCTCACAAGTGCATTTCCCAAAGCAAAAGAATTTTATCTCACTAGTCTATGTCCAGATATTGTCTTACCTTGCATGGACCTACAGCTCAAAGATCACTTATAACTGTGTCAACCTGCCAATATTCAGGAGAAAGGTAAAAATTTTTATCAGTATTTCTAATACATGACTGTTATAGATCAAATAGCAGGATTTTTTTTTTCATTCATATCTTTGATGAAGCCACTTTCCCTTGCATCACCAAATTTGTTTCCAGTCAGAAAGAGAGGACTGGACCTCACTTGTTGAAACTCCCGCAAAGGTTAATTTACCTGATTTGTTTTTAGGGATCTACGACATCTAAAAATTTCAGATTATTCCCAGTTTTTACTTTCATGGATTGAATAGTTATTGCCCAGTAGTTATGGGATAAATAAGTATAGTTTCAATTTTTGTTCATTAGCCAGACTGTGAAAATGATTAGTTAAATCTGAGAGATACTTTTACAGCTATTTTTGATGGTGGCCTTCTGGCTAATTGCATTATTACTAAGTGGTATCTTAATTTGGGGAGGAATTTTAATTCACAGATACAGGACTAACTAAACTGGAAAGACACATTTATGGATCATCATGGTCTATTCTTTTTATTTGACATACAAATCAGGTTTTATATTACACCATCGTTATACCTACAGTGGAATAGCCCATAAGCCCTCCATGGATAGTTTTTTTTTTTGTTTTTTTTTTAACGTCTTAGCTATTTTTGTATTTTGTTTGAAAGAAAAATACTAACAAAATTACATAAAAGATTTATTTCTGTTATTTAATGATCCTAGCCAAAGTCACTAACAAAGAAACTCATTATAGCTAAAATCGTACTGCAAATATCTCTTCCCCCACTTATGTCATACCACTCCTACAACACATATATGTACCTGGGTACTCCCCTCTCCCTTTCCTTAAGACAAAAGGATCTCCTCAATTAATCTACAACAAAGGAGGCAAGAATATACAATGGGGAAAAAACATCCCTCCAATAAATGATGCTGGGAAAATTGGACAGCTACATGCAAAAGAATGAAACTAGACCACTTCCTTTTACCACACACCAAAATAAACTCAAAATGGATTAAAGACCTAAATGTGAAACCATAAAACTCCTAGAAGAAAACATAGGCAGTAATCTCTTTAACATCAGCCTTATCAACATTTTTCTAGATAGGTCTCCTCAGAGAAGGGAAACAAAAGCAAAGATAAACTATTAGGACTAAACCAAAACAAACAGCTTTTGCACAATGAGGGGAACCATCAACAAAATGAAGTCAGCCTGCTGAGTGGGAGAAGATATTTATAAATGACATATCTGATAGGGGTTAATATCCAAAATATATAAAGAACATATACAGCTCAACACCAAAAAAAACCCACAAAAAACAAAAAACAAATAATCTGATTAAAAATGGGCAGAAGAGCTGAATAAACATTTTTCCAGAGAAAATTCGCAGAGAGCCAAGAGATGCATGAAAAGATGCTCAACACTACTAATAATCAGAGAAATACAAATCAAAACCACAATGAGATATCACCTTATACCCATCAGAATGTCTAGTATGGAAAAGACAAGAAAGAACAAATGTTCATGAGGATGTGAAGGAAAATGAGCCCTCATGCACTATTGGTAGGAATGTAAATTTATACAGCTATTGTGGAAAACAGAATGGAGTTTCCTTTAAAAATTAAAAATAGAAATACCATCCCATCCAGTAATTCCACTAGGGGTATTATACCCAAAGAAAATGAAAACACTAATTTGGAAAGTTATATATAAATTCAGAAAGCTATATGTAACATTATTTACAGTAGCCAAGATATGGAAGCAATTTAAGTGTTTGTCAATAGATGAATGGGTAAAGAATATGTGGTGTATTTTACACATATATATATGTGTGTGTAACACACACACACACACACATATATACATATAATGGAATATTACTCAGCCATTAAAAAGGAATGAGATCTTGCCATTTGTGACAACATGGATGGACCTAGAAGGTGTTATGTAAGTGAAATAAGTCAGACAGAGAAAGATAAATACTGTATGATTTCACTTATATGTGGGATCTAAAAAAAACAACAAAAATAAAAAGCAGATACAGACCCCAAAATACAGAGAACAAACTGGTGGCTGCCAGAGGGGAGAGGATGTGGTAATGGGCAAAATGGATGAAAGGAAGTGAGAGGTACAGGCTTCCAGTTATGGAATGAATAAGTCATGGAGATGAAAGGTATTGGAATAGCAATTTATGGTGACAGATGGTGGCTACAGTTGTGGTGAGCACAGCGTAACTATGGAGTTGTCCAATCACTATGTTGTGCACCTGAAGCTAGTTAACTATACTTCAATAAAACAAACAAATACAAAACAAAACAAAAAAGGACCATCCCAGGGCAAAGTAAAACCCTGGCCAGGTAGAAATGAAACAGCAAGGGAACATCTGGAAATCTGGAGTTAGATGCCACAGAGCACAAGATAATCCATAATTTAAAAAGAACAGAGATTTAGGTTTCACAAAACGTTTAAAAATACTTTTATTTTAGATATAAAAAAATCAGATTCATTTTTCTTGATATTTTGTATATTTTTTGAAGTTTTACATTTATGTAACAAAATCAGTATTTACTATGTCTACAATTTCTTGAAAGCATTTCAATGAAAATTTACATTTTAGTTTTTGTTGAAGAACTCAGTAAAGCCTTCTTTCTGTCTCTCTCTTTTTTTTTTTTTGAGCCAAAGTTACCATTTTGCAACCATGTGGTACAACACACGTGTAGGTAAGTACACACCAACACACAATCACACAGCCTTAATATTTAAGGATATTTAAGGGCAGAAAGCTTTTTTCTTTTTCTTTTTTTTTTTTTGCCAAAGACCTATTTTTAGATGAGTTCTGCACCAAACTATACTATTTTTTTTTAAGTTAAAAGCAATACTTCATTTAAAAATGTTTTTTATTAGATGTTTGAGCCTTCTTGGGACTAATCCAACTGTTTTGCTGACTACCCCTCCCCCTCTTTTTTTCAAGTTTACAGAGGTACAAAGAGTAGATTCAGTTTGTTACATAAAGGATGTACTTAGAGAAGACTGGAGTTACTTCTAGTTAGCAAGTTCTTTGCTATTCAGGTAACAATTTATCACAATTTGACAAGATACATTTTTTAAATTTGGGCTTGAGAAGGAAGGTAGAAATAGATCTGGGCAGAAAGGAAAGGCTCACATGGAAGCATATAATGTGTTGCGATGTGATAGTACACGCCATACTCATATTATAAATAAACACCACTGGAGTACAATATTATAAATAAACATCACTGGAGTACAGTATTATAAATAAACACCACTGGAGTATGGTATAAAAGTCCTCCAAACACCCACTGTGCTGAAACTAAAGCAAATGTGCTATATATATTAAGAGAAATGGTATGCATGTTTGCATTTGTAGCGATTGGCTGGTCATACATACTCTTCATACTGATTGTATAATTTGCAATTTGAAGTTCAGATGACATCTGGTTAGAGAACAGTCACTTTTCATTTATAAAATTTGCAGATGATCAGTAGATAGTTCACTATCCTTGGTAATCATTTAAAAGTCTAGCTGGCCTGTTTTCTCTCTAAACACTTTCTAAGGTTTCTCTCCTTCCAGAGACCTCCTTCAGGGTCCCAGCAGTGTTTACAAAATAGGTACTAATTTTGAAGATGGGTAAACCTACTCAGAGAAAGGAAGGTAAATGTGTGTCGTATTGGTTATCTGCTATTTGGGATGCTGACATCCACAGGCAGTGTGTCACTTACGGAGCCCTGCCCAGGTGCCCGGCTCCTACCTCACAATATTTGAGAAACAATGAGGGTGTGACCTGGAACTAGGGCTGTGCTAGTTTTTAGCACTTAAAATAATTCACCGGAGTACATACTGATTTTATATCTCTTTAGTAAAGAAACAGTTGTCTTTTGATAACGTGGACAGCTTTCTGTGTTATGATCTGTCTAGCCAAAACCAGTAAGTTTGAGGAAACTTAAATCAATTATTCCACTTTTGGGAAACCAGAACCCCAATCTTTCACTTCCACATATAATAGTATCATTTTGGACTGCCACTGGGCTGAGCATTGCCCACATGTAATATCTGCAACAATCGTTCCTGTGTTAAACAAACATGTGTTGACATCCCATTGTGTATCAGGACTGTGCTAGGTGCTGAGCGTGCAAAGGTGAGCGAGGCAATCCTTGTCCTCCAGGAGGTGAAAAGCTAGACACGGAAACTGAGCCATAGACAAATGACCATAATTCCATGTGGACGATGCCGGGTATTATGTGACAGAGAGAAGCATTCCTAACACAGCTTTTGGGAAGGGGGAGCCAGGGAAGGTTTCCTGAGAGATGCCTGAATTGAGTCAAAGAGGATGAACCAGGATGGGAGGGGGGAGGAGTGACAGCAGAGACAGCCCTGGTGAGTGACAACAAAGATGCATAAAAGAGCAGGCTGCATTCCGGGGAGGTCAGAGCAGCCGGCATTGTTGGCCTATCCAGCGAAGGAGCTGAAGGTGGGGAGAAAGCTGGACAAGTAGGCCAGGCTGACTCCTGGGCGCTTTGGGGCCATGTTAATAAGCTTGGACTTCATCCTTAGTTAGCCAACAGGGAGCCGTCAAAAGTTTTCAGCAGGAGAGTCACACAGTCCAAATTGCATTTTAGATAGATTATTGGACAGAAGACCGAATTGAAGAGAGCAAGACTGAACCCCAGAAGTGCTATGAGACTCTGCTAGGAGTCAGGGTGAGACACGGACTAGATGGTGTTAGGGATGGGGGAGGGAGACAGCCTCAAGGATGACAAGCATCCAAATGCCAGAACATGACGATTTCCTGGATATGAGGGTGAAGGAGCAAGAGAAGTCAAGGTGACTCCCAGCATCCTAGCTCAGGAGTTCAGATGGATGGCAAGATCGAGGATAAAGTAGGGTTTGTTCTGAGGGCAGGTGATGAGTGAGTCTTTGCCAACACCTGTCACCCTCCCAAGCACGCATGCATGCACACACACACACACGTGCATGTGCACACGCATGCGTGATTTTTATTTATTTTTTATTTTTTTAAAGATTTTATTTATTTATTCATGAGAGACAGAGAGAGAGAGAGACAGAGGCAGAGGGAGAAGCAGGGACTCGATCCCAGGACCCTGGGATCATGATCTGAGCCGAAGGCAGACGCTTAAACGACTGAGCCACCCAGGCGTCCCACACGCGATTTTTAAATCTCCCACAGTGAGCACGACTTCTGCTTCCACAGGGTACCATGCTTCCCCTATGGGAACGTCATTGTGCTTCATTTTTATTACTTGTTTAATTGTCTTCTCACTAGACTGCGGGCTCCTTGAGGACAGGGATTGTGCTGGCCTTCTTCACTGTCATTCCCACAGTTAGCAGGCTGCCTGGCACATAGAGGTATATGTAGAAAAGGAATGAGTTCAGTTTTTAGATCATAATTAAGTGTTAGCCGTACATTTTCAGTTGGTTTTCTACAGCCTTTTTTTTTTTTTTTTTTTTTAAATGATAGCCCTGCTGAAGTTAGTCAGAGAGACCGGAGCTACACAAACCAGTGAGCCTGGGGTCCAGCCCCAGCCCTGCCCTCAGCAGCTTTGTGATACTGGGCAAGGGACTTAACCTCTCCTGGGTATTGTTTCTTCATGAAAATACTCAGGAATTTGAACAGGTATGATGGATGAAGTCCTGCCCAATCCTAATGTTTTACAAGAAAGGGAGACGTTTTATTGAACTGGTTAAAAAGAGAAAAATAGTAATACATTAAACCTTTTATTGAGCAGGAAAAAAAAAAACCCTCAGGAAAACAGAAAGCCCATGCTGTGAGTACACTTGCCATTAAATTGTTCACTCTTCTCCAATCTTTTTGATGTATATGGACTTACTAAATGAAAGAGAAATCAACCCTTTGGTGTTTGTTCTGTTTCTATGTGCTGTAGTCTTTGCCTCAAGGTCTTAAGGTTTCAGTGACTGATCAGGTTAAGGAATCGTTTCGACGACGCCATCGACGTTCATGGTGTGCCTGACCCTCCCCACAGCATCTCCATGTGTGCTGCAAACCCTCTTTGTCACCAATGTCTCTCTGTCCGTAAGAAGCCCTGCATTGATTCCGCCTCTAAATGGTTTCCCCTTCTTGCAAAGCATCATTATACTCCGTAGGAAAGAATGTGAGCTCAGAGGCGTCTTTGTCCAAAAAAACTTTTAAGGCAAATTCCTTGAACTTTTGAGACATTCAGTAGACAGTAGCTCCTTTCCTCATGGATGCATGTGTTTGACTCTGGCAGGAACCTTTGGCATATTTTTCCATAGTTTCATTTATTGGGACTTCCTAGGGACATTTGACTTTTGAAAATTTAACTAGATAAGGAAGTATGGTTTTAAACAAGCTTGAAAAACCCTTTTGTCTTTACACTATATATTTGATGATAACCTTCTTAAGGCAACCATGGGTATACCTTGCTTACATAGAAATGTGTGCCGAAGTGAGGTGCACAGTTTCTGTGAATGGAAGCATACTAGGCGATATGGTTAGTTACAGGAATTTGTCATGCTCTATCTACCTTGGGGCACCAGTCCATTAAGTGTCTGACTTCGGCTCAGGTCATGATCTCGGGATCCTGGGATTGAGCACTGAGTAGGGCTCCCCGCTCAGTGGGGAGTCTGCTTCTCCCTCTCCTTCTGCCTCTCTTCCCTGCTCATGTTTGCTCTCTCTCTCTCTCTCAAATAAATAAATAAAATCTTTAGAAAAATCTACTTTAAGGGCAGTCTCCTAACCTACCTATTTGCTAATCCTATACATTATTACATCAGAACAACTGCTTCTCTTGACCTTGACTCTGATCCACGGCATCTCTATTTCTCCATCTGGACTATTGCTTTGACCCCCTAACTGGCCCCTTACTTCGGTCCTGGTTCCCATTCCAGCAGCCAGAGTGATCCTTACATTGTCCCTACAATCCAGGAGCACTCATCTTTCTGAGCACACCAGGCACACTTCTCTCTCTCGGGGTCTCTGTGCTGGTGGGTCCTTCTACCTGGAGCCTCTTCCCAGACACTACGTAACTGCTGCCTCGTCTGTCCTTCAGGATTTTCCCCCACTCTGACCAGCACAGAGAGGCCAGCCGAGACCACCCAGTTTAAAACCAAAATCTTCACTCCCACCCTGCACACTTCATGCTCTTTCCCTGTTCTATTTGGGGCCTTATCACCTTCTGACGTACCATATATTTGCTTATTGATTGTGCTTATTGTTTTCATTAATAAACCGTAAGCTAAATGAAAGCAAAATTTTGTTTTTGTTGGATGCTGTATCTCCAGGGCCTCGCATGGTGCCAGCACATTGTAGGGGCTCTAACCATTTGTGGAATGAATGAATGAATGAGTTATTTGGGTGTTTTTTATGTTTACTCTAAATGGAGTTAAATTTTTATTTTCTGTTTAGTTTAAATCTCTGTGGTAAGGGTGAAGTGTATCAACGTGTATGTTTTTCAAATTATTTGTAACTAGCTAACACGGACATTCTTTATGACATAAAGAATCATGAGGACGAGGTCTGAACTCAGGGAGGCATAGAAGATCGTAGAAGGAGAGCGCAGACTTAGCGCTTAGCCAGAGCATTTGCTTTCAGTGTTTGCCTCGGGAAAATGTGCATAATGATACTTGGCTTTGTTGTAAGGATTAGAGGTAATGTATATCGAGTGCCTGGTCCACAGTGATGATTACTACATAAGTGGAATAATCATAAGCTTTATGTCATTCTTTGGAGCATCCTGGAGATTGCCTCAGCTGTTCCAATGTTCCAATGACTTAAGGCTTCTCAGAAAACAAACAAACAAGGCAGTCTCCCGGCTGGAAGCCCTCAGCCCACCACACCCCTGAGGGGGCCCCTTTGGGACTGGAGCAGGGCACAGCACCAAACTCTGCACCCAGACGGCTCTTAAGAATGGAAAATGAGTGAAGGAACAGATGCTGGATAAAGCCCCAGGATAGAGCAAAAGCTTCCTTTTGTCCTTTTTATATGTCTAGCATTTTCCAAGTGTGCAGTGCGTCTGACGTTTGGGAGATAAGGCAGCGACAGTCCCTCAGTACCAAGTTCCCAATAGCTTGCCTGTGGGCACAAGGTGTCCTGAGCTCCTTTCTACCATTTATGGCTTTCATCCACTTAGGCAATGAGTATTTGACTGCTTATTACATGCCAGACACTGTTCCCGGCCCTGGGAATACAGTGGGGCCTCTGTCCTCATGGAGCACACATTCTAGTGAAGGGGAAAAAGACAATAAACAAACAGCAAGTAAACATGCAGCATGCCAGGTAGAGATTGCTGCTCTACAGAGGAGTGAAGCAGGGTGAGAGGCATTGGGTGTTGGGGACAGCTCTCTGATGTCGGGTAACCAGGTAAGGCGTCGCGGAGAAGATGGCATTTGGGCAGAAGCTGCCTTGAGCTTGCAGACATCTGGAGAGTGTTGCCGAGAAGGAACAGCATGCACACAGCTCCCGAAGCAGGGCCAGGTTTGGACGCTGGAAGCGTGGCAAGGAGGCCAGGGTGGCCAGAGCAGGTGGGAGAGCCGGCAGAGGGCAGGCCATCGTAGAACTTTCCAGGCTATCATAGAACTTTGACTTATAGTCCGGGTGAGATGCAAGTAGTGAGGGTTTTGGGGAGAGGGGTTTATTCTGTTGCTACGTCAAGGAGACTGAAGGGGGGCAGGCGGAGCCAGGAGAGCAGAACTCACCCCAGACCCAGCTGGGAGGGAGGAGTAGGCAGCGGGGCCCAGAGCTGTCACCATGGAGGTGCGGAGAGTGGTTCATTCTGGATGTACTTTGCAGGTAGAACTGGAAAATCTTGCTGAGAGTTTGGAAGTGGGGTTCAAGGGAAATAGAGAATTCCAATTTCCAGAAGAATGGCGTTGCCGTATCCCCCAAAGGGAGAGACGGCAGGTGTAGCAGCTCTGTGTCGGTTGGAGTGCTCCCTGGAGGGATGCAGGTGAAATCAGGAGTTGACATGTAAAGTCTCTTAGATAAAAGCAGAGAGGTCCACTCACACATTGATTGCTAAGTCTGATAGGAGCCAAGGGCCTGTCTGGGTTGGAGACATGCACTCGGATACATCGGCGTAGAGATGCTGTTTAAACCCGTGAAAGAAGATGGAATTATCAGGAAAGAGGGTGTAAATAAGGAAGTGGCCGAGGTCAGAGACCTGTAGCCCTCCAACATTTGCCAGTTAGGGGATGGCAAGGAATCAGCAAAGGGGGATGAGAGTGTGACCTGTGGGGAGGGGAGCAGGGAGCCGGGGAAGAAAGTGAAGGGTGACATCACCTCTGTCAGAGGCTGCCAGTAGGTCAAGTGTCCGGAGGTCCGAGATGTGAACAATTCTGGCAATGTGGAAGTAACATCAGTGGGCGGACGGTCTGTTCTTTCTCTTTCTCGGTGTAAAAAGTAATGTTAAAACACGGTAAAAATAGCAGGAGCTTGGTCTTTTTATTTTTGCATTGTACTTTTTAAAAAGTTTGACTTCTAGAAATATATGCTCGATGTAAAAACATAGAAGTATGAAAAGCAAAGAAACAAATAAAATTGCCCATAATCCAACCATTCATAGACAGTTTTTAATGCATTTTTCTTGTATATTTGAGACCATGTTATGAATATGTATTTGTGAATATGTGTACATTTTGATAAGCTTAGTATTACATCATATATTCCCAGGTCATTGTAAGTGCTGTGTAAACATTATTTTCAGTGACTGGACTGCACAGTACTTTATTGTAGATCATAAATTAATTATTCCTCTACTTCTGGACATTTAAGTTTCCAAATTTTTACTATTATAAATAACATTGAAAATAACGTCTTGGGGGCACCTGGGTAGCTCAGTCGGTTAAAACGTCTGCCTTCGGTTCAGGTCATGATCCTGGGGTCCTGGGATCAAACCCTGAGTCAGGATCCCTGCTCAGTGGGGAGTCTGCTTCTCCCTCTCCCTGTGCCACTCCCCCTGCTCATGCTCTCTCTCTCTCAAATAAATAAAGAAAATATTTTTTTTTAAAAAAGAAAATCACATCTTAGTTTTCACTGGAGGCTAATTCTTAGGATAGCTAGCCAGAAATGATAGAAGTCAAGGAGAGTCAAGGGCACAAACATTTTAGAGGACTTGCTGCTATTGCCAAGTTGCTTTTGAGGAAGTTTGTAGGAATATACATGCCCACCCAAAATTAGTGAGAGGTGCTTTTTTTTACCAGTCCCTTCTGGCAGTGAGTACTATAATTTGTGTTAGATTTTTTTTCTAATTATTAAAGCA
Source organism: Halichoerus grypus (assembly GCF_964656455.1). Taxonomy (NCBI): domain Eukaryota; kingdom Metazoa; phylum Chordata; class Mammalia; order Carnivora; family Phocidae; genus Halichoerus; species Halichoerus grypus. The sequence goes on along the minus strand of NC_135720.1, from coordinate 7,743,317 downwards.
ATGTCTTTTAGTGAAGAAAAATCGAATCATCAGAAGTGAATAGAGAATTTTAAAACAAACAAAATAATAAAACATTAATACTTTTGGTGATGTCTCTATGCTTACTCATTTTTCACAAAATGTGTGTGTATGTATGTATTTGTCTTCTCAACTTGATGTTACTTCAGGAAGTGTTTTCCGTCTCGTTATTCTAAATTCTCATATGTGGCTTTTAATGACTGCATAGTATTTCGTGTCATGGGTATGCTCTCCTTTATTTCCTTTCCTCTGATTTTTGGCGTTTGTATCAATTTTTCAGCATCATAAATAGTGCTTGTGTGGGAATCATCGTGTACATCTTTCAATACCTCAGTATAAGCTTCTAGAAATGGAGTTACAAGGCCAAGAGTGAATATGTATTATAAATGTCCCTCCAGAAAGGCCAGACCAATTTTTGCTCCTCCCGGCTTTGTGAAAGAAGAATGCTCATTTTACTGTGGCTTCACCAGCATTGTGTCTCAGTCATTTTTCTTTTATTTTCTTCCCTTTGTTAACAATAGAGTTAAAATTATCAATGATGTTTGCATTTTTTTCATGAGCTTATTATGGCTTTGTATATATTTTGTTCATGTCTTTTGTCAATTTACTTGTTAGAGTCTTACCTTTTTGTTAGTTACTTGATAAGACCACCAGGACAATAAGAATATTGATATTTTGTCATATTTAGTAAATATTTTCCTCAGCTGTCTGCATTTTGGTTTTATAATGGCATTATATGACTGACAAAGTTGTAACATTTTACGTAGTCAAACTGACCAGTGTTTTCCTTTTCTTTTAAATTTAGAAAATGGTTTGCTATCTGAAAGTAATACCTATCTGTAGATGTATACAGTTTAACTCAAGATTTCTAAGTTTTAAATGTTTTCAAGTTATTTATTTGTATGTATAGTTAAAGGTAAGACCCTGAACTGCCTTCTTCCCCAGGAGTAACCAAATCTATTCACCCAGGTCAGGAATTCTATGTTCCACATTCAGCCTCTCTTTGAACACTTCTAGAACAAGGCAGGCAGCGTGAATAGCAAATAATCTGTCCCAACAGTTCAAATTGCTTAGGTTTTTTTGGTCCCAAATCTCCTTCCATGTAATTTCTCTATCAGCTAGGATATGAGAGGATATGCTGCAGTAATAAACAGCCCCCATCTCTTCTCTGCCTTGTCTGGAAGTGATACCTGCCACTGCCTTCCATATCGCATTGACCAGGGCTGGTCACATGGTCCTACCTAACTGCCTGGGGGTGGAGAAGGCCCAGAAGCAAATGAAATGCTCGGGGGAAACCTCTCCTTCTGTCTCAGCTTCCTGCCACATGTTCTGGTGTCGGCCTCAAGAACAAAGCATAAGGCTGTCCCACACCTGCTTTTAAATATTTGAAAAGAGCAGTCACATTACTCTACCCCACATATACATATCCCCATATGCACACGCCCTGTGCCCTTCACAGTCCTCTGGTTTTTAGGAAAACAAAACTCTAATCTTTGGGCCATTCTTTTTTAGATTCTTGTCCTCTCGTCAGCCCAGTTACCCTTTTCTGGATGCATTATGACTCATTAATGTCACTTATTATTACCCTAAAGGTCTTGTCATTTAAAGAAATGTTTATAATACTTATCTTCTGTTTCATTAAATTTGGTGTTCTTGAAGGCAGAGCCGTTATCTTCTTCTTCTTGATATCTTCTACGTACACCTCCCTTCCCAGCTAGCACAGGTGTGGCACAGAGTCACCCAGATTGCTGACTAGATGGTATACTAATAGTTCCTGTTGACTCAAGACCAATTTGAGAAGCCGTATCCTGGAGCCATGACCAATAATCAATTCCTCAAGATACTCTACTTTATGGTGTAATTTGCTCAAGCCATGCAATCACATCCAGTGTCTTTGTTTCTGCCCTTTAGTGCTTTCTGCTGCTACGTGCTTCCCCTCGGCCTGGGGAACCATGGCTGCGAGAAGTAGACAGCCCAGGGAAACAATGTCACTGATCTGATAACGGGCGTGGAAGTCTTCTGTCTCTGTGGATTTAGAATGGGGACGGGAATAGACTTCTGAAGGCTCTATTCTCCAACTCCTTCTATGATGTTTAGATAGGTTAAGTTGCCTTTATGGGTCTTGTGCTTCTTGAACCTAAAAGCTTTCCTTTTTGCCACCCTTCCCCCAGACCCAGGGGTTTCACTGTCCCACAGAGGCAGATGGTGACAGTGGGCCAGAGGGCTCTGCAAGACTTCTTTACAGTGCTTCTGATAAGAAGATTAACTGTGGTGACATTTGAGAAGGTTTACAGGACAATATACAGTGGACTTCTGTATTACCTATTATCTATGCCTTATTTGTGTTCATAACCTATTGAAAATGCTACGCAGAAAGACCTATACCTTATAACCCGTAAGTGCAAAGTGTTAAAAACCTGTGTGGCTTGCTAATCATGTATGTGATTGCTTGTCATACATGAGATAGCTTGTCATACATGAAATAGCTAGTCCTACATGTGATAACTAGTCACACATGTGATAGCTAGTCACACGTGTGATCATGTGATAGCTAGTCATACATGTGATGGCTACTCATACCTGTATATTGAATCCTTGTCTGGACCCAGAGACATGGTTTGTTCTGACAGCCAGTCCAGATTCAGACTTCTATGGGGACACTCAAGGATATTAGAGCCTAAGCTTCATGTGTCCTTTAATGTACCTAGTAGTTTCCAAATACACATTCAGCCACCGCCATCTCCCGCCTCCCTTCACCATCATGATTGAGTAATAAAACTCTTATTTTTCCGGAGTGAAAATGCCACAAAGCCTCTCGAAACCAGTGAAGTCAGACCCGTGTCAAACTACACTCAGTAAACGCACGATGAGCAAATCTTGAAAAGCCAACAACTCCATGCGCTCTCCTAAAGGTATTTTCAAGCATTCTTTCCAAAACATGTTTTTATTCCAAGTAATGTGAGTAGGACTTGCAATTAACTAATTTCTAGCCAAGTCTGAAATATCAAAGGTTGCTCTCCAGTGATGGCAGGGTGTTAAAGAATGGGGGCTCTTGTTTTAAAATTCAGCTGTGTTGATTTTACAATTTCAGGACTGGAAAATGGCCAAAAGCCTGGATTAACCTTGTTTTCAATGTTTCCTAAGAATTCTCTTATTTCTAGGATGCCAATTAGACTCCAAGAACTCATGCTAATTCTGTTGTGCCTGAGGGAGGCATGCTGCTATCAGTAGGGTTAGCTGCAATGGGTAGGAGTTAGGGATGGGAAGAGCCAAAGTCAATGTTTTAACCCAAGGATAAGACATCGGTGTCATCTGGCATCACAGTCAAGTTCAGGATCACCCAGGGGCTTGTGTGAGGCTCAGAAAAGAGGAAGGAAGTGCCAACACACATCTGCTGCTTGGAGTTTAGCCCCTGATTGCTTGGTTTTCAACCCATTCTCTCTCTCTCTCTCTCTTTTTCTGAGAGAGAGCACATATGCAAGTGGTGGTGGGGGACCAGAGGGAGAGGGAGAGACAATTTTTTTTTAGAAACAATTTTTTTTATTATGTTATGTTAATCACCATACATTACGTCATTAGTTTTAGATGTGGTGTTCCATGATTCATTGTTTGTGTATAACACCCAGTGCTCCATGCAGAACGTGCCCTCTTTAATACCCATCACCAGACCAACCCATCCCCCCACCCCCCTCCCCTCTAGAACCGTCAGTTTGTTTATCAGAGTCCATAGTCTCTCATGGCTCGTCTCCCCCTCTGATTTCCCCCCTTCATTCTTCCCCTCCTGCTATCTTCCTCTTCTTCTTTTTTTTTTTAAACATATAATGTATTATTTGTTTCAGAGGTACAGGTCTGTGATTCAATAGTCTTGCACAATTCACAGCGCTCACCATAGCACATACCCTCCCCAATGTCTATCACCCAGCCACCCCATCCCTCCCACCCCCCACCACTCCAGCAACCCTCAGTTTGTTTCCTGAGATTAAGAATTCCTCATATCAGGGTGCCTGGGTGGCTCAGTCATTAAGCGTCTGCGTTCGGCTCAGGTCATGATCCCAGGGTCCTGGATTCGAGCCCAGCATCAGGCGCCCTGCTCAACGGGGAGCCTGCTTCTCCCTCTCTCACTCTGCCTGCTTGTGTTCCCTCTCTCACTGTCTCTCTCTGTCAAATAAATAAGTAAAATCTTTAAAAAAAAAAAAAAAAGAATTCCTCATATCAGTGAGGTCATATGATACATGTCTTTCTCTGATTGACTTATTTCGCTCAGCATAATACCCTCCAGTTCCATCCACGTCGTTGCAAATGGCAAGATTTCATTCTTTTTGATGACTGCATAATATTCCATTGTATATATATACCACATCTTCTTTATCCATTCATCTGTCGATGGACATCTTGGCTCTTTCCACAGTTTGGCTATTGTGGACATTGCTGCTATAAACATCGGGGTGCACGTACCCCTTCGGACCCCTACATTTGTATCTTTGGGGTTAATACTCAGTAGTGCAATTGCTGGATTGTATGATAGCTCTATTTTCAACTTTTTGAAGAACCTCCATACTGTTTTCCAGAGTGGCTGCACCAGCTTGCATTCCCACCAACAGTGGAGGAGGGTTCCCCTTTCTCCACGTCCCCACCAACATCTGTCGTTTCCTGACTTGTTAATTTTAGCCATTCTGACTGGTGTGAGGTGATATCTCATTGAGGTTTTGGTTTGGATTTCCCTGATGCTGAGTGATGTTGAGCACTTTTTCATGTGTCTGTTGGCCGTTTGGATGTCTTCTTTGGAAAAATGTCATTTGTTCTTTGGGTGTTGAGTTTAAGAAGTTCTTTACAGATTTTGGATACTAGCCCTTTATCTGATATGTCGTTTGCAAATATCTTCTCCCATTCTGTCGGTTGTCTTTTGGTTTTGTTGACTGTTTCTTTTGCTGTGCAAAAGCTTTTTATCTTGATGAAGTCCCAATAGTTCATTTTTGCCCTTGCTAGGGAGAGACAATTTTAAGCAGGCTCCATCTCACAACCCTGAGATCATGACTAGAGCCAAAACCAAGAGTCAGACACTTAACCGACTGAGCCACCCAGGCGCCCCTTCAGCCCATTCTCCTGACTGAAATTTTAGTTCCTATTACCTTGGCCTTCAGATGTATAGGTTGGAATCCTAATAGCTGTAGCTTTGCTTCTCCATTCCCATCTCTGGATCCTTCTCTCCTCATGCCACAGGACTCTGTCCCTCATCTGCCCCCCAATTCTGAGGAGGGCTCTTCAGGGCTGCGCTCCCCAAGTTTAAAATGCCTGCTCTCATCACTCAAAACATTGCAAAGAAAACTCAGATACAAGATGTTTATGATATGGTCTAAACCAATCTGAATATACTTTAAGAAAATAAGTACAGGGATGCCTGGGTGGCTCAGTTGGTTAAGCATCTGCCTTTGGCTCAGGTCATGATCCCAGGGTCCTGAGATCAAGTCCCACAAGGGGCTCCTTGCTCAGCGGGGAGCCTGCTTCTCCCTCTGCCTGACACTCCCCCTGCCTGTGCTCTCTCTCCCTCTCTCTGACAAATAAATAAATATAAGCTTTAAAAAAAGGAAAAGAAGTACAATTTTAAATACAAAACTGAAATTTATTCAGAAATGATGTTAGTAAACTTTGGTATGCAATTTCACAGTATATAAAAGTGCAAATAGAATTTTGTAATGACAGTGGTCCCTGCATACTTTTTTTTTTTTGGTAGCACAGCAATAGGCTGAGATTTCAAACAGAGTGGAGGTTGGGATGATACACAGGCTACAAACCTGTAAATCTTTAAAAAGTTATCCAATCACCCATCCCAAAAAGTAGTCTCTTATATTCATTTCTCTGTACCAATATTAAATCTGGTAAAGATTGTATCCATCTTGCCATAATTAAGTCTATATATAAACTAAGAAATTTCCATAAAAACCAACCATCAAAACATATGAAATATCTAAAATGTTGATATAAATATTGCTTCAGTATTTGCTAAATACCTATTTTTCCTACCATGACATTTAATAAATAACTGTATAGTTATGTCTGGGTTTAATATTACAAGACCTGGAGTCAAGGTACTAAAGAAATAGTCACCTCTGGTCTTCTCTGGATTCATGGGTTATTTTTTTTAAAGATTTATTTATTTATTAGAGAGAGAGAGGAGGGGGAGGGGCAGAGGGAGATAGAGATTTTTTTTTTTAAGATTTTATTTATTTATTCATGAGAGACAGAGAGAGAGAGAGGCAGAGGCAGAGGGAGAAGCAGGCTCCCCACGGAGCAGGGAGTCCGATGCGGGACTCGATCCCAGGACCTTGGGATCATGACCTGAGCTGAAGGCAGATGCTTAACCGACTGAGCCACCCAGGTGTCCCAAGAGAGAGAATCTTAAGCAGACCCTTCACTGAGGGCGGAGTCCGAAATGGGGCTCGATCCCCTGACCCTCAGATCATGACCTGAGCCAAAGGCAGATGCTCAACTGACTGAGCCACTCAGGCACCCTTGGATTCATGGGTTATTTTTTAAGATAAATACTAACTACATAACTAATTAAAAAAAATCAAAATGCTGTATCTGGTTCGCTAGTTATTTGATTAAAAAACTTTCCACATGCTAGAAGGCAATAAAAAATTATATACTTCCGGGCGCCTGGGTGGCTCAGTCATTAAGCGTCTGCCTTCGGCTCGGGTCATGGTCCCAGGGTCCTGGGATCGAGCCCCGCATCGGGCTCCCTGCTCCGCGGGAAGCCTGCTTCTCCCTCTCCCACTCCCCGTGCTTGTGTTCCCTCTCTCGCTGTGTCTCTCTCTGTCAAATAAATAAATAAAATTAAAAAAAAAATTATATACTTCCCCTATTCAGGAATTCCAGATAACTTAGGTAGGTTCCCTCATGCAGGCTGCACATGGTGACTTCTGTCCGTAGAGCAGAGAACGCTAAGGGGAAAAGAGAAACTTCACCGTGGGGAAACCTGATGAGCACTAGTCAAGTGGTCAAGGTCAATGTCAACAGTGATAAGGCCTCTTGATGTGATGTGATGAGAAGGGCACTTCACCTCCGTGGTCTTCCTCCCCCAAACACATAACTGAAGTCCAAGCATAGGAAAAATGTCAGACAGACCCAGTTGGTGGCTTTTCTGCAAAATACCTGAGCACTAATCAAAACTGTCATCAAAAACAAGGAGAAGTCTGAGCAATTTTCCAGGCATAAGGTACCTAAGGACACATGAGGACCAAAGGTAGTATGGTACTGGCGATGGGATCCTGAGGTAGAAAAAGGACATTAGGAAATCTGAATAGAGTATGGGCTTCAGTTAATAATAATGCATCAGTGTTTGTTCATTATTTGTGACAAATATACAATACTAATATAAGATGTTCATAAAGAGGGGGAAAGGAGGGATATGGGAACTCTCTGTACTATCTTCACAGCTTTTCTGTCAAGTCTAAAACTATTTTAAAATAAATATTTATTTTTTAAAATGGCCATTAACAGACCATCCAAATGAGCCCATATGGCTTTCTTTACAATCAGTTGTGCCATCCAGCAATCTGATTCCAAGCCACCCCTGCTTCAGATTTCCGACTCAGACCCCTCCCTAGTGACTTTCTCTGGACCTTCCTAAGGACCAAAGCATCTCTTAAAACATCTTTTCTGTTGTTCCGTGTATCTGGTGCCAGGCCTGAAGTTTCCTCGAGTCATTTGAATCAGGGTCTACCCCAGAACAGAGTCCCACGTAGATGTCGTGGAAGACATTTGCCTTCCTGATACCTGCCCAGTTTTTGTCTTTCCTGCCTTTCGCGCCTCCCCCTGGTTTTTCACTACAGGGGTTGAAAATTCTAGACACCAGCCCTACTCATCAGACACAGCCACACCAGCGTTGGCGTCAGGAGGCAGGGTGGTGAGGAAGCTTCGCAGGGGCAGCACTGCGGGGGTGGGGAGGACAGGAAGGGTTAGTGGACCAGTCTACCGTCTGTAGTTGGGTAGTTGAGTAATGGCAGCATCATCCCCGGCCACCCAGTTCTGCAGCCAGCATGACTTCTTCCCAGTTATGAAGCCACGAACCTGGTTTTCCAGCCTTTCTAGCAATACTGAAGCCACTGGTATTATATAAGATTGTTTATTGAAAAAGAACACACACTATTGGCTTTGACACCAATATTTAAAGAAAAATAAACTTTCTTTTCTACTTATATCAGTTAAAATTAACTTTCATTGTTTTTAACTAAGAACTCTGATACCAAGAAATGTTACTGATGTTACGTCTCCAGTTGCTCTGGCCATTTCAAAGCTGAAAGCTAAAGACGCTTTGAACAGTGAAGCGAGAATATGATGATGGTGTTAAATGTGAGGATTCTTTTTATGACAATTCTAAAGTGTTATCTATTCTTTTTTGTATTTTAAGTTTTATTTTAGTTCCAGTATAGTTAACACGCAATGTAGTATTAGTGTCAGGTGTACGATATAGTGATTCAGAAGTTCCATAGATCACCCGGTGCTCATCATGACAAGTGCCCTCCTCATCCCCATCACCTATTTCCCCCATCCCACCACCCCTTTCCTCTCTGGTAACCACCAGTTTGTTCTCTAGAGTTAAGAGTCTGTGTCTTGCTTTATCTCCCTCTCTCTCTCTCTCCCCCTCTTATTTTTTCCCCCTTTGCTCATTTGTTTTGTCTAAAGTATTATATATTCTTATGCTTAAACTTTGAGATTGATTTCAAAGATCATTTTGTATCTGCTCGTGCTTTTCTTTTTTAATCTCACAAAGTTATTTGGCCAAAAGCGATACATTTCTGCCTTGCTCTGACAATGCCAGTTTTTAACAGGCTAAAGAAAAGTTATGAACAACTGTGTCTCTTCTCCCATCTCTACTTAAGGAAAAGTATGTCTTCCTGTTACAGTGTCCATCAGATCAACAGTGGGTATTGTATACATTTTAGATTCCCTTTGTTGTGAATCTTTAATGATTGGGTCTGAATCTTAATGATATTTTATTTCTCAGGGCGCTTGTGTAGCTCAGTCGGTTAACCACCTGACTTCAGCTCAGGTCATGATCTCAGGGTTCTGGGATCGAGCCCCATGTCGGACTCTGTGCTCAGTGGGGAGTCTGCTTCTCCGTCTGCCTCTCCCCCTGCTTTTTCTCTCTCACATAAATAAATAAAATCTTTTCTTAAAAATGCAGTATTTTATTTCTTGAAGAACTTAACACAATGTCTTATTGGTATGATTGATAAACTGATATTTGCGTTATAAAGAAATATAGAAATAAGCTGTGAGAGCTCTTTTAGGACAAGGTATGATTGGGCCGGTACTTTCATTTTCCTTCAGCTCAGCTTGAAAGGCATAAGGGAGAGGAGTTATGATAGCAGACTGGCTCAGTGAGTTATCAGATTGCATTTTGTTGGTAGTGACAAGGATCATTTATATGGTCGATTAAAATGAATTATTTTAAGGGCTTGGTCTTTTTCCCAGTAATAAGTGTTCACATTGTTATAACCCAGCAATTTGTTAATTTTGCAATGCTGTCAAGTCACCTCTGAGTTATTGTTTCTTCATATTATTATGGGTACCGTCTGCAAGGAAATAGTTGTATTTTATAATTTTTTAGCAGGTAGATTAGAATGATGCTAATACTTAGCTCTTTCCCTATGTGTTTTATAGTGGAAAGAACTTTGGAGTCAAGTTTACATGGGTTCAAATCCTGGCTCCCTTACCTTGAGTCACATGGTGACATAGGTAATGTCTCCAAGCCTCAGTTCCTACAAATAAAAATGGGTTAAGGACACTTATTTCCAGGATATTTGGAAGGCTTAGATGAAATAATGCATATAAAATGCTTACACAGTGCTTCGTATGAAGTAGCTAACAAATACTAATTTCGGCAGCTAATCCAGCTGGATTTAATTTATTTATCTTCTGTATTCATCTTCTTTCTCCACGTCAGACATGGTATTTAATTCCTAGATGCTTCTTAGTTGACTCGCCTATTTTGTGATTTTACTTGTCTGCACTGGGCAAGACAAACCTTCAAGTGTCATCCAGGAGAACACTTCTTAGGGATACCGCCCACTCATGGGTCCTTGCTGGCTAGACACACTTGTTAGTACCACATCCTTCCCATCCAGCCCCACCCCCAAAGCCATTACGGATCGGACCAGTGTTGGGCATCCAACTTAAGGTAAACAAATCCATGAACGGGCCGGTGACATATGCTCTTAAAAGTTGGGTTGCGCCCAAACAGTGATCTCTGTAGGGAATGTGAATTGGTGAACGCTGGGGTAGCAGCTGGATGGGTGAGGGTCAGGGCCGTGCAGTCTGAGACCGTAAGTGAGAAAAGCTATGATTAGCAGAGGAAGCTGACCAGGAGACAGAGTGGCGGTAGAGGGGGGAGCGGTCAAGCCTGCGTGGGGCTGTGCTTCAGTCCCTAGACCTGCCTTCTACGTCCTGTTCCACTTCCATTTTCCTTGTGTCCTTATAATAAGCCCTGCTTTTCCTGAGCTGATTCAAGCATGCTTCTGTTCCTTGCAGCCAAAGCAGTCTGAATAGCAACTCTCTGCTAGGCGTACAGAAAACATACGATGTTCCAGTGAAAAGGACTCATCCGTGCCAGGTCTCATGGGAAGGAATTCCTTCAAAATCACTGGCTTTGAGGGGTAATTAAGGACACTATAGCATGAAGAATGAGGTGTCATCTAAAGGTTAGGCTTAAGACTGTGATATTTTTAGAATCAAATATAATGTCAGAATAGAGACTAGGGAGGGGGTTGGAGTGTCGGTGACAGCCCACCGGTTCTTGATGAATGAGCTTTGGTAAGTCACATCTGTACTCACCTGCCTGTGTGGTCACAGGTTCTGAACCTGGGCTACATGATGCCGGCTCAGTGAAAGCATCACAATTTTACGGGGCAATGAGTCGCGTACATTAATTTGTTATCAGTCTGTGTCAGGCCCAGATGTTGGGGGAGAATGGGAAAATGAAGCACCAAACAAAACAAGAGTGCCTCTTGCTCGTGTGTTTGCCAACAGCCCGTGTGTCGAACTTGATAAAATGCATTGACAAGGGCCCTGCCAAACATTAAAGAAAGCAGCTGCGAGTTCTCATCCTGTGAACCCTATCAGCCACCCAAGCAGTTTAGCTGATGGTGCTGAGTATCAGGTTATGCTGAGATAGGGTGTGGGCTGTCTCCTTCCATGGGCATTTGGCCTTTTGGGCAGCTCACGGGGACACGTGTAGAGACACAGAGTGCTTATGGGGCATTTTAGGAGAAGCAGAAGGGTGACAGTCAACACTGACACATTCATGCGTCCACTCAGAGTTCTAAGTGCTTTGAGCTTTTTCTCCTCATTTATTTTACTCATTTCGTCTTCGCTAGATATGTTCATTTGCAAATATGTGCTTAGCACCTGCTTTGCAAAATGCAGCCGAGTATTTCCAGGTAGTATCAGTAACACGCTACTTCACTCTGCATTTCTTCCATTATGAACTCCATATGGTCAGAGGTTCTGTCTTAGTGTTGGAGGTCAGGGAGGCGCAGGGCCTGGCTCATAAAAGGAGCTCAAAATGTAGCTATTGAATGAATAACTTTGTGATGTGTTGGTCTTCAAATGGGATGTGATCCTTTAAAGCCGGTTGTACGTAATTGAAGCAAAGAGCTTTTAGAAAGTGAATGGACTAAGAATCTGAGTTCATCTGCTGGCTCTCGTGTTTATGAACCATTCCTCATCTAGGGAGCTGACCTCTGAGCCTCGATCCTAACCTGAACAATGGGAGCAAGGTGACTGTCCCACAAGTTTCTTCTAAGGATTGAAGGATGGAGTATATGTGAGGTTCCTGGCACAAAGTGGTACTCGTGGGTCATCGTAATAAGCATTACAAGAGCAGACTAGTTGAGAGGGAGGGTTTTGGAATCAGATCGCAGCTCTAGTCTCAGCTCGACTGTTGTCTTGCTGTGAGGCACATGTAAGTCCTATGGCGCTCTGTCTAGCACACAGCGAGTGAGTGATAAATTGGTATTATTATGAACAATAAAAAGCAATTATCATGATGGCTGTTATTAGTATTAAATTACTTCTCTAAAAAGACACACAAAACACCAATATTCAAATCCATTTAGAAGGGAGAGAAATTTTAGAGGAACTCAGGATGAGAAAATCTCTGTAATCGAGCACCAAATTTAGCTTTGGGTTTCCTGGCAACTAGCACAACAAAAAGAAACAAACAGTTTATATAATTATTATTATCAGTTATAATTAGTCAACCGGTGCTGCACTATTTAATATGGTCACCAGGAGCCACATGCTTGAGTCTGAAGACGGGCACATCTGAATTGAGATGTGCTGTAAAAGTAGAATACACGGGGTTTTGAGGACTTAGTATGAAAACGTAATATATCTCATTAATAAAGTTTTATATTGATTACATGTTGAGGTTATGGTATTTTGGTTATTTGGACTAAATAAAATGGTGTTATTAAAATTAATTCCACCTGTTTCTTTTTATTTTTTTTGATGTGGGTGATTAAAAATTTCATATATGGCTCACATTTGTGACTTGCATTATATTGCTATTGGAGGATACTCAACTTTTTTTGCTCTCACTATTTTAAGTGGAACTTATATAATTTGTATCTTTATACTAATATAAAATGTAGAATTATATAACATGTCATTATATTATTATAACATATAATAGCAATATATCGATATATAATATAATGAAATAGATAATAAATATCAAGTATATAGTATTAACATAAATATGTGATTATGTACAATATAGTTAATAGTAATCTAAATATAAAATATGTTATATAGGAACATATTATTATATACTTTATATTATTTATATTTAATACAAATAAGATTTAATATGTAGAAGTTTTGATAATCAAATGGGTATATTATTTATATTTAATTTTATTTATATTATATTATTTATATAATTTAATTTATATTTATATTTAATATATATAAGCTTTAATATATAGAAGCTTTTGATAATCAAATGGGTAATCCTCAATTAAAAATTTTTTATTTTTAATTAAATTTTTTAATAAAATTTAATTAAATTTTAATTAAAAAATTTTATAAGTATCTTGATGGGGAGATATAATGATAATTGTAACAGCTATCATTTATTGAATGCTTGCTTATGGTCTGGGCAGAGATCTGATTTCTTTACATATCTCAATCATTTAAAAGTTCATTGAGTGGTATGATTGTTCTTATTTTAAACCAGAAACCCTTAGTAACTGGTATAAGATATTAAAATCTCTGTCTTCTCTTTTTTATTCCTCTTGGGTATCATTCACAGCATTCCAGACAGGTGGTGAGCACCAAATACTGCTCAATAAATAGGTGTGTGAGTGAATGAATGCATGAACGAATGAATAAGGCCTCCCCTCTCCCTGTGTCAGTCAGCTCACCCGTGACACAGAGTTCTCTTAAATCTCAGTAACAGCAGAACGTACAAAAGTACATGAAATATGGGTATAAATTGTCACCTGAAATTGTGTTGTGGTGTGAAGTCTGCAGGAAGATTTTGGTACAAGAATCGAAAATTGTCGGCTCGCCTAAGCCTGAGCGAGTCAAGGTAAATGGAGTTAAAATAGCTAAAGAATTGGCCATTTCCTGTGGGTAAAAATCATCTCTTAATTTTTTGGAAATGCTTGCGTATTTTGAAGAAATGTATTATAGCTTTTTTTGAATCTGAGTACATTAAAGAAACAAATATTCCAAAGAATAAATGGTTTTTTGTTTTTTTTTACAAGAGGTAGAAGTGTAAAAGAGCAAATGAATCTGATCCCTTATCCCCAATCTGATCTCTGTAGCCCACTGAGTCCAGGAGAAAGAAACTGAAATTTAGGAAGATAAATTTTAAAATTTAACTCCAAGTCAAAAATATAAAGGCATACCCATTGCAAGAAGCGCCAAGACAATGCTGCCTCTCTTGTAGGTTTCTCAACTTGCAGAGAAAGAGAAAACTGAGAAATCATTTGAAAAGAGAGTTACGGAGATGATGACAGGTTTGGGGAACAGGTCTAACGAGCAAAGAATGGGGTTATGTTTTCTGAGGAGAAAAGAGGAAGTTAGTAGTGCTTGAGGGTGTGAGGACATTACTGCGCAGGCTCAAGTACATGGTAGGATTCCCTCTGCACGGATCCTGGGCAGAAGGCACGGTCTGAAGCCTCAATTTCCGTTTAAAGCTAAAAGAATTTCTTCACAGTCTGAGCTGTAAACCAATGGTCTAGGCAGCAGGGGAAGGGAAAGAATCTTTCTGGAAGTCCTCAGCAGGTGGATCCCTCTGCTCCCTGTGATAGTTCAGGGGTGTTCTGGGTTCCCAGACGGTGGAGCAGCAAGGCCAACATACTTGTTGTCCCTAGAGTGATCTGCACCAGATAGTTAGACAACAGCTTTCTGGAATCGGGACACTTCCTCCGTAGCTCATTCTCAAAATACTCATTGAGCAAAGGAGACATAGAGGGTCAGAGGCTGGCTCTTGGTGGCACAGGTGGATTCAGGGTCATGAAGAAAACCCCTCACAGCAGATCCAAGGCTTTTCCTTAAGACCATGAGACCGTTTGCAGAAATACATCTTGGATGTCAAGCGCTCTAAACTGCAGTGTTTATATCCAAATTCAAAACTCCTTGCACTTAACTAGCATAAAGTACTGGTAACGAGGCAGTGTTTCAGATGTCCACGAGGCCACTTTGGAGCAGTTGTTGGAGGCCTAAGAATGTTCTATGTTGACTCATGAGGTCTACAGCCGAGAGGACCCAGGGCCGTCCACACCCTAACGCCACTCAGAATGTGAATCCTTCGGATCATAGCAGCAAGATTGTGCACCTTAAAAGCCACTGTGCTTGATTTCATTTCAACAAACTATAGTATCTTATTCCACTACAAAAATCTCAGGAAAACCGCTGTTGCTCAGAATTGAAAACTGCAAGGCATTGACGTATTTACCACTCAGACTGTGGTGGTTTTTTTTTTTTTTAATTTTTTTTAATTTTTTTTTTTATTTTTTTTTCAGACTGTGGTGGTTTTAAATAGCCGTGTATGTGGAGGCTGGGTAGAATGTAGAAATTCATTTCCAGCAGACCTAAGGGGCTGCCGCTAACACCTCCGGAGCTATGACTCACTTTGATTCCTGGATGGAGAAGTGGCTCGTAGGCACTTTAGAGTGAGATAAACATTGATTTTTTTAGAAAGACATGTTGAATTAAGGAAAAAACATTGTCAACATCAGAGCGTAGAACAAATAACAATTTGAGATAAGCATTAAAGATCTGGCTTTATTGCAGTTATATTCATTGAGACGTTTTGAGGCATATATTAAAGATTTCAAAGGTCCCTCATGTCTCTACCTGCATTGCTCCGCTGGATGGTCTGGAGGCCCTGGGGTTAGTCCCTGAGGTGCTTTTGGTTTGTTTGTTTGTTTGTTTGTCGGAAATTAGCTCTGAACACAAAAAGGCTGGGTATGCCTGGTTTTAGTGTGAAAAGAGATAACCTTTTGACTTTCGCCTTTGCAGACCCCAGCTCATAACTAATCACAGCTGTTGACCCTGATGACTTTTAGATCATTCTCTGTGAGATGCCCAGTAGCTAACAGTTGCCCAGGAGCGGGCCGCATGAAGGCCTGCTCCCTACGCTTTATTACTTGAGTACTTACGGAGTCTCAGCTAGTTGCAGAAGAAATTAAATCTTGGTCCCCCAAAAGATTGCCATCCAGCTTGGGAACAAATGCACCACATACAAGACAATCAAGTCAAAAGTAAAGGCTATGCACCAGGAAGTGACAGAATGAACCTTGAATCTAGGACCCCAGGCAAGGAGAGATGGGCCACCTGGAGAGGCCAAGGACTTCGTCATAGAGGAGGTGGGGCTTGGGCTGGATCCAGAAGGATGGGCAGGGAGCAGAGCAGGGCTTACTGCCTGACATTGTTTCTTAAATATTACCCACACTTGTTTGATCTCCCAACCAGATTGCACACTCCCTGAAGAGAGTGACCTTTCCCTCCATAACCAGCACAGAGATATGCATGCAGTAGGTGAGTTATAATCTCCCCTGGAATGAGGTTGTCATGAAGGTGCTCAAAAATCCAGGGGAGAAGTTTAACTTGCAAGGACTGAAATGGTTAATGTCGCCAATGAGGCATCTCTTTAAAAATCTTTAATAGAATTTTCTGTTATTCTCCTGTAAACATTTCGGTGACGATCATCATGATAAAGCCAGAGATTTCTTTCTAATGCTTAACTTAAATTATTATTTGTTTTATGCTCTGATGTTGACAATGTTCTTTCTTAAACTCAACATGAGTATTTTTTTAAGAAAACAACTTTATCCCAATCTCAAGTGCCTAAGAGCCACTTCTAGGGAGGCTGGTTTGCAAGACATGTCCTAGATAAACTGGCTGAAGAGTTTTTAAAACAAAATTTTAATAATTAGGAGATGACACCATTGAATTTGGAAGCCTGATAGCTGTGGGCAGTGGACTCTGGACACCAGATAGAAGGAGTGGCCCAAGAGCGTGTTGAGATGTGTGCGTGGTGTCCATTCAAGCAGAGAGTAGGCGAGTGATGAGACTCTCTGTCCTACCTACCTCTCTGGACTCAGGGAACAGAGGGGAGATGGGGACCAAGGATCTGCGGAAGCTTGTATCCAGAGGACAAGGGTCATCTTCACACTCATGCATTATTCCTACGTTTTCACTCTAACTAGCTATTTTATCTCCTCTTGCTAAGCACGTTGGTTTCAGTGTTTTCCAAAGAGGAAACCGGAGCAAACCCAGCACGCAGATAAAGTAACCAGAACACTCCCACACATCTGGCCTCGTGTGGCTGAGGTGTTTGGCCAGTTTGTAAACATGCCACGGCGATGACCTAATAATAACAGAAACGTCAGTCCCCGGCAGGCAGGAGGGGACCTGAGGACGTTTGGCCTGAAATCCTCCGACGTGTCCCAGCCTCATGCTCTGGTTCTGTGTTCACCCAGTTCCGAGCACCCAGCGGAGCGGGACCTGGGAAGGCTCTGACTAGGGATCTGGTATGAATGAATCACACCAAAGACTGCCAACTCAGAGGGAGATTTACAGTCTCCAGCCTGAAGTTCTCCGAGTTTCAGACATGGACAGGGGCGCAAACCCACTCCTGACGTGGCGCGGGCTGCAGGCCCAGGCGGACTTCGTCACTCTGTGCTCCTGCCAGGGAACGGCAGCCACTTCCAAAAGCGTTTTAATCTGTGCTCTTATTATGATGCTTTGTATTGTCCCAAGATTCTAAAATTGAGACGCTATAAACTGAGGAGAATCACTTCAGGGCTGTCAAGGAGCCGCTGTGGTTTGCACACGAAATACAGACTGACATTTGAAATCCTGTGCTTTCTATTCCCCAGCCAGGAGCCCACCTTTAGCACCACGTCCTCGTCTGGACTGCGTCTGGGCCCCAACCCTGTGTGCACCTTCGCTCCCTGTCCTTCCTGTCCCTCAGTGCCCTCCACCCTTGCCACCCATGACATCCCATTGGTCTCAAGGTCCTACTCCAAGGCCACCCCCTGCCCCAAGTTGTTGCTCAGTAGCTTCCTTCCAGAAAGGCCCACAGGTAGTGCTTTTTGACAGACGTGTTTGGTAGAATGGACGCTTTGGCCAGTCTCAGTCTGCACTCGGTTGGTCAACACGAGGTCTTAAACTCGCTTTGTGGCACCAGGGCGGAGGGGGGGAGTTTGTTTAAAATGTAGATGCCTGGGTCCTACCCCTCGGGTTCTGATTCAGTGATTCCTGAATAGGGCCCCGTGATTTGCATTTCTATGTGGAGCTTCCAGTGCTGGTGGTATAAGGATCCTGCTCAGAGAAACACAAACCTAAGATGTGCCAACCTGCCCCTACCTCCCCTCCCCTGTTCCCTTCTTTTTTTTAGCCCTCTCTCACTGCTGGACTAGATGAGATCCCTACATGATGGCTAGTTTTATGTGTCAACTTTGCTGGGCTGCAGTATCCAGATATGTGGTTGACATTATTCTGGATGTTTCCATGAAGGTGTTTAGGATGAGATTAATATTAAAATTGGTGGACTTTGATTAAAGCGGCTTGCCTTCCATAGCGTGGGTGGGCCTCGTCTAATCAGTTGTCAGCATGCAGAGATCAAAAGCCTGACCTCCCCTGAGCATGAGAGAATTCTGCCAGAAGACGGCCTTTGAATTTTACTTGCAACATTTGCTATCTGCTGGGTCTCCAGCCTGCCAGCCCATAATGTGGATTTGGGACTTATCAGCCTCCTTAATCTTGGGAGCCAATTTCTTAAAATCTCTCTCTCTCTCTACACACACACACACACACACACACACACACACATACACACACATACACACACACATTTTTCATATTGATTCTGTTTCTCTGGAGAACCCTAATACACCCGGTGAGAATTTGAACTCAGCTCCTTCTCACTGCAAATTCTTTGCAGTCAAACCCCAGACCAGAGTCTCCCCAGTGTGCTGAGCACGGCCTGGACCCATCAGGACAACCCAGGACCCCTGGAAAATGCATGTTCCCCATGTGCATCCCGAGAGACTCTGTCCCAGCAGAGCCTGGTGGGCCTGGTGGACCCGGAAGCCTGCACTTACAGAATACTGGGCTAGTGTTCAGTATGTGACTCTAATTCATGTCCAAGTGTGCGTTGCAATAGTGTAGAGTGTGGTCAAAGGCACAGAGGCACACGAGAACCAATTGTCTGGCAGGGAGTTTGCAATCCAAGTGAGGACTTCTGTTGTGGAGTATTTTGGAGTGACAGGGACCGCACTGACCCGTTGTACTGGGTTTAACAGCATCACCCCAAATTCTCGTCCTTGCCAGAACCTCAGAATGTGACCCTATTAGTGGTAGGGTTGTTGCAGATGTAATGAGTTAAGGTGAGGTCAAACTGGAGTAGAGTGGGTCCTTCATCCAGTATGACTAGTGGTCCTTATAAGAAGAGAAGAGACCACAGGGACAGAGAGAAGACAGCCACGTGATGGCAGAGGCAGGGAAAGCCCAGCCTACGGCAGGCCAAGGAATGCCAGGGATTGCTAGCTACCACCAGAATCCAAGAGAGAGGCGAGATTCTTCCTCTGAGCCCCCAGGAAGGAAGCAACTTGGCCGACCTCTTGAGTTTGGACACCTGGGCCTTCAGAACTGGGACAGAGTAAAGTTCTGTTGTCTTCAGCCACCCTGTCTGTGGTATTTTGTGATGGCAGCCCTGAGAAACTAATATACCCACCCACTATAAACAACTAGAAAATGGATCAAAATATATCAAGCCACTGTTTGCAGACGTCGGACAAGGGGCAGCACAGGTCTGTGATCCATGGGGGAAGGCAAACACATGCGGTGTGAACACCCAACATGGTCTGTTGAGGCTCAGCTGGAAAGTTCTGTGTTTGCAGTGCCTGGGTCCCTTCCAACAGCTGGTTATCCAGCCCCCCGTATTCCCAGGTCTAGGCTACACAGTGTTGTTCAGATTAGGCCCAAAGTACATCACTGAGGAGGAATACTCTCAGACCGTGTTTCCCAAGCCCATCCTGCAGTTGAAGGTTTGGGTCTATAGCAGCGGTTCTGACCCTGGCTAGACATTAGAACCACTGAAGAAATTTCCTCCACCTGTGGATGCTGGGGCCCTAGCCCAGACCACTTAAACTTCGATGTAGAAGAGGGGTGGGACCCAAGCATTAATGTGTTTTTCACAGCTCCCCAGGTAATTCTGCCGTGCAGCCAAAGGGGAGATACCTTACTTTCCAAACCTCTTTTAATAATCCTGCTAAAACCTAATGTAAACAGATTTTTTTCCCACATAGGTGACTTATACGTTACTTGTCTGCTGAGATATAAATGCATTCTGCCCTGAATTATCCCAAGCAGGTGACATTTTGTCTCATGGCTATTGTCATGTGGTGTCATGTTGGTGTCCTCCCACTCATATTAGGCACTTGCCCTCAGCAGGCCACCACACAGATTCCTGATGCTCCCGCAGTGCTTTCCTGGAGGGGCTGTGGGTCCTCCCAGTCACTGTGTGCCACCTCGGTGTATCAGTATCCCAGGGCTGCCCAGCAAAATGCCGCAAACCCAGTGGCTTCAAGTAACAGACTTTTATGCTGTCATAGTTCTGGAGGCCCGAAGTCCAAAATCAAGGTGTCTGCAGGGCCAGGGGCCCTCTGAAGCCCCTAGGGGAGGATCCTTCCCTGCTGCTTCCTAGCTTCTGGTATTTGCCAGAGATCATTGGCTTGTAGATATATCACTCCAATCTCTGTCTCCACTGTCACATTGCCTTGTGTCTGTGCCCTGTGTCTCTTCATGTTTCCTTCCCTCGGTGCCTATCTTTACGTCTATTCTACTCCTCTTATAAGGATGCCACTTGCATTGAATTAAGGGCCAACTGTATTCTGGTATGACTTCATCTTCATTTACATCTTAAATGCATCCAAATAAGGTCACATTCACAGATATCAGGGGTTAGGGCTTCCACATATCTTTCTGAGGGACGCAATTCAACCCACAATACCACGATCATCACATACTTGATGATTGCGCCTGACCGAGGGCTTGGTTATCTTTCCTTGAAATTAACACCTCCATCTTTTTTTCTTTTTTTTTGGTCATTTCTTTTAAGCACAGTTCTGTGATTTATCCAACCAGCCTACTATATCCTTGCAATTCAAAGTATGGCCCACCTTTGGGCAGCATTCACAGCGCTTGGGAACTTGTTAAAAATGCAAACTCTCTGGTCCCACTCTAAACCTACTGATTTGGGAATCTGCAATTTAACAAGCTCTCCTGTTGATTGGTGATGGTTATCGACTTCAAATTTTGAAAAGTGGTGGTCTAAATAATAAAAATCTTCCTTTTTGTTCACCTTCCTTTTATACTGGTAATGATCCTGGTTGCTGTGAACACAAAATGTCCTTTGTTTAAATAGGAGAATTAACCATTATACATTCTTTTCTTAAACATCCTTTGATTATACTTTGTAATGTACGTGAAGTAAAAATATTCTGAAGTTATGATTTCAAATTCTGTGATTAGTTTAATCAAAACAAAACAAAACAAAACAAAAAACAATGCTAATCAAACCTGAATTGTCAAGTAGACCATTGTAAGAAAAATCTTCCAGTGGAGTCATCTCTAGCCTATATTACCCAAGTCTGAGGTGGAGGGGAGAGGATGATTAATCTGGAAAAAAGTTTTTAGAGATTTTTTATTGTTGTTGCCATTTTTGGGGAGAACCACAAAATAGCTGTTCTCAAATGCCGAACATTTATTTTGTGTTGTCTTGGATAGAACATTGGGTGGATGTGTTAAGGAGGCAGTTTTGGAATTATTACAAACATTGATTTCCAAAGAATAAGAGTTGTCAAAATACAGAATAGACTGTCTTATGAAACCAGGAATCACTTCTGTGATTAATGAAGAGAAAAATCTTGCTCTGAGAAGATGGTTAGATTAGGTGGCTTTGAAGAATGTTTTCTCCGTTTTTTTTTAGAGAGGGAGGGGGGGAGGAGCAGAGGAGGAGGGAGAGAGAATCTTAAGCAGGCTCCATGCCCAACATGGAGCCCAACGTGGGGCTCGATCCCATGACTATGAGATCATGACCTGAGCTGAAATCAAGAGTTGGATGCTTAACCGACTGAGCCACCCAGACACCCCTGAAGAATGTTTTTAATTCAAAGATTTCATGTTGTTGCAAAACTATTCTAAAAATGTAAACTTCAGAAGGATTGGTCTTTGACTTTTTGGAACTTCTTTCTGACTTTGGTTAGAAGTCCATTGGCTCCAAATGTTTTCAATGTGCATCAGAGTCATATCTCAGTAAAAATTAGTGTTTTAAATTCCATTTTAATATTTATCAATGACTAATGTTCTTTTACTTCGACCAGAATAAAGTAAGAGCCTTTTTGTTGTTGTTGTGTAAGTGTATATACACAGACAACCAAAGGGGTCATTAAGATTCTTCATTGTCAGTATAAGAATCCAGGTTATTTCTGTTCTAATTTTTTTGTGTGACTTAAAGTTTCACAAAATATGAATTAACATTGCTTTTACCCCTCATGCTGAATGTCTATTTATTATATAACTTTTCTTCCTTACTTGGGTCTACCTTGATTGTCTCTGACCTCTGTTACACTTTTAAAAAATCTGCCTTATGATGCTTCTTAGGGTCTTTGTGTACCTCAGTAATTTTTATCATAGGCTTATTTCCCCAAATAGATCCATTCATCTATCCATCTATCTGTCCATATATTCATTTGTCTATCCAGTTCATTTTTCCAACATTTTACTGAACATGTACTATGTGCTGAAGAGACAGTGATAGCAAGGAATAATGCCTGCTCTCTCTAGAAGGTCATAGGCAAGGAAAGACACATGTAATCAACCAAATATATGGATGCAGTTAGGGAGGTAGACAGTGCTAAAGTAAGGGTTCACCCAAGGTGTTAGGGGGCCAATTGTCAGGTTAGGACAGACTGGTGTTGGAGCTCAGAAGCGTCTTCACAGAGTGGTTGGGAGAACCTGGAACTGCATTTGGAAGGAGTGACTTGGCATGAGAAAGTGAAGAGCAGAAGCCTTGGGGGGAGCTCCTTGCTGGCTCAGTCATCCTTTCTGTGTACCTGGTTCCATGTCATGTGCGAAGTACATGCTTACGGATTGGAGGGATCAGAAAATCATTCAGGAACTGTAGCTTGTGGTTTCATCGTTCTCTAAAGCTCACACCTGGATGTCTGAAAGAGGAAGGGAAGGGAGAGGATCAGGCAAGTTCTGTAGACATGTGAGTGGGGAAATGAGAGAAATTTTTGGCTAGCAAGAAGAGTGGGCTTCCTCAGGGATTTAATTGCTTAACATTGGCAGGACCCTGGAGAGGTGAATTGAGAAGTCAGAGGCGGGATGAAGAAGTGTAGGCTCTCCTGACTTTTACGGCCCGCACTTCCAGAAGGAAAAGGACTGGCGTGCTCTTCATACTGGGGATCTCTGGAGCACCAGCCCCCTTCTCTGGCCTAACTTTTCACGTATTGGAGGACACTGCCTTTCCCCCAGTGGTCTCATTCATACTCTTGTAACCACTGAAAAAGAGAGTGACTTTTTATCCTTTGTTTAATGATTCAGAGGTCTCGGGGGCTCATTTTAGACCCTTTGTTTGTATAGAGGAGAATGTCTGAAATAAGGTATGATTTGGGTCCTGGTGGAGAAATAACAAAAACTGGCAAATCACCTGTCAGAAAAACTGGGGGAGATTTTACCTAACTTCTCACTACTTACCAGACGAGGGTGAAGCTTAAAGTTACAAGGACCATTTAAAAAGTACAGTAACTAATTATCTTTTGTATATATCCAATATTTTTTGTGTTTTACTGGTAGGTAGAAATAGATGTCATTGTGTCATTACAGAAAAAAATATCTATGTGTGTAATGCTCAGTTTAGGTTTTCCTCTAGAGGAGTGAAGTTTTCTCACACACTTTCTTGCTGTGTGCTGGGGTGGAAGTGAGCCAACCGCCGCTGGTCATGAGCAGATTGGGATGTCTGCACTCTTGTCTTTCTGCCTCTGCAGAGCTGGGCAGAACTGCCAAGGAGCCCCTGGAGAGGAGAGGGACTGGCTGGGGACGTCTATCTGAGCTTCGCACAGGAATCTGGGTGGAGAGCTCATGAATACCACAGGGAAGGGAGGAACTCATGCTAAGTAAAGTGTAGCCCCATGCTCCTAATAATTTAAAAAAGCTATAGTCTCAAAATCTCCTGGTTTTGTTTTTTATAACAAAGACATGACCCCATTTATAGCACGGCTTGGCATACAAATTCAGCTTGCAACAGCTTTTTGAATCAGCTTGCAACAAAACCCATGAAGTTGGCTCTCTGCTAATATACTAGCCTTGATAAGATGCTAAGGTATTAAGAGTGGTGATCTTTGAGATCCTGAGGTACCACAGTGGTGCCCTTTACATTGCATGTCTTTGTCATATCTTTGTTATAAAAAACAAAACCAAAAACTCTAAATGTATATATTTAATAATATATTAAAATATATTTCTATTTTATTAATTATAATATATGAGATATATAATATATAATTAATTATATATAACTATATATATAATTAATTATATTAAGTAAATATATATATTTAATATATATTAAATATATAAATATATATAAATATAAATTATATATTAAATATTTATTTACTATATTTTTATATTATATATAAAAATTATATATATAAATATATGTAACATATACATATTAGTTTGAGACTTCATAATAGCATGTGTCAAACTTGGGCCTGAAATTCATGGTTAGGAGTCACCATGGTGGATGCCAGAAGTACGATCCTATCGTGAAGGAGCACACACTCTAGTGGAGAAGGCAGAAAAGGAATCTGAGGGCTGGAGAGGTAGGGTGCTGTGGGGGCCTGGGTTGGGGCAAGCCGTCCCTGCACTTATATGGACTATTTAGCACCAGTTATGTGAGGTTTCTGTACAAGATGCCTTACACCATTGCTTATGTGTAAATCTGTTTGGTTCCTGCTAAAATAGAGAGTACCCTTAAGTGGAAATTAAGGTAACAACAGGAAGTCAGTCCCTGATTTATATCCCTGGAGCACTTTTGTGCATCCGGTGTACGTGTGTGTATGGCAGCTCCATTAAAGTCTGTTGTCACACTTGGTTGGAATACCAATATCGAAGAATATATGGTATAGGGCTGTGCACAGGAGGGGGATTTATCTGATTATATACAATTTAAAACCTCTAATGTGCCTTCCAAGAAGGGTTCTGGCCCAGAAAATTATAAAGGAAAATTAAGAGGAGAACCAGAATTTCGGAAAGCTGGGAAATACTTTGTTGAGCTTTGTTCACACAATGGAAATGAATTAATGACTATATACATACATACATATATATATATATATATATATTTATATATATTTATATATCTCCCTCTTGAACAAATGTTTTTTAATTATCATTTGAATGGATGCCTATTCTTAGCCTGCCAGAGTGCAGGGCTCTTGCTCCTGCCCCAGAAGAGCCCCGGGCCGGTGGAAAGGGTGGTGTGGAACCGCTTAGACACAATCTTAGTCACGGGACCAACTATGGAGCCTTTGAAGAACCCAGGAATGTTCTTTATGGACTTTATTCTGACAGCAAGGAGACGTCAATAAAATGAATTAGGTAAGAGGGTGACATGTTTGGATTGAGATTTGGAAAGATTAGTGTGATTGCCGGGTGAGGACAGATTGGGTTGGGAGGTGAGCCCAGGAGGGGGGCGGGGAGGCCTGGAGGCTTGCACTGATCTCCATGAGACAGGATGGTGGTCTGAACTAGTGAACAGAGACCGGTGTGTGGATTCCACCAGGGAGGTAGAATTTGACAGGATTTGGGACCCACTAGTCAGGGGGCTGAGGGAGTCGTTGTTCAGAACCCTGACTGAGCAGGAGAACACAGGCCACATGCAGGTCTGAGGTGGGTGCAGGTAAGAAGGAAATCAATTCAGATCTTAGAATCTGGAATAGTGAATTGCTGAAATGAGGTGGCACAGAATAGAAGACCACCAGTAACAAGAACAGGTGGATGCCTACCACCAAATTACCTTAAGTGAAGAAAAACTTCCCTGCACTTAAATTGAATATTTAGTACTAGTTAAGTGGGGTTTCTACACATGACACCTTCCGTGACTAGTCAAATGAAAATTCATTTGGCTCACACTAAAATAGGCAGTATCCTCAAGTGGAAATTAAAACAACAAACCCCACATCTCTCAAATGTTGGTCTGTATTTCAAATATAGATTTACAAGCTTAGAGGCCTGATGATAGGCCACAGGCTTAGACAGTCCTCAGGAATTATTTGTGAACCATGACTTATCCAAAATATTAAAATACTTAGATATGAGTTAATGAGGATAAAGTTAACTGATTTTGTCAAACAACTATTTCAAAAGAAAATTTGAAATTCGGTAAGTAGGAATGGTTGTTTAACCAAATCATTTCACCATCTTGACCAACCTGGGTAAAACACTGTATCCCTGTCCAACTCCTTTCCCAGCTGAGGTCTGCATGGCAGTTATCACTGGCTGCTATGCTGTATGTTACTTGTTTGTTTTTCTTTTGTTTTCTTTCTCTTCCCCTTGATTAACTAGGATGTTAGCTCTACCAGGAAAAGATTTAGTCTGTTTTGTTCACTGCTATATCCTCAGCATCTAGTACAGTTCCTGGCACATATTGCATATGCATTTGATAAGGATTTGTTGAATGAATGTTGTTGAATAAATAAAATGAATGTCAATACAGACTATCATGATAAAATAAATTGAAGCATAAGTTTCTGTAAGGCACTTTGAGGGCAATATAGGTAATTTCACAATGGCCTTTAAATATAACGATATTTAAAGTTTTCTGTCTTGACGGGTTTTCTTCCCAACATTTATTCAAAACGTGTATTTTACGTATTCGGGCTCCACTGAAGTAAGTCTTAAAAACCAGCACATTTGAATGATGAGAAATATACTTAATTTTAAATGATGCTATTTTGGAATTACTCTGGCCTTGACTCTGTGGGAAATTCTGTAAACATGTGCAACTTAAAACTGTGAAGCCTCAAGTCCTCTCTAAGGGCACAGGATGCACTGGAATTTCAACAGTATTGCTATAACTCTGAAACAATCTTAAAAACTTTTTCCTCCTTTACCGTAGCAGCTCCCGCCAGAGTTTCTGGAAGATCAAAACCACTTTGTGATACTGAGGTTAGGTTAGATCAGTGTTCTTTCCTGCCCTGTTGATGTTCTGCGTTTCCGGAGACTTTGTTCAGTCTCAGAAATCCGAGTTTCACGTATCTGTCGAAGACAGCATTTTCATCAGCGCACCCCAACGCCCCGGACTCTGGGTCCCCGGAGCCCCCACGCCCGCGTGTGGGCAGCGAGCGTCTGCGTTGCATCCACCTATTTCTGAGGATGGCATCACCTTTGGCGGTGATCCATCTGCTAAAGCTCAGGGCCCACTTCAAAGTCTCCGATCGCCGCCTAACCCAGGCCGCGCGGCCCCTCCCGGGGTCCTCCGCGCACGCCCACCGCCGGCCGCCCGGGAGCACGGGCGCGCACAGCCCAGCGCACGCTCTCCGCGAGCGAAACCAGGCGACCGCGGCGGGACCGCGGCCCCGGGGCAAGTGGCCCCGACGTGCCTCCCGGGCCGCCGCCTCCGTGGCCCACGCCGCCGGCCCCCGGGGCCGTTCCCCGCGCCCCTCCCTTCGCCGGCTCCCCGCCCGTCCGCTGCCGCGCCCGCAGCCGCCGCCGCCCTCGGAGGCTTGTCCCTCGCCGCCCGCCGTAGCCCGGCGCTGGCCGGTCGCCGTTTCCAAGATGGCCGCGGCGCGAGCGGTTCCTGCGGCGGGCTAGAGGCGGAGGCGGAGCCGAGTCACTCCCGCACTTCGGGGCTCCGGTGCCCCGCGCCGGGCTGCAGCTTACTGTCCGCCGCGGCCATGCGAGGCCCCGTGCACGGATGAGAGAAGCCGCCGCCGCCGCCGAGCTGGTCCCCCCGCCCGCCTTCGCCGTCACCCCCGCCGCCGCCATGGAGGAGCCGCCGCCGCCGCCGCCGGGACCCGAGCCCGAGCCCGAGCCCGAGCGCTGCCGGGGGGCGAGGTGAGTGGGGCTGCCGCAGCGGCCCGGCGCAAAAAGCAGGTCCCGTCCCGGCCCGAGCTCGGTCGGAGGCCGAGGGGGCGTGGGGGCCTGCGCTTCCCGCCAGGTGGTGAGGGCTGCATCCAGGCTCCCGGGCCGGGCCAGAGGGGCGGGGTGCAACTCTGGGACCGAGGGCACCGCGGCCGAGTGCGCCGAGGGACCCCTGCTCGGGCACTGCGGGTCCGCCCGAGCGCCCAGCCTGCCGGCCCTCCCTGCAGCTTCGCTGCCCGCTCGGAACGCGGCGGGGCCGGGAGCGTAGTGGGGCACCCCTGGTCCTGCGGGCGCTGTGACCTCCTCCCCGCCGCGAGCTTCACACCCGGGGCCGCGCTGAAACTGCTTGCATCGTTGCTAAACGAAAATGCTACCTCTCCTCTGCCCCAGTTTGGGTAAAGAAGTAGACGCTCGGGAAGCAGACACGCTGTGGCGGTTTCCCTGCGTTCTCCTCCTGCCCTCCTTTTGCACCCCCCTTCCTTTGCCTGCCTTCTCTCCTCTGAGAAGCTGCACTTAGACTCTGCAAACAGGCAGGTTGGTTTCTCTTTCTGCGGGCCCTTTACCGCCTTTAGTAGTAGCGTTGTGCAGATTGTTGCTCACACGTGCGCATAAAGGATTGATTTCTCTCAAACTTTGCCACCGCCTGAAGCTCTAAGATGCAACTTTGGTACCCAGAGCATTTGTTGCATTCTGTTCCTCAGAGACTCTATTAATTAGTTTTATATCATTTTTTTTTTTTTCTGATTGGGAAATCAGACTCCCCGTAACTAGGAATTTACCTCTTCTTACGTGCCTATGTTTGTATGTTCAAATGTCCTCTTACCCCGTCCTTTGCATCCCAGAGTAAACTTGCAAACTGCTGCCCCCTGTCCCTTATAATGAAAATATTGCAGAGTTCCTCTTGCAACTTACTGTCTTGCTCTGTACTTCCAGGAATAAGGCAAATAAGTGTCCTCTTTATTTTCCCTGCTTAAAAAATTTTAAAACAAATTCTGTAGCTGTAGTTAGAACTGAACACAGGAACCATATTCTTGCTTGTCGACCCAGTCAGTTCAGATTTGTTTTATTTTTATAAGCTGTGAAGAAGGTCATTCTTCATTTTCCTAAATTCTGAGATACTTCTATGAACTTTTAAGGAACAACTTCTCTAAATAATATTACATGGTATAATGAGAATTCATTTTGTTCCTTTTGAATACATCTAACATTTTTAGAACTTTTGTCAGGTAGCTTATTATGTAAATTCGTTAGTAAATTATCTTTGAGCATTTTGACTTAAGTTTTTCTGTAAGAATAATAATAGTGAACACTTACTAACTGCTGAAAATGTGCCATTTTCTTTGTTTCCTTAATTTGTACAACCACCCTATGAGGTAGGGCCTGGTATCTCTTTTTTACAAATGAGTGAACAGGCACAAAGGTTAGGTGTTTTGTCTAAGTTTTCACAGCTAGGCGAGCTCAAGTCTGGCTGCACGTTGCACACCCTTGAAGAAGAGGCTTGATTTTATTACCCAAATGGGCAGATCAGAGGTTATAAATCTGCATAATGGTACTTACTGGGAAAAAATAGATGTGAACCTTCTTAGGTCAAAGTAAAAAGGGCAGAGAGAAGTGGTAATGTGCCGAAAAATCACTTTCTCCAATGGTAAAAAGAAACCTTGATTTTTTTTTTTTTTTCAGTCAGGTTTTTGTCTGTCTTTGTTATAATAAAAATAGGTCAGGATAAATGGGCTTCATCCAACTTTAAGGGAACAGCAGTGTGCGGAACAAGAAGATCTTAGAAATATTTTTCTTAGCAACATTACAGTTAATTTTATAATAGCAAATCTGTAAAACAGATTACTTGACAAAGCTGTGATTTTCTCTTTTGTACACACCCTCATTGTCACCACCACCTCTTCAATACGCAGAGCTGGCCTCTGACACACTGTAGATCATTATTAGTAAAAGGTGCTTTAGGGGTTCTGCCACTGTTTATTTGAATTTCTTTTATTTGTGTTTAACTTTTTAAAAGAAGCTCAGTATGCACGTTCAAAATGATAGACGCCACGTTTTAACACTGGAGACCAATAAGGTGGTGACTTATGCTCCCAGGTTAACTGGTTTTGGGACAGACAAAATAAACTCTTTCTGCCGTCTTTGTTCGTGTACTTTATGTTAACGTGTCATTGATTAGGAAGGCTGCTGTAATGCATAGGTCTTTTGTAGGATGCAGGTCTACACATGTTGGCCAGTGCACCCCTGTGGCAGGTGCCAGCCCAGCACATCTGCTTGGTGCATGCTGACGTGAGAGTTACGCAATCACCAAGGAACACAAAACAGGTTGAGAGGAGATAGTACTCTATTATAGTTTTACTGCTTATTGTCAGTCGTGGATACTTCTTGTTCTTATTTTTGATAAAGAATCATAAGGGTAGCAGTTGTTAGTGATTTAACTTAGAAGTAAACATTTCTTATAATTTCTTTTTCAAACTTCTGGGTCGTTTGTAGGAGGATCCTGAGATTACAAGGAGAGCTATTAAAACTAATTTGGAACAATTTACTTCTGTGATTTCTTGACTCTGCACTTAAAAAAACAGAACTTGGATATTAAGGCTGATAAAAGACTGCTCCAATCTGTAACTTTTCATTTAAAATATTTATGTTAAAATAGCCTCATTGATCTCATTTACTGACCTTGAAAAGTACATGCTACATGAACTTAAAAATACCTTTCTTTTTTTAAACCAAGGTACTTTTATTTACTATTTATATAATATGGTTCTTGTAAGTTCCTTTGAAAAAAATGGGTTTCACTGGTAAAAGAGTACTTGAATGTTCTGTCACTCCTAGGCAATTTGATCTCTCTCTCAACTTGAATGTCCCCTTTGAGCCTACATGTTTCAGTCTTGACATTGGATGTCACCTATTCTCCCTAGCGAAATCCACCTTCTGGTGCAGCTGCAGACTGCCTGGGCAGCATCAGTGATGGGCGTGGCTTGAGACCATTATACCATGAGATCCCATTGGTGGGGGCAGCTTAGGGCAGAGAAGCTGAAACCATGTAGCAGCAGTAACAAAGGGCTCCAGTGATGGCAGAAGCTTTCTCATGTTCTGAAATGGGGACAACTTGTCTCTCAAGAACTTTGTGCTTCCCTTTAATTGTCATATTATTAGAAGTTGCTTCCACTTCCTCCACATGTCTTTTGGTGTCTTGTAAATCTTGTTCTGAGCTCTACCTGAAATATGGGGATATAAGGTCTTGACTGCTTACTGGATACATTTGCTTTAATAACTTCCTGTTACTTAATAATTCCTCATTCCTCAATGATTATCTTTTTACTCCTAGTATTCTGTTGTCCCAGCCTTCTTATTTGACTGGGTGGTATGTATTCTTTTTAAAGACACTTACATGTTGCCAATCAGTAGGTGATTGGAAATAGTTTCTTTAAAGGGAAAATAGAAGAAATGTCAGAAAAGGAGTTTGGGCAATCAGTGTCTGCTGTGGGTCTTTTTGAGCTGGCATTGCCTTGGCAGGATAAGATAAGCAAGGTCCAGGTCCTGTTCTTCACCTCCTTCTCAGCTTTGTCTACACCTGGTGGGCCAGTGTATTCTTTTGCCTATAGAAAGCCAGAGTATAATTAAGAAATTGATTGGTGAACATGACATCAGCAAGGGAAATTAGTTGAATGATTTTAGCGACTAATGCTAACAGACCAGGAAGGTTGGCTTGCATCCCTATCAGATGTACCCCTTTCTTCTAATATGAGAGCATGTGATAAACTCTTAGGCTTTCATTTCCTTAGACTTCTGAGGCTGCTTTTTTTTTCCCCCTCTTGTCACTAACTTCCCTCTGTTAGTTGGGTTATAGTGTGTTTGTTTATAATCTTCAGTCTTACTTTAATTAGGTTATGACAGACCTTGCTCTTCTGGCCACACTTTGAGGTATATTGTATCCTTGTCCCTTAAAGACATTTGTTAAACCCTCAGTGCTAGATTTTTACTAGTGGTAAGTCTCAGAAGGTCACCTAACTGTCTCCGCCCACCCCATAATCCACCCTCCTGCCACCACCCCCCACAAAGAATCCTGTGGCGTAGTTTCTGAGAAAGGTGTGGCAGAGATGTCAGTGGTTGGTGCTTTCATAAAATGCTTTTTGACTCTTGTGAGTATTATGTTCAAAAAAAGATCATGATGGTATGTGGTTTTTCTGGATTTAAATCATTAAATTGAAAAAAATTTAGAACCACGTTAGAATTCTGTGCAGCTATTAAAAACCATGTTTTTAAGGAATATTCAGTGACATGGAAAAATGCTCGTGACAGAAGTCCTTCTAGAAAAGTCTTTATAGGTAAGTGGGAACTGAGTATCCAGTTTTTAAAAGATTGTCAAGTAGTTCTGATGTCTACATACTCACCACTGTGTTCAATGAGAACAGATTATAAGACAGTATTTACAGAACATGGTAGCCAAAACTTGGGGTGGCTGCTCAGGTTGTATATATATTCTCCACCAGTTATGTCTGTCCTTCCTTTGTCCTTGCTCTCCCTCATGGTCATCTCTTTCTCTGTTGGCTGTAGCTCCCTGGTTCAGGTTGGACATGCCCTCTTCTTATGTGTTCCTGTCTGTGTAGGGGTGGACACTTGACCCAAGCCAGGCCATTAGGATTCTTTCCTGGGATTTTTAGAATTGGAGCTGGAGGACAGCAATGCTCTTTTTAATAACCAAAATATATATAATGTGGAGTTCTGAGCCTGGAGCTAGCTCCCTGAAGTTGTAGTCAGGCTCCTGGGGAAGTAGTTTGGTCTCAGACAGTAGCATTAACCCCCAGAGAAAAGGCAGAGAGGCCAGAAGAGCTCTTTGGCCAATTTCTTTTTATGCTAGATTCACCTCCATTTTTTTCTTGATTTGATATGTGAGTTAATAGATTCTCTATTTTTGCTTAAACTCTGAATAATTTGCATTGGGCTTCTTAATCCCAGCTAATGCTCCGTATGATCCCATTTTAAAAAAGTGTATATGTGCATAGAAAAAAAGATTGGAAGGATACATACTAATTGTTTCCTAAAAATTTTTTATATTTAACATGTTACATGTTATTTTATAATCAAAAGCTAATTATAGAGCCAAATTCTTTTTTTTAAATTTTATTTTATTATGTTATGTTAATCACCATACATTACATCATTAGTTTTTGATGTAGTGTTCCATGATTCATTGTTTGCGTATAACACCCAGTGCTCCATTCAGTACGTGCCCTCCTTAATACCCATCACCAGGCTAACCCATCCTCCCACCCCCTGCCCTCTAGAACCCTCAGTTTGTTTCTCAGAGTCCATAGTCTCTCATGGTTCATCTCCCCCCCGATTTCCCCCTCTTCATTTTTCCCTTCCTACTATCTTCTTCTTCTTCTTTTTTTAACATATAATGTATTATTTGTTTCAGAGGTACAGGTCTGTGATTCATCCGTCTTAACACCATTCACAGCGCTCACCATAGCACATACCCTCCCCAATGTCCATCACCCAGCCACCCCATCCCTCCCACCCCCCACCACTCCAGCAACCTTCAGTTTGTTTCCTGAGTTTAAGAATTCTTCATATCAGTGAGATCATATGATACATGTCTTTCTCTGATTGACTTATTTCACTTGGCATAATACCCTCTAGTTCCACCCACGTCATTGCAAATGGCAAGATTTTGTTTTTGTTTTTGTTTTTTGTTTTTTTGATGGCTGCATAATATTCCATTGTATATATATACCACATCTTCTTTATCCATTCATCAGTTGATGGACATCTTGGCTCTTTCCATAGTTTGGCTATTGTGGACATTGCTGCTCTAAACATTGGGGTGCATGTACCCCTTCGGATCACTACATTTGTATCTTTGGGGTAAATACCCAGTAGTGCAATTGCTGGGTCGTACGGTAGCTCTATTTTCAACTTTTTGAGGAACCTCCATACTGTTTCCCAGAGTGGCTGCACCAGCTTGCATTCTCACCAACAGTGTAGGAGGGTTCCCCTTTCTCTGCATCCTCGCCAACATCTGTCATTTCCTGACTTGTTAATTTTAGCCATTTTGACTGGTGTGAGGTGATATCTCATTGAGGTTTTGATTTGGATTTCCCTGATGCCGAGCGATGTTGAGCACTTTTTCATGTGTCTGTTGGCCATTTGGATGTCTTCTTTGGAAAAATGTCTGTTCATGTCTTCTGCCCATTTCTTGATTGGATCATTTGTTCTCTGGGTGTTGAGTTTGATAAGTACTTTATAGATTTTGGATACTAGCCCTTTTTCTGATATGTCATTTGCAAATATCTTCTCCCATTCTGTCGGTTGTCTTTTGGTTTTGTTGACTGTTCCTTTGCTGTGCAAAAGCTTTTTATCTTGATGAGGTCCCAATAGTTCATTTTTGCCCTTGCTTCCCTTGCCTTTGGTGATGTTTCTAGGAAGAAGTTGCTGCTATAGAGTCCAAATTCTTAACTAGGGCACATTCATAGTTTTAAATGTCCTTTGAATTGTTACTAAAATTGAAACTGATGAGATTCTATGTTTTATATAAAGAGAGTATGGTTACCAAATTTTAAATTAAGTTAATTACTTAAGTTTTCTTTTTTTTTTTTTTTTTTAAAGATTTTATTTATTTATTTGACAGAGAGAGAGAGACAGCAAGAGAGGGAACACAAGCAGGGGGAGTGTGAGAGGGAGAAGCAGGCTTCCTGCTGAGTGGGGAGCCCGATGTGGGCCTGGGATCATGACCTGAGCCGAAGGCAGAAGTTTTCTTTTTTCAAATGTGTTTTTAGTATCTATGCACTAACTGAGCTGACTATATTGAGATGGTTTGCTTTAATTATTTAGTTCATCCTGGGTAACAGAATTTGTAGATTAGAAATAGCATCAGCAGTGACAAAACAAAGGACTTGTTTTATGATAGTCTTTCATATTTGTAGTACTACTATTTAGAATCTATGACTGTATCTTCATCATGTATGTTATGTTAAAATGCTGTCCTCTTTTTAAGAGGCAAATGCAAAACCACTGTATTTTAAAAGGAACATTATTCCTTTGGAAAGTAGGTGTGGTAGGTACATTCTTCTATTTCCCACAGACCTCAGACTCGTGTAATGGAGTGCAATTTGCCTTTAGATATTTATTCACTAACAGCATAGGCAAAATGAGAATTTGTTTTTTACCTATAAGAACATTCATTTGTCATATTTTGCAGACATCGGTAGAAGTATTAGTCTCACGGATCATTTGGATGCCAAATGTTTATAAAGTACCAGGGAAAGCTATTAAGAATATATTAGGCATTCTATCAAAAGCATTTCATAAGTGGATTTCATTTCAACATAATTTCAGAAGAAATAAACCTTCTGTGGAGAAAAATGGATACTAAGCTTTAAAGCTGATCAGATTTGATGTTTTCAGTGAAAGCCTTTTGTGCATATGAGCAGGCTATTTGAGGATACTGCTGAACTGTAGAGTGTTCTGAATAGGGCTTATTAGAGGATAGCTAGTTTAGAGATGTAAAATTAATAGAAATTGTCAACCTTTTTACTCTGTCAGTGGGAATATTTTGGAAGACAATTTAATACATGCATTATTTTTATTGTATCATTAAAAATTCTAAAGTCTTTTTTGTGTAGGAACATAAAAATGTAGGTGTAACATGGGTTTCTTTAGTTTATTCAAATAAGGAATTAAGTATTTACAGTGCAAGTCTTATGGGTGGTAGGATTGTTAATATTTATTTAGTCCAACCTCTCAGCCATTGCTTATAGAATTACAAGAATTAGAGCTGGAAGGGAATTTGGAGCCCTGCTCTGTATTTTAGAGATGAGTAAAGCAACCTAGAGAGACTGCTGCTTCCCCAAGGTCACAGCTTAGGATCCAGGTCTCCAGGCTCTTACTTCCCTTTCTTTCATGTCACACTGTGCTCCCCTGGTTAGGGTCCAAAGCTAAAGGGGCTCTTCAGTCTCCTGATTGCCTAGCCCAGCAGCAGCTCACACCCACATGACTAGTTACTCGGCAACTGTGGAATACTCTATTTTCTGGATTAATTAGACTTTCCAGGATATAGCAGTGATGAAAGATTCATTTTCAGAAAAAAAAAAAAAAAAAAATGCAACCCTCCCCCCCGGAAAATTCCCCCAAACTCAAAAAAGATACATACCTTTTTTTTTTTTTTTTTAAAGATTTTTTTATTTATTTATTTGAGAGAGAGAGAATGAGAGAGAGCGAGTACATGAGAGGGGGGAAGGGTCAGAGGGAGAAGCAGACTCCCTGCTGAGCAGGGAGCCCGATGCGGGACTCGATCCCGGGACTCCAGGATCATGACCTGAGCCGAAGGCAGTCGCTTAACCAACTGAGCCACCCAGGCGCCCTTTTTTTTCTTTTTTTTAACCCATGAAACTTTAAGTTCACAGAATAAAGAGGAACTAATGCTGAAACCTTTTTGTTTATCTTGCTGTTCTTTCTGTACTCAGTCTTTAGATTAAGTAGACAGTAAGATTGTAAATTCTGTTCTGGGGTAGTGATATTGATCTGGCTGTGACTGTGACCTGCATTAAGAAATAAATGTTACAACAGTATGTGTATGCTATGTAAGCGAAGTAAAAATTTATCCAATAATGTGTGACCTTGTAATATATGATACACTCTGATAATTCTGTTCTGTCCTATTAAAAAAATTGTTCACCATGATCCATTAAATTGATTTTATTACCCACCAATAGGTTGTGACCCTCACTTTGAAAAACATGACTCTACCAAAAATAAAAACAGGTGCTATTGAACTTTATTCCTTGTCCCTTGAGATTGAGTCAGGAGAATGGCATAGTACTTATCCACCAAGTGATCATTTTGAAGAAGCCGGGCAAGGTTAGGATCTGAATATTTCTTCCTCGAAAACAGCATTATTTCCCGAAGACAAGAATAAAAGTGCATCTTACCCTTGCTGCTCAGGGCTGTTCTCTTCATTGCTTATCCTTAGAACACAGGAACTGTAGGGATGCCTGTGTGGCTCAGTTGGTGAAGCGTCTGCCTTCAGCTCGGGTCCGAACCCCAGGGTCCTGGGATCAGAGTCCCACATCGGCCTCCTTGCTCAGCGGGGAGCCTGCTTCTCCCTCTGCCTGCCACTCCCCCCTGCTTGTGTGCATGCTCTCTCTCTCACAAATAAATAAATAAAATCTTAAAAAAAGAAAAGTAAAGGTGAGTTTAGAGTTTAGGATTAATTTTGGAGTAAAGTTGGGGTTGGAATATATGAATTTCTTAGACAATTTATTTTTTTCTAAAACACTGATTTGTATTTAAATTTTTTCAAATAGAGTGGGCCCTAAGAGGGGAGGACCCCATTTTCCCCTGCTGTGTGTGTGTGTGCACACGCACATGCATGTGTACACAGCAGTTTTCAGTGCAGTGAAGTCTATTTTTAAGAGAAGATGACCTGGAGAGTTGTCTTTTGCCCTTCCTTCTTTACCCTGTTAAGTAATTATTTCTCCTGTGCTAGGTATTCTCTTAAGCATTACTTACTTCAGTCAACCTTTCTTTGACCTCCTTCTCCTCTCCCCGGGATTAAAGGAGGTCCTTTTGTTGTAAGTCTGCATGGCCCCTGTACTTCGCCACTCCTGAGTGTGTCACCATTTGTAATGCTATATTTATGTGAATGTTTATTTATTGTGCCATGTCTTCAGTAGACATTAAACTCCGTGCAGACAGGGACATTGTTTTGCTTATTTTTATATCCCAGTTCTTGGTACTGCGTCTAATCGTTAGTAAGGCTCTCAACTGATACCTGTTGGATGTCAGAGGTGGTGAGTGTATTGGTTAGATCATGGATTTGGTATTACACAGATGGCTTCGAATCTTACCTTTGGTTGTTAGCTGTATGCTTTTGGGACGTTAAGTAGCCTCTCTCAGACTCAGTTCCTCATTTGAGAAACAGTAGTAATAGTAGCAGCTACTTTCTGGGTTGTTACGGTTCAGTGAAATAATGGTCTTTTATATAAGGTACTCGGTCCATATTGGTTATCATGGTTATAGTTCTCTTTTCTTCCTTCCTTTTTGGCTTAAAATGAAAAAAGGGGAAGTCTGTTGTAATTAATTTTCTTAAAAAGCCATCACATATGCTTATAAACTAGTTACTTTTAAAAATAGCTGCAATCATCTGCATTATTCCAGAAACATTTGTTTTTTCTGTGCCTGCAGAAGTCATAGAAGAAAGAAAAAGGATTCAGGGACCCGAGTTTTCCAAATTCTTTCTTTTGCTTCAGTTACTTGATTTATTTTGCATATTATACCTAAAGGTGTTTGGAATTCTGACTTGGTGGGTCATAAACCATGCTCCTAGAATTAGAAGCGTCACACTACCAATGGAGTGACTTGTTTAGGTTGGTCAGCGCAGCCCAGTCTTTTTTTTTTTTTTTTTTTTTTTTGATTTCTTTTTAGTTGTTTATTTAACTTGACATGTCTTTATAACTTAGGTCAGTACTGTTCATTTTTTAAAATGTTGCAGGCTATATTTAAGAGTAGTATTTTTCAGATTGATCTAGCTGCTGCCTCAGAAAAGCAAATAAAATTTAATTAATAAAACTAACTTAATATGCTAGAAATCTCTCAGATTATAAAAGCAATACATGTCTATTGTGGAAAAATCTGAAAAATCTGAAAAGTATAAAGAAGAAAATAACTGTAATCTTACCACTTAAATATAGTTACCATTAACATTTTGGCATATTTATTTCCTGGGTTTATCTATGTCTGCAATATATGTATGTTTATATATATACATACACATATGTATATATACACACACACACTCATATATATACATTTTTTTCTCCATACAGTTTATCTTCAAAAGCTACCATATCATAAGCACCTTCCTATGGTGTGAACATATTTACTGACAAACAGTATTCCTCTTAATGTATATACCATAATTAAACTAACTGTTCTTGAATTATTTTATACTACACATTTCCACTTCTTATTAATGACTTGATAAAAATCTTTATATAAACTTTTCAGTATTTTAGATTATTTCTTTAAGATAGATTACTAGGTCATAAGATATTTCGAGTTTTTAGACTCTTGATATGTTGCGACATGTCCTTTTAGAAGTTCTAGTACTACGTTGTTTTACTCATACTAATGTGAAAGACAAAAATGCACTGGATAATCTCAGTTACAAAAGCATAGTCTACTAAATTGTTACGAGTTACAGATAGCTTAAGAGAAAAGAGAAAGAGGTTCCTTATATATTCAGAAAATAAAACATGAGTACAGCAGCAGTATTCCAAACAAAACCCACAGTCGTCCTTCATCAGTACATTTGGTCCTAGGCAGTTCTGGTTCTGTTCGATGTTCAGTTAGCAGCTTTATGAATCCTCCTCCTTGGCTAGAGTTTGAGAAATCCTGACCACTGGTGTGGTCTCAGAGCTGTTTAAACATGCTCTCTGAAGCCTGTACCCCAAAGTACCTGGCATAGTCCTTTTCCCCAGGCTTTGGGACAGCCTGTCTTTGTTGACGATGGGCACTCTGGCCTAGAGATGATCGCAAGTGTGCTTTCAGGAAAGCAGCAGAGTAAAACAAAAACCTATCTGTAGGTGATGGAAAACGTAAAGTGACTCTGGTTAATTTACTACTGCTAATTTTCAAAAGTGTAAGATCCAGTAAGGATTCATGATAAGATTAAGGCATTTGATAAGATTTGGGTGTTTCTGTGACATGCAAAACAAGATAAAAGTCAGTCCAAAAATCTTTAGACAAAATATTTATAAACATAATGATTAACTCTACTCTCAAGAAAGAGTGGATATTGTGTCTAATTTATGAAAATGGAAAACACATAATATTTATAGAGAAAAAAGATCTTCAGATATAACATATAATAGTCTTGAAATAATATGCCAACAATATACTAAACATATAGTTGGAATATACCAAGAATATATCAAGAATATCAAGTAAAGAGATTTTGTAAATCTGGAATAGGTCTTAAACATTTGTGTATGTATAAAACTCCATAGGTAAGTGATATCAATTTCCGTTTGAGAACCACTGGCCTAGAAGATCCTGGATTCAAATTAAAGCAGTTGTGACTAAGTGAACAATAGAGAAAACATAACTGAATTAGGCCTGAGGATACGGCTGTTGTCTAATATGGCTGTTGTCTAATTTATCAGGCTCCAGGAGCCTGATAAACAGAAGTGTTGTCATGGACAGTGCAGCATTGACAGTTCTGTAGGAACTTCTCATACAGCAAACCATTTTTGGAATATTTAGGACGTCTTAACCCAGACAAATTTAACCTAAGCATCTGCTCTGATTTAGTAACTCATCAATAGTAACGCATCAAGTAAGTCAAACTATTTCTAGCACCTCTCCTTTTACAAGATGAAAAAACAAATCTTTTGTGATTTTCCAAGGACTGTGTGGGAAATCTCAAAGACAGTTTTAGGTGTAAAAAAATACCATTTAGGGTTTAATTTTGGGAAGGCAAAATATCAAAAGTTGTCAGGAGTTTTGAACACTTTAGTTAAGATAGGATTATGGATTACCAAGAAGTGATGCTTGAAATATATATTTGACCAAAGTGACAATAAAGATTTTAAAAGTAAACATAAGGGGTAGCAGGATTGTAAAGGACCTTTCCTACAGGAGAAACTTTTTAAATAATGAAGGACATAGTATTCAGGCAATTCAGGCAGTGTGGGAAGGTTCATTAATGGAGAATGTCTCAAAGAGGAGGGAGAAAACTTGTTTTGTGAAACATGGAGATCAAGGAGGAAGATAGAGGTGGGTCTTATTTCCTCATAGGCAAGGACATGGTGGCCCTTCAGGTTAATCACTTCTTGGAGCACAAAAGGGTGGGGGTTTCTTACTCTGCTCTCATCCAGGAGCAGAGGGCTCAGATGAGATTGAACAGTTGTCACAGTGATGGGTGTAAGTGCCCAGCTCACTGTTGTGTTTTATTTATAACATTGAGTATCTTCATTTGCACTGAATAGTTTGAAGTAATTTACTTAATTGTGAATTTCTGGACATAATTTTTATAGGCTCTAAAAAAATGCTAAAGAAAGTTTTTTCTCTTTTTAAAAAATTGCTTTGGTTCATATTTATTTTGGTTTTGTTCTTGAATAGACTTCATTTTTAGCGCCTAATGTTTGTTTATTTAACTTCTTGAAATGAGCTTTTAAAGAGTAGTATTTCATCAAATATAGGATGCCCTTGATTGTAAGATGCACTATAATTTTATATATCATGGAGGAAAAAATACTGCAACTGAACTATGACACAGTGCATTTTATATCACTTATAAGAAGCAGTGTAATATCAGATGTTAAAATGTGCAAAAATGTATGTTTTAAAATCAGTGAACTATGGGGAGGTCTTAATCTTGCTATTTTTTAAAAAAGATTTTATTTATTTATTTGAGAGAGAGAGAGAGCTCAAGTGGGGGTGGGGGGCAGGAGAGAACCTCAGGCGGATTCTACCCTGAGCGCCGAGCCTGACGTGGGGCTTGATCCCACGACCTGGAGATCATCGAAATCAAGAGTTGGACACTTCACCAACTGAGCCACCCAGGCGCCCAACTCTTGCTATTTTTAAACTTAATGTGATATATATGGTGGTATATGTACAGAAGAAGCTGCTGGCTTCTACAAGATCCTGATAAATTCACGAAGAATAAAAAAAAAAAATTGGGATGGGGTAGAAAGAAAGTGGGATGTAGTGATTTTTATTACATAAAATTTGGCACAATCTCAGTCTACCAGTAGGAACCTTTTTTGTGTAGCAAGCTCTGTGCTGACTCCCATTGAGTGTTTTCTGATGTTTCTATTCCAGGAAGCCATTTGTGATCTTAATTAATTTAACCAGTCCTTTGTTGGACTTTTAGGGTGTTTCCATTTCTTTTGCTATTATAAACAACAATGTTCTGAGCATTCTTTTTAGCTCAATCTTTATGTATATCCAGATGTTTTATTAGGATAAAATTCTGAAAATGTAATTGCTGTAAAAGAGTATGCATGTATATATTTTTAGTTATAGTCTGCTATTCCTTAGGTACAGAATTTTACATAGTGAGTTTATTATAATGGAAGGAACTGTACAGGGTGTTGGCAGAATTTGATAATACAAAGATGAAAGAGAGGAGTCGACCAATTAGGCAGGACCTGGTAAGTTCCTCAGATAGTTTTGTTTTACATTTTTGTATACTATTTCTTGTTGTATAATGTCACACAAATATTTGTGTGTATATGCAACGTATCACCTGATCAATTGTCCAGAAGTGAACATGCCCTGTTAGAGATCACTTGCGTGGGGAAGCAGACCAGGAGCGGCATCCTGGAAATCCTCTCTTGCCCCACTCAGCCACTTTTCTGCCTCTTCTCATTACCTGGACCCCTACTCATATTTTACAGCTTTCATGCAGTATGCTGTTGGTGAGATTCATCTGTGTTGTTTGTTTTGGACAGTAGTGGTTCTTTTATTCTTGTTGTAAAATGTTCGGTGTGGATGTATCACAGTGTATTCATTCAGTGTTTTTTTTTAACCATAGTAACCATTTTTTAAGTGTACAGTTCAGTAGTGTTTTAAGTAAATTCATTCACACTGTTGTACATCGAGTCTCTAGAACTCTTCATCTAGTAAAAGTGAGATTGTGTACTCATGAAGTAACAAGTCCCCACCTCCCCCCCTCCAGCCCCTGGTGACCCCCATGCTACTCTCTCATCTACTTGCCTATTCTAGGCACCTCATGTAAGTGGAATCATACAGTATTTGTCTTTTTGTGACTGGCTTCTTTCACTTAGCAGAATGTCCTCAAGCTTCATCCATGCTGTGGCATGGCAGAATTTCCTTTTTAAGGCCCAGTAATATTCCATTGTATGTATATACCACATTTTGTTTATCCATTCATCTGTCCATGAACACTTGGTTTGCTTCCATCTTTTTTTTTTTTTTTTTTTTTTTTAAAGATTTTATTTATTTATTTGAGAGAGAGAGAATGAGAGACAGAGAGCATGAGAGGGGTTAGGGTCAGAGGGAGAAGCAGACCCCCTGCCGAGCAGGGAGCCCGATGCGGGACTCGATCCAGGGACTCCAGGATCATGACCTGAGCCGAAGGCAGTCGCTTAACCAACTGAGCCACCCAGGCGCCCCATGCTTCCATCTTTTGAAGTTTGTATAATTTTAGAGATCTTTGGTTTATGTTGCCAAATGCTCTTCAGGAAATTTGTGTTAATTTTCACCAGGAACATGTGAGTTTTTTCTTGCCATTGTAATGATAATTTTTAAGTCTTTGCTAGTGTTGTGATTACTTGTGAGGTTGAACACTGTCTTTTTTTTTTAAGATTTTATTTATTTTAGAGAAAGAGCACGAGTGCACATGAGTGGGGGGAGGGGCAGAGGGGGAGGGAGAAGAACAAACAGACTCTTCTCTGAGTGCACAGCTTGACGTGGGGCTCGATGCCACATCCCTGAGATCATGACCTGAGCAGAAACCGAGAATGGGATGCTTAACCGAGCCACCCAGACACCCCTGAATTGTCTTATGTCAGTTGGTTACTTACATTTCTTAATTACAGTTACATACAATTGTTCATATATCTTTCTTCTTGACTGTGAATTACTTGAGTGTAGTAGCTATCATCTTAGACCTTCTTTTTATTCCTGAAGTGAATAGTACTATGTCTGCTGCATGAGATGCCCAGGATGTGTTTGGTAGATGAATGAATACATTTGTATGTGGATGTATTGGGACCTCATAAGGCTATATCCTTATAGTACTTTTTGGTTTGTTATGACCTGTTATAAAAACATTTCTTAAAGTAGTTACATAGTAAATAGTCTCAAGTAGTATTTAATAACTAGACTCAAGTAACATTTGATTAGAAATTATCTTTATTTTAGGCTTTTTTTTTTTTTACATTTATTAGGTTAAACGAATATGTATTTTTTTCTCAAATAGGCAGCTTCAAAAAGTTCACTTTATTTTTTTTTTTTTAAGAGAGAAAGAGAGAGGGGCAGAGGGGAAGGGAGAGAGAATCTCAAGCAAGCTCCATGCCCAACATGGAGCCCGAGGTGGGGCTCGATCTCACGACCCTGAGATCATGACCTGAGCTGAAATCAAGAGTTGGACTGCTTAACTGACTGAGCCACTGAGGTGCCCCTACAAAGTTCACTTTAAATAAAAGTCATTTTGATCCATTAAATTTCTTTTTCTTACTTAGTCCATAGTCTAAGTTAATTGTGTAATTGCCTACCCCTTTATTTTCTTTTAAGTAGAGTAGATAAGCCTGACAGTACTATTGAGCCTAGGTTTAGGATTATATCACTAATCACTTTGCTCTATTTGCTGACATTAACTCTTGTTAAGTACTCAACCACTAACAGTTTAATTATTTGGAAAGTGTAAAAAAGAATGTATCTTGATAGGAAGCATTTTATGCAACTGTGAATTCTCTGCTCTGGAACTTTTGAGTTATAGGCATTGAAGGCTGTGAGGTTGTTCTTTAGGGTGGCTTTGATTATGCTTTTTGTGTCTCTTACTCCTTGTGTGTTTGGAGCAGATGATCGACAGAGGATCCTAAGGCAGCCACCAAAGTGAGAACTCTAACACTCTGGTGCTTTTCTTAGACACTTCATAGGTGTGTAATTCTAGGAGTGGTTGCAGGAGAGCGGGTAAATGAGGAGAACCCCAAGGAGAAGGATGATAGCTTTGGCAGCGAGAAGTAGAGATGCAAAGAAGGGAGACGAGGTGGGTAGAAACATGCTCTCTGAGTCATAGTAGCAGTCCTTGTCCTGATAGACTTATAGGAGGGAAGTCTTACGAAGAATTATAAAGTAAAATGCTTTTAAGGAAAGTTTCTTTGGCAGCATATTTCAAATAAACTCCTTTAATGAGAGGTTCCCAGACAGGTGCTCAAGTTATCAGCCTGCAGTGAATTGAT
Source organism: Halichoerus grypus (assembly GCF_964656455.1). Taxonomy (NCBI): domain Eukaryota; kingdom Metazoa; phylum Chordata; class Mammalia; order Carnivora; family Phocidae; genus Halichoerus; species Halichoerus grypus. Next base: position 7,698,684 of record NC_135720.1, on the reverse strand, counting down.
AAAATGACAGGGTAGTGATTTTTTTCTATAAAATTAAGCTTATTTTCCAGGGCTAAATTGTATGTTTTGGAGATGATGGTGGCAGTAGATATTATGTATTTTCCATATCTTTCCTTGGCAAAGCGAAGTGGTGGCAGCCCCTATTTGGTTGCCTTTCAACACCCCCTCCTGCCTCCCCCCCCCCCCCCCCGCCGCTCCCAATCACACACTTAATTTTGGAAATCACATCTTGAACTAAAATAATTTAGAAATTGTTTGATGACACTCACGTATCTGATGAAGTAGAATGTCAGAAGTAAATTGGGGAAATACTTCTGGAAGCATCAGAAACATTTGCCATGAAGTTCGACTTCAGAGCTGACTTTTTACTTTGTAAAAGAAGCACTTGGCTCTTGGAATATCCAGGTATTATTTAACAGAAAACCAAAAGGAGTATGTATGTACTGAGCAATGATTAATAAAAAGGGAGACTCATTAGCTTGAGTCTGTGAATGAAATTTAAAAGCTCCACCTTAACTGTAGTGAATAGTAGTCAGTAGTAGTGTGTGGCTTCATCCCATCTTAACCATCCCGTCTTGTACCATATAGTCATTTCCCTTGAGACTAGCTCATAACTGAAGTACCTAGCAGGTGTCAGGCAGGGGTAGGCCAGGCTGTGGGGCTGCAGTAGTGGATAAAATTAAGACATGACTTGGTTTAGTGACCAGGCCCTAGGGCCTTCATTAGGCCCAGAAAGCTTTCTGTGTTGTTGGAGGTCTCCCCACCTGCAGATTGAGCTAGAATTAGGGAGGCCAGAAGTTTCAATTAAATCACATTTGTGAAGAGACCTTACACTGCATCCCCACACAAATTTGCCATTCATCAGTAGCCAAATTTTAGGCTTAAGCTGGAGGTCCAGGCCAAATAGACCTCCTGAACCCCTTGCCTCTTAGAATTTAGAATCTCCATTCACACTGACCATCTTCCCAGTTCCTAAATGTGCTGTGTTCTTCCTCAGCTTCTTGTCTTTGCCTAGATTGGTTCCTGTGTGTCAACTGCTCGTTTCTCCCTTTTCTATCAGAGTCATTTCAAAAGCACTCATCTTGTGAATATACCCGTATTCCCCCAGGCAGGTAATACTTTTATTACACATAAGCATAGTGTAAAACATGCCTTGCCTTCAAGGAATTTATAATCTAGTTAAGGAGAACGGATAAGGTAATGGACATTTGATAATTCATAGTCTGGTGCAGAAATGGTAATAAATTTACATCTGCCATCTACTTATATGCCATCATTCAAATGGTGTAACATGTTGTTTTATATAATGAGTACAACAAGCTTGTAAAATAGATGTGCGTTTTTCAGATGAGGAAAATGAGGCTTTAAGAGACATTAGTTCAGAATACCTGGAGCCAGGACTCATCCCCATCTGTTATACTTCAGAGTCTGTGGTTCTCTATTTTATGTACTACCTCTGTAGGCAAAGTGTGAGAGGACATGGTGAAGGATCTCAATAATAGTTTGTAATAGCAATAAGAGATATCAGAAGAATGATTAATTGCTAAGTAAACTATGCAGGAGTAGGAAGAGGTCTCTAGGCTGAGGTGGGCATGTTATGTTATCTGAATGTATTGTGAACATTTGCCCTTATCAGTAAAAATATTAAAATATCATTTTTAAATGGCTCCATCATATTCCCTTTTGTGATTATACCATAAACTATTTAAGTTATTACCAGTTTCTTACTGTTTTAGATAACACTGCAAAGAATCTCTTAGTACACAACTCTGCTCTTCTGGGTGCTCTTATAAAATTATTTTCTGAATGTAGAATTCAAAAGGAGTTTGAACACTTTAAGAGTTTTAATATCTGTTGTTAAACATTTGCTTCCAGAAAGATTGTATAAATGTAGAGTGTACAATAGGCCACAAGTAGTGCTTACCGTACTATAGTCTTTGTAGCTTTGAGTATTACAAAAAGACTGCTCATCTAATAGGCCAGAAAGGTTATCTTGTTTTGAGTGTCTGGTTACTAGTGTAGGTGGAACTGTTTTCAGGTTGTATTGCTATTTAAATTCATTTTGTGAATTATCTTTTTACATTCTTTGCTATTTTCCTGTTGGTGTCTTAGTGTTTTTCATGCTAGATTTAATGAGCCATTTATAATTTAAGGACAGTATGGTTTTTTCTTCACTTTAGCTTTTTTTTTAAAAAAAAATTTATTTATTTGACAGAGAGAGATACAGCGAGAGAGGGAACACAAGCAGGGGGAGTGGGAGAGGGAGAGAGAGAAGCAGGCTTCCCGCGGAACAGGGAGCCCGATGCAATGCGGGGCTCCATCCCAGGACCCTGGGCTCATGACCTGAGCCAAAGGCAGACGCTCAACGACTGAGCCACCCAGGCGCCCCTCTCCGTTTTAACTTTTAATATGGCTTAGTTTTTTTTTTAATATATTGAAGTTTTAGATGTTCACACAGTTAAATCTTTTCTTTTAAATTTTCTTCCATTTCTTTAAGCTAGGAAGTCCAACATATGCAATTAAGGGAAAATAATTTCAGACCCATTTTCTAGAAAAATACCATAAAATATAATTTTCTGTAATATTTTATGGAAAAATACCACAGCTTGCATATACTGTAAGCTGTGAAGGAGCTTCTAATGTGAACTTTATGTATTGTTGCATCATTATAAATCTTATTCCAGTAGCTGTGTACATAGTAGGTCCTGAGTAATTATCTGTTGGTGGAATGAATAAGAGTTAATTCAATGAATTACCACTGACATGACTTTAATAATTTCACTGATTCTTGGCACCTTTCCCCCTGGATTCTCTGAATGCTCTTACTTTCTGAGCATTAGTGAACTAATAAAAGACAAAGGCGCGCCCTTCCTTCGAGGCTTCTTCAATAAGATTGCTGCTGCTTTTTGCCTCACTGGTGCTACGTCTTACACACCTGCTAGGACATTTGTTCCTGAAAGTGGTATTTGAGTGCCAGTTAACGTAGAACCTGTCCTAAGGTCCCGATCTCCCCTTGTTTTAGGGAGAAATAGGATTGCCTTCCTTTCAGATCTTGCTAGTGCTTTTTCATTTCTTTTTTTCAGAATTTGAGTAATAGGTGATTAAAATGAGTTAATGTGGTTACCTGGAGATCTGTACTGTGCAGTTTTCCAAATTTATTGCTATTCACAATTTCTTCAATAAATGAAGAGGTGCTGTCCCCGTGCTTTAATAAAACCACCTTAAAAAAAAAATGAACAGGTGAGATAGCCTTTCTTTGTATTAAGGTGCTGAAAGGTTGTACTAACTAACCTTAAAGCATATATTTGAATCCTGGACTATCAAAAGCATTGCGTCTCTAAGTTATCAGAAAGTACTCTCACCAGAATTGAAATTTACATGGAGCATAAGAGAACTATAGGAGTAGGGATATTACTTTTACTGTTTTTTTTTTTTTTTTTTAATAGCTTTCTGCCAGTCAGGAAGTCTCTGGTTCACATTCAGTGTCATTGGCTCCCCCAGCCCAGCAAGAACAGCAAAAGCAGCAGCAGAAGAGATAAAGTAGCTTTACTGAGATATAATTCATATACCATATAATTCACTTTTTGAAGTGTCCTGATCAATTGGTTTAAATACATTCACAGTTTAATAAATCTGTGAATGTATATGTAACAACTACCACAGTGAATTTTAGAGCATTTGAATCACCTCAAAAAGAAACCCTATACCCTTTAGCTATCGCCACCTTCAAATCCCTATGCCTCCCAATCCTAAGTAACCATTAATCTGCTTTCTGTCTCTGTATATTTGTGTATTCCGAACATTTTATATAAATGGAATGATATAACATGTGGTCTTTTGTGACTGACTTCTTTCATATAGTATGATGTTTTCAAGTTTCATCTGTGTTGTACCATGTATCAGTCTTAATTCCTTTGTATGGCTGAATCATATTCCCTTTAATGGATGTACTACATTGTTTATCCATTCATCATTTGATAGACATTGAGTTGTTTCCACCTTTTGGCCATTAAGAATAATGCTGCCATAAACATTCATGTACAGGTGTTTTGTGGACACATGTTTTCGTTTTTCTTGGATATATACCTAGGATTGGATATTCTCCATCGTATGTTTTCCAGTGTGACTGCACCATTTGACATTCCCACCAGCAGTGTATGAGAGTTCTGATTTCTTCACATCCTTGCCCACACTTGTAATTTTCTAACTTGTTGATTAGAACTATCCTAATGGGTGTCGAGTGTTATCTTATGGTTTTGATTTGCATTTTCACATGGTAGGTGAGCATCTTTTCAGATGCTTGTTAGCCACTTACATATCTTCTTTTGAGAAGTGTCCATCCATTTTTAAATTGGGTTAGCTGTCTTTTTTTTTTTTTAAGATTTAAAAAAAAATTTATTCATTTGAGACAGAGAGAGAAAGAGAGAGAACAAACGCATGCATGAGCAGGGGAGAGAGGCAGGGGGAGAGGGAGAAGCAGACTCCCTGCTGAGCCCAGGGCCCGACACAGGGTTGAATCCTAGGACCCAGAGATCATGACCTGAGCAGGAGGCAGACGCTTAACGATCTGAGCCACTCAGGCGCCCCGGGTTATCTGTCTTTTTATTATTGGGTTATAAGAGTTCTTTGTATATTCTTGATATGACCCTTATCAGATATATGATTTGCAAATATTTTCTTACATTCTGTGGATTGTCTTTTTAACTTTCTTGATAGTGTCCTTTGATGCACAAACATTTTTTTTTTCAAGTTAGTATGTTTTTTTATTATGTTACGTTAATCACCGTACATTACATCATTAGTTTTTGATGTAGTGTTCCATGATTCATTATTTGCGTATAACACCCAGTGCTCCATGCAGAACGTGCCTTCTTTAATGCCCATCACCAGGCTAACCCATCCCCCCACCCCCCTCTCCTCTTGAACCCTCAGTTTGTTTTTCAGAGTCCATCGTCTCTCATGGTTCATCCCCCCCTCCGATTCCCCCCCTTCATTCTTCCCCTCCTGCTATGTACTTCTTCTTCTTTTTTTTAACATATAATGTATTATTTGTTTCAGAGGTACAGATCTGTGATTCAACAGTCTTGCACAATTCACAGCGCTCACCATAGCACATACCCTCCCCAGTGTCTATCACCCAGCCACCCCGTCCCTCCCACCCCCCACCACTCCAGCAACCCTCAGTTTGTTTCCTGAGATCGAGAATTCCTCATATCAGTGAGGTCATATGATACATATCTTTCTCTGATTGACTTATTTCGCTCAGCATAACACTCTCCAGTTCTATCCACGTGTTGCAAATGGCAAGATTTCGTTCCTTTTGATGGCTGCATAATATTCCATTGTGTGTGTGTGTGTGTGTGTGTGTGTGTGTGTGTGTGTGTGTGTGTATACACCACATCTTCTTTATCCATTCATCTGTCGATGGACATCTTGGCTCTTTCCACAGTTTGGCTATTGTGGACATTGCTGCTATAAACATCACAGTGCACATACCCCTTCGGATCCCTACATTTGTATCTTTGGGGTAAATACCCGGTAGGATGCACAAACATTTTAAATTTTGATGAAGTCTAACTTATCTTATTTTGTCCTTTGTTGCTCATACTTTTGAGTAACATCTAAGAATCCTTTGCCAAATCTGAGGTCCTACAGATTTACCCCTGTTTTTGCTTAAGAGTTTTATAATTTTAGTTCTTACATTTAGATCTTTGATCCATTTTGAATTGATTTTTGTATATAGTGTGAGTTAAGGGTCCAACTTCATTCTTTTGTGTGTGGCCACCTGGTTATGCCAGCATCATTTGCTGAAAAGACTCTCTTTCCTTATTGAATAGTCTAGGCACCTTGTCAAAAATCTGTTGACCGTAGGTGTAGCTTTATATCTGGACTCTCAGTTCTCTTCCATTGATCTATGTATCTGTTGTATGCCACAACCACACTGTCTTGATTATTGTTAACTTTTGTAGTAATTGCAACAGGAAATCAGGAAGGTGAGTCCTTCAACTTTAGTCTTTTCTAGGATTGTTTTGGTTGTCTTTATCTTTTTAACCCCTTGTATCCCTGTCCCTAGAATAGTGTTTGGGATATAGTAACTTTTAGTAAGTATTTATTGCAGGGATGGTTTGAAGTAACTAATTCAGCTTCAGTTTGTTTATTTATTTATTTATTTTTTAAAGATTTTATTTATTTGACAGAGAGAGACACAGAGAGGGAACACAAGCAGGGAGAGTGGGAGAGGGAGAAGCAGGCTTCCTGCTGAGCAGGGAACCCAACGCGGGGCTTGATCCCACACTCTGGGATCATGACCTGAGCTGAAGGCAGATGCTTAACGACTGAGCCACCCAGGCGCCCCTCAGTTTAAGTGGTAAATTGATATCTCTAAAAATAATTTTCCAACTGTAGCTAGCACTTTTTCAGTGTATTTTATAAAATACCTCAATTCCTTATTATTTCTATCTCTGTTAAGATAAGTTTCTAGTAATGAAATATATCATGGGAATATGTAGTTTTATTAAAGTTCCTGTGTGCACTGACAAAAGAATCATAGATGAGGAAAAAAACATCAACAAAGGTTTTAGTGATTGACCAACACAATATAAAGCTGTAAAGAAGTATTGAGACTCAATATAGTTAAAATTATTCTTGCAGAAGAGGAATATATTTGTATACTTAAATATAAGCTTTCAGGAATTGAGTGGCTTCTTGTCTTAATTAATATATTAGAAATTTTGTTTGGATGATTCTAGCTAAGTTACACAAATTTAGTGACATTTTGTTTCTATTAATGATTTTTTTCCCCTCACCAGGAGAACTTAGAGTAATAGAACTACTTACAGTTTTTCTGATGAGCACACATGAGAAACTGCCAAAAATGCTGTATATTTGTTTGGTGTTCTGGTACCGTCCATAGTTGAGAAGTGTGTCATTTTTGATAGATTTGTATATTTAAGTGATACCGGTTTTGTCTGTTAAATCTTAAGTTTTAGATCTTTTATATTCCTTTTCAAAAATTAAGTCTACAAAGAATCTTTCTGATCTACAAAGCATTTTAATTGCTATAAAATAAATGGGTTGGATTTAATTATTTGTAAGTGTTTTAAGCTCTAAAATGAGATGATGTTTGCCTTTTTATATTAATTTATTTTTGTTTATAAACAAAATTTTCCCTCTTCTTTGTTTCCTAAAGTAACTGCTATATGAGTCTATTATAAAATCCTTAGGTACATTGTGGAGTTAGTCGCTTTGAAAGTCAAGTATTGCTTTTCCTAATATATATTATGGAGTAGGTAGTGTATCATTTCATTATAACACTAAAAAAATACACAGAGCAATTTTTAAATTAAAAATTTATAAGTATATTGCATTTTAGTGGTATACAATAAACTATTTCTATTGTATTTTGAATAAACTTAAATATGGAACAGGTGTTTTCAGACATTGGGCAATAAGACTGTACCCAATTGTCATCCCTGAGACAAGGGAAACAAATGAAGTGAGCCCTGTAATTAACTTGATTTCCCACCTAGAAGTTGTTCCAGATTGTGGTGCAGGCAGGGAAATTGCAGGCAAAGCGGAGTGGTCTTCTTGAATTGAGGGAGCAGGTTGGAGTTCAGGGAGACTGAGGCAGTTGGAAGTTGAGGGCAGAGTTCTGGAGAAGAAGGGGTGATATTGAAAAGAGCTCCAGAAATCTACCTCAGGCCCCTTTGAGTCTTTGCATACCAGATGCACTTGCATAGGGTAGAAACTCCGCAGGGTTAAGCAAAGAGCCATTGGGAAACTGTGAGCTGAAAGGTTCCCAGAGCTCACATGCGACTTGCAGGCACTTGAATTCCCACTGGTCAAAGTGGAGTTCTTGTTGTGTTGATCACTTAGGATGTGCAATAAAGATTTGGAAGATTCAAATCTTAGTAATGGGGTGGCTATTCCTCGAGTGAAGGCATGTCTGGAATTACCCTAAGCAAGCTTGAAAACAAATCTTGAAGGGATAAAGTGGAATTGGAAATAATAGCTTGTAAAAAAAAAAAAAAAGTCCAATACTCTTGAAAGACAGCAAAATCCAGATACTCAACCACATAGAATTATAATGTCTAAAATCCAACCAAAAATTACTAGACATGCCAATAAGCCCTTAAAGATGACCCATAACCAGGAGAAGCAAGTCAGCCAATAGAAACAATCCCAGAAATTTCAAAAATGATAGAAGTGGAAGAAAGCGTTGTTAACATAGTTACAATTATATTCAGGTATTTAAAGGAGAACATGAACATTGGAGAAAAAATAAAAGATATAAAAAAGACCAAATGGAACTTCTGAAGATGAAGAATACAATTTCTGAAATGACAAATACACCAGATGGGATTTTCAACAGACTAGACACTGTAGAAAAAAATTACTGAACTTGGGGACCTAGCAATAGAAACTATGCAAAATGTACAAAGAGAGTAAAAACCAGAAAAAATGTACAGAACAATAGTGACGTGTGAGAACATATCAAGCAGTCGGCATATGTGTGTAATTGCAATTCCTGAAAGAGGAAAGAAAGAGGGAAAACTGGGAAAAAAAATTAAGAAATAATGATTGTAAATGTTTCAAATTTGATGAGCACTATAAACCCATCGATTAAAAAAAATCTTATGAGCCCCAAGAAGGATAAACACAAAGGCAACCATCACTGGAAAAAATCACTGCTTAAATCTCTTGTTCTTCTATAGTCTCTACCCTTGTTGGTCTTATAAATAACTTTATTCTTGTAGTGTTTCTTCTGCTCTCACATTTCTAGTATTGTATTACATGAAACATTCTCCTTTTCTCTGATTTACCGAGTCTTAGTATTCCATGTTAACTTACAATCTTTTTTTTTTTCCAGAAGGCTTTGCCTTTATTGTATTTAGTTATAGCTTTGATTATGAACCATTTAAGGATTTATTTATTCCTAAATTAACTGTGTTACTAAATAAATGTTAATTTATTTTCATTAACCACTTTTGCCGGGAGTATGGAGGATTGTGTTATCCTAAACCTAAAACAACAGTGTGTCACAAAGATTGAAAATTATTTTCTTATTTGGTTCACTTTATGACATTTATATGATGTTTAAGTCAGTTTTGTGTGAAGCCAGTATTTGTGGTTGGGAGGGGATTTGTCTCTCTTCTTGGCTACTGTGGAACTGACCTTGTAGCTTAAATACTGATTTTGAATTAGTTATGCATCTGAAACCTTTATCCTTTGAGTGTCTAATACATGGCAGGATGAGATATTTTGAAAAGAGAACCCTGCTAGATGTGTGGTAAATATTGTCTAGGTCATTGTTTCTTTACCTTTTCTGGGTCATAGATTGCATTTGAGAATCCAATGAAAACTGGACTTTTGACTCCTCTGAAAAATGCATGTAATAAAAATTTACATTCAGTTTCAGGTGATTCATGGTCTGGTGATTGAGATATAAAGTAATATAGTTTTGATACATTAACTATTTTTTTGCATTTCCTATATTTTTTGTACATGTTGCATTTAATTGTATACTGTGAGACATTTCTTTCTGAAACTGTAGGTGGTGTTTATTTTTAGCATACACAGGACTTTTAGGCCCCACATTTCCAGTAAATTTCATGTTGGCCTTATGTATTCAACCACAGTTAGCAATTATGTTCTCTTGAGTGACGAAAGCTATATAATTAAAATAGGAGCTTTTATTTTTTTCTTCTAAAATTGTTTTAGACCCATTTAAATTTTTTCCTAGTTCACATTGTTTTTGATTAGAAAAAAGTTATACTTTTCATGAGACACCTTTATGTGTGTGTACATCTTTAATTACATCTTTGGTGTTGGGTAGTGTTTTACTTCTTCGTTGTTAATGTGCCATTTCTAAGGATTTCATAATCCCTAAAGGCATTGTTCCTGTCAGGTGAGCAATTCTTTTTCCTCTTCTGGCTCTCAACCAGTGAATTGGTCTTGCTTGTTGAAATAGTATAGACAGAACAGCTGTTCAGGTTGACTTTAAGACTGAATAGTTGAGAAGCCTGTGGTTGAAAAAGACTACGTATTGCTAGAAAATTGTGCCTGTCTGTACACCTGTCTAGTAGTGTCCAGTGGTACGGTAGCTACTTAAAAGAGAAAGGTAGGTTTGCTCATGTCTGTCCCCTACTTAATGCCCATTGTGGCCGCACGTTTCTGTCAGGGCGAAGGGCACAGCCTAACTGCCGGTTACCTGCTCCTGTGGGTGCTCCTCTTCACTCTGCCCCCTCTGCTCCGGGTCCCCGTGGCCTTGCAGTTTCTCCAGTGAGCCCTGCACTCTTCTGTCTTAGCTGCTTCTCCTCTCCTTGTTCCAGTCCTGGCCTTCAGAGCTTTCGAGTCTCCGCTTCAGTGTTCCTTCTTTAGAGAGGTGGCCTTTGTTATCATCCTCTCAGGTCTCGAGGCTCGATCCTGTCTGCCAGTGTGCTTTATAATCTTCTATAGCCTTATCGAGGACTACAGTTTAAAGACGTGTGTGTGTACTTCTGGGCTAAATGTCTAGTTCTTTCTAGAGACTGAAAGCTCTGGGAAGGCAGGAATGGTGACTCTCTTTTTCAGTGACGTATTTTTCCTCAACTCTTAGCACAGCACTTGTCCAGTAGGGCCGTTGCTGAATGAGTGACATGGTTACTGTCCTGGAGGAGCTCATCATGTTGCTGACACCCTTAGGCACACAGTGAAGTACGAAACAGTGTGTATTTTGAGCTCTAAATAGACCAATCACTAGAAGAAAGACCCAAGAAAGAAAAAAACCCAAAGTGAATAAAATAAAATAATATACGTTTAAATTTTTATATTGTCCTCTGTCTCCTCTCTTACACAGAATTCTGTTCTGAATGAAAAAGTTGCTAATTTCAAATTGCTGTCTAATTTAAAAGGCTTGTTTTTCTGTCCCTCTAGGGAGTAGTTTTATGCTCTTTTTTAGACATAAACACACACAGGTTTACACAAAACAAATGGAAACACTAGCCTGATTGAAGAATGCTGTCTTAGAGGATCAGTGTCCTCTAAGGATGAGGACCGGTGTTTCACGGAAGATAGGGCATAATTCTTGGATGTGGTAGGGAAGGCAAGTAGCTACCTGAAGGAGAGAGGATTTGAATTATACCTTTTATTTTATATATAGAAGTAAGTAGGGCAAGCAAAACCCTCACTTTTTCTTTGTTCATTTAAATTGTAGTCACACTGTGGGTCCCCAGCTGAATTGAGACTCAGTATTTTAGCCAGACTAATGCCTTTATTTATAGGCAAGGGAATTTAAATGTGGAATGGTTAAAAGACTTCAGCAAAGATGTGAGTCCTGCAGCGGAGTAGAGAACTAGATCTCCGAGCTGCCCCATGCTTTCTCCAGCCAGTAGGGACCTCCTTCCACAGGGGGGTAATAACACTCTGTGTCTGCTACTGGGAGAGGGCAGACATTCCAGGGACCAGGCTGGGATTGCGAGGGGTCTGGGCATGGGGATAGACCGGGACTCCAGTTCTGGCCCCTACCCTTTCCAGCTGAGCATACAAGTTACCTTTGCAACTGTTTTTCCTGTTCTGTAACATTAGGGATTGCCATAGTACCTGCAGGGGTCATCAGGAAGATTAAATGAGCAAACATTTGTAAAGTGCCTAATTGACTACCTAGTATATAATAGGTATTTGATGATGAGTACCTCTTATAATCAATGAGAATTGGCCTTCTGGGCAAAGAATCCTTTCTAAAATGGATCCATGAGGCTCTGGCAGGGATTAAGTGAAATTATGTATGATGGTTAGCATGGTGCCTGGCAAATAGTCGGGATTCAGTACCCAGGGGTAGCAATTATTATACTGTTAGAATGGAAATTGTTCATTGCTGTGTAACAAATTATAGAGCTGATTAAAAACATGGAAATCTGAGGCATATCCCCATTTTGGAAGTTACTGTTTTAAGTGGCATTTTTTCACCTATCATTTGAAATTTTTTTACAACCACTATCATCAGTTATATTGATAAAGAATTGCTTAATTTTATAATATTACATTTTTCCTTTAGTCTTGATTCTTAGTCTTTTGTACCTGTACAGTAATCCCAGATTTATTCAGCATTGTCATGAAACTGTCCCCTACAACGTTATCAAGGTAATTAATTAATTCTAAAATAATTTTTATTATAGAATAGTTTAGATTTAGAGATAATTGCAGAGATCGTGTAGGGAATTTCAGTATTTCCTGTGCCCCATTTCTTCTGTTGTTAAATCTTACTGTGTACATTTGTCACAATTAGTGAACTGGTATCGACGCATTATTCTTTACTAAATTCTGTGCTTTATTCAGATTTCGTTCATTTTTCCCTAATGTTCTTTTCCCGGTTCTGGACCCCATTCAGGATATCCCATCACATGTAGTCATGTCTCTCGTTAGCTGCCTCTTGGTGTTTACGGTTTCTCACTTTGTTTGTTTTTGATGACTTTAATAGTTTTAAGGAGTACCAATTAGGTGTTTTGTACACTAGTCCTCTGTTTGGGTTTGTCTGGTGTTTTTATTATGGTTTGACTGGAGTTCTGGGTTTTGAGAGGATGACCACACAGATGAAGTGCTTTTCTCATCATTATCAGGGCACATGTTCTCAACATGACTTTTTACTGATGCTATTCACCTTGATCACCTGGCTTATGGCTGGTAGTGTTTGTCAGCTTTCTCTACTGTACAGTTACATTTTTCCTCTACTTTTCCGTGCTCTACTCCTTGGAAGTAAGTCACTGAAAGTGAAGCCCACACTTAAGTGGTGGGGAGTTAAACTCCACCTCCTTGAGATGGGAGTATTACATAAATTATTCAGATTTTTTTCTGTATAGGAGATTTGTCTCTTCTCCCATTTATTTTTTTTAGAAATTATATCAATATGGACTCATGGATTCATGGTTATTAATTGGATATAATTCTGTATCTTTATTTATGACTTGGATCTTTCCAGCTTTGGCCAATGGGAGCTCTGCTTCTGTGTCCTTCTAAAGTATTCCCATTGGTTTGTTTTTTGTTTTTTGAGCACTTCCTCACTTGCTGGCACTACAAGGTGCTCCAGGCTCATATTACATCTTCCCCTTGCCCCAGTCCTGGACTCAGCCATTTCTCCAGGGAGTCCTGGTTCTTCTGTTGGAGCATGGTATTGGAAACCAAGATCTGGTCTCAGATAAATGAGTTTTTTCTGTGCTGATGTCAAAGCAGAGGTAAGAGATTTTATGTCCCAGTTGTCCTAATTGCGTTCCTCACTTTTCTTTGCATTTTTACTTCACTGAAAACCCTGGGAGAATAGATCTCACATCTTATATTTCCTAGATCTGTCCTCCCAAGAGGTGGGGTTCATCTTTTGAATGTGTGTATGTGTCACAGGGCATATTTATAGTTAACTATTTAAAAAATCCAAATTAGAAAGAATGATAACTTGAGCTAAGGAGATTCAGACAGCTCATGTGCTTCCTACAGTAAGTAGCTCTTCAGTTACTTGATTTCTAAGAATGACAGGGAGTAGTAATTCATGACAGGAAATGTTTTATTTTTTTCCACTAATTAATTCAAATTAGAATAAGGGAATTTAAAAAATGTTCTCATTTGTAAGAGTAGGTAGAGGGACATCATAATTCTTTTTGCTACCCTTGAAGTTATAAACATTTTTCTTGTTTCTCTTTAAACTCTGTAATGTTTTGTGTGCACTTGGCATAGTAGAAGACCCTTTGTTTGCTTTTCCTCCCAGCTTCGATCCAGTTTTTCATCTTCCAACTTTTCCTGTTTAAGCCCCACAGTTCTCTTTGGCTAAGCCCAAAACCACCTTTTGAATGAATTAGCACTTTTATTTTATGTTTTAATTTTTATGTTTAATTTTTTTTTATTCGTTTTTCGTTGGCATTTCATCGTCAAATGTATTCACAGCAAGACTGACGTGTGCTTATTTTCACTTCTTGTAGTGAAAGGACATACACCTGTGCTCCTGGCATCATTCCCCTGGTTCAACCTCTTGTACTGCTGGAAGGCCCCAAATAGGTGCATCTCAGAGGGTTTTTGTTCCATTTTGATTGTCTCCTTGCTGATCTGTATAAATATGATCTAGTGTTGATTTGCAGAATTTTAGAAAAAGATGTAAGTATAGATGTACCCAACATATTTTAGGAGCCACCAGAACTGGTAAAAATAAGAAAGTATACCTGAAAATGTCTTATTCTTTGCCCTCTTGTTTTTAAGTCTTCAACTCTTTGTAGCAAAATTGCAAAAATAACTGGCATAATCACATTCGTCTTTTCATCTGTAACATGACTCCTATGTATTTAAATACCTAGAGCTTCAGTCTCTTTCTCTTTTTCTTTCTCTCTCTCTTTCTGTTTCTGTCTCTTCTTTTGGTTCTAGTTTTTTTCGAGTAGTCTTCTGTTTAACCAGAAGTGAAAGATGATAATACGAAGTCTCTAAAGCATTTCGTTACATTTTAGTTTATGTGGTTTTATAAGACTTAATTTTCTGAAAGCTTTCATCTGAAACTATTTTTTAAACAGTGTATAATTATTTTTATTTCTTAATCATGAGCAGAATTTATCCGTGTGGAGTAACTTTTTAATCTTTACGTGTTCTTTTTTGTCCTACTTAGTTTAGAACTGATAAAATATACCTTGTAAATCTGCGAGTGACATAAAAGACTTTTGCTAGAGGATATAAGTCAGGCAGACTTTATCCATGCGACTACCTAACCCTTTCCAAGACCTGACCCTGTCCATTTCTTCTATAAAACATATCTACTGATGCTCCCAGCATCATGAGTGCTTATGGCTGATAGGCTACTCTCTAGAATACCTGTGACTTTCTGATTCCACCAATTGAAATATATGCTTCTCAAGAGTTCCTTGTTTGTTCCTAAATCTGTTTAGGTCTGTTGTATGTTTTAATTGTTATTGCATGCTTTAGTAAACTCTTATACAAATATATGAAATGTGAATGCAAAAGAGAATTGTGGTTTCTATATAAATGGGATTGCAGTGCTTTGGAAAGTCTCAAGGTAGGTCACAAAGAGAAAATTGCTATCAAATAGGTATAGGGGAGAGCTGTTAACATTTAGGAAGAAAAATCATGAAAATCCAGAAAAATTGTTCCATGAAAGTCTTTAGATTCTTGTTCTATTTTAAAAAAATCGAGAGTGTAGATTGCAGATACTGCACTTGGTTGTGGTGTATGTGACTCATGCATTCTCTCAGGGAACCACACTACAGGGCAAGGCTGTGCCCTCATCAAAGTGGTGATGGATTTAATCTCATTCATGGGCTTAAAGTGAAAGTAAATGTTTAAGTTTCAAATGTGTGGTAGTTATCTATTATAATTTAACAAGCCATACCGAAGCTTAATGGCTTAAAATAAAAAGCATTTATTATCTGTTACGGTACTGAGTAGTTCTTCTGCTTCTCATGGTGTTGGCTTGGGTTCAGGGACAGCTGGAAGGTCCAAAATAGCCTCACTCACAAGCTAGCAAGTTGGTGCTGGCTGTCAGCTGGAAGCTCAACAAGACTTTGACCTCGCTAGGTTCTGCTTCCTGCAGCCTCTCTACCTGGCTAGGCAGGGCTTCAAAGACTGTGGCAGTCTCAGGGTAGTTGGACTTCTTACCTGGTGGCTAGCTTCCCCTGAAGTGCGCAACTGTAACTGGCCCAGTGTCGCTTTGATTACATCTCATTAGTTAACACAAGCACAGGGTCACCCCAGATCAAGAGGAGGTGATTATAGAAAGGTGTGAGTACTGGGAGGCCATCAAAGTAACAGCCACCAGAGATGTTTCAGTTTTTTAAGTGTGCATGTTTCATTTTTAATGCTTTTGATACGTATTTTTTAAAATTAACTGGCTAACCACAGGTCCCAGTGACATTTGATAAGAAGGCTTCTAATAAATGGAAGTGTTTGCAACAAATTTATTTATAGTAATTTGATTAAAACTTGTATTCTCACTAATAAGAGTGGGGACATAAGAATTTCAGCCCTTGTGAATCTGATTCCAAAACCATTACTCCTTACACTCTACCCCATTGCAGTTGTTTTGGATAGTAGATAGTTATCTTGGCACCTAGGGTTATAAGTATCCCACAATAACATTATTCGCAGAAATCAACCATCGTTTAATTCTTGCAGCCTTTAAAAAATTACATTCTTCAAATAATTGTGATTGCATTTTAATAGAGTTGAGATAATGATTAAGTCTAAAGTATCAAAGATAACATTATTTGCCTCACAAATTCACTTATTCAGCAGATAGTTATGGGCACATAATCTGCACCAGGCACTGTTCTAGACAGTGGAGAAACAGTGGTAAAATGATAGGTGGGGTCCCCACCCTCGAAGAGCTTTGAGTCTAGTTGGGGGGGATAGTTCTTGTTTGTTTCCATGGGACATCCTTTTTTTTTTTTAATCTACTTCTGTTGAAAAGATAAATTTTAGTTTAAAAAAGTCTGTCTTGAAAACTAAGTAGGTTTGTCAAAATCTTGTACTCTGAATCAATGAAGAAGCGAACTAGCGAATGTTGGATGAGTTTGAGGTTTGACGACAGCTTACTTGGAGGTTAGCTGATAAACGTTCAACGATAGGCTGGCAATATAGATCGACTAACTTATTCATTAATTGGCTCTTACAATACGAACCAACCATGCAACCTCACATTTAGCTTAGCTCCTTTTGATGTAGGCCACCGGCCAAGCACACTATACAAGTTCTTAAAAAAGGAAACCTAGAAAATCTACCGTCTCTGCCTCCCTCTCTCTCCCTCCTTTTCCCTTGAGCAGCAGAAGTCTCCCTTTAATCATTATTTAATAGAGAATAGGTTAATGAGGACGTGGAGGTGGCAAAGAGGACCTTACACAGGTGAGTAGTGTACTTTGTAAGTGACTAAAATATCTTATTTCTAAGAACTTTTCTAAAGAACTTATAATGAAGTATTTTTTTTAGGGCTTTTGCAAAACCACAGATATTTTTGAGCTCATCTAATCCAACTTCATTATTTTATAGATGAGCTATTTCAGGCACCATGTGGTTTACCTACTGTGTCACAGCAGAACTATGTAACCCCAAGTTACTTGAATTTTTGTCTTGTCTTCCACACATTTTCCATTGAAAAATGGCACCAAGCCCTCTCAGGTTGAGTTCAAGACATACTTTTAGTTAGACCAGAGTCTATGTCAAGTGAATAGTACTTGAGTAAAGTTTTATGTTAAAAGAGTGAGACATTGTTTTATGTGACTGTCAGAAGTTTAGCACCAGAAAGAAATTTCACATTTGTGTGTTTTTCAACACAAATAAAGCCAGTGTTTCAGGGCAATTGATGTAGACCTTGTACTACTTTCCTTATCCAAAATAATTGGTATCCATGGAAACATTCTGAACCAGTCAACCTACCACATTAGCTCATCTCACATGAGCTAATACAAAATGAGGTTTTGGATGGTTTTAGTTAATTGAAATGATGCAAGTACTTTTGAACACACTACTAGTGTTTATATTCCTAGATTTTGTGTATAAAAATTTTTTAACAAAAAAAGAAAGTTTTGCTTGATTTCCCTTCCCACTCCCTATTATATATTGCTTCTAGGTTAAGACTCCCCAAACTAAGTTGTTTTTCTCTGGCTCCTTTTACAATTATTCTCTTCATTGTTGATTTTCAGCAATTTGATTATGATATGCATAATCAAAATTGATAGTTTTCTTAAAGTTCTGTTAGGAGTTTGTGGAGCTACTTGGATCTGTGAACTTGCAGTTTTCTTCAAATTTGGAAAATTTTCAGCCCTTAATTCTTAAAAGATTTTTTCTGTGCCTCCCTTTTTTCATTTTGGATTCTAATAGCACATGTGTTATACTGCTTGATATTGTCTCACAGATAACTGATGCTCTGTTCTTTTTCTTTTTCTTTTTTCCTTCATCTTTTCCTAATTCATATTGGATAGTTGCTTTGTCTTCAAGTTCTTGGATCTTTTCTTCTGCCGTGTCTCATTTGCTTTTAAATCCCATCCAGAGTATTTTTCATTTCAGATACAGTTTTCATCTTTGCAAGTTCTGCTTGAGTATTTCTGGTCTGATTATTGATTTTTTTTTTTTTTTTTCCTCATTAGGGTCATAGTGTCCTTTTCCTTGTAACTTTTGATAGGTTGGCAGACATTATAAGTTTTATTTATTGAATGCTAGACTTTCCTTTAAATATTTTTGGACTTTGTACTGAGATGTGTTAAGTTACTAAGTGACTTGGGTAGAATGTATTAACATTTCCAATAAGTGTGAATACCATCTTGATGGAGTTAAGTAAATCCTAAGAAAGTATTAATAATGCATAACTTCGCCTTTATATAATGTCTGTTCTAAAATTTATTTTATTTTATTTTATTTTTAAAGATTTTATTTATTTATTCATGAGAGACAGAGAGAGAGAGAGAGAGAGGCAGAGGGAGAAGCAGGCTCCCAAGGAGCAGGAAGCCTGATGCGGGACTCGATCCCAGGACCCTGAGATCATGACCTGAGCCGAAGGCAGACGCTCAACCATCTGAGCCACCCAGGCGCCCTGTTCTAAAATTTATTTTAATTATGAGTTATATAGTGGCTGGCAGCACCATATGGCATTTTTTCTACCTCTTTTTCTGTGTGGCATAATGATTAAAGAGTGTGAAATATACTGTTTTATCTTACTTTAATGCATTGTTTATGACAGTATTCCTCTTTGCTTCCATGTGATTCTTTGTTTGCTGTTAGAATAATTAAATAATTTGGAAATACTTTGAAATCAGTCGTGTTTATTGTATCTGTGTGAGGGTATAAAGACTTTGTTTTATGATAGGTGCAGGTTTAAAAACAAGAGATCTTGAGCTTCTGTACAAGTATTACAGGGACTTAGTCTTCTACTTTTATTTGGAGAGTGCAGCCAAATGAAATTTTCCATGTGTAGAGAATAACTTGTCCATAGTTGGATGACAGCACAACACAAATATTTTTTTTGTTTCCCCAAATTAAATTTTTCATAAAACTTAACGTTTTTATTATATGTGCTGTTTTTGACTCTTTTTATCTGCTAAAGCACCAGACTTATTTCCATCATATGTAGATTAGACAGGGGTACTTATTTGAAAAATAAACTCTCTTCCTCTTGAGATCATGACTGTGTCCTTAGCCATGGGGGTCTGCCCTTGGAGACTTGGCTTACTGAAGTTTGGACATTTTCAGTCCCTCTTCAGAAAATCCTCTTCCACTTTCACTTGCGTTTTTTTTTTTTTTTTTTTTTAATTTTTTATTTATTTGCGAGAGAGAGAATGAGAGACAGAGAGCATGAGAGGGAGGAGGGTCAGAGGGAGAAGCAGACTCCCTGCTGAGCAGGGAGCCTGATGTGGGACTCGATCCCGGGACTCCAGGATCATGACCTGAGCCGAAGGCAGTCGCTTAACCAACTGAGCCACCCAGGCGCCCTCACTTGCGTTTTATTAACTTATTCATCTACACAATACTGCTGGGTACTAGTAAAACATACCATTTTATATGCTTGTTTTATATTTTAATGTTTTCCACATAGCCATTTATTTCCAGTATTTTGTTCTGATTATTTTGAATATTCACAACTGAATTTCCTGAAGTATTTTGGAATGTTGACTTTACAAATTATATATTAGTTTTTTTTTTTAGTTTTAGAAAGATTATGTCAGGTATGCAGTCACCTATCTACTAATAGGGCTGCGACTTAGCCTCAGGTCTTCTGACTCCTGAGTTCAGTCTCTCCTCACTGCAGAGAGCATGGTCTAAATGAGGTCTTGGATGTTCCTTTATCTGACTCCATTTTTCTCTTTAGCCTGGTATTCCTTGCTGTCTGGCCTCGATATATTGAACTGGCTAAATGTTTGCACCGTAGTTTTGTAGTGATTACCGTTCTAATATATGAAATATATTATTGTGCTAAAAAACACTGAATGGTTTTCAACACTATTCTAGAAACTTGGAGATACAGAAGTAATGAAATACATTGTCCTTCCTTACCATTGACTTTATCTTTTTGGGGAAGAAACAAGTTATAGTATTGAATTTGAAAGAATTTAGAAGATGCTACAAATGTTAAAATGGCCTCCAGTCCTATACCATGCTGAACTCAAAGGCAGACTTCTTTCTCTCTCTTCTTTTTTTTTTAAAGATTTTTATTTTATTTTATTTAAAGATTTTGTTTATTTTTGTTTTGTTTTGTTTTTAAAGATTTTTTTATTTATTTGACAGAGACACAGCGAGAGAGGGAACACAAGCAGGGGGAGTGGGAGAGAGAGAAGCAGGCTTCCCGCGGGGCTCGGAGCAGGGAGCCCGATGCAGCGCTCCTTGAGAGAGAGAGAACAAGCAGGGGGAGCGGCAGAGGGAGAGAGAGAAGCAGACTCCCCGCTGAGCAGAGTGCCTGATGGGGGGCTCCATCCCAGGACGCTGGGATCGGGACCTTAGCTGAAGGCAGACACTTAACCAACTGAACCACCCAGACACCCCCAAGATTTTTATTTTTAAGTAAGCTCTGCTTACTTAAGCGTGGGGCTCGAACTCCCAACCACGACTGAGCTAGCCTGGTGCCCCTACTCTTAATGTTATGCAGATGAGTAAGGAACTCATGTTCTTTCAGTGGGTGGTGAGTGGGTGCGGTGACTTCCGAGGCTTATAATAGGAATAGTAGCAATCATTGAGTGAACCCCCAGTCTATTTTTACTCTTTTGTTAAGCATGCATTATTAGGGGCGCCTGGGTGGCTCAGTTGTTAAATGCCTGCCTTGAGCTCAGGTCATCGAGCCTGCATTGGGCTCCCTGCTCCGCAGGAAGCCTGCTTCTCCCTCTCCCACTCCCCCTGCTTGTGTTCCCTCTCTCGCTGTCTCTTTCTCTGTCAAATAAATAAGTAAAATCTTTAAAAAAAAAAAAAGCGTGCATTATTGGATTTAATCCTCATTGGAGTCTAAGTATTATCCTTATTTTGTAAATGTGCAGTGTAGAGATTTTAAATAATTTGGCTTAGGCTTGCACAGCTAATAGCCAGCACAGTGAGGATTTGAACCGAAGTCCCTCAGACCACAAAATCTGCAGTGTTAATCATTCCAAAACTGTGCTAGTAAAGTAAGCACTACAACCCAGGGAGATGAGATTAACAACCTTGTCATGGATAGCCATGTCTTCTCATCAGCTGAATCAACTATTTTACAGTGAGTGTAGAAGAAGTGGATATAGGGAATTTCAAGTTCACCTGGAAGTTGTATTATTTGTTGTATGACTCTGATGCTTCAGTTATAGATGTGGTTAGCCTAAGGGAATACGTATATTTAAAACTTATTTCTAACTTTGCTCACGGTTTTATTTGTTGTAGTTAGCTTTCAGGGTATTTCATTTGTATGTCTTAAATATGTGTGGGGGCACAGTACTCACAGCGCCTAGAGTAATCTTGTCGGTTAAATCAGTTTTGACCTGAGGGATTCTTTATGGATTTCAGTGCTGTAAATTTATATAATTCTGCAGCATTTTTATTTTTTGAAAGTTCGTTTTCTTAAGTTTTATTTGTCAGTATAACTCAATAATAATGGTGTCATCTATTTTAGAGTGGTTTTTCTTTTTCCATCTTGATTTTGTAATACCTTTGATTTTATATCAGGATATAAATTGCCAGGAAGAACACTGGTTATAGCTTGGATATAATTTGGAGTTATGTTTGTAAACTATGAGGTGTATTTTAGAAAGAATATTCAGAATGGGATAGACTATGGTGTATATCTGAAAGGAACTTCATGATTGATTCCTTCTAGTTTGCTGTTTGGGGATTGTATTTGTTCTGTTTGTATCAATAAGTTTTTTGTTGTTGTTGTTAGCTTTGCAAAAATAGAACTTCATCAAAATAGTGATACTATTTGAGAAATTGGCTGGGGATAGAGGATTGGCAGGAAGCATTACCAGAGAACAAGTTGATGAGGAGTTGCATTTTGAAGATAAAGAGAAGCTAATTCCTTTTTCTTCTTCCACCGCGTCCTTCTCCCCCACTGCTCCCCCTGAGCTCTGCACTGTGGTGGTTTGCAGAAGACATAGAAACACTGGCCTACACTAAGTCGTCAGTACCGTACCCCTGCGTTGCTGCTCCGATCACAGTAGAGTGTGCTTGTGCTTCCTGCTGTGTGTGCTTCGAAAGGAGGAAGCGCCCCCCTGAGGTCCGGGGCAGGGCTGTACTTGCCCACTGGTCCCCGAGCCTCCAGTGCCTGGCACACAGCTGCATACTCTGTTCTCGCTCAGTTGTATCTTCTAGCCCTTTGCTCTCCTTCTCCTCAGTCTGTAAGTCTTTAGGTTTAAACTCATTTTTGTCCGAATCCCATAAACAGCAGAAGCTGCACCCCGGCTCTGCCCGTGCGGTATTCGCGTTGTCTGGGCTCCGAGCAGAAGCCATCACACACGTTACTCCCTTGTGAGTTCCACTGGTGCAAATAGAGGAGAAAGACCGCATTGCTGAGGAGGGGACGTAGTCATAGAAAAGTTTTACAAAGAGTTCTTAAAAGAAGCTTCAAGTAGTTTAAATTTGAGGTCACTTAATACGTTCCTGAGTATTTTCTTTGCTTTCTGTCTTTCATAGGCAAGAGCGCACGTTGGGAGATTCAGCTTGCAAGAATTCTGAGTCTGATCCAGAGGACTTTTCAGATGAAACCAATACGGAGAACCTTTATGGCACCTCTCCCCCGAGCACACCTCGGCAGATGAAACGCATGTCTGCCAAGCACCAGAGGAATAGCGTGGGGAGGCCTGCCAGTCGATCTGGTTTGAAAGGTGAGTCTGGTACTGGCACTTTTGATACATAATGTGTGTAATCCTTTCTACGATAATGTTTTTCTTTTTATCTTATATTTGATTTTAATGCTGCTTTTAAATTTCATTTCTTAATTTTTGAATTACCATCAGCAGTATTGTTAATAAAGGAGAAAATAATTCTCCAGAGATAGAAAGGTTTGTCCTGAGTAATTGTTGAAGCCGATGGTGTGAGGCATTTGTATTTCCTTTGGTGAGTGGAAGAGGTCAAGTGTGCATGAACCCGTGCACTCACCTGAGATGGCTGCTGGTATATGAGCGAGCTGGCTTTTTTTATTCTTTGAGTCCCTAGCTTTTGTCTTCCAGACATGATGTAGTGGGCAGTGTGGGAGCAGCGGAGCCAGGCTTCCCTAACCAGTCTGTGCCCTGTGCTCTCTGTCAGTGACCCTGGTGCTGCCCTAAGTGTGTACAGCCCGCCTCATGGCTAAAGCACAGTGCGTGGATGGTACCCCACACCCAGTCACCATGGACAGAACTTCTGTTCTACTTTTCTCTTTGTTTGGAATCTCAGAGCCCAGATAATGTTCTGTTCCTAGAAGCTGGGAGTGTTTTCTGTTTTCGTTTCATACTTCCTCCAGCGTGTCACAGCTGTTCTTTCCTGAGGTAGATAAATCAAATCGTGCTGACCTGCTGCCTCCTTGTTCCCTACTTTCTGGCTTAGATCCTCAGGTCACCGAAGCCTTATGGTTTTAGACTTCTGCTATTAATTTCAGCAAGCCACTTGTCCTAAAACTGATCTCATAGCTTTTTGGAATTCATTCGTCTCTTGCTGCACAAAGTATAGATTTTATTCTTTATTTTATCTGAGAAATTCCCCCTGTCACATGCTGTCCCTTACTGACATCAAGTTCATGCCCATTTCTCCCTTTCTTTGGCCCGTGTTCTTCCTTTCTGTTTGGCCAGATTCCCCTTCCCACACGTATCTTCCACACGTTGACCTCTTGTGGTTGTAAGGTGGCAGGTTCACTCTGTGTCCCTGTTGGAGCCCTTCCTCAAGAAAGAAGGCAGGCAGGAGAAACGGATTTTGTTGTATTTATTTGCTTGGGTGAAATCTTGCCCCAGGAAGAATTCCTAAGCAGTAATAGTCTTTCTTTTCCACTGGGAAGGTGATTTTTTTGCTTTCTTTTTTTATTTTAAGGAGTTTTAAAATTTTCAAATTAATTAATTATTTTTAAAATAAATATTTACAAAAATATTTTAAAGATTTTATTTTAGAGGGAGAGAGAGTGTGTGCACACGGGTGGCAGGAGGAGCAGAGGGAGAGGGACAAGCAGACTCCATGCTGAGCGTGGAGCCGATGTGGGGCCCGACCCCACGATCCTGAGATCATGACCGGAGCCAAGATCAGGAGTCAGATGCTTAACCAACCGAGCCACCCAGGCGCCCCAGGACTTTTTTATTTTTATGTTATCTCTACCCAATATGGGGCTCAAATTTATAATCCCAAGATCAAGAGTCACATGTTCTACTGACTGAGCCAGCCACGCCCCCTGATTTTTTGCTTTATTTACACTAGGATGTTGACCTGTGACCTGTACTGATTACCCCCTCAGAAACTTAATAGCTTTCCATTGCAGTTTATCATCTTTAAAATCAATCTTTATTCATTTTCTCAAAGATGTCTATAGAAATTCCTTATCCAAAACAGGTGTCGCTGAAGTAGCATCTACTGAATCAATGTTAGTTAATACAGTTTTGCTTCGAGCTGGTGAAACTGAGAAGATGCCAATAGCACATCTGCTTTTTCGTCACTTATTGATCCATGCTATTTTAGGATAGGAGTTGAGGGCATAATTCTCACATTTTATAGATTGAGAAACTGAGGTCTAGCGTTTTTAAAGCAGCTTGAGGCCAGAAGGCTTGAGATAGGGACAGGACTATTTTTAGAAATAGTTCTCCTGGTACTCGATTTGGACTTTTTCCTAGTATAAGCAGTAGATGTTAAGCTTACCTGCATGCAGTACTTGAGTTAACTCTACTGCCTCACTGATCAGTCAGAAAACCAGTCACTAGATTTTTTTTTTAAAAAGATTTATTTATTTGAGAGAGAGAGAGAAAGAGTGGGCGCTTGTGTTCATGGGGCGGGGAGGGGCAGAGGGAGAGAGAAACGTAAGCAGACCCCGTGCTGAGTGCAGAGCCTGACGCATGGCTCCATCTCAGGACCCTGAGATCACCACCTGAGCCGAGACTAAGAGTCGAACACTTAACCGACTGCGTCACCCAGGTGCCCCCAGTCACTGGCTCTTTGTTGAGTGCCTACTGTCCTTCCGGGGTGTGTGGGAAATAGAAGATGGAAGTTTGTCTCTTTTCCTTCAATTTCTTTCAACTGTTTATTTCATAAAATTACAGAATCTTAGATCTGGAAGGGGTCTTAGAGACCACTTATTCCAGTTCCTGCCGTTTTTCAGGTAAAGGAATGGATGGCCATACATCTTTTGACTTGTACCTGTCTAACAGCAGACCTAGGAAACCAAAATCCTTAAAAATGTATTCTTTTTTTCTTATTGTAAAAGATTACGTGTTATAGGAAATTTAGAAACTACAGACAAAAAGAAAGAGAAATACCTGTAAACCCAATATAGAGAAATAATACCTGTTACCCTCTGTGGTGAAAGCCCCATCTCGTGTGGGAAGCATGCAGGCAGGCCGCGCAGGCTCACGCGGTGGAGCTGGGCTGAGGGCTGGTGAGGAGCGGCTGCTGTGGGTGGCCACAGCAGGGGGTGGGACGCCGTGGGGCTCGAAGACTTGTGGAACAAGTGACATTTGTGCTATGACCTGAAGGCTGAGGCCGGGAGACCCATATTTCAAACTAGTGTGTGATTCATGATAATATATTGGTCCCTTAGTATTTTCAAGAGCTTTTAGAATTAGTTAGGTTGGTCAGATTTATTTTAAAAGCTTTCCAAGGAAATATGAACTGGTGCATTCTTTCTTTCTCACTGCCACAAGCAAAGGCTCTCTGAATCATACCATTCACTTTAGAACTGCAGTCCAAGTTGGACTCATCTTTTTAATAAATGTCACCAATAATATTTGCATTTTTCTGGTTATCTATTGCTGTGTAACAAACCACCCCAAAACTTAGTGGCATGAAAGAACAACCATTTTATTGTGCTCATGATTCTGTGGGCCACATATTTAGGCAGGTCACAGCTTGTCTCAAACCCATTGTGTCTGGAGC
Source organism: Halichoerus grypus (assembly GCF_964656455.1). Taxonomy (NCBI): domain Eukaryota; kingdom Metazoa; phylum Chordata; class Mammalia; order Carnivora; family Phocidae; genus Halichoerus; species Halichoerus grypus. The sequence goes on along the minus strand of NC_135720.1, from coordinate 7,672,683 downwards.
TTTAGCTGGAACGGCTCAGTTGGCTGGAGATGTTGTCATGGCCTGAATAGGGCCCTAAGTGTGAGCTTTCAGTTCTTCTCCATGTGGTGTCTGCTGAGTCTTTGTGGTCCAAGATGGCTCCTTTACTCACATGTCTGGCATCTGGGCTGAGAGCTGGCCGGCATTGTTTTTGTTTTCCCCACATGACCTTCCACGTGGCTATCCTGGGATTCTTCACAGCATACTTGTTCCTGGGTAATTAGAATTCTTACGTGGCAGTTAGCTCCCCTAGAGCAAGTGTCATGAGAGAGCAAGGTGAAAGTTGTAAGGGTTCTTAGCTTAGGAAGTCACATAACATCACTTCTGCTGCATGCTTTGGCCACACAGGGCCACCAGGAGTCAGTGTGGGAGGGGACCACCCAGGGCATTTCAGCAGCAGGAGGTGTGGTTGTGGGCTGTAAGGGACTAGCTCCTACCTGCATTTGATATAAAGCTTTGGGGAATTAGTGTCCGGTCATTCATACTGTCTTTATGCCTCCAGCCCCTCTCCTTTTGTAAATGCAGACAACATCATAAGCATTCCTGAAGGACTAGAAGGACACAGAAAGGTAACTGAGGGCACTATGTTGCAAGGAGGTGAGAGTAACCATTATTTTTTTTTTTTTTTTAAGTAATGGTAGCCATTGTCATGAACTGATTATATGGATATGAGTCTTTAAATACTTTTATTATTATAGGCTCAGAGTAACTACTGCTAATCTACAGTAGTAACTAACTACTATAGATTTATTTTTTATAATTGGAAATTCAGTCCCAGGCCACTTTCTAACCAACTGGCTGTAAATCGAGAGTTCCCATGAGACCCTCTTCAGTTTCCATAATTTGCTAGAACTGTTCACAGAACTCAGAAACACACTTTACTTGTGTTTATGATTTATTATAAAGGACTCAGGAATAGCCAAATGGAAGAGATGCATGGGGCAAGGTGTGGGGGGTGACATGAACCCTCCGGGTCCTGCTGGCATTAGCCTCCCACTGCCTAGATGTGTTCACCAGCCTGGAAACTCATCACATTTCCTTGTTAAAGAGTTTTTAGAGAGTTTAATCTTCAGACTGCCCCCCTCCAACACCTTTCTGGGAGGTCAGGGTGGTGGCGGGGGGGGGGGGGGGGTGCTGAAAGTTCCAGCCCACTAATTATTTGCTCCTTCTGTGACCAGCCCCATTCTGAAGCTATCCAGGAGCACCCTTTAAGTCACCTCATTAGTATAAAAATAGATGTGATTGAAAGGGGCTCCTTATGAATAATAAAAGATGCTCCTATCACTCAGGAAATTCCAAGAGCTTTTAGCAGTTCTGTGCCAGGATCCTGGACAAAACCCAAATATATTTCTTACTATACCTCAGTGAGCAACTGCTAGCAAAGGTATGAGGAGATGGCAGCTTTGATACAAGGCTAATGGGAGTGTAAATTGTCTCAATCCTTGGGGGAGGGTAATTTGTTAATACAATCAAGTTGTGGTTGGTTATGTCCTTGACCCTGCAAATCCACTACTGGGAGTAGACTTTGAGAGTAGACTTTTAGAGAAGTTCCTGCAAATGGGCACAACAAATCCTGCAAAAAGATTCATTGTGTCATTCATTGTTTGTGATTTCCAAGCATAATATACAGTTGTATAACCACCAAGCAGGGTAATTCAAAACAAGTGTCTGTCATCGTGGTTGTCTGAGCTGCCGGGGGACTTAGGAGAGAGGAGACCTGCAGGGAGGTGAAGGACATAGGTGAGGTCGCCTTTGTTGGGATGGGATGGCGGTGGGGGTGGGGTGTGAAGGATGAAAGAGCCGAGGTTGCCATTGTTGGGGCGGGATGGCGGGGTAGGGGGGTGAAGGGCAAAGGCGAGGTCGCCATTGTCGAGATGGGATGTGGGTGTGAAGAATGAAGGTGAGGTTGTCATTGTTGCAGCGTTTTATTTCTTGCTTTATGTTGGTGGACTCTCAAATGATTGCCAGTTTAGAAGTTTACAAAAAGATATTTTATCTAATTTTTGCATTTCCCTGGGAATGTTAAAGACATTTTTGTTTTTAAAACATGAACTTCTGCTTTTAGAAGCTCTGATAAATATGATAGCAATGTTATGATGTCTAAGTGTGAACAGGTAGTTCCTTTTTACCTAAAAAAAGGCAGCTATGTGACATCCTGACTGATGTAACCTACCAGTTAAGCTCTTGAATTAGCTCACTGACCAGGCCTAATTTCATACTTTGATGAGTAGCAGGAATTAATTATTGTACTTTTGGATAATGGTAAATAACTGCCAAATTATAGCAATTAAGATTTTAATAATTTTTGGACAATAATTAGTCATATATAGCTGTTCTTAAGATTGGTTTAAGGGAGAGATAGTCAAACTATCTCATCCTTAAATTTTTGTGCCTTTTAATATAGCAGAAGGAAGTAAATCTAGTTCATCTCACAGTTTAAATAGGTTAAATAAGAATTAAAATACTCAAGCCACGTCCTTTTCAGAATGAATCTGCCTTGTAATCAGTATCAGTTCCATTTTGCTAGCAATATTATAATATACTGCAATAGCCAAATTATAGAGATAGAACGAGTATCTTAAGATATTTATATCAGAATTTGAACTTATGTGCATACACATGTATACACATACTGATTTCCCTATCATAAATATCTCAAAGTATATGTGTATGTGTGTGTATAAGTCTGTGTTTTTGCTAACAGTAGTAAGATTAGCAACGTGTTTTTGAGAGTATAATACTGCTGTAAAATTGAGCTGATAAAATGGTTACAAGTCAAATTCAGTCTGTAGAGTTCACCCTTGAACAATGCCGGGGTGAGGGTTTGATGGCCAGCTCCCTGCAGAGTCAAAAATTGGTGTATAACTTTTGACTCCCCAACGACTTAACTTCTAATAGCTTACTGTTGACCAGAAGCCTTACCGTGACATAATTAGTTGAATAACACATATTTTGTATATGTATTATGTACTGTATTCTTACAATGTAGTAAGCTAGAGAAAATAAATTTTTATTTATTTTATTATTATTATTTAGAGAGGGCCAGGGAGGGGCAGAGGGAGAGAGAATTTGAAGCAGCCTCCATGCCTAGTGTGGAGCCCATTGCAGGGCTTGATCTCACAACCCTGAGATCATGAGCTGCACCTAAATCAAGAGTCAGATGCTTCACTGACTGAGCCACCCAGGCACCCTGAAAAGGAAATGTTTTTAAGAAAATCTAAGAGAAAATACATTTACGGTATATATCAAAAAAAATCTGTGTATAAGTGGACCTGTGCAGTTCAAACCCTTGTTGTTCAATGGGTCAACTATATAGTCAGTCACATGATTTGTTCATTGTTAACTAGAGTGGACCTAAATCTGTATTTCAGCTCTTTAGTCTAAACTCAGCCTGCTAGTCAAAGTTCTGTTTCAGACTCTCCATATACAGTCTCACTGTTGCATCCATACTCTCTTCTTGCCTTTGTGTCTCTTCATGCTCTTCTTCTCTGGCTTAAAAGATACTCTTGACTTCTTGCTACCCTTGTTTGAGCTCTGTCCATTCTTCAGAGCCCCCAGTCAAGGGGGCTTTGTAGTGGTGTTATTTAAAGTCTTTACAGATTAGTTACCCGCTATAATCTGCCGTTTATGACACTCAGTGTCTAACCTTTCCTTGGGCAGTTAGTACTGGTCTGTGAGCACCTGTGACAGGTGTTAACAGTGGTGTGATGACACGAACATGGGTTAGATCCCTGTCCTAATATTTACCATCTGTTGATGTTCCATGGTAGTCTTCATCACATTGCTGTTGTGAAGATTATGACAGTCTGTGTACAGCTCCTACTTGAAGATAAGGGGGTTGACTAAAGCAGTGTTTCCCAAAAATGTGCCATTCTAGCCGGGTTGAATCAGAGACACTGGGAGTGGGCTCAGGAGTCTGCATTTTAGCAAGAACCTAAGTGATTCTTAATGTTGACTGATATTTGAGAACCATGAATTTGATCTCTAAGCCCCTGCAGATTGCTGACATTGCTTGGACAGGACATCATTGCTCTAATGACCATCTCACACTTAAAGGTAAAGAGCAGCCATCTGTTTATGCTTACTCACTTGAGAGCTTGAGGAAGGCCCGTGTGTTGAATATGGATAGTACTCATATGGGAGAGCAGAAGTATTTCAAGGACTTGATAAAAAATACATTTTATACATATTCTAAGGAGCCAGTTCTAGATATGGATGGTGGGAAAATTCAGTTGAATCTGTCATATCTCTTTAAACTAGTGAACCATATTGCTTGTTATTGGTTGCTTTTGGTTTCATTATAAAATTTTTTTTCTTTTCCTTTCATGTGCTTCTGATGAGGCAGGAATTATTGGTGATTGGCCAAAGGAAAAAGTAACTACTTTGGAAGATCGCTATAACTGCACTAACCAAATCGCACCAGTTAATTTACAGCCACTCAGGAGATCAGATGTCCCATTAGTCTTACTGAAGTTATTATGAACTAGTTTTATAATACTATAATGAGAACTTGTCATGTAATACATTCTACTTTTGATTTATTCTCCTTTTCAGAAGCTGTTTGTATTTGACTTTTTATTAATTGCAAAGGGATTTAGTATTAAAAGAAAACTAGATGTAGAAACAAACTTGTCCATTATTAATGGGCTTTCAAGTTATTATTAAAAGTTTTACACTCATGTCAGATTGGGTACAGACAGAATATAAAGTGCTTGGGAATAAAAACTGTGTCTCAGCTTATAGATTTCTTTTCACCCCCAACACTGTAGTACTTCGCAATCTCCCTTAACTGACAGGTCCCTTATGGTTTCATAGAGGACTACCTGGTCACTGATTGCTAGGAAATACTCTTGTGTTTCCTTTGTCCATCACAAATATATTATTTGAAAAGTATAGCTACTGATAAAATAAATAGATTGATTTTTTTTCATGGTAGCTAGACTAGGGATTTAGTCTATTTTAAAAGTTTAAATTACATCATTTTAAAACACGATGATGTATCAGTTTCCATTTGTGTATTTTTTTCAAAACCAACTTGATTTTTTGTTTTGAAAAAAAAAAAAAAAAACAACTCTTATGTTCCATCTTGTGCCTTTCCCTATTTGCTTTTCTTTACACACATTGTAAATCCAAATAAGCCATTGCTTTATGTAAACACAAAATTTTTAAAAATTGTATAATATACCATTTTGTATGCTGTGAGGTAAGCTTAACAAGATTTGTATGTAATCTGCAAAAATTAGTTTCTTAGGCTACTAAAATTTGATTCTTCTTATACTGAAAAATGGGACTATGGCATTTTTTTTCCCTGTTGAGTCCTTTTAATTATTGAAATAAAGATCAAGGCTGAGAAGTTTTATCTTTTAATATTTTCATGCTTTGAATATTAGCTTCCTAGAAAATATAGCATAGTTTTGGGCATAATGTTTATAGCCCAGTCTTCTGGAGTTAGGAAAAACTATCCTAGCTACTCTCAGTTAACCTTTTGTTTTCCTTAGAATCTTTAAATCATGGATTAGAAGAACATTTATGAGTTATATAAGCCAAGTAATACGTTTTCACTGTTCACTATTACTTTCAAATTATAAATGGTATGCAAACATTCTCTGGCCATTATCAATAATGTTATTCTATATCATTTTATAAAGTTTTGTTAGGATCCTAAATCCTAAGCTAAAAAAATTGTTTTTTTGTTGCATAAATATTTGATTTCTTTGATTCAAAACCATTTATTTGGATGTATGTACCAATACAGCATTCTCTTCTAGGTCTGCATTGCTTCTCTTCTGTACACATTTCTTGGATGTTCTTATGTATTCTATTCTCCTGGTATTAAATAACGTGTGTATATACTGATGACTTCCAAATCTGTATCTTTGGATTTCTCTCCTGAGCTCAAGACCCACATTACTTACCTACAGATATCACCAACATAGCTGTCCCATAGACCCCTCAAATTTAGTGTATTAAAAACTAAACTCATTATCTTTACCTCTAGCCTTAAACAGTGATACCATGTATGTCATTTTGTGTTTCACAGTGACAAAGTATAGTATCAGTTCCTATCTTGAAAAATAAAATATAGTGGAGTTAAATTTGGAAGCACTTGTTAGCTTTGCTTTCAAATAACCATTGTTTTACCAAGTAGAGATGAATGGTATGTATGTGCTATGTCAATAAAGGTATGAAGAACACAGAGAAAACATCGAAGAGGAGACAAAGGCCGGGCTTGGGCAAATTTTTTATGAATGAATATTGATAGGCATTTGTAGCTAGAAACAAAATTATGAAGAAATTTTTTTGAATGGATTGCATAAAATGTTTTAAGACCTTTAGAAATAAGATAGATTATGGGGCGCCTGGGTGGCTCAGTCGTTAAGTATCTGCCTTCGGCTCAGGTCATGATCCCAGCATCCTGGGATCAAGCCCCGCATCAGGCTCCCTGCTCGGTGGGAAGCCTGCTTCTTCCTCTCCCACTCCCCCTGCTTGTGTTTCCTCTCTAGCTGTGTCTCCCTCTGTCAAATAAGTAAATAAAATCTTTTTTTTTTTTAAAGAAGTAAGATAGATTAAAACTACAGATAAAAATTCGATCATTTAAAAATATTGGTAATTAAAAAGTAATAATAGCCGTTTTTATATTAAAATGTAGCAAAAATCCCTATAGGCAGATAAAATCCTTTTTGATGGACCATAAAGGAAATTAGTGCGCATGCATGCCTGTAGGGGAGGGGAAGGGGCAGGGGGAGAGGGAGAAACAGAATCCTAAGCAGGCTGTATGCCCAGAGCGGGAACCCAATATGGGGCTCAGTCTCATGACCCTAAGATCATGACCTGAGCAGAAATCAAGAGTCAGATGCTTAACTGACTGAGCTACCCAGGTGCCCCTAAAATTCTTCTTTTAAAACTATTTTAATTTAAATTGATTAGAAGGTAAATTGGTTTTATTTATTTATTTTTATTTTTTATTTTTTTAAAGATTTTTATTTATTTATTTGACAGAGAGAGACACAGCGAGAGAGGGAACACAAGCAGGGGGAGTGGGAGAGGGAGAAGCAGGCTTCCCGCGGAGCAGGGTGCCCGATGTGGGGCTCGATCCCAGGACCCTGGGATCATGACCTGAGTTGAAGGCCGACGCTTAAAGACTGCGCCACCCAGGTGCCCCGGTAAATTGGTTTTAAACAGGATTTCTTTAGTGAATTGATTTTGCGTATATTAGTTTGTAACCCATATAAATATACCCTATTTCACCACATCTAAGGCATACTATAATATATTTTAAGAAAAAAAATGCTTGTTACAATTGATGACACAGTGTGATTTTTAAAAAAAATTTTTTTTTTTTTTTATTTGAGAGAGAGAGCAAGAGAGAGAGCACAAGCAGGGAGAGTGGGAGAGGGAGAAGCAGGCTCCCCACTGAGCAGGAAGCCCGATGCGGGGCTTGATCCCAGGATCCTGAGATCATGACCTGAGCTGAAGGCAGACGCTTAACTGACTGAGCCACCCAGGTGCCCCGACACAGTGTGTTTTTATACTTAGAATTTTTATTTTTTATTTACTGAAAGAGCCCTTTTTTATACTTCTTGATATTTAGATACAGGATTTAAAAAACTATTTGTTACTTATGTTGTGTGTGTGTGTTATAATATATATATTTTATATATATAAAAGAAAAAGTAAAACGTATTAGTGAGTATGTTTCTAAAACTTAATCATATCATCAGTTATAAAACATATTTTAATTTCAGAGATGTTAAAATACAGAATGTGTGACCTGGATTCAGTGACACGAAGTATATCTTGGGTGTGGAGGGGAGACTGGAATGGGGTTTTAGGTTTGGCCATTAGCCGTATATGAAGTGGAAGCGAAGATTACGCAGGGAGGGGGAAAGTAAGGCAGAGGAGATCGAAGAGTGGAACTCTGAGAAACAGCGTTTTCTGGAGTGAGCCAGGTTCCAAGGAGGAAATTTAAAAAGGAGTGACTTGGGAAGTAGAAAAGAACCCAGAGACTGTTTTATCTAGAAAGCAACAGGATGAAGGGATTTCGGTAAGGCAGAGGTGGTTAATAGTGGCAGAAATGCCAAACAGGAAGGAAGGGGGGTGTGTGTTCATTTCAAAGCTTGGGAGGAAAATTAATAGCACTTTCTATAATTGTTTGACGAGAAAGTGTGATATTTACTTTCTTTGCTTTAATTTTGAATGATTTTATATGCCAGTTGAGGCAAATGGTACTGAATTATTCTGTATGTCTTCAGTTTTGTTAATGCTAAATTTAAAATGTTATTGTTCATTTGTGGGAAAGAAGAAACCAAGGAGTAGAGTAAATTAACATTTTTACCTATTATCTGTCTTTCATTTTTTTATGAGAATAATCTGAAAGTGCTTAAAGATTCTTTGCTCAGTCTATTTCATTTTACTAATGAGAGAAGTGACCCAGGAGGGGTGTCTGGGTGGCTCAGTCAGTTAAGCGTCTGCTTTCAGCTCAGGTCGTAATCCCAGGGTCCTGGGATGAGCCCCATGTCGGGCTCCCCGCTCAGCGGAGAGCCTGCTTCTCCCTCTCCCTCTGCCTTCTGCTCTGCCTACTTGTGCTCTATCTCTCTGTCAAATAAATAAACTCTTAAAAAAAAAAAAAGTGACCCAGGAAACTTAACGCGGTCTGCTCCAAGTTAGTAAGTTCAGTTCACCGCGGAGGCAGGGATGGGATGTGTTGTGTTTTTGTTTTTGGTTTTTTTTTTTAAGATACTTATTTATTTATTTATTTATTTATTTATTTGACAGAGACAAAGACAGTGAGAGAGGGAACATGAGCAGGGGGAGTGGGAGAGGGAGAAGCAGGCCTCCTGCTGAGCAGGGAGCCTGATGCGGGGCTCGATCCCAGGACCCTGGGATCATGACCTGAGCCGAAGGCAGGGGCTTAACCGACTGAGCCACTCAGGTGCCTGGATGTGTTTTCTAAATCATGGTTCTATCAGGTCTGCTGTGCTGCTTTTCCCTTCTTAAGTCCAAGGCGATTAACTTGTGGTGAGTTCGGGTAACTGCATTTCTAGTGTAGAGGAATGGCTTGTTTTAGATTTGTAGTGGAGAATATTAGAGAGCATAGCAAGTATAATAAAGCAGGGAAAATGGATAAAATCTTTTTGGAAATTTAGAGAGAAATGTGTATATTTTGAATCTTTTAATTTTCAGCATATGGTTATGATCTTTTTCTCCAGTAACAGCTTGAAAAATAAGTATATGTGAATATCAGTTTTATTGAAGATATTGAGAGTAGCTTCATGTTTTAGAGTTAACACAATGATCTGTTTATTTCTTTTTAATAGAAAAAATGAATGCACCAAACCAGCCTCCCCACAAAGACACTGGGAAAACTGTGGAGAATGTGGAAGAATACAGCTATAAGCAGGAGAAGAAGATCCGAGCAGCTCTTAGGACAACAGAGCGTGATCATAAGAAAAATGTGCAGTGCTCGTTCATGTTGGACTCAGTGGGTGGGTCTTTGCCCAAAAAATCAATTCCAGATGTGGATCTTAATAAGCCTTACCTCAGTCTTGGCTGCAGCAACGCTAAGCTTCCGGTATCCGTGCCCATGCCTATAGCCAGAACTGCGCGCCAGACTTCTAGGACTGACTGTCCAGCAGATCGCTTAAAGTTTTTTGAGACTTTACGACTTCTGCTAAAGCTTACCTCAGTCTCCAAGAAGAAGGACAGGGAGCAAAGAGGACAGGAAAATACGTCTGCTTTCTGGTTTAACCGATCTAATGAACTGATCTGGTTAGAGCTACAAGCCTGGCATGCAGGACGGACCATTAATGACCAGGACCTCTTTTTATATACAGCCCGTCAAGCCATCCCAGATATTATCAACGAAATCCTTACTTTCAAAGTTAATTATGGGAGCTTTGCCTTTGTTAGAAATGGAGCTAGTTTTAATGGTACTTCAGTAGAAGGGCAGTGCAGAGCCCCTCATGGAACAAATATGGTGGGTTATTCAGCATATCATGAGCATCTCCAACGCCAGAGGGTGTCGTTTGAGCAGGTAAAGCGGATAATGGAGTTACTGGAGTACATAGAAGCACTTTATCCATCGTTGCAGGCTCTTCAGAAGGACTATGAAAAATATGCTGCAAAAGACTTCCAGGACAGGGTGCAGGCACTCTGTTTGTGGTTAAACATCACAAAGGACTTAAATCAGAAGTTAAGGATTATGGGCACTGTTTTGGGCATCAAGAATTTATCAGACATTGGCTGGCCAGTGTTTGAAATCCCTTCTCCTCGATCATCCAAAGGCAATGAGCCAGAAGATGAGGGTGATGACACAGAAGGGGACTTGAAAGAGCTGGAAAGTAGCGCGGATGAGAGTGAAGAAGAACAGCTCTCAGGTCCAAGGGCACTGGAACCCACAGAGCCCACTGACAGCAGTTTCAACGTCCATTCGCAGGATTGCGTGCCTAAGAAGCTTGAGAGGCTTGAGTCTGAGGACGACCCTGTTGGCTGGGGAGCACCAGACTGCAGTACAGAAGCAGGCTTTAGTAGACATTGTCTGACTTCTATTTATAGACCATTTGTAGACAAAGCACTGAAGCAAATGGGGTTAAGAAAGTTAATTTTAAGACTTCACAAGCTGATGGACGGTTCCTTGCAGAGGGCACGCGTAGCCCTGGTAAAGAGTGACCGTCCAGTGGAGGTAGGTTTCTGGTAGGCGTTAGTATGGTCTTGTCCTCAGTTCCATTCTTACAGTGTGCTGTGGTGGTTATTACGTCCTTTCGTAGTTTTGATATTTTTAAGGTGTAAGTGGTAGTTACTGTAACTTGCAGATTTAAACATTTCTGTAAAGCACTGTGATAAATGCGGAAATGGATCTATGAAAACTGTATGAAGTTTAGTGAATTAAGTGTAAGGTGGTGTGTGGAGGAAAAAAATCCAGCCATATAAATATAGGATGGAGAAGGACAGGCTAGGTATAAATAAAGAGGGAAGAAAGCCACAATCATGGGTGACCACAGGCTGAATATGAGTCAGTAAAAAGCCAACATGATGCTAAAATATTTTTAAATGAATATGGCATCCAGGGTCATGGATACGGTTCTTTCTCTATTCTTTGCAATAGCTTGTTCCCTTTTTGAGTAGCATGTCCAGTTTTTGGCCACTGTATTTTAAACCAATAAAAACAGATACTACACATGATTTTAGCCAAAAGACCTGTGAGTTGTAGAGAAATGTAAGAATGTAAGAATGATCAAATGATCTTTTTTTTTTTTTTTAAAGATTTTATTTATTTATTTGACAGAGAGAGAGACAGCGAGAGAGGGAACACAAGCAGGGGGAGTGGGAGAGGGAGAAGCAGGCTTCCCGCTGAGCAGGGAGCCCGATGCGGGGCTCGATCCCAGGACCCTGGGATCATGACCTGAGCCGAAGGCAGACGCTTAACGACTGAGCCACCCAGGAGCCCCGAATGATCAAATGATCTTATTTGGCAAAGTTAACGATTAGCATAGATGATAGAATTTTAAGGAAAGTCTTAGTTATCAAATCCACATTTTGATATGTGAAGATTTCTGTGAGAGGAATATGCCTCCTAGAAAAAGCAGTTTGAAAACAGTGCAAATTTTGTTTTGATAGCTTCATGTCTCAGAAATTCTTTACTGTTAAGGGTGGTCAAACTAGAAAGGGGGACACTGTTGGATACCGTTTTTGAGAGGAAGAAGAGCAATTTTTCTCTTGTGGTGAGTTTGCATGTTCATCTGGCTAAAGGCAAAAGCACCCAGATCTTTGAGTTCCTTTATACCTGTCTCTGGTTGTCATTTTCAATTTTAGTAGTTATTTACATACATACGTGTACCTTTTATTTTTATTTTTTAAATTTCAGTTTACTGCACAGTCTGGCTGGCTTTGGAGTGAGAGGTGATACAATCGAAGGCATTTTCTTTATGATGGGAAACACTGGAAGAGAACCTCAGTTCATAAGATTTTTATTTTTCATGAACTAGACCATGAACCCTAGGAGAACGGGTCAGACATTCACATCATACAGAAAGATGTTTGCAAAAGGAATCTGTACTTTGTAGCAATAAGAAGTTAGTTTACTTTGAGTATTATTTTAATTACAAGTCTTAAAAGTGAATTTATATATGAGATCCTGTTTTTTTTCCTTAAGATTTTTTTATTTACTTGAGAGAGAGAAAGAGAGCACATGAGCAGGGGGGAGGGGCAGAGGCAGAGAGAGAAGCAGACTCCCTGCTGATCAGGGTGCCCGATTCAGGATTTGTTCCCAGGACCCTGGGATCAATGAGATCTTCTTTGAACAGTATTTTAACTCTGAATGATTTTTTATGTACATCTTTTTATTAAAGCAAATGACTGTTTTCCCATTTAGTCCAAAATAACTACTTTATACAATTTTTTTTTTATAGTGCAGGTTTCAAAATCAGTCGAACAAAACTAGATACGGAATACGGATCTGCCATATACTTCAGATGGTGAATGACTTACTTTGATCTAGGTTTTTGGCTGGAGTGGTTCAGTTCCAGGGAGGACACATGTGGGCAAGACAGGGTCGATGATTGATTTTTATTGTGAAACACTATTTTTGAAGTAATATGAATGAAACATCTCTGGCAGTATTACCTTATCTCTGATTCAGTAGATTTCATGAGAGAGAGGGACTCATGATAAAGGCCCTGGGAGGCATGTGGGGGCTTCTTAAAACTGCTTTAAACTCCCAACCCCAAATTCTTTTCCTGTTCCCTGAGAACCATTTGTGACAATGAACTGTCCCTACTAATGGTAGAGCTTTGCATCCCTTAGATGTGTTGGAACAAGAAGAAGATTGGGAATGAGTGCACTACATTTTCTATTAGAACTCAAGTTGAAAACAGATGATGAACTATGGTAGCCCATACTTTTGAATTCCTGTCAATGTTGTATTCCTTCGGTTTGACCAGTTGAGATTTAACTGCAAAGGTTATCCTTATAGAAAAGAAGAGTCATACAAATTCAAAGCTCATAAAGTGTGTAAATTAAAGACTGTTAGAATTACTTGCAGATTGTTTGCTTTTCAAAACAAAAATGAAGTACAGAAGCCCTTGTTTGAAGTTTTGTTTTATAAAATGTTGTGTTTGTCAGATAACAAAAGAGTAACCAAGAGCTGAAGTAGAATTTCAGTCCAAACTAATAAAAGATGAGGCTTCAACATTATAATGAACTCAGTGGGAAAGTAAGACTTATTTTTATTTCCATTTCAGGAACATAATTTCTGGAAGGGGAGGTGTATGTGTGTGTATGTATATGAATGTATGTAGACTTCCTTCTGGGTTTTAGTCTTTGACTAAGTATGTTGGAGAAAGAGCCACAGTTTTTGAAATCAAGTAGCTGGATTCCATTCCTTGGTGTGGGTCTTTCTCACCACATGGCTTTGTAAATGACTTAATCTTTCTGATCCTAAATCATCGCATCTGTAAAATGGCTATAATACATTCCTACCTACCTCACAGGGTTGTTGTGAGGCTTTAAAAAGGTATTTGTATAAATGGTAAAATACTATAGAAGCCAAATATAAACTATTAATTTTTAGAAGCTTTGTTAATTTTTTTTTCTTTTGAAGCTAACTGTAAGTCAATATGGGCCAGACTATTCTATATGTTTATTTTTAAAATGTATTTAACCTTTTAATTTCTGCCAAATACTCCTGCATTTGAAGGACATACGTTTTAAGCAGTGTATAGGCTTTAGGTTTAAAGACAGTTTTATTTTCATTCTTGATAGAAGCGTCTTGACCAGTGGGCACCACAGAATGTACCCAATACATATCTTCTATGTTGCAATGTTTTTTTGGCTTATGTGATAATAGTAATGAATATAGTTGAAGGATTTCTTGTCTATATCTTTATATTTTTATGCTTTATGATTAAGTTACTTGTGATTAGTGTTTATAAATAACATATGATCTTATATTTAATTCCCCTTGGCTTATAAACATGCTTTTATAAAGCAATTTTTCTCTAAAATTTTATTATATTTTAAAATCTTTAAATTTAAAAACTTGTAATCTTGGGATGATTCTGGATTTTTGGAAAACTTGCAAAGATAGTACAGAGTTTTCATATGTTCCTTATGCAGCTTCCTCTAATACTGGCATCTTAACTTTACTTTGCTATATTTGTCAAAATTAGTATATTAACATTGGTGTAAGATACTGTTAACTAAACTGTGGGCATTATTTGGATTTCTGTTTTTGTGCTACTGTCCCCTTTCTGTTCCAGGACCCAGTCAAGGACGCCACCTTGCTCTTAGTCGTGTCTTCTCAGTCTCCTCTGATCTGTGTAGTTGCTCAGTCTTCCCTTGGTTTCGCGATCTGGACGGCTTGTAGAACAGTCTCTGAATTTGGGTTTGTCTGGTGTTTTATCAAGATGAGACTGGGGGCTTGGGCTGGGCAGAAATGCCACAGAGTTGAAGCGCTCCCCATGGCATTGTATTGTCCCTGGTGATATTAACCTGGGTTCCTCGGTGAAGGTGTTGTCTGCGGGGTTCCTCCACAAGTTATCAGTTTTCCCTTTCCCTGCTGTACTCTTGGATGTGAGTTACTAGATGCAGCCCACATTCACGGGGAGGGCAATGAGTCTCCACCTCTAGGAGTAGGAAGTATCTACATGTAGTATTTGGAATTTTTCTGTATGAAAGATTTACCTCTTCCCTCCCATTTATTTATCTCAGTGGGAAGTCATAAATATTTATTTTTTCTTTGGGTTATAATCCAGTAGTATTGTTCTTTATTTTGTTGCTCAAATTGTTCCTTCTTTAGCCACTGTAACTCTTTCAGTTGGCTTCTGTGTCCTTTTGACATGCCTGCATCTTTTTTTGTATTGTTTTGCTTTTTGAGCAGTTTCTTACTCTATGGCATCATCCTTTATTTTTCCTGTTGCACTCCTGAAATCAGCCATTTCCCCGAGGAGCTCTGGTTCATTTTATTGGAGGATGTTATTTAGAAATGAAGATCTGGGCACTGGATGTTACTGTTGGGGTGTTATTGCTTCCAGGACCATTCAGTGGTAGAGTTAGAAAATATAGGAATGTCTTTCACCCATTGTGTATGCACAGCTCGGTAGTTACTTCTCTATCGATTCTCCTTGCTTACCCATCTGTCTGTCTATCTGTGAGAAATAAACATGAGTTCACACTGATGTCTCACGCCTAAGCCAGCATCACCAATTTCATCCTAGTCTTCCTCTCCTGCTTATTTGTAATTTTTTCTCTTGTGGTGAGAAACCTGGCTCCCATTACTACAGTTATTTACATATTTGTGCAGCCAGAGTATACACGTAAAGTAGTTTCAGAATTGCTAACCGGGACCCCTGTGAGGAATAAATTTGGCAACTAGAGTATAGCATTTCAGTACAGTTCTTTTTATTTTTAGTCTTAGAGAGTCACCACAGAATTTTCCAGAGTTAGCTAGGTCAGCACCTTTTTCCTTCACCCTCTTCAGTGAGGTCATATCATTCATTTGTAATATAGTGGTTCACTTAATCTCAGTCTGCATTCCGTCCTGGGATTCCCCAGTGTTCTAGTTGATTTTTTTAAGTTTGCCATAAAGTTTACTTTTTGTGTTGTACAGTCCTTTGGGTTTTGTGCATTTAAAATGTTAAATACCCATAAAATATTTGAGCCATAGGTTGTGATATGGTTATTTTATGCTCCTTCCTTTTAGCTTTACCATATGAAATTTATACATTTTCAGAAGAAGAGGCAGATAAAATTTTTACTTAATGTAGTGTATAAAAAAGTATAGTTGCCTGACTGATTGCATGTTATCATGCATATTACCTCAGATCCTAAGGAAAAGTTTTGGTTATTTTATAAATTACTTTCCTTTGAATTAGAAATGATGATGTGATTATTATAAGTTTAATGGCCAATAAAATATTGTTTGTTTTATGATCCAAGAATAATTATGCTAATTTTTTCCTGTAAGCGCAACAAACCCTGAAGAGGTTGCCTTCTGTATTCAGAGTGGACAACGGCTGTAGAAACTAGGATATAAAATTAACAACAGTCACCATTTATCAAGTCTTCCGCATGCTAGGCACAACAACAAAATGAAGTGGTGGTGTTAATTCTCTATCTTTCAAATAAGGAGAGTAGGTAACTTGCCCCAAATCACAGGAGCTGTAGATTGTTGGAGGAATTCAAATCCAGGATTCTGGGATACCAGACTTTAAACTGTGCTAATGGTGTCCAAACCTGGCTCCGCACCAGCATTATCCAGGGAGCTTTTGAAAATTCATGTACCTAATGCCCTCTTTGGATATAGGGCAAATCAGAGTCTCTTGGGGTGGGACGTGAGCGCTGCCATTCTTAACAGACCTCCAACGTGCTTCCTCTGTAGCTGGACCAGCACCAGTGCAATTCTGGGTAAGCCCATTGGAAACACTAAGTAGGCTACAGCACTCGCCCACCCCCGCCTTTCAGATTAGTGTTCATTAATACAGTTATTATAGTTAATTGTTTTATTTGCTTCAGTCATCACCTGTCTGATTTCATTAGTAAAGTTACACGGACTTTGTCATTGAGTAAGTGGCAAGCTGATAAGCACATTCTTGCTCATTTGCCTTTAGGTTTTCTGTTTCCTTTTTTTTTTTTTTTTTTAAGATTTTATTTATTTATTTGACAGAGAGAGACACAGCGAGAGAGGAAGCACAAGCAGGGGGAGTGGGAGAGGGAGAAGCAGGCTTCCCACTGAGCAGGGAGCCCGATGCGGGGCTCGATCCCAGGACCCTGGGACCACGACCTGAGCCGAAGGCAGACGCTTAATGACTGAGCCACCCAGGTGCCCCTAGGTTTTCTGTTTTCTAAAAGCACACTTACTTGAGGGGAAATAGGAAGTTGTTCTGTGTTATTTTTGACTGCAGTGAGCCAACGGAGTCAAACCTGATGTAAGACGGAGACGATCAGAGGACAGAGCTCACAGCTCGCAGCGGAGAACTGCATCCCGTGAAGACAAGCACAGCAGCAGCGAGACTAATAGCTAGCATTAACTGAGTACTTGCTGTGTGGAGGCGGGTCGGTCAAGTGACGTGGTCACGGTTGGGTGTATCCCGTGGGGCAGAGCCAGGGTGTGAACGCAGAACTGCCTATAAATCTGTGCTCTTCACCATTACAGTATGCTGCCCCTTGAAGTCGTATTTTGTCCCACCTAGTGCTTGGGTATTTTTTGACGTAATGGCTAGCATTTGAAAATAAGATTTCACGTGAAATTCTGGATTTTTTTGCTTTCCTTAAAATACTGAGAGGAAGTCTGTCAACCCTGGGCCCACATTCCCACATGATAGCATCTGGCGGGCTCCGATGGACCACAGTGCCCGTTGTTTCTTTCTCTCTTACCGTCACCCTTCCCTAGCCCCCCATTGACATCACCCACCTGGCCCTGTAGGCATTTCAGTTTGTGATACAACCCCTGGTGTAGAATCATAGAAACTTTTGAAGGGTAACAAAAAGTTGATCCTTGAACAACACGGGGGTTAGATGTGCTGATCCCTTGCACCGTTGAAAATATGTGTATGATGTTTGACTTCCCCACAACTTAACTACTAATAGCCTCCTGTTGACTGGAAGCCTTGTTGATAACCTTAACAGTCAATTAGCATATATTTTATATGTTACATGTACTATATATTATAATAAAGTAAGCAAGAGAAAAAAATGTTATTGAGAAAATCATAAGAGAAGATACATTCACAGTACTGTACTGTATTTTATAAAAAAAAATCCACGTCTAAGTGGACCCACATAGTTCAAACTTGTGCTGTTCAAGGGTCAACTGTATTTTGATCTGTTCCTTTATTTTATAAAACAATACACTTTCTTTTTTTTTTTACTTATTTATTGAATGTGTATATAAAGAAACAAAGTTGCTGCTTATCTTGTAGTCTGGCTCAGAGTAGTAATTCTTTGGTTTGCATCTTTCAGACTTTTTTGTGCTTATATAAATACATATCTTTGTTATGTAATACAGGTAATTTTTAAAAAAGTTTTCATTTAAATTCCCGTTAGTTAACATACAGTGTAATGTTAGTGTCAGGTGTACCATATAGTGATTCAGCACTTCCACACCCAGTGCTCATCATGACTAGTGCTCTCTTTTTTAAAAGTGATAATGCTGTATTTATTCTATGACTGATAGGGTTGTTCCCCACCCCACCCCCCACTCTTTTCTTTGGATTAGTCCCCATATTGGTATATGTAGCTCTACTTCAGTTCCAATTAACTACTACATGGGATGCCATCATAGGAATGAATCATTTTACTCTTTTCTTTAAATCCCACCGTCTGCCTCTGGCAACCGTCAGTCTGCTCTCTGTATCTCTGAGTTCAGTTTTGTTTTATTTTGTTTTTAGATTTCGCCTACAGGTAGTATCATATGGTATTTGTCTTTCTCTGTCTGACTTATTTCACTTAGCAAAATGTCCTCAAGATCCATCCTTGTCACAAATGGCAGGATTTCCTTCTTTTTTCGGTGACTGAGTAAGCTTCCTTTTTATGTACATGTAAAATCTCACACCATCGATAGACACTTAGGTTTTTCCGTATCTTGCCTACCGTACATAATGCTGCAGTGAACACAGCGGGTGCACATTTCTTTTTGCGTTAGTGTTTTCCTTTTCTTTGGATAAATACACTGAAGTGGAATTGCTAGATCATACGGTAGGTCTGTTTTTAATTTTTGAGGAACTTCTGTACTGTTTTCCATAGTGGCTGCATCAGTTTACATTCCCACCAACAGTGCACAAACATTTCCTTTTCTCCACATCTTTACCAACACTTGTGACTTCTTTTTGATAATAGCCATTCACTGAGGGTGAGGTGATATCTTATTTTGTGTGTGTGTGTGTGTGTGTGTGTGTGTGTGTGTGTGTAGATTTATTTATTTATTTATTCATTTTGAGAGAGAGAGTAGTGCACGCATGAGCTAAAGGGGCAGAGGGAGAGGGAAAGATTCTCAAGCAGACTGTGTGCTTGGGGTCCGATCTCACAACCCTGACATCATGACCTGAGCTGAAACCAAGAGTCGGATGCTCAACTGACGGTGCCACCCAGGTGCCCCCCTTATTGTGGTTTTGATTTGCATTTCCCTAATGATTATAACCATTTCACTCTTAATGGGCACTTAATTTTTTTCCTTTATAAGTGGTGTAGCCACAAATACTGTGCACATTCCCCTTTACGAACTTCATTGTTTTGTAAGAATGGTTAATTGAAATGGAAATATGGGGTCATTGGGTATACATATTTAAATCTTTGATAGATATTGCGAAGCTGGTCTTCAGAATGGCTGTACTAATGTATACTTTACCCAGTGGTGTAGGAGAAATCCCATTTGTCCTCATTTTTACAACCATGATCAGTAAAAACTATAATTTCATGTTAATCTTAATTCTTTTCATTTTTAGTGACATTCAGCTGTTGTCAAGTTTATAGGCCACATGCATGTCTTCTTTGTATTTTCTTTTATTCATTTTGTTCATTTTCTATTGGGTTTTTTATTATAGTGTTGACCTGTTGGAGCTATTTTTATTTTATAGATATTATTCATTTTTTATTATGGCTGTAAATTGTCTTTAACTTGTTTATGTTTTTCACTAGATAGAAATTTAAAATTTTTATTTTAGTCTTGATCACCTTATTTTGTGTGTAGTCAGAGATTATAAAACCTTCTATATTTTTCCCCTTATTTTTACATACTTCAAAAATTTTTGTTATGGAAAATTATTAAACCCGTGCAAAAGTAGACAATAATATTATGAATCCCTTTGAATCTGTATCCCAGCACACTGATTATCAACTCATGGTCAGTACCTCTAGCCACTCGACACCTTCTTCCATCACTTTGAAGAAAACCTCAGGTGTCATCATATTTTATCCTTAAATAGTTCAGGATGTTTCTCTGAAGGATTTGGGCTTGTTCTAGAAATGTACCACAGTACCATTATCACACCTAAAACATAGCATTAACTCCCTTGATCATCAAAGATCAAATTAGTGTTCATATTTTGATTGTGTCATAGTTATCTTGACTTTCTTTAAAAAATATTGTGCAATTTAAGTCAGTTTTCAAATAATCATACAAGGTAAGAGTTCATTATATTTTTTCCCCCCACAGATTTTATTTATGTATTTATTTGAGAGAGAGAGAGAGTTCTTGAGCGGTGGGGAGGGGCAGAGAGAGAGGGAGAGGGGATCTCAAGCAGACTCCGCATTGAGCGCGGAGCCTGATACGGGGATTGATCCCACAGCCTGAGATCATGACCTGAGCCGAAACCATGAGTTAAGGCTTAACTGACTGAGCCCCACAGGTGTCCCCAGTTCATTATATTTCTTAAGTCTTTTTTAATCTGTAGCTCCCCTCCCTTTTTTTTTTTTGCCATGTATTTATTGAAGAACCTGGACCTTTTATCCTATAGAGATTCTCCTACAGTCTGAATTGTGACTGTGCCTACAGTTGTCCTTTTTGCTTGTTTCCTTTTTCTCTGTGTTCTGTGTAAACTGACTGTAAAAACTAGTGGCTTGATTAGATTCAGGATTTCTTGATTGATTGGTTGATTGATGGTGTTAATACTGCTTCATGGGGACACATATAATGTATGTCTCTTTGAGACATTAGCAGCTAATGATCATAGATCGCTTACTTCAGTAAGGATTGAGAAGTGATATTTCTAATTCTCTTTTCTTCTTATTAGCTTAATTATCAGCTGCATTAAGTAGATATTGCTACAAAGAGAAACCTTCCTCAATCATTATTTGGTCACCCAGTGGAATAATTGAACAGAAGTGACAGGGTGAATATGCTTGAGTCGTTCCCTTTTCTTTACCCTTTTTTTAAAAAATGAGTTGGTTTATTGGTGACCAATTAGTGTTTTTTTATTAATATGATTTTGAACTCATGAATTTAAACCTGTTTGATATTTTTCTTTTTTTTTTTTTTTTTAGATTTATTTATTTATTTATTTATTTGAGAGAGAGAGAATGAGAGAGAGCACATGAGAGGGGGGAGGGTGAGAGGGAGAAGCAGACTCCCCGCCGAGCAGGGAGCCCGATGCGGGACTCGATCCAGGGACTCCAGGATCATGACCTGAGCCGAAGGCAGTTGCTTAACCAACTGAGCCACCCAGGCGCCCCAATATTTTTCAACCCATCGAAATCATTATTGTAATCCGTTGAAGTAATTATAATAATTGATGTTCCCATTGTCCCATTTTGGACAATGGGAACATATTCAAGTTGGCTGAAGTCCTTTTATCACAGCCCTAGTGAGTAGTGTTTCATAACTTCGATAGCTGATATAAGAAGCTGTTTTAAGCTTGTATTGTACATCTGCTTGAGATTGGGAATCTTGATTTATCTTCAGGGAATCCTTGTTCCTTTTGTTGGGAAATAGTGTTCAAGGACTACAGTACCGGCATTGCTCATTGTAACGGAAATGGTCGATCGTTGTTTTAGTTCTCTTCAGGAGAAAAAACACACAGAAATACACAAAAATACATCCCAATTTCATACTGACAATTCAAAATCAGGATTTTAAAATCTCTTTTGACTTTTCTTCTACACTGAAAAAATTTGAGGTGATAACAGAATGATGGCATGAGAATATCAGAGTAGTAGATTATTAGAATATGCTGACTATATTCCAGAATACATACACAATAATCTCAGAATAGTACCATCAGCAATATGATTACTGAAAAAGTGTAAGTTTCCCCCCCCCTCCATCCTTAGGGATAGACCCTTTGGGATATACCACCAAATTACTGTGTTTTTTCAAGACACCTGAATAATTCTTCTCACGATTATGCCACTAACTAGACATATAGTTAGAATCTCTTCTTTTTTTGGTTGTGTATTTAAAATAACAGCTTTATTGAGACAGAATTCATAAACCATGAAATTCACCATTTTGAAGTGTTCACTTCAGTGGTTTTTACTATATTCAGAGTTGTATAACCACCACCACTGGCTATTTTTAGAACATATTCAGCATTCCCAAGAGAAGCCCTGTCCCCTTCAGCTGCCACCTCCACAGTCCTTCCGCTCATCCTCTCAGCCCTGAGCAACCACTTACCTGCTTTCTGTTTCTTTATATTTGCCTGTTCTGGACATTTCATATAAATGGAATCATATATGTGGTCTTTTGTGACTGGCTGCTTTCAGTTGGCATCATGTCTTCAAGGCTCATCCACTCTGTAGTGTCTATCAGTACTTCATTCCTCTTGATGGCTGCGTGATACTCCACTGTGCGGATACGCCACATCTTATTTCTCCATTCATAGATCTTTTATTTTTTTATTTTTAGGTATTGCTTTTTAAACTTAACTTTGCAAGAATTATGTAAAATACTTGGTTTTAAGAGAAAATCTATGGAATAATATATTTTCAAGGGAATCTGGTTTCCCTGATAAACATGAGCTTTAAAAGAAGCTGTTTTATTCTTCCATTTTTTAATATAAGCTGTGTATGCAATTTTCTTTACTTACTTTTAATATATGACCACTTTATTTTTACCCCTTAAGGTTATATTAATATTCATACCCTTATTGCTCTCCCCTGCCCCAACATTTTTTGGTTGTTATTTGTTGGTTCTCCACCATGAGGATATTGGAATTGTCCTTTTCTTTTATCTGGGTTTTCATTTGAAGTGATTTTCTTTTACTTCCAGTGAAATGCTATGATATTGCATATGCCCTCGGCTTTCTCCCGGGGTTTGGTAGTTGTGGTGTATCTGCAGTATGGCCATTATGGACCTAACTTTCTCCCTTACGTTCTCACCTCCTTTTAGCCCTACGGGAGTGTGTGTGTGTGTTTCCACAGGTGGACATAGAGACGTAGATAGATAAGAGATGTAGATTTAGACAGGCTCTTGTTCTGACAGCCTCCTGAGTCATTTTGTTCATAGTAGATTCCTCGGTAAGGGCTCATAAGACCAGTGTTTTCTGAGTTCTTGGATTTTCCTAACAGTTTGCAGAATTGACTCTTGCAAGTATATTTGGCCATAAAATCTTTGGCTTGTATTTTCTTTCCTTGAGTAAGTTTAATATATATTACTCATTGTCTTTTGGCATGCAGCATTGCGGTTGCAAAATCTCATGGCAATATGATTTTTTTGTTTCTACTTATAAGTAGAAACTTGTTTATTTATTTACTTATAACCTGGATGTCCAAAGGATTGTTTTTTTTTTTTTTTCTTTTTTCTTTAAACTCCACTAGTTTACCTGGTGTTGGTTTCTCCACATTGGTATTTTTGAATACGTGGTACCCTTTTAGTATATGATTTCAGGTTTTGTTTGCTTTCTATGTTTTTTTTTTTTTTTTAATTTCAAGTGAATTTCTTAATGTTTTAACTCTTTTCTGTTTCATTAGTTTGGTTTTCTTCTCTGGGAACCACTACTGTATGTGTTTTGGATCTACTTTGCCTCTCTGTCACTTTATTTCAGATTCATTCATTCATTCTTTTTTCTTTTTGATTTATAAAATTGTCTTCATTTTTACCTCCTATTTATGTGAAGCCATTATCTGTTCTATTTGTGCTCATGTTCCTACTAGTTTGCTTTTTGTTCTTAAAATGATTTTTTAAAGATTTATTTATTTATTTTAGAGAGAGAGAGCACGGAAGCAGGGGGAGAGGGAGAGAAGCAGACTCCCTGCTGAGTGGGGAACCCAATGTGGGGCTCCGTCTCATGAACCTGAGATCATGACTTGGGCCGAAACCAAGAGTCAGATGCTTAACTGACTAAACCACCCAGGTGCCCCTAAAATGATTTTCAATTAAGAAAATTACCTTTCGAGTACTACCACTTTATTTGTGAGTTTTTCTAATTCTAATTTATGTTGTTCTTTTATATTTTCTATGACTTTCTTAATTTCTTTTAGTTTTTTTTGAAAATTGGGCTGCAGTCCTCTCTGTTTAGTGGGCATGTCTTTCTGGCAGGCTTTCATTGTCTCTAGGGTTATTTCTCCGCTTAATAACCCTGTATTGGATTCTAGCACAGTCCTTTTGCTCATTTTGCTCTGAACTCTCTCTTTCCTTAAAGTTCATGAAAATTAAGGAAAGAGAGAGTTCAGAAGTGTTAGGGTTTGTAGCTTTGAGCTCCTTCTTCTGAACTGCCAAAGCACATGTTCTCTTTTTTTGAGATCTTCTGGTGTGTTCCCCTCCCACTTCTGGACCTTGTTGTTCTTTACCTCTACTCTACTTTCCTGGTCAGTTGGATTTCAGTCTAGCAGGTTTGTCCTGGAAAGGGGATTTTAGCTGATAGTTTTAAGAGTTTGGGAGGCCTAAGCCACTTCAGCCCCTTCAAACCTGTTGCAACCCCTTGACCTCACTCATGACTTTGTACCCAAATTGCTTTCTGTTTCACTCAAGTCCTCAAAGAGAAGCAGTGAGCTTTCTATTGCGTAGTCATTAGTGATTGTGGAATTTGCCCCTTTGGGCCCATCAGACACCCTATTAATCCCCCGTGTTTCCCTTGCACGAGTGCTGATAACCACAGGGTCTGGCATGGTTCACTTCCCCCCATCTCTTCTACTTTGGAGTTCATGGAGATACCTTGTCATGTAGTTTTAGTGGACATGTGTCTCAAGGAATTTTGACATTGTTGTCCTTGTTCTGTCTGTTCTTATGGGGGGGCTAAGGGAAATCGAAATCCAGCTGCCGCCACTGTCGTTCCAGAATTCCTGTTATTATGTTGTACTAAATTGCCAATGTTTGGTCATTTTTGACTGACTAAAATGGCAATTTTATATGGCTTAACCTAATGTATAGCTCTGTGTTTAGGTTATTAAACCTGTATTAACATTTGGAGTCTTTCTGTATGTATATGTTCAAAACATATTTTTGTATTTATGTTAATACATCCTGTAGTTTCTCATATCAGGCAAGAATTTCTAAAATAGCCTCATAATTAAAAAATTATGACTATAGTTACAGGGGTAGGTACGGATGTAATTATTTTTCAGTTTTCTTTAACATTGGGTTATCCATTTTCCAACTTCAACTATTGCCTACTTTTTTATGTATTTATTATAGATAATTCGATATGTTTCTCTGCTGATCTGTTTACAGTACTTTTCTATTTTAAATAAAGTAGGTTTATTAGTAAGGTTTGCCATCATGTACGGCAGTTCTTCCCGTTTATTCTTTTAAAAAAGTTCTGGGCTGTTTTTACTTCTGCACATTACTTTCTTCCACGTGAATTTTATTGAATGACTTTGTTAACCTCCACAAAATGCCAGTGGGGTTATGATGTAATTACATTGCATTTTTATTGATGTCTCTACTCTTGAGTCGGCTCAGTTTTCCTGAGTTGATCACAGATTTTATACCATATTTAATCCTGTATTTCTCACTGGAAGTGATAATAAACGGATGAAATTGCACTTGATCTTGCACTTTATTGCCCCCTTCCTCTCTTCTTGTGTTTTATTGAAATAATTGGGAATTTAAGATCCAGGTTTTTTTCTTACAGTATCCTTTTTAAAAAAAAAATTCAAGTACTCCTTTCTAGGAGTTGTTTATAGTCTCTCCCCAAGTTACCGTTATGGAGCTGTATCTGCCTGCGTAACTGCTGCTAGCTTCGTGGCTTCTCACTTCCTTGGGTATTTTTGTCTTTGGATCTTTATTCTGATTTAATTTTCATTTGACTGGACCCTACTGTACTTCCTCAGGGAGTTTTTTAGTGAAGGTAAATGAACTGTACTTTGAGTTCCTCTGTGTCCAAGGAGGTTTCTTCTTTCTTCTTCACATATTAGTGATATCTTGACTGTGCAAAAAGCTCTCCTCCATCTCTTCCTTCTGTTTTTTCCACACTCTTGTTATTCTCACGTGAAGCTCCTAGATCCGACTTCCATGTCTCTATTTTTCACTCAAAACTTCCCTTCCTTTTGCTTTTGCTCTTTGTTGTAGTGATAATTTCTATAGTTAATGTCTGAGTTGTTAGTTTTTACCACATCCATTCTATTTTCACTGTCTTTATTGAATTTGTTTTAGAAATCTTGGTTTGTTAAATTTTTTTCCAGAGGACTTCAGTGCAGTCGTGTAGTAGAGTATTTTACGGTTCTCTCCTGTTTCCCACATTAAATGAATGTCAGCTGTTCTGATGCTTCAGCTTGGTTTCCTTAGTTAAAATTGCTGTTTCCTCTTCCATGCTCAGTAGTTTTTTAACATTTGTTCCTCTTTGGACAGGGATTGAGTCACCAGCATGCACCACCAGTGGGACCCCGTTTCCTCCGCAGCAGCGTGGGTCTGCCTGTGGGGTCTCCTAGGCGATGTTGTCTTCACTGTGGACAAGTAGGGATTGTTCTGTTTCCCACTGAGCCTGTAGCGCATGGGTGAGCGGGCTGGAGCTCTAGACGATGCCAGAAGAATTCTTTAGAATTTTATCAGAGAAAGTTCGCTGAATTTTGTAGAGCTTTGAATAAACCTTTGACCTGAGCTCATTCTCTACACCAG
Organism: Halichoerus grypus; assembly: GCF_964656455.1. NCBI lineage: Eukaryota > Metazoa > Chordata > Mammalia > Carnivora > Phocidae > Halichoerus > Halichoerus grypus. Next base: position 7,646,183 of record NC_135720.1, on the reverse strand, counting down.
AGGAAAAGAAGCATTTATTACTGCCTAAAGCTTTTAAACAGACATGTCTTAACCCTGACCTGACCACATTGATCACATTTTAAAGATGATGTACCATTTTTAAAATTCTTGGCTGTTACGGGAAACTGAAGTATGTATTAATTTAAATGCAGAAGTATATATTGAGCATAAAAGGAGCAGAGGAGAGCAGTTAAGAATTCACTAAATGACAGGGAGCATAGATATGAATGACATGGAGGCAGAACACCTATAATTGGTGATGTTTTAAATTGAAGAGAAATTGAAGGGCGCCTGGATGATGGCTCGGTTGGTTAAGCGGCCGACTCTTGGTTTCGGCTCAGGTCATGATGTCAAGGTCCTGAGATCGAGCCCTGTGTCAGGCTCCGCGCTCAGCGCAGTCTGCTTGTCCCTCCCCCTGCTCTCTCTCTCTCTCTCTCTCTCTGGAATGGATAAATAAAATCTTTAAAAAAAATAAATTGGTGAGAAGTTGAGGTTTTCGAATTTTGTTGGCCTCTGTTTTCTCAATAAAAGGAGAAGGGAAGGTCTTTGGATATGATTGGTCAGGATGATGTTGCCAGGGGTCTAAGGACAGTGGGGAAAGCTCCGAATCCCCTATTTTATGAGGGAAAGCATAAGGCATCTGAAGAGGGTAACTATAAGAAAGGGTGAGCAACACTGAGATTCCTAGGAACGCTGAATAGCAGATATTTGAGTGGGACCAGCCAGTTCAATTTTATGAATTGTTTTCTATCAGCATCATTTGGTGTAGCTCAAGAGAGCAACGGACAGAAGAATTGGTTGAACCAACTGGTTTTTATGTTTACATAAATGGCTCCCTGGTTTTGTAATCTTTTCTCAAATTTCAGTAATTTCTGGTTTTCTCAGTCTGGAGATAGTTGTGGATAATGCTATATAGAACCTTAAAAATGAAGTGTTCTAATCATTTTAAGTATGATGATAAAATGTTTGATGCAAATGATGAACTTGATTTTTTTCTACTATGCTTTTTTGATAAAAATATTATAATTTGGTGTCCTTGTTATGATTTTCTATTACTTTTAGAACTTCTTGGGTCTATGTTGAAAATGTTGAATTATTCTAAAGATTATTTTACCTGAAAAATTGTGATTTTGTAGATCATCAGCAAACTATAGAGAATAATAGTTTATAACCACGACCTTAGGACATTCTTTTGTATGCTCTTTTAACCTTTGTTGAATTTTTGTTATAGTTTTCCGAATTTCCAGACCCCATGTGGGGTTCCGATTATGTGCAGTTATCCAGGACGCCACCTTCCTCAGAGCAGAAGTGCAGCACTGTGTCGTGGGACGAGCTGAAGTCCATGGACTTACCCTCCTTCGAGCCTGCCTTCCTGGTGCTCTGTCGAGTCCTTCTGAACGTGATACATGAGTGTCTGAAGTTAAGACTGGAACAGAGGCCTGCTGGGGAACCATCTCTCTTGAGTATTAAGCAGGTCTGTTTCAACGACTGTTTAAAAATATTTAGCAGTTACTGTGCTATTCTATAGGCTTGTTTTTATTTTGGATTGAGGATTTTTTTTTTTTTAATTGTTGCGAGTAGTGAAAAATGAGTGTATGTTAGTGTTTTTAAGCTGCTCTTTTTAGGGTCTTTTAAAATGTTCTTTGCATGTAGTCCTCAAAGATAAGATTGTGGTTCAACCTTTCTGCCATCACTTCCTCATTCCGAAAGGATATAAAGTACAGTGATGAAATGACATAGTCTGTTAACATCAGTCTTTGGAGGCTGGAAACTTAAAATTCACTCATTAGAAGTAGTTTAAGTTCCTTAAATTTATTTATTTTTGTTCTGTTTAAGCTACATGGGAACAGATAAATGTCTTTAGAGTATGCAGTGGGGAGATGTTTGGACTTTTTGCTTGCTTAGTGAGTTGCATGGATTAAATAGTAATGACAGCTGCTGTTTTCTTGGTTTTCGTTCATCTTGGCTGGGATTCTCTCGGCGAGACTGCTACTCAGAGGTGACAGGAATGTGCAAGCAGTTGTATCGAGCACAGTGAATGCTGCCGAGTGTTTGTGTTTGTACTTTATGATATTACCACATCCACTATGCAAAATAAACATGTCAGGTTTTGAAAAAAAAAAAAGAAAGAAAAAGTTGTGTTTTTGTCAACTGTGCACGTCCATCCCCTCAGGATGGAAGGGCTAGGAGCTCATTGGCTCAGGATGACCAATGGCACCTGGGGACAAGCACAAGCCATACGATAGGCACAGAATAGGACTTGAATTTGTTGGTTTAGCTGGGAGAGGGGGTGACTTGTGGACCTCATTGTCCTCGCTTCAGTTTCTGTCCAGCACTGACCGGAGAGCGCTGCTTCCTCATGCGCCCTGCTGCTCACCACCTTGCTTCTGGTTATTGTCCTGTCATCCACTGTGGCCATGCTTCTCACTTGTCCACCTGATTGCAGTGGTAATTTAGGAAATTTGGGTAAAATACTGATTTCCCTTTCTCACAAAATGAATACTTCAGGAATATAACCTGGTAAGACAAGGCAGAGTTTACTTTTTGCTAAGGGAGCTATTGTGAGGATGAAACAGGAATTTATGTTAAAATATTTAAAAAAATAAAAACAATACTTAGATGAATGTAGCATTACTAGAATCAAAATAAAACAAATTTTGGCTAAAATTATCCAAAGATTTGGTTATAAGCACCTAAGTGACATCCTTAACAGAGAAATTTACATCTGAACAGAATAGCTTTTGATAGATTTAACTCTAGCCATGGCTCTCTTACCATGGGTAATTATTTTTAGACCATTTTAAAGGGGGAAATTATGTTTATAAAAGCAATCCATATTTATTGTAGAATATTTGAAAGGTACAGAAAATGATACAGACAAAAATGAAAATTATCCTATCATGCTGCCAGTCAGAGATAACCACTGTAACTATTTTGGTATGTTTTTATCCATCTGTTTTTCCCTCACATACAAGTAAAAGAAAAAATGAGTTTTTACCCTTAAATATTTTTCAAAAACTAGATTTTAAATGGCTGCAGGAGTGCTCTGCTATGTAGGTACATCATAATTTATTTAATCCCCATCATTTTAAATAATATGGTAATATATGATAATTATTATGATGAGAAGACTTTAAGGTCAGTCATCCCATGTCAGCCTCCCCCACCTTTCCAGCATTACCGGCTGGGCTGCCCATGGCGGTGGCACTCAGCTTTTTGTTTAGATTTGTTTTCCCTTGACTTCTGTCTCATTTCATCAAATTGAGCTTAGGTTTGATTTTTGTGATGATTAGAGGCTTTTGATAGTAAAGGCCACAAATCACAGTAGTTGCTCTGCTAAATTATTACAAAGATTGTCGTGCTCTGTGGCATGTGAGTATATTTGAATCTCTATTATGTTTTTGGATAAAAATCATCAGTTTCATTAGGGGATTTTTCTCTCCTATCCCTAGTAGAAAAATAGATCTTTTTCTGTGGGGTTTATTTTCTACATAAATGTTTTTGTAGGGGAATATAGTTTCACAAATCAATGTTGGCCTGTATGATAATTTCTCTGTGTATTCATACAATAATACTAATCACTTTTATTTTCACTCTTTAATTTTTAATCAAGACTACTAAAATGGTTATATAAAGTGAACTGGTAAGGAATTGGAAAATGTTTTAGGACTTTGAGAGGTTTTGAGGATGAGGAGGGGGTGCGGTGAGGGTGTGTGGAGTGACAGAGCTCGTGCCCCTGCAGCTGGTGAGGGAGTGCAGAGAGGTGCTCAAGGGCGGCCTGCTGATGAAGCAGTACTACCAGTTCATGCTGCACGAGGTGCTGGACCGCCTGGACAAGACCGACTGCAACATCGACGCCTTCGAGGAGGACCTGCACAAGATGCTGATGGTGAGGCCCGGGGGCGGAGGAGGGTGCTGGAGCGTGCGTGCCCGTCTGTGTGTGTGAGAGAGTGAGTGAGCGAGCAAGCGCGGGAAGGGGGACGGCAGTCTTCAGCCTGACTTTTTCATCTAGTATTGGATTAAATTTGTTTCTCCCAAATCCACATTTTAACAAATCCGCAATGGTTTTGCGTTAGAATTTTTGATAAAGCTTACCCTAGTTCATTGTTTAACTCTAAGACTCTTCATCTTATAGCAGAATGGCCCAGAAATGGAACCGTAGTCCGGTCCTATTTTATCCAGCCGTCTGGCATCAGCCATTTCTGTTATCGCGTGCCCGCGCTCGGGCTGGGAAGGCAGGAGTGGACAGTAAGAGGCACCTCTTCTGCTGGGACCTGGGCATAGGGGGTACTTGCCCCCTGAGTGCTGGGTGCCAGGGCGGAATTCTGCTGAGGTGCAGGGACGACTTGGGGACAGGTCCTCTCAACTAGCCTGGGGACACGTGGGAGCTCTTACCCTGAGTCAAGAGTTAGCTGAGGAACCACGCACATCCAAGGAATTGTAAATACTGTGATTTGGCAGGAGCAGACTTATTTTGATTTCGTCCCAAGAGGAGCTCCCCAGGCTTCTCACACCACAGGTGTTGTGCTTGCTGGTGCTTTCTAACCTCTGTCCTTTTGCTCCTATTATTCCCTCCTGGTAGACATGTCCCTTTTCCTTATCCACTCATTTAAGACTTACTTGCAAGTTTTACTTTTCTCTGGAAAGCTCTATCTGACAGCTTCAACCTTTAACGTGCATTTACCTGTACCACCTCTGCACCGTCTCGGCAGTTACGATCGGCGCCGTGCCGTTGCGGACTCAGTGATCTGCTGCTCTGCTCTCGGCGTTCCCCGACTAGCCCGAAAGCTTCGTAAGCCAGGGGCTATGGCTTGAAGTGGTCTTCTCTTCCATACTTTCTGGTGGGGTATTAGTGTATAACGGATACAGGTTGGATTCATTAGAGTATATGCACAGATGATTCTGTCATGTGGCAAGTCAATGAAACAATATAAAAATGACCATGCTTATGGGTATATTGTTCTGTAATGTTCTCAAGACGTGTTTTGTGGGACATCTCACTGTATCTTGCCTAGGGATGGCTGTAGCACCTCCAGATACCACCCCCACTTTCTAGGCTAGAAGAAAGGAAAAGGGAAAGAAGGGAAAAAGTATCCTTGCCAGCTCAGTCCAGAGCGGCGAAGCTCTCCTGGAAGCCACAGCCGACAGATTTTCACTGTGTCATATGGCCAAACCTGTTGCCTGCCTCTTGACTGTCGTGGAAGCTGGGGCTGCAAGTATTTAGTTTTCCAGCCTCTATCGTAGAAGGATAGAAAGAAGAACGTGGGTACGAAGGGGACTTATAATATCTGGCATATCGCAAGAAATAGTTTTGAGTTTGAAATTATTTCCTAATTATTTCGGGAGCATGCATAAAAGACCAGAGTGTGTAAAATGTGGCTACATTCTGAAATACTATATATTTCTTAGGTCAGAAAAGTTGTTACCATTGAAAAGTCATGGTGAAAAAGCAAAAGCAAATTATTTTCTCTCTCTCTCTCTCTGGATGGTTAAAGCAGGAGCTTAAAAAGCCAAAAAGTGCTTTGCTTTCCAAACTGTCTTTGGTGGTTTTACAAAGGCACGCCCAGCACCCTTTAGCATACAGGCACTGGGGCAGGAAGGAAGAGAATGGGCAGGTGGACCGTGCCCTCCAGGTCAGTCAGCTTCGGTGTCCGTGGTGTGCCTGTGGGCCATCTGAAGTGGAGGGCAAGTAAGTTACTCCGTAGAGCTACAAGTACTTAGGATTTAGTCTTGGTTTTGCTACGAGTGATCCATGTGGGGCAAGATCTCCCTCAGTTTCATCTCTGTAATTTCGCAGATGAAGAGCTAGAAATTACCAGTGATTTTTAAAATTGTGCCTCAAAGTATGCTCGATGGCTAATGGCAGAGGCATGTTTTGAAAACTGGGGGAACCCAAACAAAATCGGTGTTTTTGTTAGGAAGGAGGGAGAGATTGGCCTTTGGATGGTCAGTCACATTATGTGTACCACAACACCCTTCTCAGGAACCTCACCAAAAATCAGCGAAAAGAAGGAAGAGTAAAGAACGAAATTCCATGTTCAGTAAAGGAGGAAGTTGACTACTCTGCTCTCCTCTCCTTGCTTCCAGAAAACTGTTACAATCACTTACCTTGAAATTTGGGCTAAAATGAGGGTGGGCACAAGCTCTAAATATCTCCTACCCAGCCAGTGCTTCATTAGAGCTGGGATATCTGGGGTGTGAACGGTCAGGAGAGAAGCAGGAGGAGTCCCTGTGGAGGACTTGTCAGCGGCAGATCTGCAAGACAGGGGAGCAGAAGTGGAGACAACTCTGCTGTCCGAGTGTGTCCTGCCGGCTGAGGAGGGCCGCCGAATGCGAGCTTCGCGGGGTGAGGGGCAGCCGTGGTCAGCAGGTCCTGAGGCAGAATCTCTGTGACTTGGGGGCTTTACTCCGTGTTACGTCATCGTCCTGACTGGGGAAACCTAAGCAGTACGTGTGCAGGCGCAGGGACGTGACTTGGTGAGCGTTTGCTTGAGGCAGCAGATCACTTTGAAGCTCTCAGCTGTCTTAGCTCATTTCTCTGGCCCTGGCCTCAGAAATAACCAAAACAGTAAACTAGATAGAGATGTAGGAACATGTGATCGATTTAAGGAAACCACATAAAAAGAATTTAAGAGGAATGAAAATATGAAACTGGTGAACAAGATGTGGCAGTTGTGGAAGAGGGAGGGGCCGAGAAGCAGGAGGGAGGGAAGCAAGAGGGAGGGCCGAGACATGCACAGCTGGGGTTCCCGCTGAGGCCTGGTTCTTGCAGTGGGGTTCATACTGAAGGCTGTGGGTCCAGGGAGAGTTTTTAAATTGAAGTGACTAGAGACCATTTGAAAGCCTTTGGGACTGATTTTGTTAAGGGAAAGAGATGGACAGAATTATATGCATATCAGAGAAGAGGGAAATCGATAGTGCGAGGTTCCTCAGATGCCATGAGGAGGTGGGTCTCCAAATACAAGTGTAAGCTTCACTTGGCCACCGCTAGGAAGGGGAGGACGGCATGTCACATGTGGGTGTGCATTTTTGGTATTGAGAAGATGGGGGGTTTTATATCTAATGCCTTTTTTTCTTCGCTAGGATGGGTGAGATGTGTGAGGGTGGGCATTGGCCATTTGACAAAAATGGCGGAGTTTCAGACTGTGCTTGTAGGGAGAAGGAGAATGGCTTGGGTGGAGATATGAATATTACCAGACCGTACACCATGTGGTTGGGATGACATGTAGAGCAGTGGCTCCTTCCGGTCCCATGACACTCATGGCCCTCAGCTTCCTGAGTGCGGGCATGGGGCACGGGCTCGTCAGGCTCATCGTGCTTTGGGGTTTCGCAGGCAGGTGAGCTGAAAAGGAAGGGAGAGGTGGCAGGGTGTGGGGTGGTGGCCGCAGTGGCATGGGGAGCGTGACCGTGTTGGCTCTAAGCTGAATAAGGAGGAAAGGGGGCGGAACAAGGGGTAGTGAGCTGGAGAGAGAAGAGAAAACCGTCCACTGGAGTTCAGGTAAGGATTAAATAAGAGAACAGTCACAGGGGTGGTAGATGAACAGAAAACTGGATGGAGGGGAGGAGGTTTTAGAATCAGGCTATTTGGATTGATGATTTGAGGCCTAGAGATGATTCCGTAATGATAAGATCTGGGGTGAAGCACAGTGTGGTGGCTGAGCCCGGGGCGGAGGGAAGATGATGTCAGATGTCAGAGTGTGTGACAAAGGATGACGGGCAGTTGGAAATCAGTAGGTGACACTATGAAGAAAGGGTTCGATGGTGTATCTGATGACTCAAATCTTAAAGGGGCAGGTGTTTCTTTTTTGTTTTGGTTTTAAATAAGACCGTAAGAGCAGTGGTTTGAAAGGCTCAGTGATGCACAGGACGATGCAAACTGTTTGCAGCCTGTGAAGTCCGTGGTCATACAGGCGCCCCGTGGCAGGGCTGTACGAGAGAAGGGCCACCCTCAGGAGACAGCCAGATTTAAGGGAGAGGAAGCAGCACTCCGAGAAGCCAGAGGACGGTCCTGGTCTCATATTTAAGAGATTTATTTCATTTGGTGAAGATGGCAAAACTGTAGGTTCCACATACTCAGACACTGGTGTGCATAAGGGACCCAGACTGCAGATTCCCACCACACAGCCTGGCTGCTGGAGGCCCAGAAGCATCCAAAGACACAACAGAAGACAGTTTTCTTGAAATACAGACCTGCAGTTTGCCTACTGAAAATTAGTACTGGATTTCAGAAAGTATTCATTCCAGCAAACCCTGAGACGTAGCCTGGGGAGGTAACTGAGATCTGAGACTAAATACAGAATCCTGTGAACCTCCGAGCAGAGAAAAAAGCAAGGCAGCTCCAGGTGTGAGGGGAGTGGGGACAGCGGGAGATGGGGCCAGCATCAGGGCTCTTCGTTCGAACAACATGCAGCGTTCGAAAGTGGTGGAGGAGTAATGCCTTCAACATCCCGGGGCAGAGAATGTGTAACTCAGGTATTTCATACTCATTCGAGTTGTCCTTTTGGTAAAAGAATCCATAGGCAGTGAGGGTTTGTAATCTAGCAGTTGGGACCCTATCTTGAGAAAAGCTGATGGATAGTGAAACCCTCTAGTAAGCAGCAGATACATCAAAATAAGGAGTTAGGAATGGGAAGACTGTTGTTGTAGGACTTGTGGTGGACATAAACCCCACTTCAGAAAAACTGGGTATTTTGATTAGAAATCATAATTTATATGTCATAAATCTTGAAAAAAACTGTGTCATAGAAATCTGGGTGTCAGGAATGGATGGTGGGGAAAGTGTGTTCATTCCCTCTCAACACGGAAGATATTGTCTGAAGTTAAAATAAGCAGTTAGACAAGTAAGAATCTCAACTTCTTAAAGGAGTAATGTTCACAATATATTAATAATGAGCATTTCTGGGTGCTATTATTTTGATTCTTTTTTTACTTCTGTGTACATGGTGAACATTTTATTTTGTTGGTAATTTAAAGAGATTGTAAATAATGTGTTAAGTTGCCGGGGAGTTGAGTTGTGCAGTTTAAGAGACATCTCCATTTAGACAGCAGTCCTGTGATGAAGATCTTGCTTCTCTCTGTGCTGCGTACTCAGGGTCCCCCTCCACCTGGCCCTTCTAATTTGTAGCTTCCAGGTTAACAGAGGTGAAAGCTGAGAGCTGCTGAGCTCCATTCTCAAATATCTCCCTTTATGTTTTTGTATTTTAAGGTGTATTTTGATTACATGAGAAGCTGGATCCAAATGCTGCAGCAGTTACCTCAAGCATCCCATAGTCTAAAAAACCTGTTAGAAGAAGAATGGAATTTCACCAAAGAAATAACACATTACATCCGGGGAGGAGAAGCACAGGCTGGGAAACTTTTCTGGTAGGAACCCTGGTGCTCCTGAGTGCGCCTGCTGGCCCGTTTGCCTGTTCAGTTATGTGCACATGACAACCAGTCCTGTGTGTGTGCGCGCCTCTCCCCCAGGTTTTGGGGTCCTTTGAGCGAGGGTGCTCAGTGGGGGGGGGGGCGGGTTGCCCTGTGGGGACATTTGGCAATGTCTGGAAACAGTTTTGATTGTGATGACTGGGAGGTCCGACTGATTAGAGGACAGGGACACAGCTAAACGTCATGCAGTGCACAGGACAGCCCCCCAAACCAAACATTATCCACCCAAAATGTCAGTTTGGAAGTTGAGAAACCCTGCCTTAGTGTAAACCCTCTTAGGCCTCCGAAGAGTAGAACAGGCCTGTAGTCTCGGTGTGGGGACATGGGGAACCCAAGGTGTGCATTTCCTGAGACTGTTTTAGTGTGTTCTACTAATCACGGAATCTCCTTATGAGGCACAGGTTAGAAATGTAAACAGAGGAAAACCCTGAGGGAGGGGAATGTGGTCACTGGTGTGTGTTTGGAAATGGCCGTCTCTTACCGGGGAGCTGAGCGCTGATGGTGGGGTGCCCCTCCCCGCCGCCTGACCCCTCGGCTGTCGTCGGTGGTTGCTGCCTCATCCGCCAGTGTAGTTCTGTCTCCTTTCTGTGCGTCCCTCGCACCTGGCCTGGAGCAGCTTTCCCTCCCTCGTGTGTATTCTCCAGGGCCTCTGCTCGCCCGGCTCTTTTCCAGCTGCAGAGGCGCATTGTCGTCGACTCCGCCATCTCTGTCCCCTGCTCAGGACCTAGGCTCCCCCTTCTGCCCTAACCACCCATCTTCTTCATGTCCTCGTCGCATCCTCTCCGCCTGTGTTTCCAGTGAGCTGTGAGCTTGCTCTTTCCCAGACCTCTCCAGCCCTTCAGGCCCTGACTCCCCATGCATCTGCCTTTCCTGTTCAGGTTGCTTCCCGGAGTCAGCCTTCTGAAGAAGTGCCTTCCCTGCCCATTTCAGCATCTCGCCTTCTCTCAATCTCCTGTCATTCGGCTTGGCCTGCCGTTTATTCTGTTAGCACTTTCTGTCTCCAGGCTGGCCCGCCTGCAGAAGAGATTGTTTTAAAGGTCACTGTTCATTTGTGCTACAAATTCAAGTGATGGGATTTCACCGCATCCCCTTTTCCTCCTGTCAGTCTCCTTGTTTCTGTCTGTTGCTCGTCCTTCAGGTCGAGCGGTGGGGGCTCTGGCCTTGGCCTGCACCAGCCTTGCTCTGAGCAGCTCCCGAGCTTTCCACGCCCCGCTGAGGGACTGGCCCCTGGTGCGGCTCTCGCTCGGCCAAGCCGAGCACAGCACCCGTCTCCTTCACCTGCTGTTCCACCCAGGCTCCATCAGTCTCCCAGTGATCCCTAATTGCTTTCTTTGTCTCACATACTACCTCTGATCCTTCGGGAAAGATCCAGAATTTGACCCCTACGCACCACTTCCCGTTGCTGCTCTTCCCAGGCTGTTACTTCTCACAGGACTGCAGGCGCTCTCCAGGAGTCTCTGCTCAGCTCTTCGTCCCTTTGGTCTGTTCTCAACACCACAGCCAGTGACCTCGTTCAGATGCACCTCAGACCATTTTTTCCTCTGTTCCAAATACTCCACAGCTTCCCTGCTTCCTCAATGAAAGCCAGAGCTCCTGAACATGGCCCCTCAGGCCGGGCACAGTCTGACTTGTCACTAAACCTCTGTGCTCTTCCCCTCCCTGGCTCTCCTGGACTTGCTGCACAGCCGCAGTGGCCCTTGATTGTGTCCCCAGGCAGGGCACGCTCCTGCCTCGGGTCCTTTGCACTTGGTGGTCCCTCTGTTAGACTGCTCTTCCCCAATTACTTTCACGACCCATTTTGCACTCCCTTTAGGTCTTTGTCTTAATGTCATCTTCCCCATATTTAACATGGAAATTCCTACTCACGAGCACTTCTGAGTTCCCTTTCCTGTTTTATTTCTCTCCATAGCACTTAACAATATCTGAACTATATCTTTTCCTTTTTTATTTCTTGTTTTTTCCTCTATTCACTGGAGGGATTTTTATCTGTTCTGCTCCCTGCTGCTTAGTACATAACCAATACTCAGTATTTGTGGAGTAAACCCTTCATGGATATCCTTGTACACTATTGTTCTTGAAAATGGGTTTGTAATCAGGTCCCTTTCCCACTCAGTTACTTTTAAAGCCCGGCCTCTTCGCCCACCGGACGGAGGTCAGGCAGTTAGCATGACACGCAAGGCCTTCCACCGCGTGGCCCCAGCGTACTTTCTCGGTCTTATTCCACCACCTCTCTGCTCCTTTCACATTGTGCAATTTCTTTTCACAACCAGGCCTCTTGCTTAACACATCTTCATGCCTTTTGATCATATTCATTGTTCTTCCTGGACTTTCCTTCCCCTCCTCCATTCCCTTCCTGCCAGAGCCTCTCTTCCCATTGCTGATCTCTGGGTTCCTTTCTGCGTTGCCTGCGGGCCCGGGGCAGCCAGCCCTTTGGCTGGGCTTGGTCTCTCTCCTCTGACGAGTCCTCCAGCACCGTTTGTGTGCTTACCTGCTCTCTTTGGCTAGCTAGAAGCTCCTTTCCTGCAGTGAAGAGGTCAGTAAGCTGCTGCCGAATCTTTACTACACTCACTTAGATTTGTTTTGTACACTCGGGTTCGCATTTTAACCCTAGCATTTAGATTGTGTACTCATCGAGAAGCATCGGCCGTAGGGAACGTTTCATGTGGGTGGATGATGAAAAGCTAATTGTGAGGGAAATTTGTAAAAACAGTTGCATTTAAGAAATTCACTTTGTTTTCTTCTTCTATCATTTAGTTTATTAAGCTTTTAAAAACAGCTTGTCTTAGATATATATTTGGGGCCATTTTATACCATTTTGGACATTTAAGATGAAAATTACACTTATATGATAATTACATAGCTGCTCTGAATATAATTTAAGGTTTTAAGGTTTATGATAAAACCATGGAAATAGAACAACGATAGATACTTTTTCACATTCATCATGATTTATCAAAATTCTCACTATTGTTGATTTTCAAACTATTAAAACAGTAGATGACCCTTTCAGTGTCTTATTCAAGAATTAGAATGAGTGAGGACAGTTTTTCTTCCCTGGTTTACTTTCATGTTCTTGTTCCCTAGTGACATCGCGGGGATGCTACTGAAGTCGACTGGAAGTTTTTTAGAGTTCGGCTTGCAGGAGAGCTGTGCAGAGTTCTGGACCAGCGCTGATGACAGCAACGCCTCAGATGAAATCAGGTGCGGCCCCGCTCCTTTCCTTCCCATTCCTTACTTCACAGAGTTCTGCTTGTGGCGATGAGTCTAGAATGGGCCCTGTTCAAACCCAACCATGTTAGACCTTAGTAGAGGTCTACCATAGTAGACCTAAAGACTTCTATTTATACTGTCTTATCTTTTCGTGTGCTTGCTTAGGATTTTCTGTGAAATTTTCTTGGAAGGTGAACTTAGAATTTAGTTAGCCTAATGAAAATAGTGTCTTTAGAGAAAGGGAGAGAGAGTGTAAGTTGACTAAAAATGAGTAGAGAGAATTCATCCCTGTGTCCTAGAATGTGTCTAATTAAATAATTATGTTTCTGTCTCCCCCCCACCTCCATAGCAGTCCATTAATACATTTAATTGACACTTGGCACATTGTTACCGTTTTTATGTATGGCTTATTCCTTCTGTTCAACTTTAAGCTTGAGTACATGAAACAATGGCTTACGCATCTATTGCATTTCCTCTACTTCCGTGAGATAGTATTCAGGTTGGACCAGGTTAAATTGCTGTTTTTGTGGCAATATCAGCCATACAGCTATTTTGTGGCCAATTACGAGCAATATCATATGATTCAACCTTAGGAAATGCTCAGGGGGAGCTGACTTCTCTAGAGCTGAAATGTTTTCTCTCACCATCCAAAATTTGATGAGAAACACATTTTGGGTTTCAGAACACCTGAGATATCATCCTGCCAGGGTTAAAGCAAGACATATCCACACAGATTCTTACCTGGGACAGCACTGAATAGCCGAGAATCAGAATGAGTCAGTTTGTAGAAGGTCCTGCAGTTCTGAGAGCCAACGCGGTGAATTCCGGATAAGCAGGGAGAATTGGAGATCTAAGATGGGGAACTGGAGAATGGCCCTGATGATGCTCTGGTTGTTTGCTAGCGGTGGGTCTAAGCAGTGGGCTCGTGGGCAGTGTGATGGGGCTGGCTCCTCCTGGCCCCAGTGAGCCGAGGGGCAACCGCACACATCTCTTCTCTGGTCAGCGCTCAGTGCTGTCACACTGGGGGCCTGCGGGCAGCGATGATGCGAGTATTTACACCACAGAAATCTCCAAACACCACATAAGGCAGTTCTTTGAGGGGAGCCAGTTGGTAAACAGTCAACAGCCCATGACTGCACGGATATATTCCTTTTTAGTAAGATCCTGAGCTGGGAGTCAATGTAAGAACTTTATCTCAAACTCCAAGAAGTTATTATGGGGAAATCTTTAGAAAATTAAGCTTACTGTTATTTGAAGGTTATTGTATGTGCCTTATTTATTTGAAGAATACAAGCACTTTCTGGAAAACCACAAGAGAGCAAGCTTCTGAGTATTTCAAGTACATTCTCCATAATTGCTTGTTCCCATTTATCCAATTTGCTTCATCTTTATTGCTGTTTATTTCTTGATGTACTCTAATGTACTCTAACTGGATTTCAATCAACTTGGCAGGAGATCTGTTATAGAGATTAGTCGAGCACTGAAGGAACTCTTTCACGAAGCTAGAGAAAGAGCCTCCAAGGCACTTGGATTTGCTAAAATGTTGAGAAAGGTGAGTTAACAATCCCAATTGATTTTTTAAAATTTTTATTTTACCTTATTTTTTTTAAAAGCTAACCCTAAAGAAGTTTCTTTGTAACTGTGATCCTAGGACCTGGAAATAGCAGCAGAGTTCATACTTTCAGCCCCAGTTAGAGACCTTCTGGATGTTCTGAAATCAAAACAGTATGTTAAGGTAAATATTAAAGATGGTGTAATTGGAATATTTTGCCTTTCCTGTTTTTCTCTTCTCTTCATGGTCCAGATAGTAAATATTTTAGGTTTTGCTGGCTATATATTGATCCCAGTAATAAGACTTTCTCATAATTTCTCAATGAAATAATCAGAAAAACAAAGTTTTTCATACTAACTTGCTTTTAGAATGCAGATAAAATAACCAAATATTTATTCATACTATTTATTAAAATTAGTTACACATGTATTTAAAATAATGTATCTAAAATAGTAATGTAAAATAATAAAATAATAATTGATTTTTTTGAAGATTTTATTCACTTGAGAGGGAGGGAGAGCGTGCACATGTGCACCTGGGTGGGGGAGGGGCAGAGGGAGAAGGAAAAGCAGGGAGCCGCTGCGGGAGAAGGAAAAGCAGGGAGCCATCCCAGGAGCCCGGGATCACGACCTGGGCTGAAGGCAGACGCTTAACCACTGAGCCCTCCAGGCGGCCCTAATAATTGATTTTTAAGTCGTTGTTTTGTTTTTACCCTCACATTTTCTGAAACAGTTCAGATTTTTTACAGGAACTTTGGCCATCAGTGCCCGACTCGTCACTGGAGCCCCTTTTGGAGTCCTCATCTTTACTACCATTTAAGTTGTTTGAGACTTAGTACTTATAGATTCTGTGTATGATATTGTTACTGGAAATTTTATCCCAGGCCCACAGTTTTATCCCACCTGCAGTTGTTTGTGATTTGCACAACAGTATCACATATGTGTTCCTTATTAAAATGATCTTTAAAAGGCTTCTTATGATGCCCCCACCAAGAATGATTAGTGAATCTGTATTAACATTTTTTGCCTTTTTACCAAGTCAGGTGACTTTCTGTAAGCATCACAAAGTAGCATCAATTGAGGTTGTTTCAGGCTGCAGTTCCTCCCCTAAAGGGTATTTTCTTGCTTCTTGAAAATAAAGCAGCTGGAGGATGCCCAGTGAGTGGAGAAGCCTTCCCAGGCCTCCAGCACAGCACTCCCGTGCCCCACTGCATCCTCCCCCAGTCACATGGGACTGGGCCCCTTGCAATGCCCTCAGTGCTGGCCTTCCCCACACCTTGTCTTTTTCTAGTTTTATGTATTTTAAATAAATTTTTGTAACATGTGACATTCCCTAATCTCAGACTTTGGATCGTTTCTTCTGCAGGTACAGATTCCTGGCTTAGAAAACTTGCAAGTGTTTGTTCCAGACAGTCTTGCTGCGGAGAAGAGCATTATTTTGCAGCTACTCAATGCAGCTGCGGGAAAGGACTGCTCCAAAGAGTCGGATGATGTCCTGATCGACGCCTATCTCCTGCTAACCAAGCACAGCGATCGCGCTCGGGACTCGGAAGATAGCTGGGCCACGTGGGAGGCACAGCCCGTCAAAATTGTGCCTCAGGCCGAGACTGTTGATACCCTGAGAAGCATGCAGGTGTGTGTCTCTCCCAGGTCCCATGTCCACTGCTCCCACCCCTACCTTGAAGCAGTATTATCTACTTAAAATATTTTTAGGAAATTAATAAATTATTAGCAGCTTCTGAATGATTGCTTTAACCGCCATAGTCGTCTCAACTGTAGACTTCCCCAAAATATGCCTCGCTGTTTTAAAAATTTTGTATCACAAGTTGTAGTAAAATATTCCTTCAAATTCTGTAAGTATGTTAAATTATCCTGGAATATTTGAAATATTTATATCTTAGTTCAGTCGTGATCTGTATGCTCATGATCTAAAAGGAATTACCTCCCTCATTTAATTTGTAATTCAGAAATTCTACTTCTTCAGGTACTCTGGTTTACTTGCTGTTAGTTAACATTTTTGTAGTAGAGGCTATTACCTACTCACCCAGCAGGGATCCCGTGATGATTTGTATAACTCAATTAAAACCCGTAAGAAGCCTCTTCACGTTCTCTTTGTTGACATCGGGACAGTGGTGGTGAATGCTCGCATGCACCTCAGACTCAGCCTGGCCAGCATTGAACGCACTGGCTTACTGTGCTCTTGAGTCCACGCGATCTGCTCTTCCGCTCGTGTTCCCTATCTCAGCGAGTGGTGCTCTGGCCACTCAGTTGTTGAAACCAGAATGTGACAGTTAATATAAACTCATCCTTTTACCCTTCCAGTTCGTCCGCAGCCCTAACACACCCGGAGCATTTCCAGTCAATGACACTTTGTCTGCAGCCCAGAGCCCCTGCCGTGGTCAGACTTTGTCATCTGGCTCCTGGCCTAGTGCATTGTCTCAATTTTAGTTTCCCTGCTTCCAGCCTCACCTTCCCTCCTCCAGGTCTGTGTGTCTGTTTGTTTGGGTGCTTTGCGAATGATCATTATAATATGTAACTCTGGTCATATCACACACACTTCTATGCAAAATACTGCAGTGACTCTGTCACTTAAAAAGATACTAAATTCTCAATTTTGTCTGTTTCATGGAAGGCCACTCCTCTCACCTTGTTTTATTCCTGCATTTTCCAGCCTCACAGACTGCTCACATACACACACATGCATACACACACACACACTCACGCACACTGCTGTAGGAGTCTGAGTTACTTGCAGTTCTCGGATGTTTCAGAGACCCCATGCCTGCACAGTTCCATGGGATTCTTCAGCGTTGTGTGGAAGACCTCAGACAGTAGCGCCCACTGCGGTGTGTGGCTCCCGTGGCGGGGAGTAGCTCTGCTTGAAAACTGCTTTCTGATCTGGGGCTTACTGGCCTGGTGGCCCTGACGAGTTTGCCATTGTTTTCGGACTAGGGGTTGACCTAGAATGGGAAATGGTGAGTGGGTCTGTTATTAAGCCCTGTGCTTGATTCTCCTCCCAGGTGGATCATCTTTTACTCGTGGTCATGCAGTCTGCCCATCTCACCAGCCAGAGAAAAGCTTTCCAGCAGTCCATCGAGGGACTCATGACTCTCCGCCAAGAGCAGACGTCCAGTCAGCCGGTCATCGCCAGAGCTTTGCAGCAGCTGAAGGTGCGTCACCGCCACCTCCGCCTGAGCCCCTTGATCTGTGTGTGGAGGTGACGCTCTGGGGGCATCTGTGTGCGGCAGTGTCATCCCACCCGAGGGACCTGACGTCTTACGTGGTCCTTACCGTTCTCCCTCTTCCCGGTTCCCATTGTCCCATGTCTTCACGGAAACCTCCCAGATCTTTCTTGGAACCAGAGAATGTTGGAATTGGAAGGGATAGAAATTTGACCAGTTACGTGACTTCTGAATGGCCACATGGTTGGCTAGTAGCCAAGTTGATACTGCAATTTAGGTCTCTTCACTCCTAATCCAGGTTTCTTTCTTCTTTAGCAATTACGAGTATTTGCTAGAGGTACTCCAAATCAGTAATGTGTAACCTGAAAGAAGGTTTATTTCTTCTTTTATTTAACTGATAATTCAGCCAAATTAAATGCAGTAGAGAAAGCCAGTTGCAGACAGGCATTAGGCCTTCGGAGTTCAGGTCAAGCCAGAGCCTCACCTTCTTTTCTCATTATTTTCTGTTTTCACCACCTCTACCTTGTCTTCCGTTCATCGGTCTTGGTCTGATCCATGCTTTTCCACAGGCCATCAGTTATGCCTTCTCCGTCACATTAAGGCTTGACTTCTTGAAGAAGAAGCACGTCTTGAAACTATAAGTAGTTTGATAAGCATTTGTTTCTTCTGTCAGTCTGACTTGTCTCGTTCACCTAGAAACACGTTCTCTCATCGATTGCCATCCCACTCGAATGCCAGTGCAGGGCACTTTTGTCTTTTCTTTTAGTTTGAGCCAATGAACTCTGGAGAGTGCAAAATTATATAAGATATTGATTATTCTTGAGTGTTAAGGAATTCTTGAGCGTCTCTCCTCCTGAGCGGGGAGACATTGGATCCTCCTGGTCGCATCTAGAGTTGCCACAATGGAGGCATTTCAGCTTGGAGGATTTCAGAAGATACAAACTGGGAAGGAACATTTGGGCATCAGTGTCCCTGGGTCAGGGTACTGGGAATGCTCGCTGAATATCAAATAGTCTGATTTGGCTAGATATTGGTGTGTACAGTGGAAAGTTGTGGGAGATAAGGCTGGTAAAATCAGGTGGGCAAAAATCAGGCTAGTGAGAGGTTTTGGATTTTATTTTTTCTAAGTCTCAGAGAGTAGTAGTTGAATATTTAGGAAGAATATTTTGGAAAAGTCTGTAGGGGGATAGCCCAATGGAGACCATATGTACATACGTGTGTGTTTAAGGGTGAGAGGAAGGGGTCCAATTTGGAGTGATTCTAGTCCTGCTTAGGGAAACAACAGAGCATGAACTAGGACAAGGTTTTCCAACCTCTGCAATATTGACATGTTGGGTCAATAATTCTTTGTTTCGGGGAGTTGTCCTGTTTTGTAGGATGTTTAGCAGCATCTCTGATCTCTACACACTAGATGCCAATAGATTTCACACCCCATCTCCACAAGTTTTGACAACCAAAAGAGGCATTGCCCTTGGGTAATGTCCCCTTGGGTAAAATGCCCCCTTGGGTAAAATCGACCCCGACTGACACCCCAACTGAGAACCCCTGAACTAGGGAGTGTCAGGGAGATAACGAAGGACGATACAGACTTCCTGTTGGATTGAAATCCTGTTCGATTGAAGTCATACTTTAGCAACTGCCAAGGGGGAAAAAGCAGCTGGTGGTTGATATGCAAAATATTAAAGATGAAAGCATCTTATAGGAATTAGGCATTATCATTTTAAATGGATTTTTTCCCTCTTGTATTTCATAAGATGTTAAAGAATACCTAATACAAATAAAAACAAACTAAATAAATAAATAAATAACACATTTCCTTTATTTTTGAATGACCAAAATAAATATGGCCAAAATGTATTGCAATGATTAGTATCTGTGATGATGAAAGAAATCTTCCTCTAAAATACAGTTAAGTATTAGGTGATTTGCTTTGTTTGGATTAATTATGGTTTGGGACTCTTTAGAATGATGCACTAGAGCTTTGCAACAGAATAAGTGATGCCATTGACCGAGTGGACCACATGTTCACTTCAGAATTTGATGCTGAAGTTGATGAATCTGAGTCTGTCACGTTACAGCAGTACTACCGAGAAGCAATGATTCAGGGCTACAACTTTGGGTTCGAGGTAGGTACAAAAGAAGAGGAAAAGCACAGAGTAACCTCACAGTTGCTCTCTAACTTACCTCCCAAAAGTATGAGGAATCTTGTACAGCAAATCAAGAATGTCATCTTACCCACTGCTGGGTATCAGAAATGTTGGTTTCCTTTTAAATTGTCAGATAGTTGTCCAGTTTTTATTTTGTGCTAACAGCTTTCTACTTCCATTTTAAAACCTTCTTTAAGAGATGTTTAGTATCATGAGAGTACATTCGTAATTTAAACTTATGAGTGAAACATTGGTGAAACTGCATTTTAAGACATTGTATTATCTTTAACTCTTCACACTTTGTTCTTTTTTATTATGTTCAATTAGCCAACATAGAGTACATCATTAGTTTTTGTTGTAATGTTCAGCAATGAGCACTGGGTGTTATATGCAACTAATGAATCGTTGAACTCTTCATACTCTTGAAAATATCTCAGTTTTAATTGGATTTTGCTTTTTGTTTATAGAAAAATGGTATTTTATGAAACAGATGTGGCATTGGTAGTGTTTAGATATTTGTATAATCATTACTTTCTTCTTAATTTTGATATACACAAAATCTTCTTACAGTATCATAAAGAAGTTGTTCGTTTGATGTCTGGAGAGTTTAGACAGAAGATAGGAGACAAATATATAAGCTTTGCCCGGAAATGGATGAACTATGTCCTAACTAAATGTGAGAGTGGTCGAGGTACAAGACCCAGGTAAGGACCAAGTAGATGTATCCTAGAACTGCAAGTAACTCAGTACTCCTGCTACAGAGAGAGAGAGAGAGAGAGAGAGAGAGTGAATGTTGGAGCAGCCTGTGAAGCTGGAAAATGCAGGAATAAGAGAGCGATGTGGGAATGGTAGTATTTCATGTGTATATTTTATGTGAGATTGCTGAGCAGATGACATAAAAAGGGGCATTTTGAAGTCTTTATGATAGGATTTTGCTTTGTTGTGTTTTTAAATGAAACTGTTAACACAGAAAACCCCATAATTTTTGGAAAACTTAAAAAAAAGTTCCATAATGAGTTAACTTTAGGGGAGTTCACATTCTCCCTGGACACGTCTTCCTGATTGCTAATTTTTTTCCCTCCCTCATGCAATTTAAGCCTTTTATGAATGTAAATGGAAACAATTTGGTAACCAGTTCCTTTATTAAGAAGCCATTTGTCCTTTTTTCTCAAAACATGCTATAAATTTACTCAACCCCAGGCATTTACATAAAGACGAAAATTGTGTTTTTTTCTTAGATGATAATTTTCCAGTCAGATTACTTTTCAGTATTGTATAGGCTAAAACTGCTACAGCGTTTTCTTGGTTTTGTGATTATTGAACTTCCTCATGTAACAGGTGGGCAACCCAAGGTTTTGACTTTCTACAAGCCATTGAACCTGCCTTCATTTCAGCTTTGCCAGAAGATGACTTCTTGGTATGGAATATTCTAGAGTTTTGTTTTGTTTTTTAATTAAAGAAATAAGTTAATCACTGTTCCTGATTGTGTGTTTTTTTATAGTTGCTCTTAAATATTTTTTTCATAATTGTAATGATAACCCTGAAAGTTAAAGCACTTATAACAACGTAGTAAGATATTCCATGTTCTCTTCTTTTTATAACAATATTGTTCAACCGACTAAGTCAGTGGATATCTGTGAAGCCTGGTACTTCTAAAATATTTGTCAGTTTCAAATTTTATAAAGTGCTGACTTAATAGTTACTGCTTTTTAGCAGTTTAATGAAGAACAAGGATTAGCTGTTTCACTTCAGCATGCGTCATTTGAGAGCATGCCAAATGTTAAATATTACCACTGTTATTCCAGTACATTCCATCAGCTCAAAAAGATGATGTTCAACATGTGAATTCAATCATGTTAGCCTCCGAATAGTAGAGATGATTATAGGAGAAGTTCCTTGCTTGTGCACATCATTGCCTTATGGGGAGTTGAATGCTAATTTGCTTTTATTTATAAAAATTGAATGGCATATATTCTTATTATTTTAAATTATGTGCAGTTTGTGTTTAATTTGTTTATATCTATTGTCTTTTAAATGAACTTTGAAAGTATTTACTAAGGATAGCATAGCATATTTCTTTTAAATACACTGAAAGCTTAATTTGTGCTACTTATATCATTGAGAGAATGTACATTCTTTTCTTGTCCTTTCCCATTTTCCTAGAGTCTTCAAGCCTTGATGAATGAGTGCATTGGCCATGTGATAGGAAAGCCACACAGTCCTGTTACAGGTTTGTACCTTGGTAAGACGGCAGTTAGAACATTTCCCCTAGCGCCTCCTGGTTTGGGCAAGTGCGTCATCTTACGGTTGCAGCCCTTCATGCTGGGTAGAGAAGTTCTTTAACAATATTGAAGAAGACGGCAGTGATAGGAATGAGGTGTGTGTATGGGGAACTCCACAGTCCTAAGTCCAACAGGAAGATTAAAATGCCAGCACAGGATATGCACTGCCTGCCAGCAGTGTTAGCTACACATTTTAATTAATTAATGTATATTTTGCATACCAACAATAAATCTGTTCTTCCCTTAAAATCTCTTCTTCTGGGAAGGACAGACTTGTAGAGATAGCTGTCTGTTAGGGAGCAAGGGCCTTTCCTGCTAGAGGTGGGTGAGTATAATTGTTCTGCCCCCTTCCTCACCTTTCCAAGGAGAATGAGTTTGTTTTCTTCTCCACAGCTAAGAATCTCACCACTAACAGAGTAAATTCTTAATTGATTTTACTTAAAAAAACAAAAAAAAAAAACCCAAAAAACACAAGTTATGCTATGATATACTTTCATTATAGTTTTCAATGACAGTTTAAACTTGAAACTTTAAAACAAAATATATCAGAAAAAGACTGTGCCTTCCCCCCGTTCTTGAGGTAGTAAATAAAAGCAAAACTGTATTTATATTTAATAAACATCCAAAAATGAAAACTTAGAAATTTTGAAGCAGTTTAAATTACACAAAATAAAATAATTCATAAATGGTAAACTTACTAAGCAGGAACTGTATCTTAAAGGGTGCTTGCTAGCCACAGAAAATTTGGTAGACCAGGTCTTAATGCTTGGTTTCTCTATCTTTAAAATTCACTCAGTTACTCATTTTATACCTTTTTTTCTCCCAAGGCTGTTATGAAATGGAAGTTATCATTTGCAAAACTCTTTGAACATTGTATATAATGTTACAATTTTATAGCATTCTATATTCTTATGGAACTTTTGATTAATCATATTATCCTAAAAACTTGGATTTTCTGATCTCCTAAAATATTTCACTAAGAATACATGATCAATAATTCAGTAAAAATCACTTCTTTAAAATAACTTAACTACATACGGAATCATTTTCATGGTAGCAAAATTATAACATAGAGTATGTAGAGAAATGTAGAAAATATACATGTAGAAAAAATGTCAAGGTAGAAAAACACTACAGAGGAAAGAAAGAAAAAGTTGTACTCCCACGGTTGATGGGTAATCACTGCTGCCGTGGGGTCCCTAATTATCCGTGTGCCTCTCCCCCAGCTGCCGGTGGGTGGTTGGTTAGCAGTGCTGTCTGTAGGCTGGAGGTGCTCTTTGTCTTCTGGGCCACGTGGCTTGGTGGAAGTAGCACTGGCTGAGAGTCAGATTGCCAGACAGCCCGGTGACCTGGGGCTGCCCGTGTAACATCACTGAGCCTCCTCTGCAGATGCTCAACATCGGATGCTCATGAGGGTTCTGCATTTACATTTTGTAAACTGTAGTGTTCTGTGCATGGCAGCAGTCTGCATCTGGCTTTGTGCTCTTTCCTTACAAGGGCAGTTAGTGAAAGGGAGAGCACACCAGCTGTCGTTCCCGCTGCCTGTCTTCCTCCCCCTCTGCTCCGCACTTGGAACCACCGACAGCAGCCTGGTGGATAGCCTTCCCTAGGTTCCGCACACTCACGTAATTGTACAGGTGCATTCTGCCCTGCCTTCTTTATGCTCCTGGCACCACACAAGCACAGGCAGGCTGCTTGTTCTACTGCGTAAAGGTTGGCCCACATTGGATATTCATCTCTTGCTTTTCTGACCCGACAACTGTAGAAATTCCTCCCTGTCAACGGGTAGAGATCCAACTCGTTCTCCTTAGTGGCTGCATTGTGTCCGTTAGCGGGTGTATTACAGTTCTTTGCACCATTTCCTTGTGGACATTTGTTAGTTTGTTTTTTTAATTTTATTTATTTATTTGATAGAGCCACAAGTAGGCAGAGTGGCAGGCAGAGGCAGAGGGAGAAGCAGGCTTCCTGCTGAGCAGGGAGCACGACGCGGGGCTCGATCCCAGGACCCTGGGATCATGACCTGAGCCGAAGGCAGAGGCTTCACCGACTGAGCCACCCAGGCGCCCCATGTTTTGTTAGTTTTTGCCATGAAAAGCATCTCTATAGTAAATATCACTAGTGAAATTAGAGCGTCTATTTTATGTTTATTGACCGTTTGGATTTTCGTTTCAATGAAATATCACAGTTTTGCAGCCGTTAGTTATATATACTCTTAAATGTTCTCTCTCATATATGAAGAATGTGAAACTCCTATGCATGTGTTTTAGCAGCATCTTTCTTTTATACTTTGAAGATGAAATTTTGTAGTGATATTTGACTCCAAAGTTCCCAGTATGTTTGCTGAATTAAAGACATCACCTTCCTTCCTGAAGCATTTTTATTGCCTTTTTTTTTTTCTCTTTTTACCTTTGTTACTGTTGGAGCTCTTTCATTTACTATCGTAATGGTTGAGATAATGAGCCAGAGACACAAATTGCCTGAATTTTTTCTTAGTAATTGCTTGATTTTTGCTTTGCAAGTTTTCCCTTCAGATCTCTCCATTTTGGGGATTTCGGTCTTTCTTGTGTAATGTTATTGACAACAGACAAATCAGAACCGTGAAGAAGGAAGTATTTCCATTTAGGATAAAGCATATGTAGATGAAATAAAACATATGGCGTGAAATTATTCACCTGAAGAGAAAAGACAACATTTAAAAAACTAAGGAGGGTTAAAACCAAGTGAAAAGTAAGAGGACATGTGTCAGTCAGGGCGAAATAGACAAAATGTAACACGTGTGGTACCCAGTGGTGTCTGGTTTGGGGAAAGGAGAATTATCAGCGTCTCTGTAATCACTAGGCAAGGGCCCTTTAAATTTTTATTTTAAATTTTATCTAGTTTTTACCAGAATATTTAAACAAAGAAGAGAAGAAAACATGTTCTGAAAAGACGAATAACCCACTTAAACTGTGTCTGATCCTCCTCGTTTGGTTTAAAGGAATTAAATAAAACTCCGTGTACTCAGGAAAATGACAGTGACCTTCCCTGACTCAGAACCTGTTGAAGTGCCAGCACGGGCCAGAATCTGTCTACAAATGTAGCCGGCAGCAAGAACTCTTTGTTATCCCAGTCTCTAGCTGGGTCACATTGTTTCCTGTCCATTGTGTACTTTCTCTCCAGGATTTCAGAAATGTTTTCGATGGGTCAAAGTTTGAATGTATAATATACCTTTTACTAATTTTTAAAAAGTGCATTTTCAACAATGTTGGTCTATGTGATACAATTTTCTTACTTACATAATGGGTTTATTTTGGCCACCAGCAAAGTCAGGTCCCATCCCGTTTCTGTGTAGGGACCTGCTTTGGCTTTTTCTGTTGACTCCTTTAACAAGTTGCATTTGTCACCATTGTCACTGGCAGCTATTCATCGGAACAGCCCCCGTCCTGTGAAGGTGCCGCGATGCCACAGTGACCCTCCTAACCCACATCTAATCATCCCGACTCCAGAGGGATTCAGGTATTTGGAGCTTATGTAGCCGTTTGCTGTCTGGGTTCTTCTCTGAGCTTCATGCTTCTGCTCCGACGGCTGCTGGAGCTTGCTCTGATCACTGAGTGTTTTTTCTGTGTTCTCATGCACACTGTTTTAAAAGCTCTTAGTTGCATTATCTCGAAGATACACCACAGTGTGCCTTAGTTGCAAGAGAAAAAAACGTGCAACTTTAAAACAGACTTATACCTTTCCAGATAACTTAGTTTCTCAGCTTATTTATAACCTCAAGCTACTAAATGCTTGCTGGCTTTGGAATAATTCTTTCTTTCTCTTTCTTTGAAAATGACCTTACAAAAACAAATTTGAGTGTGCATAGCATAGTAAACATTTGAAAAACAATCCTAAACATCAGTGTAGACGTGAAGAAAAATTGGAATGATCTTTCCAGTCTTGACTTTCATGTGTGTCTGTAATCTTGAAGCAACTTAAATACTAGAGTGAGTTCTGAAACTCTAGTACAAAGTATTTCCCTTGAATGTGGTGGCATTTCTGCATCTTGAGGGAGTGAGCATTTTCTCTCCCCTGTAGAATCACTTTTTAAAAGTTAATTTTATTTGACAGTATTTGCTAGGAGAAGACCACAATTATTTTTCAAAATAATTAGTTTTTTTTTCTTTTTTACGCCTAGACCTGAATCTCAATCAAAGAAAAATTTGCATTTTATATTTTTAAGTATTTTTCACTTCCTCACCCTATTTTATTCTTAATTGAAAACCACTGGAGAGTCCAGTCCCTTTTCTCAGCTGTGTTCCTGAAGCTTTTCTTCTCGTCTCAGCACTCGGAGCGTGCCTTCGGACGCGCGGAGCCACGGCAGCCCCGCTGCTGCTTCTGTCACTGCTGCGGCCGCCGCCGGTCGCCCCGGCCCCTCGGGCAGCGACTCTGTGCCAGCCAAACCTGTCAGCAGTGCCCATGATACCAGGTAGTCACCCTCCACCAGCGGCATGCCTCCTTGGCCCCCTCCTGGGCACTTCTGCAGCGGCCTCAGCTTTGGGACGTGGCCCGGGGACGTGTCACCCCCCTAAGGCTCTAGCACCCAGAAGCACGAGTAGATAATTTGCCTGATTAATATTTCCTCGGAGCTAATGTTAACCACAATGACCAGACTCCCTGCCAATAACAGCTCTTCGGAGAGAGTATTAGACCGAAGAGCCTGGTCCCCACCGAAGGGGACGTGAGAATTTTGGCAAGTAGTGCCTTTCTTGAGGGGTCGGTCCCAACGTAGCTCAGAGATGGCTCTAGTTAACACCATTAGGTGGGGATTTGTTTTTTCAGAGGATCACTTTTCTAACAAGTTTTCTAATTTATAGAATTATTGATTAGAAGTAGTTTATGAAAGTTGGAAAAATGTGTTCACGGGGTTTGTATCTTATATGGAGAGCGTATCACTACTAGAGAGAGCTATCAGACACTTGGCAAGCTCCAGAAAGCCTCTTGCTTGAGTCTTCCGTATAGGTAAGGAATGTGTTGCGCTTCTTCCCATTCTAGTTGTTAGTTTTGACAGAGGATTTCGTCAAGGTCTCATAGACTTAATGGAGAAAGGACATTCGGTCACTCTTAACTCTCCCCTTACGTCTGGCAGAGGGGGTACACTGGTACTCTTCTCATCTTCCGATAAAGATGGTGATAGAGTCAAATAAAACTCTATGGGCTGAGGGTAATCTGAGCAAAAAAGATGAAACTGTGAAGGAACTCAGTGCCCTGTATCTTGCTCCAAAGAAAAAATATTAGTATGTTGTTGGCAGAAATATGACGTATAGCTTTAGAATTGAAGAAACACTAAAATGTCTTTAGACTTACTTTATAACAGTCTAAAATTTCTACAAACATTTCCATTCTTCTCATTCATTAAAATAATAACTGCTTGTAATTTGTAGTGATAAACATCTATAATCTAAGAAAAGTCAATGTATTTTACAGCTAAGCTGTCAACCAAGACAATTAACAGTTTACCATTAAACAGATTCCCATTTACCTTCTTCATTTTTATGTTGAGAGCATTTCATGGCAAATGTTTCCACATATGCCCTCCTGTCCCTGAAGGAGGCACTGAAACTACTTTTTTGTAAGTGTAACTCAGGGTGAAGGGAAGCCACTTGCCCTCACGTGCAGACACGGGGGCGGAGAGCACTTCACCATGACCCGCTGCATCCACGTTTGCACACCATTCCTGCAAAACTAGAAAAGGGAGGAACGCCCCCTACTTTTGTAGAGGTTCCTGAACTGTGGCTTAAGGCATTTGTGAGCTGGAGGTGTGGTACGTTAAGTGTATTTTAGTGTAAAAGTGAAGTACATGTGGTCGGCCTTCATGTGCATTTAGTCTTCGGCTTTGTGGAGGTTGTTTTCAGTCCGTTGTGAGTAGCATTTCGTAAGTATTCTTCATCTTTTGGATGATTCTTGACACTAGAAATTTTACCACCATCACAGTGTGCCATCTCGAAGGCCATTTTTTACAAAGGAATCACGATCTCTTGAATCTCCGGTGGTGTGTAGGTGACGGTGGGCAGAGGACAGCAAGACCAGGTGGAGATGCGCTTAGCCGATGGTGGTTTGCCGCACTCCTGTGTTCGAGCCCAGCTCCTGTTCAGTTTAACTTTGGGCCTTAACAGCCCTTTTGTGGCGGGCCTGTGCAACAGACCCCGAGGTGGAGGCACGTGCCCCGCCGACGTCCTGGTATAGCCCGGCGCTTGTGAATGTGCTGCGGGGGGGAAGCCGAATGATGGCCAGGACTTCCAGCGTCAGCAGGAAGGCCCCCACCTCACGGTGTGCGGCCCTTCCTGTCCTAGAGACCCGTCAGCCCTGTGAGTGAAGTCTTACTGTGCCCCACAGCAGCCTTTGAATGTTTTGATTTGATTTGGTTTGACTTAGGAAATAGTCTGGGCTTTAGTGATCTTACCATGTTTATAAAACTTTTTTACAGTGTTCTGTTTGTTGGGGCTGGGCTCTTACTGCTTTGTGAGCCTGATTGTTAATTTTTCAGGAATTTTGCAAGCCAGTTGTTACACCACTGAAATTGTAGAACTCCACAGCTAGTAGTTAAACATTCACCAGCACACTATTTCTTTTAAGTATATTTTTTGCCCAGCAAAAATCTCTGAGGATGTGGAATTGGCTAATTTTATCTCTGGGAGATCAGGAAAATAGAGGCGTCGTGTGACCTCTGCTTGGCAGCCCAGTCTTGGGTGTGGCTTTAGGAGTCGCGTGTCTCTTCACTTCAGGATCTGTGATTTCTCCATGAAATGGCGTCAAGACTTTTTGATGAACTCCATGGCAATAGAGGATGTCCCCCTCTCTTCAGACTTAACAATTATGCTAGATTTGAGAGTTTAGGGAAATAAAAAAGCAGTGCATACTTCATAATTTGTGAACATCTGTTCAGTAGAACCCTGTCGCCTTAAATCTATTCAGCATCTGATGGAAAGGAGCATAAATGCTACCATACTTCATAGTATCGCTCATACACACAGTACACACGAAACTTGTTAATAAACTCAGGCCATACTTATCTTGGATTATTCGAATTATAATTTTAAGACTTCCCTTATTTAATTCTGGGTTTTACTCTGTATGGATTCATTCTGGATTTCTAAACACACTTAACTTTATTCTGGAAAAGCAGCAGATTAACTTTGTTCTTTACATGCTAAGCTTCCTGCTCTTCTGCCCCTTTGCTTGGCGACTGCTTGAAAAATCATTAAGTGTGCCCTTGCATTTTCTTAGTAAGAGATTTGAAATCTTTTGAATCATGTAATAATTTTAACACTTTAAATAGAATTAAGTACATAAATACATAGTATGATCAGAATTTTAAATATTAGCTCTGTTTGGCTAATAATTTTTATCCATCCTGGGCTTAAATGGTGGAGCTTTCCACACATGTCAGTAACCCTTGAATAAATCCTGTTTTGTTTGTACTTGTGTTGTTTTTAACTTAAAACAGAGCGTTACGCAGTCAGGTTCTCATGTGCCAGCAGCGGAGGATAAAAATCCGACTGTCCTTCCCAGCTCCAGGGAAGGGTTTCCCAGTAGCAGGGCTGTTCACTTTGGGTGCCTCATTCTGTATCTGGGGGCTGTCCTTTGCATTATCCTGTACCCACTTGATAGCAGGTTTCCCCAACGGGCAAAATTACCCCTAGTTGAGAATTACCACTCTAGAAGAATCTCACAGATCTTTCATTTTGAGTTCCATTGAATTGACAGCTCAATTTTTAAAAAAATCTTGAAACAGGGGTTCCAGCGTCCCTGAGAACGACCGGTTGGCTTCCATAGCCGCCGAGTTACAGTTTCGGTCCCTGAGCCGCCACTCAAGCCCCACAGAGGAGCGCGACGGTGAGTGTGTGAGGCGCAGACTCTGGTCTCAACCGGCTGAATCCTCTGCCTCAGTTTACCAGTTTCCATGGGTTATGCCTCAGAAAGAAATGAAGAGTGAGAAAGAGGTGACAGAGCTCCCAGAGAACATTTGATATTCAACATGTTGGCTTTTTACTATAGATGCCTTTTTAGCTGTACTTGAATTTTCTAGGTCTACTTTTGTTGCTTTTCAAAGAAAATTATTCCTGATACTTTAATTGCCAAGTACTCTTATTTTCTTTAAAAATACAAACCTGCAGTAGGTTTGTTAATGATACACTGAGGCTTTATTATAATGCCGGGCCTCTTGAGGGGGGTCCCCAGAGAATCTAATTTCCGCTCAGTAGTCTGATGTCTTGTTATTTGTGGAAGGTTTATATAGTTAAAATCATGTAACATAATGTAATCATGTAACATGTAATCATGACAACTTCTTAGTTTGGTATAGTTTTCTAGAATTGATTGTCAAGATAGCTTCTCACACTCACGTCAAATAGAAATTAATGACCAGAAAGGACAGGTTGACGGTAACTAATCATTGCCACGCACCATTTCAGTCTTGCTTTCGATTACATAAGCATATTTGTTCCATAAATCTTAATTTGTGTGAAAAACATACTTCTTCCAGAACCAGCATATCCAAAAGGTGATTCAGGTGGGTCAGCTCGAAGAAGCTGGGAACTTCGGACACTTATCAGCCAGACGAAGGGTAAGAGAGAGAACGTTGAACTTAAGATGTTTAAGCATAAAGTGAGAAGTTTCAGCTAAAATATGCTTCAGCTTTTGAATTATTAGTCCATCTACATTAATATTTTGTGATCTCTTTTATACCTGTGACATTACTTCCTATGTATACTGTGTTTGTATGCGTTTCCTATTTCTTATAATAAATTATAAGCTCCTTTGGATCTGGAACATGTTTTATTCATCTTTGTATTCTTCAAGCAGTCATGGTGGTTGATTATGTAAGTCACCTTGGGTGGGCCCTTAGCATAATTCTTTGTGCATGGTAGGAATATAATAATCTTTGTGAAATGAAGAACTATTCACGTCTTACGCTGTATGATAATGTTTTTGAGAAGCCAAATAGTTCGGCCAAGGTGATAACTGACAGAGCTGGGATCAGTGCACACTGCTTCTGTCTCCAAGTCTGGTGCTCTTACCCGACAGTCGCCCCTTGGAAGTATGTTGTCCACCAAAGCCGGGAATAGTCGGGGGATGTCATGGAGGGGTGAGGCTTGAGCTGACTCTTGAAGGAAAAACTGGTCTGCGTCAAGCCTGGAGGAAAAGTACAGGATAAAAACACATTTGGAGGGAGGCCCAGTGACTGTGTAGCAGTAAATGGAGGTGAACTTGAAGGGACTGGGGGAAGTCAGACCATGGCCAGTCTTTCAGTGACAGCTAAATGATTAAGGCCTTTCCCAGAGATGGCAGGCAGCCCTGCAGCCTCTTGGGCACCTGGTGTGTTCGGGGAGTGGGGAGGAGGAGCTAGGAAGACCCCGGGGTGGAGGAAGCTGCTAGCCCGGAGTGGGGAAGAAATGGGGAGATGGGTTAGCATATCATTACAGTCATGCAGTCTCAGATACCAGACTAAGGTGGGATTTTCAAAAAAGGAATGAAGTCGAGAAATGACTGCCAGGCCTGGGGCAGGCGAGATGTGTGCGGCGGGTTTAGGGCAGGGAGATCCATGGGCTGGAGCCTGGGTGACGGGGAAGAGAGTCTCTCCAGTGGCTCCCACGTCACCAGTAGTTTCGCACGCATGCCAGGTCTTTGTGATAATTTTCAAAACAAATGCTTTGTGGTCAAGAGGACTTGGGAACTCTCGGGACAGTTACAGTTTGCATTAACAAAGATGGAGAAATCTTGAGAAATTTTTACTGTTTAAAAAAAAAAAAAAAAAAAAGCCTTTCCCAGAAATATTTGACAGTGGAGTCCATGGGCTCATAGCTGTGAACTCTTGTTGTGCCCGAGACCTGATGTGTCATATATTGAGGTAAAACAGCGATTCATGTTTTTAAGAAATGGTTGTAGTAAGAACCTATAATTAGAACATTATAAACCTTGGGGAATTTCTCTTCTCAAATTAACCTCACAGCCATCCTTGTCCTCCTTGATCTCTTCGTTGGCCAGAAAATTCAGGCTCTTAGATAGCGAGGATACAGAATGAGGAGTATGTAAGCGGACATGTCTAAGGCAGTGCTTTTCACGTGACGGGTGTGACCCATCGATGGGTTGTACAGTCCGCATTAAAAAAAAAAAAAAATAGGATGGAGTCTGAATCACATGTGGTAAGAGTAATATTGTTTTATGAAACTGTTGTTTAGATCTCTGTATGTGTAGAAGTTATTTTTCACTGTAGGTCATGATAAAATAAGTGGAAAAACTAGAGATGTGGAGCCTGAGGAGAAGGTAAGGAACAGTAGTAACAGTAGCTAAATCTTACTGAGTGTTGCCGTGTCCCGGGCACAGGGCTTAGCGCTTTACGCATATGATTTCACTAAATACTCACAGTAGTGCTTGTCCGTGAGATATTATTACCCTCATTGCACAGATTAGGAATTTGATATGTGAAGAAGTCAGGTAACTTGCCCATTTTCAAACACCTGGAAAATGGCGAAGCCAGGATTTTACCCGGGCATTCTGGTTCCAGAGCCTTTGCTCTGGACTCTTTCCAGAGAAGGGACAACTTAATTCGCTTCTCTCCAGAGATGGCTCCCGAGAAAAGGTGTGGTATTTCAGCGGAGCTGTGATGCGTGAGATCTACTCCCCAGGCATGGTGGTGGGAAGACAGCATTTTAGACAGGCAGGAAAGTGTGACATAAGCTCGAAGTGAGAAACGGCTTGGAGTGTTCTATATGAGTCTGTTCAGTTTGGTTCGTCTGGGGCCTGTGGTAGGAGAAGAAAAGGAGAATACTGACAAAAGTGAACTGGGAAAGATAAACCAGGTCCAAATTCTGCAGGGTCGTGAATGCCATAGGAAGGGCTTGGATTTTTGGTAAACAGGTTGAGAACCATGAAATAAATTTAAGTAGGAAAGGGACATGATCAGATTTTACCTGTTAGTAAGACAGTTCTGGCCAACAAGAGTGGCTCGGAGACCGGAGAGACTGGAGGCAAACGGGAAGTCACTGCAGTGTCTGTCTGAGCAGCAGTCTGCCTGACTGGCCCGCGTTTTGTGTGTGTCTGTGCAGTGGGTGGGTCCTCTGGAGCTGTCGGATTGCAGTGGACCTGAACGCACCTGCTGCGTATCTGCCTAGAGGACGATAAGCCGTGCTGTGCTGGAGTGCTCATGTGTATTGCTCTGTTTCTATTACTGTTTGCTGGACAGTGACGCGCTGTAGTGACGGGGACTGCTGACCTTGTGATTCTCCCTGCAGACAGCGCTTCCAAACAGGGACCCATAGAAGCTATCCAGAAGTCCGTCCGCTTGTTTGAGGAAAAGAGGTATCGAGAAATGAGGAGAAAGAATATCATTGGTCAAGTGTGTGATACCCCTAAATCTTACGATAACGTTATGCACGTAGGCTTGAGGAAGGTGACCTTCAAGTGGCAAAGAGGAAACAAAATTGGTAAGGAAATTGAGGAACCTCTGTTGGAAATGGCAAGAGTTACCTGTCTTTAGGCCAAATCATGTAATTGGTCCTTTTCTCTTATAACATGGCATATCTTTTGCAGAGGGTTCTGTTTTTTAGTTTGTATAAGTAATGTGTCTGTAAAATGTGTTCTAAGAGCAGCACAAGAGAAGATTTTAGAAAGATTTTTTAAAATGGTTCATTAAATTGAATCGTTTTGCTTGATAACTCCGGAAGTTGCCGGTGGACGAACTACATAAACTTTACCCATTAGTTCCAGTTGATGTTCTTATGACCTTATTCCTTCCAGCACATTATTGAGGAGAGACTGGGTACAGATAGAGACAGTCTTCCCTAAAACATTGCCTGTTAATTAATTTCCAGGTGAAGCGCCTCTTGTAAAATCACTGCTGGTGGCTCGTGTGACAGAGGGAGCCTGACCATGGTCCAGACCCTCCCGTCTTTTAAATGCATCTCTCCAGGGAGTGTTTAGGTCTGAAGAGGCCAACACAGTTGTCGTAATAGGACTCTGTGAGCCCCCAGGAAGCCCTCAGTGTTCCGTAGAGCTATCAGTTAGGGCAGAAAACACTGAAAAAATCAAGTGCTTTATAAATTTTATCAATTCTTGTTATCAGGCTTAGTCATATATCCCCTTCGCTTAATGTCCCCAAAGATGTGTTGGTCGAATATCCACTCGCACACAGCCCGGGCCGTGCAGCAACGAGGCGTCGTTAGCCGGTGGCCGGGCTCACTCCTGACCCCCGGCCCTGACCTCCCTGAGGGCCGTAAGGGCTCAGAAGTGTGCACCCTCGTGCCCCTCCTCGGGTCTGCCGAAGTCACTTCTACTCGGCATTTTTACAGGGAAGGCACCGCCAGGAGCTTGCCTTCAGTCACTGGGGACGCTCAGAAACATTTTGGGTCTTGCAATAGTAGATAATTGTAGATTACATAAATATAGACCCAGACTTGGGAAGATTATTATACATCTGAGTGACTTAGAATGGCCTCGCTTTGGTGACTGAGAGCAGTGTGTTTGTTCTGTTCACAGGGGAGGGGCAGTACGGGAAGGTCTACACCTGTATCAGTGTGGACACAGGCGAGTTGAT
The DNA here is from genome assembly GCF_964656455.1 of Halichoerus grypus. Classification (NCBI taxonomy): domain Eukaryota; kingdom Metazoa; phylum Chordata; class Mammalia; order Carnivora; family Phocidae; genus Halichoerus; species Halichoerus grypus. Next base: position 7,611,832 of record NC_135720.1, on the reverse strand, counting down.
GGCTATGAAGGAGGTGAGTGGTCTGGCCTTGCGGGGGGCCTTCTGGTTTGAAGCCTCTGTGTGATAGAGCTTGTTTTCGAGGCTGTTCTTAGCACCTAGGGCTAGCTTGGCTCCCTCCACGTTGAGTCATCTAGGCAGATGCCCTGGGATGACGGAGTGTCCGATTCCAGTGAGGACGCCCAAACCAGGTGCACAGATAATTCTGCCTCCACCCAGGTGTGCTAAGTGCCATACAGAGGGAGGCCAGAAAGTTAGCTGAAGGCTGAGAGGGTGGTGGTACCAGTCTTAGCAGGGAGCTGGCGGCAAAGTTACCGTTTGTGGTCACTTTCAGAAATGAGCAGCATTTCAATAGCTGGAGGTAGGATGGGGGAGAGCAGGGAAAACCTGAGGAGGCCCGTCAGGGAAGCAAACACTGTAATCGCTCAGGAGGAGACCCTTTGGGACTCGAGGGGCAGAGGAGCCTATGGGGGAAGAGGCCGGAGCTGCCGTGGCCCTCCCTCTCGCACCGCCTCTACCACCTTGTTCCCGCTGGGTCACGAACTTCTTTTTTTTTAAAAAAAAGATTTTATTTAGGACCCTGGGTGACTCAGTCAGTTAAGCGTCTGCTTTCAGCTCAGGTCATGATCTCGGGGTGTGGAGATCGAAGGCTCCCTGCTCAGCGGGGAGCCTGCTTCTCCCTTTCCCTCTGCCTCTCCTCCCCCCTCCTGCCCCCGCTCCTGGGTTTTATTTGAGAGGGAGAGCACGAGTGAGGAGAGAGAAAGGGAGAAGCAGACTCCCCACTGAGTAGGGAGCCTGATGCAGGCCTCTGTCCCACGACCCTGGGATCATGACCTGAGCCGAATGCAGCCGCTTAACTGACTGAGCCACCCAGGCGCCCCAGTCGTAAACTTTTTTTTTGAAACTTAAATTCAGTTAGTTAACATATAATGTATTATTTGTTTCAGAGGTCAGTGATTCATCAGTTGCATAGAACACCCAGTGCTCATTCCATCACGTGCCCTCCTTAATGCCCATCACCCAGTTACTCCATCCCCCTACCCCCTCCCCTCTAGCAACCCTCAGTTTGTTTCCTATGATTAAGAGTCTCTTATCGTTTGTCTCACTCTCTGATTTCGTCTTGTTTTATTTTTTCCTCTTTTCCCCTATGATTCTGTTTTGTTTCTTAAATTCCACATATGAGTGAGATCATATGATAATTCTTTCTCTGACTAACTTATTTTGCTTAGCATAATACCTTCTGTTTCCATCCACATCGTTGCAAATGGCAAGCTTTCATTTTTCTGATGGCTGAGTAATATTCCATTGTATATATACCACATCTTCTTATCCATTCATCTGTCGATGGACACCTGGGCTCTTTCCATAGCTTGGCTCTTGTGGACATTGCTGCTATCAACACTGGGGTGCAGGTGCCCCTTTGTAAACTTCTTAAGGGCACAATCATCTCACATCTTTTTATCTTCCCAGAACCTATACACTTGTGATCTCACTTACTGAATGTTTAATGTTTCTGTGAATTCAGTTTGCAGTTATGAAAATGATCCTATTGGGTGCCTGGGTGGCTCAGTTGGTTGAGCAACTGCCTTCAGCTCAGGTCATGATCCTGGAGTCCCGGGATCGAGTCCCGCATCAGGCTCCCTGCTCAGCAGGGAGTCTGCTTCTCCCTCTGACCCTCCCCCCTCTCATGTGCTCTCTCTCTCCTCTCATCCTCTCTCTCAAATAAATAAATAAAATCTTTAAAAAAAAAAAAAAAAAGAAAAGAAAATGATCCTATTAGCTGTTCTCTCACCAAATATTCTAAAGCAGGCATGTTTAATTCACTTGGAATGACAAAGCAAAGAAAGACTCGAAGTCAAGTCATAGACACACTGACCATAGTCCCGTGCGTCTGGATGATGCAGATGTCAGGAGGCCCTCGTGGGTAAAGGTGTCTTGTTTCTGGTTTGTGACAGGACCAGCGCTGATCAACGGTTTTCTCTTTACAGATTCGATTTCAACCTAATGACCATAAAACTATCAAGGAAACTGCAGACGAATTGAAAATCTTTGAGGGCATCAAACACCCCAATCTGGTTCGGTATTTTGGTGTGGAGCTTCATAGAGTAAGCCAACTTTGATCACGCGGTTTTGTGTGAGGAATCAGTAAGGGCACAGTCGGAGTCCTGTTCTACATCGCAGGTCTTCTCATTTCAGAGCACAGTAACTTTGCCTAATTATCAGGAAATCTCCATGAGTTACATCATTTCTGCCTTCTCTCTGAAACTAGAGGAGTTCTTCCTAAAATGTAAGTTGTAGACTGTAGTCGTTAACCCGACATTATAAAGCACTGAAACCCATCCTGCCGATCAGAAGATTCTTCTAAAATGCCCCTTACACAGCGCGTTACTTTTTTCACCCCATTTTTTGACTGAACCACTGTTGAGTGCACTGTCCAGTAATGCTGATTTTTCTTTTACGTGTATTTAAGGAACTGTAGCGAAATGAGAAAGTTAAAACTTCAAATTCGTTTCCCCCCTTGTGTTTAGAAGTAAACCCTTGGAGGGAAAGAGGATAACTTGGAGCATCTCGGTGGAGTCTGAACTTCCAGGGGAAGTTGAATAGTGGTGATTTTTAATGTTTTCACAAATAAATTCATATCTGAAAAGGATGTGTTTCAGTACTTAATAATACATTGATAGGGACAGCCCTGTTGGTCCCTGTCTGAGATTATATAGCAGACTTTAATTTCGGAGGATTATAGATAATTTATCACCTGTGATTTGGAGAAGACACTCTTACCCCGACTAGCTGTATAATTCCAGACAGGAGGCAGGCAGACACCTCTGTGTAGGAGTGAGGAATGACTGTTCTCAGACAAGTTCAGTGTTGAGGATGATGAGTGTAGCTTACCATTAGAAAGAAGATTCCTTTGGGGCGCAACCTGTGACATTGTCCAGATTCTTCCCTTGGTGTACATGTAAACACAGCTGCATCTTCTTCCTCCCGCAGGAAGAAATGTACATCTTCATGGAGTACTGTGACGAGGGGACGTTAGAAGAGGTGTCGAGGCTGGGGCTTCAGGAGCACGTCATCAGGCTGTATTCAAAGCAGATCACCGTCGCAATCAATGTCCTCCATGAGCACGGCATAGTTCACCGTGACATCAAAGGTAATCCTCACCCCCACCTGGCTGCCGTGGAGACCAGACTACGTGCCCTCCGCGTAGTAGGTGCCACCAAGACACTCGGTCCCACTCCCACACATCGTTTCTCTAGAAGGAAGTGCCTTTACTGTCGATACACTTCCAGAAAGAACCCAGGATCGAGAGACTGTGTGGAACACACGTCCCCATCCATGAGCAGAGACGTCTGCTCTGTCTCTCTGCGTAACGCTGTTTTCATTGAGATCTGTTTCCCCAAGAATGAAATTTGTTTTTTTGTAGGCTGATTTAGCCAGCCTTGTAGATTTACTAGACATTCACGATCAGAGCATCCTTTCCTCCGTGTCGAGACTCTGAGGTGTTTCCATATGAATGTCGTGAACATGTAAAGCAACAGTGAATCTGAAATGCTAGTGTAAGCTCTGTTTTGGGAGACAAGGTTTATTGACACCAACCTCCTCCCGTGTAGGATTCTGCTAACGACCGACTTGGTCCTGTTGATTGATTCGAAGTGCTTTTCTCTTCTGGCTTGAGGGGAATAGTCATGCTCGTCTCACAACTATCCCTCTGGCATTTGCGCCTGACCTTTGTACTTGGGGAAACTGGGGATAATGAAAGTGGCAAATTATTTGTCTCTGATGGGCCCCAGACTGAAGGATTCCACGCTGTCACATAGTCCGAGGCTGGCCTAGACACGTTCACTCTAGAATTGGCTGGCTCCCGACCAGATGCTTGACCCAGGGCGGGGCTGGATCACTCCAGAACCTGCTTTTGTCTGAGTGTAAGGATCGTCCGTTCTCCCTCCAGTGGCTCCCCCTGAGTCCCCAGCACCCACCAGCCTTGTTGCCTCCCCACCTGCCCATCTTCCACATTGCTCTGCTGCCTGGGGTCGTTCTGAGCATTCGTTTAATTGGCTCTTTGTCAGGCCTGGCATGGCCTGTTTCCAGGTGTTCTGCTGCAGACACCTGTACTCAGTCTCTGACCCCTGTCACGGAACGGGCCCTTCCTGTGTCATCAGCCATGGCCATGAAGAGAATTCCTCAGGGTCCTTGAATCAAGTCTGTTCACTTGTGTGCTTGTGGTATTTTTTACGATTCAGTATGGCAAGTGTGCAGATGTGGACTAGCTCCAGAGTCGTGAAGTTCGCACCGTAGAGTCCACTGTGGGGACCGTCTGTGCTGGGAGCACTCAGGCGCTGAGGACTGTCTGGTAGACGTCAGCTCACTGTGTGGCTGGCTGTCTAACTTGAGTGGCTCTGCAATGCTTTCTGAGAAAGGTGCCGTTGGGCGCACAGTGCCGGCGATGTGTGGCCCCATTGGGGCAACAATATCTTGTAGCCTAGAGCTGCCTGGAGCCGTGAGCAGTGACCCCAGATTCCAGCTAGAGTCCGAGGGAAGCGTGTGTGTTGCTTTGAGAGACGTAAGGAGGCTCCGGAAGCATCTCTGCCGTCTCAGCGCGAAGTCAGCCCAGGGCAGCCTCAGCCAGGCCTGCAGAGAACAGCAGTGTGTGCACGCGTTCTCACTCCACGTTGCTTCCTGTCCCTGTTCGCGACTCTGGTCTTCAGACGAGGCCACCACAAGCAGTTGTAGCAGCTTACGAGTAATTCCTGTGGAAGGCTCTCCCTGTGTCTTCCGCGTTAGAATCTGTGCTGGTGTTTCTGTTCAAAGCTGTCTGTACTGATACGAAAATGTCTTTGCCTTGTATTCACATTTGTGAACAAGGCTTAAAATCTTTCTCTGATTGTACTTCGTAAGTCAGGTTTTATCAACCTTGACATTATTTAGTTTGTGACTCACACTCCTGGGAATTGGGGCTGCCGTGTAGCTGAAAATGCTGTCCGCGTGTTCCTGAGCCTGACGAGCGCTTGTTTGTTGTTAGGTGCCAACATCTTCCTCACCTCCTCCGGACTCATCAAGCTGGGCGATTTCGGATGCTCAGTAAAGCTTAAGAACAACGCGCAGACCATGCCGGGCGAAGTGAATAGCACGCTGGGGACAGCAGGTGGGGACTGGCTTGATTTGTCTTTGCCGAGGTGACTCACTGCAGCGCGCTTGCTGACTGGGCTTCCCGGCTCCTCTGTTGTCAGCACGGACCAGGAAGGAGGGAGGAGGGCTTTCGAGTACAGGCTTCCACCTGCCAGCACGTCTCAGACGCACAAATTCGCCTCTGCCCCTGAAGTGAACGAGGGAGGAAAGGCCTCTCTTTCTTCCCAGAAAACCTATCTTTGTTGTTCACGTGGGGTTTATTAAAACTATTCTAGTCAAAACACAGCAGTATGTTAAATACAACAGTATGGGTTGTTTTGTTTTTTTTTAAGAACATAACCCTTTTATTGTCCAACACCTGTGACAATTCATGCCTCTCTAAAGGAGGCAGGAAGTTTGGAGCATTATTGGCCCTTTTAAAGGAAAAGGAGTGGGTAGGCACACCCAGAAGTCAGTGAATATCTTACCACACGGGAGTGTGCCGCCCGCGCAGCTAAGCCCGCGCCTGGCAGGCTCCCCACCAGTCTGCTTTACTGTGCCTTTAAAAAGGGACTTGTCTTCGTGGTGATTATTTGTTTTGATTGTTCAGTGTCATAGAATTTTACATCTTTTTTTGCACATTAAATTTCATATTTTACTGTGAATACAGTTTATCTGAAGATTTGCCATTCAAAAATTGTCTTTTAGGTAATAATTCAGCCCCTAAAATGTCCATTCAGAAAATTTATTTGAAATGTCTGTTAGTTTCAATGTTTCCTATTATGTAACTTGGAGAAAGTCCTCTCTGCCCGCCCCCCCAACAAATCAGTTGTTTCATTTATGTGGAGTACTACACAATATTAATTTCTTGCTTGGCTCTATTACTGTGGGGTGCTGTGTTTATAACCCATTTCTATCACCATATCTGTGACCTTTAAAGCATACATGGCTCCTGAGGTCATCACTCGTGCAAAAGGAGAAGGCCACGGGCGTGCCGCGGATATCTGGAGTCTGGGGTGTGTCGTCATAGAGATGGTGACAGGCAAGGTAAGCAGAGCCCACACCTGGAGGAGAAACTCCCGGAGGGCACTTCACAGGAACAGAGCTGTAACTGTGGTTTTATTAGCTATTATAAATACCATGGACACATTTTCTGCTAACTAGGGAACGTGACTAAATATAAAAGATGCGACCTATCAAAAGATACAGTGATGTGAAGACAAACTAGGAACCAAATACTCGTAAGATTTATGACTTAGAGAACTCTTAGGCGAGTGAATAAAAAATGTAGGAAGCTCAAGTGAAAACATGGAGAAGCAAGGCGCTACAGAAAGAGACGGGAAACTAGAAACTTCTGTCCACTCAAACACTAGCACGCGACTGCAACGTGACTCATGATTGCCAGCCTTGGAGGCAACAAGGTGTCCTTCCGTAGGTGAATGGATGAGCAAACTGCTAATCCAGACAACGGGGTACTCTGCAGCAGTGACAAGAAATGAGCTGTCCAGCCCAGAGGACGACGTGGAGGAACTGTCATAGCATACTGCCGACGAGAAAGAAGCTAATCTGGAAGCGCCACATGCATGCAGTGTGATTCCAACCACATGGCGTTCCGGGCGAGGCAGAAGGAGGCAGGAGGAGGGTCCGCTGTTGGCAGCGGCTCCAGGAGAGGGAGGGAAGAATGGCTAGATAGAGCACACGGATGTTCTGTATGATTGCCTATCTGAAAATTCCAAAAGTGTAGCTTTTGATGAAAATACTGCTAATGAACAGCTATACAGATGTATAAAGGGCTCGTATGTGTGTATAGCGGTATCACTTATAAAGCAGAAAATGTAAGAAACCTCTCAAGTGTTATTAGTAGGAAAATGTATTATACCTTGTGACTGCTGAACGAAATAGCATTTTATTCTTATGTTTTATGATATGTAACATAACCAGAGCTTTGCGCTTTTAGGAGTTGATGTTCATTATTCAACAGGGTGGCGTAGTGATGTCCCTCTGAGAGAACTGTTGAGTTTTATATGTTTTGTTGACATTTTAGTATCATTTTATATATTACATTTTTTATTTGCATGATGGTGGCTTCTAGATAATGCTGGACTAATAGAACATCCAGATGGGGTAGGCAGACTGTGCTGACCAGCTGGTTTTGTCAATAAGGTTTTACTGGCGTTCAGTCACACCCGTCCATTTATGTATCTTCTGTGGCTGCGGTCAGGCCCACAGGAGGGGAATTGAGGTGCCGTGGCAGAGATTATGTGGCCCGCAAGCCTAAAATACTAATTGGCCCCATGAGTAAAAGCTTGCTGGTCTCTGGGTATTTATTAACATTGAGATGCCTGAAAAGATTGGGCAGTTTCATTTTTTTATGGCCATTAAACCTGCTTTCCCTCCCCTTTTTTTTTAGAGACCTTGGCATGAATATGAACACAACTTTCAGATTATGTATAAAGTGGGAATGGGGCACAAGCCACCGATCCCTGAAAGATTAAGCCCGGAAGGAAAGGACTTCCTTTCTCACTGCCTTGAAAGTGAGCCCAGGATGAGGTGGACGGCCAGCCAGCTCCTCGACCATTCCTTCGTCAAGGTTGGGCAGATAGCTGTGTAGTCTTTTTCATGTTTGAATGTTTGAGTTCTGTTTGTATCTGGCACTGAAGGAAATTTGGAAACTTAGATATAAAATACCTGTATCTATATCTGAAATGGAAAGGAGCTAAATGTATTATGCCAGGGAATTTTGTATCTTTTCTTTTTTTTTTTTTTCAGTAAATGTTCATTGAGGTTCTCTGCTTGATCCATCCTGGTGTGCTTATGGTACACTTGGGACTGTTACATGGAATTTTAAATGGGACTGGCTGGAAGACACAGTTTCTACTCCTGAGAGTGTAGGGCTCAGTAGTGACGAAGCATTGTGTTCCGAGCTGGGATGAGGGCACGTACGCCATGCTGTCGGGTCACTGCGAAGAGCGATTTCATCCAGCCAGGCGATCTCAGCCGTTGTTGCGTTCTCTGGAATGAGATGCCCGAGCTGTTTGGGAGGGTGTGGGTAGGCCAGGCAGGGAGGTGTGGATATGGCAGGCTAACGAGGGTGAGACGGTTGAGGAACTGTGTGTAGATGGATCACAGGATGTGGAAAATGGTCAAAGGTAAGGCTGCAAAAGTGAACAGGAGCCCCATGAAGGAGTTCCAGTTTTATGATAAGCATGACATGATTAAATGATGTTTCAGAATGATCCTTCTGGAGGCATCGTGGTTAGGAAGTTGCTGCTACAGCTAGTGGGCTGGGCATGGGAGCTTAGGGGCGAGTTATAAGTGATATTTAGGGGGTTAAAATGGCCACGACTGAATAGCTGATGGGATGAGAAAGACGAGTAAGGGGAGGCGTCTAGCACTGCTTCCAGGCCCCGGCCTGGGTCCCCAGGTTAGAGACCCCGTCGGCCAGGAGGGGTGCAGGGGCAGCCGGCTGATGGTCGGGGCAGGGAGGCCGTGGTTTCCTCCTCGGTGTATTATGGTTGAGGCGTGCTTGGCACGTCTGCTTCGGGATTTCAGACGGGCATGTAGGTAACGAGGGCTCACACCTGGGATTGAGCAGGGCACGGATGCAGATCCAGAAGACAGCACATTGTTGGGAGAGTACTCCCAGGAGAAACATGGTGAGAATGGAACCCTGGGAAAGCTTCGCTGAAAGGGCCCTGCAGGGGAGCCCCTGACGGAGGGAGGGGAGGTGAGGAGAGCGGGGTGAGTGGAATTAAGGAACAAGTAGCTGGATTTGCTATGTAGGTATTAGCAATCGTTTCTTTGTTGAGACAGTTTGTGTCAACTCGATATTGTACAGATGCGTTCTGAAAGGTGCCCTCAGTGGCCAGTTGGCCGACGTCACTGGCTTCACGAGCTGAGCCTGCCGTCGGGCCGGCTCCGAGCCGGGGTCCTCGAGGCGGCGGTGACTTACCTGTAAGTCGTGTGCCTGCCGCCGATGGGCTTCAGCTCTCTCCTGCCTCTCTCGCAGGTCTGCACGGATGAAGAATGAAGCTCCTCGGTCCGCGGCCTGGTAGTGTGTGTGCTCGGAGAGTTCTCGTAATCACTACTGTATGTAATATTTACATAAAGACTGTGCTGAGAAGCAGTATAAGCCTTTTTAACCTTCCAAGACTGAAGACTGCACAGGTGACAAGCGTCACTTCTCCTGCTGCTCCTGTTTGTTTGACGTGGCCCGGGGCCCTTCCGAGTGACGGGTCCACGAGGTAAAGACGCTGCATGTTAAGTGCCATTACTACTGTACACGGACCATCGCCTCTGTCACCTGCTTCTCGTGGGACTGAGAACCGTGACATCAGTGTAGTATTTTGACCTTCCTGGGTTCAAAAGCAGTTGTAGTGTTATCAGGTGTCCTGGGCCTTGTTGTGAAACTCTTGTTTGTCGAGTGCACTGACTGTGAAACCTTACCTTTTTGTTGTTGTTGGCAAGCCACAGGTTTGTTATGCAAAGGCTGATTAATGAAATTTAAGAAAAAGGTTCTTTTTTCAATAAATGGTTTATTTTAGGAAAGCTCAGTTATATTGTCTTTTACTGGCTATCAGCTTCAGAGCCAACACATTATCTGAGACCGAGGTCCGTCACTCTCATTCACGGGTTCCTGTACAGAAGGGGGTGCAACCAGACGCGCTAGAGGTGAGCCCTGGGTTGGGGGCCCCGCAGGATGGAGGATCTCCTTGCTGAGAAGCCCGAGGGGCTAACGGAAAGGCTACCGCAGATGCTGGAGGCCCCTTTAGAGTCTCTTACGGTCCGCTGGCAGAGGAGGTCGGGGGAGAGTAGAGAAGCCTTGTTACTACGTGCTGGAGGCCGTTGACCTTTAAACCAGGACGCGCCAGTGTGAGGTCAGTGTTAAGTGCGGCTGAATGACGTCTTGACAAGGAAGCATCTTTTTCAGAATGTCAGCGTTTCAGCAGTTTTCTAAAATAGCCCAAGGTATATGTCATTGATGGTGTTCTTTAGCTTCTTTTCGCTATTAAATTTTTAAAAGATTGACCTTAGAGCTTCCTGAACTCTTTTGAGAAGCTTACAGACTCCCTCCTGACCCCTAGCAGCTGCCTCTGGGCGAGGAATCTCTCAGGCACGACGCACTCACCTTCCCTCCAGGGCACTAGATGCTCTCCAAGAAGTTAAGGGATATGTAGACACTGAGAATTTTGTTAAGGTCTCAGTCCTTTCAAACAGCTTTTCGGGGTGCGATTCACACAGTCTCGGACGTGTCCGTTCAGTGATCGTCAGTGTAGTTGTGCAGCTGTCCTTCCCAGTCCGCCTGAGAACATCCTGCTGGAAGGAAGCCCCGTGTCCATCTGCAGTCAGTCCCCACCCCTGCCCCTGGCCTTGGGCGACCCCTGACCACCTCTGTCTCTCTAGATTCGCCTATTCTGCACATTTCATTTAAGTAGAATTTCACTGTATGTGGTCTTTGCTATCTGGCGTCTTTCACTTGGCATGGTATTTCTGAGGTCTGTCCACGTTGTAGCACACATTGGGACTTTATTCCTTTGTACATATGTGTTCCTTGCTACGTACTTTATTCCTTTGTACTGCTGAACGCTCCAGTGTGCAGAGATGCCACACATTTTATTTCTTCATCTCCTGGTTCCATTTTTTGTTTATGATGCATCATGCTGTTCTGAACATTCATAAGCAAGTCTTTGTGTGGCCAGGTGTTTTCGTCTCTCTTGGGAGTGGGACTTCTGGGTCATGTGGCAAATCCATGTTCAATATTTTAAGAACCTGCCAAATGGTTTCCAGTGGCTGCACTGTCCTGCATTCCCAGCAGCGCCATGTGAGGGTTCTCGCCTGTCCACAGTCTCCCCTGGGACTTGTCCCTTTTTTTTGATGATGGCCACTCTACGTGAGATGGTAGCTCACTGTGGTTTTGATCTGCATTTCGCTCATGATGGTGAGCATTGTTTCTTGTGTGTGTTGGCCATTTATTTCTCTTTGGTGAGATGTCTGTTCAAGTCTGTTGCCCATCTTTTAATTGGGTTGTTTGTCTTCTTATTGAATTATAAGAGATTTTTATACATTTTGGATACAAGTCCTTTACCAGGGATATGATCTAGTTTTTTTCTCTCAGTCTGTGTCTTGTCTTTTTTCACTTTCTTAAGGGTGTCTTTTGAAGCACAAAAGTTTTTAATTTTGAAGTCTTGCTTATTAACTTGTTCTTTATTGCATATGCTCTTTAGATCATATCTAAGAAAACATTACCTGACCCAAGGTCATGAGGATTCACATTTACGTTTTCTTCGAAGAGTTTTATAGTTTCAGCTCTTACATTTAGATTGATCTATTCATTTATTTTTAGTTAATTTTTGTGTATGAGATCGATAGGGTTCACTGTGCACTTGAAGGAATTCATTCCCTAACTCCAACTGTGGACAGTTTTGTATAAACTTTAAAAGTCCGAGCCACCCTGTACTAGTTCATCAACTTTGTCAATATTCTCCACTGCTTTCCTTCCTCCTCATTTGCAAACATACAGATGGAATGGCATCCTGAAACTCCATTGGTGACTTCTGCTAATTCCCTGAAACCTCTGGGAACCATCTGGCTAAAGACTACAAACTTTAAGAAAGAGTGCAATTTGTGTCATTTAATTCATTTTTCAAATTCAAGGGGATTATTATTTAGCAATCCTAACTTTGTATTTATACTGCTTCTTCCCTTAAAATTCAACAGAACAGAAATGCCAGAAATTTCAAAAATATCTAGTTCCTTCAACATGTAAATCAAGACTGTGCTTTTGTTTGAAAAAAAAAGTGGTAAAGGTAAAAATCATATGAGTCTTAGTCAGTGGAACGCTTTACTCACACAGCCCTAGGAAATTTTTCTAGATACTGAAAAGATCTAAAGGTGCTTAATAAATGCTTTTCAGACAATTCAGAACCTTAATATTAAAACAGGACAAGGCTGCAGGGGCTGAGGACTGACTCGTTTGGAACTGCTTATCCTTTCCTGGAGAAAAGCTTTGCTTTTTTCACTGCTAACTCTGAAACTTCAACATACTGACTGTGTATAACATTCTGGATTTTATTTTGGCCTAATTGCACTTAAGAAAGGTTCTTATTTTTACTTTAGGAAAGGGCATCAAGAGAGGATAGGGCCATTTCAGTTACTGAAGCGCCTGAGTCGGTGCTCCGTTCACTTCGTCGGCCTCCCCTGAGCGCCTGGGGACTCGGTACCCGGAGGGGCCCTGAGCCCAGCCCTGCCCCGCCGAGGTGCCGCTCTGAGAAGGAGACCTACGCTAACTATTTAGAAGTTTCTCATACTCTGTTTCTGACACATTACCTGTCCGTGACAAAGGCTGCGAGGGGGATAGAATGTCATGGGTCAAGAGAAGCAGGGATATGTGCTTGGTCCTCTACTGTCCCCTCAAGTCTGCAGGACCGTTGTGTTAGGACAGACAGCCTTGAAACATCTGAAGTGGTTGGTTTTCGTTCACATTTGTGGAAACTCTGGAAATACTCAAACCCCAAGGCGGGGTGGCAGGAGTGCGTTAGAGATTGGGATACTCGTTCGTTCCTGGTTGATGGGTCAGGCGCTGTGCTGCTTGGGGCGCTCAGTACTGACCGAGCCTTCCCCTGGGCTCCTTTCGGAGGGCGGAGGGGCTGGCCCTGAAAAGGGACTTGCCCTCTTGTCTAGCATGTTGATCAAGGAAGTAAGTTGAGCCTCATTCATCCTGGCAAAAAAAAAATTTTAAAAAAAAATTGTTTTAAAATGTTTTTTGATTAAATCTCTGAAGATGCTTTTAGGAAATGCAGCCAGTCGTGTACGTGCACAGCTGCCGTGTCTTTCTGTGGGTGGGGAAGAACCCAACACGAGGGGCTTCGGCGGCTGGCCTGGCAGCCCTGAGTGATTGCTCGGCAAAGGCAGCAGATGACCTTGAGTCTTGACCCTGGGGGGGGGGAGGGGGCAGTGGCTGCTGCATAGGCCAGTGTGTCGACCCGAAGTCATTTTTCTTAAGAGCCTTCCCATTTCACAAATGCAGCAGCTACAGCCTGTCTCCTAGGGGGCCGAGAGGAAGGACACCCTTGTGGCACGGCGCTGAGCCCACAGGGAGAGCCAGCGTTCGCCCCCAAACCTGGAAGTCCTTTCCCAGCCGAGGCAGTCCCCGTGTCTCATCATTCCAACAGGAGACTTCAGAACCGTTTTTGTTTGGAGGAAGAGCATTTATGAGAACAAGAGGCAGCTATATGAGCAGCCCGCCGGCCAGAGCCTCATCCTTGCCGCCCCTCATTCTCCGCAAGCAGAGCGTGAGCACCGGTTCGGTTAAGGCTGTAAGACACGCTTGTGGAAGGAGGGGAACACTGGCCACCCAACGGGAGGGCCTGCGGGACCCGAGGCCCCGGAACCCGGGACTCACCCTGCCGGTGTCCTGGGCCCCCCGGTCCCTGTGGTCTTTTCAACACAGGCAGCAGCTCACGCGGCCCTGACATTCCTCCTGTGGTCGCTCCGGAAACTGGCGGGCCCCGGGTATTTGTTCTTCTCACTTGAGCCTAGCAAATACGTGGATGGTCTGAGCAGTGCTTTGGGGCAAGCTGGATGAAACCTTGTGTCGAGCAGGGAACAGGTACCCTGCAGAATTTTCCCTTTTGTCCATATTTAGGAGTAAGTCCTAAAGCCTCAGCAAAGCCGAATCTGTCTTGCATGGGGGCCAGCCGGACCACTGTTCGGCTCCATCAGGAGAGAACCCAGAAGCTGCCAGGGCCCCTTTTGGTGACTGTCACGTCATCCCTTCCTACATCACCCTTCCTGGCTGATTATCGTTGGATTTTACATCTAAATCACTGTCGTTCAGATCCACTTACAGGCATATTAGAAAAAGATTAATGTGTGTAATTTTTAAACACCAGTAGCTACTTGTACAAGGTTTTGCATGCATTTATTTAGAGAATACAGCAGTCAAGAGACAACTCCAGGGGTGCCTGGGTGGCTCAGTCGTTAAGCGTCTGCCTTCGGCTCAGGTCATGATCCCAGGGTCCTGGGATCGAGCCCTGCATCGAGCTCCCTGCTCGGCGGGGAGCCTGCTTCTCCCTCTCCCATTCCCCCTGCTTGTGTTCCCTCTCTTGCTATGTATCTCTCTGTCAAATAAATAAATAAAATCTTTAAAAAAAAAAAAAAGCGATAACTCCCAGTACTACTATGTGATCACAGGAGAAAGGTTGTGTTCTCTCGGGAAAAAAAGGAAACAAGGTGAGAGACTAACTCAGAGTGCGTTAGTTCGTCCTCCACGGTAGCTCCTGTCCACTCATCAGTCACCGAGTCGGTCCGCTTGCCCAGGTGCAAGCTGCGCTTTGGATGGCTGGTGTTTTTAGTAAAGAAAGTCACTCTGGGGGCTTGGTTTCCTACAAGTGCATCAGACTCCCTGCCTCAAAGCTTTAGGGAAGTCTGGGAAGTGGCCGTCGCTCTCCAGAGTGCAGGAAAATGATTTTTCTCTTCTACGTCGGATCTCCGAGCTGGCTCTGAGCAGGGCTGACCCAAGCTACCATGAGATGAAAGTGTTAGGACACGAACCTCTTTGCCCGTGACGCACCTCCAGGGACTAGCACTCACTACAGGGGGCTTAACCTCCATGGGGCTTTAATTCTGTAAGAAATCTATATTCTGGGAGGCTTAGGGGGTCCAGCGCTGGGTCTCTCCAGGGCACCGTGCTCATCTCTGCCATTACGGGAACAGGGGCAGAAGGGAGACCAGCTGCCCACGTCTCCTAACAAACTGCTTCTTCGTGGGAGGGCCAGACAGCTGAAAAGATGGCAGGATGTGTCCCCAGACTACCACATTCTCTTGCGACCTAGGCAGTTGTGAGGAGCGCTGAGGAGTTCTTTTCCCAGGGGAGTATTTTGCCTGCCTTCCTCCGACCTGGACCCACAGTGCTGGTGAGCAGCCTGCCTTTGCTCGTGTGTTAGGTTCTAGGGCCAAGGCTGGGTATATGTTATTAGCGCTCGATCACTATATTCATGGGGGGAGTGACATATTTTTGGACACCTCAGGGTTGTTCCTGAGCATTTTGCGAAGTCGCAGCAGGGAGGCAGCTTTCTACTCTCTCATCCCTTCTGTGTTTAGTGCTTCAGGATTCGTAAAGCGTCTTCACATACACGGCCTCGTTTTACCCTTGAAACAACCCAGGAGGCAGGTATGATCGCCCTCATTTTACAAATGGGGAAACTGGGACTCATGAGGTAGGATGGCTCACCCAAGGGCTTACCACGAGTGAGCTGCAGAGTGCCGGGGCGGTGGGGCGGGGGGCACGCAGCTGCGGCCAGGACCGACCCCCCTGACTGCCTTGCTCGGCTCCGCTGTGGAGCGAGGAGTCCCCGGTGCAGAGCAGCCCCCGCATCCAGGCGCAGGCGGACATCCGGGCACCGGGTACAGGTGCCTGAGCTGCGCCCAGGGCCTGCGGTGGCCATCCCCGCGCTCCTGCCCGCGCATCTCTGTCCTTTCTGCTCTGGGGGAAGACTGTGTTTGAAACCCACCTGTGGCCTGCCGCAGGGTGAGCGAATGCATGGGCTCATCACCCCTGCTCCCAGGGATGCTTGCAGATGTCAGCTCAGCCTCTGGCCTCACCGAAACTCCCTTCCCACAGCTAAGCCAGAATCTGTTTCTCTGTTCGCTTCTGCAGTTCTCGTCAATGAGACGTTATTATCCCTTCAGCAGAGAGAGCTTCTCTCGGGTGTTCTCCGAACTCCCTGGCTTACCTAGTTCCGTCGTGCTTGGGAAACCCTTGGTGAGTAAATGAGCAAACCTCTAAAAACGTGATTCTGAATAGTTTATGCCCAACTTTTGGATGGAACAGTTTGTCCCTTCTTCTGTGAGCATAGCGACGAAGAACTCTGTCCCAGCAGCGTGTAGCTGTGCACAGGGAGAAAGCCTTCTGCTTACCTCCTGTGCCCCTAAGTCCCCACCAGTGTGAGTGCCATCAGTGCCTTGGCCTGAGAGGACAGCGTGTCCCGTAGCTAAATGTTTTCCGCCACAGATATTCCTGCTTGTCTTTCATGTTGTGCGTGTGGCCCCTGTGGACTGGCACAGTTTGCAGAGGTCCAGCATGTGGCCCTTACTCCAAAGAAGGCCTCGCGTGTCAAGGAGCAGCCCTCTTTCGTGGTGTGAGAGTCTGGGCTCCCGGAAGAAAAGTGGATGCCCAGGGGGTCCTCATACGCCGGTGTTTACTCCAGTCTGACCCTGCTCAGAGGAGTACCTTGGCTCCTGCACGAGCCTGTATGGGTTTGGGGGACCCAGGTTCTACCTGCTACTGAGATGAGCAGTGCACATAGTCATTTCTCAAATGGCTGCAAGATGCCTGCCCTTTGTTCTTCCATTCTGGTTCTTCAGGGAGTTGCCCACCTCTTCAAGGCGTGGGCCAGGGAGGCTCCATTGCCAGCAGATTGGGAAAACCAAAGCTGCCTTAAGGGCCTCTCACTACGTCCGACAGACGTGCTCGGCTCGTCCCCCAGCACCTGCCGTATCCCTTCACCGCCCCCCAGGTTCCTGCACCTGTGTCTGTGGCCAGGGGGCCCCATCCAGCACCCCGCCCCCGTGTCCTGAGTCCACCCCGCTCCCTCCGGGCAGTGCTGCTGGGTCACTGCCTTCCAGAACCCCAGAACAACGGCAGAGGGCGGAACGGGAGGATGGAGCAGTCTGTGGAAACACATAGCACAGGGAGCCAAACAGTTTAATTGTTTTTTTGGAGGCATAATTTAGTCATCTTACCTAAAGCGCCTTTCACTCTTTCACAATCCAGTACAGAAAACTCAGCACCAAAGAATGAAGGGGAACCCTCTGTTCCCCATCCCTGCCCTCCCCCTGTGCCTCAGATCCCCTCTGAATGATGACAAAATAAGGCTCACACTCAACCGCACATCATTCTGACTTATATGTATCCTTTCCCTTACACGCACACACATACACACACTCACACACACTCACACTCACACAAAAAGAAAATCAAAACCCACTTAAGCATTATGGGGAGAAAAAAGATTTAAGAACATCTTCCTCCCCATCTGGCACGGAGACCAAACTGCCTTCCCAGCAGGGGCTCACCCCGCTTCGTCCCCGGGTCCCACTAAGGACGGCTGGCAGCGTCCACCAGTCCCCAAGGGCCCCTCCGGGCGCTCCTGTGTCTGGGGTCAGTCGCTCCGTTTCTGCTTGCTGTCGATGTTGCCGTAGGCAGAGCCCTTGTCGATTTCTGTCACACCGATCATCCATCGAACTCCCATAGAAGCTGCAGAAATGGGAAGTGCAGGGAGTTAGGAGCCCCCGGGGGCTCTGCCGGGGAGAACGCGGAGAGGCCGGCTGGCGGCAGACCTCAAGCAGCAGCTGCGATCTCGCCGGCTAACTTGGGGCCCAGGGCATAATCCCGCTGGAGTTCTCCTGGAGCATGGGCGTCAGACTAAGTGACATTAAAACAAACAGAGCGAGGCTGTTCTGCTGGTGGGTTTTAATCCTTCAGCCCTTCGAGGTTGCTAAGCCACACTCCACCGTACACGAGGCTTACAGAATTCCCCTGCTTGTTCTACTGGCCCCCAAGGCAAAGAGGATGCTTTTGCAAATGCAGGGCAGGAACTTAATAAAACACCCTTCAGCGAAGCTGGATAACCTACCAGGAACCTGGAGAGTGCAAGAGCCCAAATGTCTATGTAGTGTCCAGCTCTGCTCTTGGGGTAAGAGAGCTGTGAACGGGGAAAAGCCCCTGGCTCCCAGCGGGATGGGCCCAAACAGAGACCAGGAGGGACCCTCATGAGAGCCCGGCAGAGCCACCAGGAAGCTGGACAACAGGGCCGAGGTCACACGCTGCAGTCGAAGCTGCTGTCTCGGACACGGCAGACTCGGTGAGCTCCTTCAGGGCAGGGAGCACGTCTGAGTCCCCTGAGGAGCCCAGCACCAAGCACATAATACACATTTCAGAGTGGATAAATGGCTGATAACTGAAATCTCCGTGTGCACAAGCACTGTGGTCTGCGAACCGTCCCTCAGACACACGTGGAGCTGACGGGCGAGCGCAGCCCAGCCCGATGAGGACCGGGTGTCCCTGGGCCAGTTACAAACGGGCAGTTCGAGGAGGGCCTGTCCCAATACTAGAGCCACCATGCGGCGGCGGTGATGACACTGGAGAACCAAGGGGTGCGAAAGACATCGACTCCATTGCTCAGAGGCCTGGGAAGGGGAACGAGACCCAAATACCGACATCCCGGGCAGAGTGTGGTGAGGCTCACAGCTGATGAGGCACCGCTCTGTGGGCTCAGGGCAGTCAGCTCCTCCGAGCTCCCGGAGACCCCGTCCCCTGGGAAGGGTGTCCGGCCCCCGTTTTGGCATGCACTGCACACCTTCATCACCAAGGAGCCCCACTGAAGGCGGATAGGCTCAGTCTGCTCCCCTCCCTCCGGGGACCCCGACAGCCGCAGCTCCTGGCACCTGGCCAGCACATAGCAGCCCTGGGGGGGGGTCCTCTGGCCTGTGTTGGGGGAGTTAAATTATTAGAAACGGGTTTCCTCCTGCACCCTCTTTTTTCTACACAGGGCAGGTATTATTTTAATTTTAAGCATTAAAATATATTTTTCATTTTAAAAAAGATGACAGTAGGATCTATTTCAGGAATAGCAGCCAATTTGCCTATTGCAAACAGTCTAGAATTGGTTGGCTTGATCCAAAAGAAGGAGCTAGGTTTTGTGTTGTGAGGTGTGTAGGTGGCCACAATTTACTAGGTGAAAACTGCACTAGGGACAGTCCATCTGTGTGAATGTATTTATGCATATATGTCTGAGTCCAGAAGAGGGTGCACCAAACTGTCAATGATGATTCATCTCTGGGGCGTAAGCGCAAAGGGGAATTCTGTCCTGAGGCCCTTCCAGTTTATGCACTTCTGTGTGTTGGAGTCTTCTGAGCATTCAGTCAGCACCTGTGTCTTTTGCTGGAATGACTGAGCTACGTCCATTTGAACCAAGCACACAGATCACTGCATGCTTTGACTCCGTGCCGTGTCCTCTTGGTCTCGGGAAGGCAGGGCACACTCTGCCCGCACTTTCCAGAGTCGCAAAGGAGGACGCTTCCTCCTCAGACTCCAGGGAAGGGTACATTCCAGAGGGGCTGGCCGTGAAATGGGGCTGCCCCTCCCAGGGAATCCTACCAAGCTCCCCCCGCCCCGGCTGCCTCACTTCAAAGACCGGCGGCAGTGTGCAGGGAACCCTGGGGCTATGAAGAGACCGAAGTAGTCGAAACTCCTGGTCAATGAAGTCAGCGTGGATTAATGCAAGGCTGCTCCCAGACCTTTCTATTCGATGCCGGGCAAGTGGCAACCGCCTTCTAGAAGCACTCGCACTTCCCCAGAGGGGCCGGGACCTGCTCTGAACGGCCAGGAGCCTTTGCCCAATGCTGCTGGGCCCCGGAGGAAGGAATGATGGGAGTGAGCAGAGCTGAGCCCCAGGGGGAGCAACCACAGGTGAATTCCTCCAGGCCCGGGATTCTGGGTGTGTTTGACCGTGAGGCCTGCAAGCTAGTTTTCCCTGTCCGTCTGCAGGCTCTGCTTCCTGTTCCTAGACGCTGCGACATGCGTCACGACTGTACCCGCCCTTCTGCCTCCCCGTCCCCCCGTCAGATGCTCCTCACGGCAGCATGGCTGGCAGGGCTCTTGCTCTCTGCTTACCCACAAAGAAGACGAGGGCGAAGCTGGCCAGGGTTAGGGAAGACCCGCTGCTGATCATGTTGATGAGGAAGCGGAAGAAAGGGTAGAGCAGTAGGGAGGCCCAGAACAACCAGTTGATGAGTGTCCAGGGCCGCCGGGGGGGCACCATGGCTGTCTCTGGGAAGGTGCCCGTCCTGTAGTACTCCTCCTGGAAGGCATCCTGGGGACAGAGAGGCCACCCTGAGGCGCTCTGCTCGTGCACGACACCGCGCTCGTGCAGGCCCTTCCCGGGGCACCGGGGGCTGCTGTGAGCTCAGCAGAACCGGGGGGGGGGGCGCAGCACCACCCCAGCGGCATCTTGCAGGCGCCTGAGGGGTCTTCCCAGTACTGAATTTGGCGTCCCCTTCCCACAGTGACACAGAGGCGGGACGTCACAGCTCTGCCTCTAGCCCAGGCGTAGGAGCTCGAGCTTTGGTGCCAGGCCAGCCCGGGTCCATCCTGGTCGGCTCCTCGGTACTTAGCTGCCTCTGGTCGGGTGGCCGGCCTCTGCGGCCCAGCTTCTGGTCGGCAAGAGGGGCAGTACTGCCTGCCCCCCAGAACAGGCCAGTGGAGAACGAACTAGACCCCAAACCTGCCCTCAGTGAACGCCCGCAGAACAGACTAGAAGCACCCTGAGCCTCGGGCAGAGCCATGAGCTCGCCCTCTTGCACCTAACCCACGACAGCACGGCACTGCCCAGCAGCCCTGTGAAGTGACTGTCGAGACAGCCGGGTGGTCAGCAGGCCCCTGACCTGACAGGTTGGAGCAGCTTCTCTCATCGGTGCCCGACCTGAGATTAAATACAGGAGGCCCCCCTTGTCTGCAGACACCCCGGCTTCTGGACCACCAGCGGCTGCTGCTGACTGAGACCGTGGTGGATGAGGGGACCGCCTGTCCCTGAGTGTGTGTGTGTGTGTCACCGAGGAGCCTGCAGGGGTCTCGGTCGGGCACGGGGCGCACCAGGGAGCCCCGAGGCCGGGCCTGCGCAGCGAGCACCCTCCAGCGGCTCCCGGGAGACCCCAGGTGCTGCTTGGTGGCCATGGGAGTGAGTGACACCACGGGGCCGGGCGACAGGCAACAGGGCCAGAGAGACCCGCACCAGGATAGCAGCACCGTCCCTGGGCACCGTGTGGCATGGGGGCCGGCGACTGGCAGCCACGGGGACTTTGCCCGCTTCTAAATATCAGCAACAAACTAAAATATCCTGAAAGCATCCTGGGGGCTGACAGCGTGCACGCTGAACAAAACCCATCTCTGGGTCACGGGGGGCCCTCGTCAGAGCCTGGTGGTGTTCCAGTTGTCCAAAGAGTGGAGTTTCCTGGAAAACGAGCTTCCACCTACCTGGAACTTACACCCGAGGTGCCGAACTTCTCCCTTTAACAGCCTGAGAGAGCAATCTCTAAAAGAGACCATACTTCTCTTTTTTCCCCAGTCAGGATGTACTGAGTAATATGCTTTTGTCACCACGGAGGGTCGTTATTAAAATGCGTCCCCAGAGCCTGTGGCTGAAGCAGACAACCTCTGGGGAAGCGACAGTGACCTGTCCAATGCCCAGAGCGAGGGCCCCTCACTTTGCCAAGGCTTGCCATGAACCTGGGTGATTCTTCTCATCCCAGGGTGCAATTACAGGAGCCCAAGAACTCGGTAAGGGGGGTGCTCCGGGCTGAATGCTTGTGTCCCCCCGGAATCTCCATGTGGAAGCCTAAGCCCTGGTGTGCTGGGCTCGGGACACCCTCAGGCTCCTGATCTGGCCCCCGAGCCCGTGAGATTTACAGGCCACCCGGTCTCTGGCCCTTTGACATAGAAGCCTGACGGGACTGAGACGGGAGGGCGTACTTCCGGGCCTTTAAAAAACAGCTTTATTGAGGTGTCATTTACATACCATCAAACTCCCCCATTTTAAAAACGGGTCTTTTTTTTTTAAATTCTTTTGCTTAAGAGTTTTGATAGGTACCCGTCTACTGTGATGTTTCTTCAGGGAACCTGTCTGCTTTTCCCATCTCGGGCCAGAAAGACACTCGCTAAAGCCAAAAGTTATTTGTGCCTCCAGCAAGAGGAAAAAGCACCCCCTTTCCTAGGGGTCCGAACTCATTCACTCCAGAGTTTTCTTTTTCTCTGTTTTGCTTAGAAAACTGAATCTCTCCCCAAGACCCCTCACTGCCCCCCAGGGACTGGTGCCGTAGCCCTTGCTGGCCTTCCAGGGGCGTCACTGTGGCTCTGTCACCTGCAGGGTGGGACAGGGAGCGCTTGGCCGGGGCCCGATGTCCGCTCCAGCAGCAGGACGTTCCTGGCCCCTCCCGGCCATGTCACGTCCTTTGCAATCAAGTCTGCCCCACGGGGAGATGGCCGGGGTTAATGATGCTTCCATTTTTTGTTGCCATCTGTTAGCATTGCTTGGCGTAGGTAAGTTGGAATTGGGGAACGTATTTAGTGAAAGGGGAGTTTGTTTCCAGAAAGAAATCTCAACCCCGAAGTCTAAAGGGGGAGATGCTCCCAACAAAGGACAAACCCCTGAGTGCTCAGAGTCTGCAGCACATAACCGAAGCCCCGAGACGCGGCACCAAAGGCCAGGCCGTCCTCAAAGAGCTGGACCGGCTGGCTCCGCAAAATAAAATGTCTGCTAAGTCCCTGGGGGAGAAAGGAGGGAGGGAGGGGAAGAGGGAAGAGCAGAGAAAGAAAGAGAGCGACAGGAAGTCAGAGCTGGCTCCTCTGTCAGCGGCCGGGGCAGGAGGGACCCTTCAGAGGACAGCGCTCCGTGTGCAGGCAGACCTCAGGCTGGAGCGTGTTGTGTGCAAAGGACTGCACCCCGGGGCCCAGCCGGAGATCCTGCCGCCACTCCAAGGAGCAATGCCCTCGGGGTCCATGCAGAAGCCATCGCCAGCGTGGAAAACCCTTCGTTCTTGTGCTTGAAGCATTCCCTGCTGGCTTCTGCACCCCACACAGAGCAGCTCCCAACCGCGGCCCCCGTGGACCCTCCACACCCACAGGACAGCTCGGACGCCGCTTCCTTCACCCGCTTTTCAGCATGCACCATTAATGGCTAATTCCTCATCCCTTCGGCAGACTTCAGACTGCCAGCCAGGGGAGTAAGGAAGTAACAAGTCGGAAATGAAAAGTCAGAATTGGTTCAAACCATATCATGGGGTAACCATGATGGCTCAGGGGAAAAGCGATTTGGGCACTGCCGTTGTCCCCAAAGAGATCACGCGAGGTCATGGGTGGTTTCCCGAAGCCCCCACCCTGCAGCCAGCAGCGGTCCTGGATGCTGACAGGTCATCAGCGTTGTGCCTTTTCTAAACGCTAAATCTGTTCCACTTAAAGGATGGCCCCGTTTTCAGAGATGATGCCCTTCCTACTTGAGAGTATTAAAATGGCAGTGGTGGATAGTGGATTTCTTTTTATGTTCCTGCCTGAACAGAATGAAACATTGCCACGTCCCTGTTTGGCCGCCCAGCACCCCCTCCCACACTTTGCAGACACTTCACTTGTCCGTGAAAGCAAAGCCAGAGAATTGCTGCCCTGAAGTCCAAAGCTCAACGTCAGCAGAGTTGTCTTTCAACACCATACATCTGAAAGGTGACACTTAACACAGAACCCCACTTTGGCAAGTGTGGTGGGGCACCGGGATTTCTGGTACACTAAGTCCCAGGCCCATCGAGGCTCCTGAGGGGACAGGGCTGCCACAGAAACGACAGGATGCTGGGGTTCCTCCCCGTCTGTTCACAGTTCCTCTTGGAGGCACCGCTGACCCCTCCTGCTCACTGCTCAGGTGGCCTCTCCGGGGAAAAGGCCAGCCCCAGGTCTGCTCATAGACATGGCCCGGAGGGAGATGGGAGCTGGGCATGTCATTCTCCGGACCTCAGTTTCTTTGCACCAGATGATCGTTTTGAGAACCCCTTCCAAACTGAACCCTATCATTTTAATGCGTACGTAGTTTAGAGAAAAGCCTCTGGAGAGACCTCATCAGGAAGGAGAGGTGGCTCTTCGCTGAACGCCCAAGTGGTTCGGGTCACACAATGGCCACCAGTCTCCCGCCTCAACACAGCAGAGAACGGGCCCATGGAGAAAAACCTCCTTTGCTTTGGTGGGTTTGAGGCCCGCGTTTGTTAGATTTGTTTGTGTGGTTCTTTACGAAAGCATTCCTTTCCGAGGCCTTAGCGCATTTTTCTTCTCGCCAATAGTGACGTGTTGTATACCGCCCAGATGATTAAACCAGAAAACAGCACAAGGAAAAATGCCGCCCCATGCGTGAAACCAGAGGAAAAGAATATATATGGTTTGCGTGTTTCTGTCAGGCCCGGGCCTGCAGCAGCACAGAACCTTCCTAACTGGGGACCCGGTTTAAAAGCAACCACAGTACGTTTCCAAGCGTGGGCCCACAGGCCACGTGTCTGAGGCCGCCTCTTAGAAATACGCATTTCTAGGCCCCCCGGACCTACGGGGTGAATCTCCGAGGCTGAGGGGGCTGCACGGTCCCCGCTCTGTGACAGGGCCCTGTGTGCTGTTTGGAAGAGGGGACTGGATGCCTATCCCTATACCCGTCCAGAAATGACCCCAAAATGGCAAGTTCTGCAAAAGTGACTTTTTGGGAACACAGGAGTGACCTCTTGCTGCGAGAGTATCAGGATCTTGATCCCCAAACAGCATATTTGTAAGAAGTCTCTACTTAATCTGATGGTGGTAATCTGGGGGTCTTTGGGGCCAAAACACATTCTCAAAGGAAGGATTAGAATGCTTATCCAACTGGAGCGGACAGCCCATAAAGTTCCGCGTGATTATCTTCCCTAGGGGAGTGGGGAGAAAAAGACAGCACGTGCCAACTGGTCTGTATTTATGGAATTCAGCACCAGGAAGTCAGTATCCTACTCTGTGTACTCGATTCTAGGCTGGTTTGGCCTTAAAATGCATGATGAATCAGAAATAAGTCTCTATGGGCAGCGAGACTTGGTCAAAAAAATGCCTTCCTCACTAGGTGGGCGCTAACCTTTTCTCTTTCATAAGATCAAGCAGTTAGGGCCCTAAGAATGCGACTCCCTCTGCCCCCTGCACGTGTCTGAGGAGAGAACCCAATGAAAGGTAAGGCCCTGCTCAAAGGAAAGAAGGTGTGTGCGCGGCGGAGGGGCCTGGGGGGCTGCTGAAGAACTAGAGCACAGCCAGGAGGTGGGGGGCACGGGGCCAGAGCAAACCCAGCAGAGGCGGAGTCTTGCAAGCCTCCATCTTGCCTGTGCTCGCGGTTTTGAGACCCTACAGGCAGCCACATTGTAGGTCCGAGGCCATCGGGATCATCCGCATCGCTGAAAGAACACTCTACCCCACAAGAACCAGAGGCTACTTTTGCTAAGTAGACACGGGCTGTTGGGGGCCATCACTTTTCTGTCCACTACACCCATCATCCTTCCCATGAAGCCCCCTTAAAACCCATCTTGCTATATTCTTTCCCCCCCGCCAAGTAGAGCATCAGCCCCAGCGTGGCTGCTAACTGGGGTGCCGCCACTATCGGATCCCAGGGCCCCCACAGTGCACCCACAGCTGCACCTCAAAACGGGTCCTGGGATCCCGCACGGCCACCCCGCCGCACTGACCTTCTCCTGGTAGAGTTTGTGGAGCCAGGCTGAACACTCGTCCTCCTCTTCGGGGACTTCTTCTAGAGGAATCCGCCTGCAAAGCAGAGAGCAGCTGGTAGGGAGGCGGCCAGCGCCGGTGCCCCGACCATGGTTCGTAACGATGCTGGACATCCCCAGGCTTCACTGAGGGAGCCTGGGTCTTGTGGGTGTGCGGACGGCAATTCAATTGACAGGCAGAAATTCATACCCATATTGGGGAGATCCGGGCCCAGATGCAGCGCTGGTCCCTGAAGGAAGGGCCTGCTCTGGCAGGTTCGGGGACTCAGGTGGTGTCAGCCGAGGACTCCTGCCTCTCCCTATCCTCCCTCCCGACCTCATGGAGAGGCTCCAAACACCTGGGGTTTGCCCCTCCGAGAGAGGGCAGTTTGCCCCATTTGCCACCTGTTATAATCCGACATACACAGAGTCTACACATAGCAGATACCATGCTGGTGCTTCTCCCCGCCGGGTAATGACTTCATACAGTGGTGAATGAAGGGTCTCCCGTCCAATGACCTCTTTGGCCTCTTGGACAGTGCGGAGGCTGATGTGCTGCAAGGGTCTGGACAAATAGAAGGCCGTGTATCTTGGGGAACATGGAGAAAGCAGGGGACCCGGTCAGGCCCCGTGGCCCTTTGCTCACCAGAAGTGGATGAGGTTCGAGGGTGGCTCTGGGGCCACCTGCCAACAGCCCCCCTGAGCAAGGGGGGGTTCAGTCGACCACATTTCCTGTTACCCTATTGCAGATCTAGTTCTGTCTGTCTGCAGGTTACTGGCTTTTGTGACCTCCAGGCATATTTATTCACCCTGATGTTGTGCACGGGAAATTCTGCGTCCCCCATGACAGCCATGGGGGGCTTCACGTCCCTCTCTGGCTCAGGACTACCTTAGTCATAAGGTACATTTTTAGGACGTATCCATCACACTGTAGCCTGTTAAGAGAACGTGGGATTCCATCTTAGAGGCTGTATTGTACGGGGCTGTTTTCACACGATGAAAAATCACCCCGTAAACTCCTCCACGTCCTCCCACGAATACCGACTCCTTCGCTCTTTCTGGCTCACTCTGGTTTGGAAACCAGATGTCTTACTGTGTTTCTTGGAAAAGGATAGGGAGCCTGCATACTGTTTATTTGGATAGTAGGCGTTTACGGCCCTTTCGCTCTTTTCAAGAACTTCCTTGACATTCCTGCCCTTGCTGTTTTAATACTTTGCATTGAGGTAAAGCATGAGAAAGCCCGTTCCCTTCTGAGGGGGTACCTGCGCCGTGAGGACAAGTGTGTGGAGCGGCACAGTCTTGCCCTCAGGCCGGGAGAGCACCAGCTTCCGTGGGCGCACGTGGTATGGTTTCGGCTGTTTACACCTCATTCCTACATGTGCTCCAGAGAAGCAGTTACCTGAGAGGCGGCCTAGTGGGTACGATGATCTCGAATAGTGCTCCAGCTTTCCCCAAATACCTGGGGCCCAGCTGGCCCCTGAGTGGGGCTCCTGCCAGGTGTCGATAGAGCTCAGGGGGCAAAGCCTCCTTTACACCTGGGAGAAGGCCTCCCTCCGGAAGGTTGGTTTTCCTGCCCTCATCTGCCTTCAACTGCGGAATAAGGTAGACTGTCCGCTGTGGCATTAGGAAACAGGAATAATTAGGATGCTTCTTTCCTATTTGTAAGGGGGAGCCAAAGTCCTCTGCAGCTAGGAAGCTATTTAATTCAGGCTGTCAGTCCATCAAAACATCTCTCCTGGAAGGTCTGAGCCCTTCTTGCAGCCTTGTGGTGACGATCAGCCACTGAATTTACATCGTCCTGTGTTGTCATACTTCAGTATCTGTAAGGTCTTTTTAAAAAGTAATCAGAATGTTCTAGAACACTTGGCTGGTTCTCCAAGAGCGGGCACGTCGGATCATCTTGGTTAGCCTTCTGGGAAGACAACCTAGTGTGAAGGAAACCAGCGCCATCCCTTAGCCCTGTTGTGCTGGGTTTTATGTGTGAGTCCCAGCTGGGTTTTACTGTCTGCAGTATCTCTCAGTTGTTTCCCGTTCATCTCGATGACATTGCAGGAGACCAGGATGAGCCCCGTTCTGTAAGCTGATCCAGCGGGCCAAGAGAACGGGTTTGTCTAATACCTTGTGAAATCTTTTCAATAAAATCATAATAGCTTGGGATATAACACATAAGTAAGATACTGCTAAAATGTTCTCCATTTGTTTCTAGACCTCCCTATAAGTTTTACGTGTTCTTATCTGTATATATCTGTATGTAGCAAACACATCCTCCAAGAAAAGGGGTCAGTAAAATAATCTCTTCATACTCAGTCTCAAAATGACTCTAAAATATTATCTTCCGTCTGTCCAACCTGAGCTCTATGATGAGTATGAGTTGGTCAGAGAGAATCAGAAAGTAGAGGCTTCCCTGATTATGGACATTAGCGCTGTGTGTCTTGAGTTCCTAATATAAACACAGACTGTGAAGTTCATTTCATTACAGAAGGCAGACAAAATACGAAACAGACTTCCCTGGAAAGAGGTCTGTAGGCCATTTGTGATTTAATTACTTTGATGGGCGCTCTCTGTTTTGGAAAGGAAATGGAACCAACTTACCTGACATATAAATCGGCATGATATTTCTTCCCATTTAGGACCCCCAACAGTGTTGGATTTTCATTATTTCTGAAATTGAGTGTACAGTCATATACAGCTGAAACTATAAAAAAATAAAACAAATACAAAGCAGTATATAGCGTGTGAACCCAAGTTTGTTTTGTAGATACACACATTGGAAAACAATGATGAAATTCGCTAACTGGTTATCTCAGGATGGTGGGATGACTGGGTTCTTCCTCATGCTTCTCTATACTGTCCAAATGCCCTACATTGAACACACATCACCTTTTGTAGCCAGAAGAGCACACTACAACTCAGTAACTGAGAACAGAGTGATTACTGGGGTCAGAACAGTTTAAAGCAATACTGCAGTGTCCCGTCTAGAAGTTCTGCAGCAATATCTAGACAGGTATCAGTCATTAGATCAGTCAGTCTAGAGCACATTCTCCAAGGATGCATCTGAGTTTATGGCAGTGTAACCATTTTACGAGTGTTTCTCCCCCTAGAGAAGTAAGATAGCTACAAAACTAGAATAAGATGCTGGAGACATCTTAAGGACTTGAACTAGAGTCCGTTGAAACGTGGCTAAGAAGCAAAGAACGTGTGATGTGAGTGCATCTGCCCAACAGTGAGCTGACCTGTCAGCAAGTTACGTCAGCATGGAGTGCTGGGGCCGCGGGGCCTGGCCCGAGCTCCATAACTGCTCAGTGGGTGGAGGGATGCAGAATGCATGAAGGACCGTGAGTGAGCAGAAATACAGCGTGCAGACAGGACAGCAGGACGGGACAGTAGAAAGAACACGAGTTCTGAAGTCGGCCTGGTGCCTGGGGGACCCTCTCTTGGACGTGCCACTCAGCCGCCCTGAGCCTAGTTCCCCTGGAGAAGGGGACCCACGATGCCTTCCTCATAGGCTTGTTGAGCTGGCCAAAGTCTGCACTTCCCACGGGGCCTGGCACGCTGTGACAATAGATCGTGAGCCCAGTACTTTATGGAGAGCTTGGCATATGTGCAGTTACTATGCATAAAGCGGGTGGATGACAGGAGGGTCCGACAGGAGGGTCCTCTCGGTCTAGTTGGGGATACGAAGAACCAAGATTCAAAAATCAGAAAACCACTGTCCATTTTCTTCCACCTGCTGCCTGGCCTCCAGGTGGGGTCTCCAGGAGGCGCCCTGGCAGCTCCTTAGTCTTAGCTGAGGAGAGGGGGGTCTCTCCTGCTGTCTCGCAGGAATGCCCGGGGGTAGCTCCCAACCCCCAGCAAGCTAGACCACTGGCCCTTCCTGTCCTGGGCCTGGAGGCTGGCTGTCTCCCTGGTGGGGGGCGGCGTCACTCTCCACGCACAGAGGGAGGCTGCTGGAGAACAAGCTCCATGTTGCATTTGGCAGGCATTATGGTAAGAGGCACTCAGGCTGTACGCGGTGTGGCAGGTGGGGTCCCAGGGTCTGGGAGCAAGAAGGGGTCACGGGCTCATGTAGTTCAGTGGGTTTCCAACCTCCTTCCTTCAGACTGGCTCTTACACAGCAGCCTGATGTATATACAACAGAAGTGGGGTTACTTTGGTCAATCAAGGACCGGGGGTGGGGGGCAGCCACAGGGGTTCCCCAGAGGACAGCCTAAAAACTAATGATTTGCACAATCCCCTCCTTTTCCAGAGGGGCAACCCCAAGAGAAGTGTCTTGAAGTGATAAAACGGCCCAATGAAATCCACCTGCCTGCAAAGCCCTTGAGAAGGAGGGGAGCCCGAGAGCCCCTGGCGCCCCCCTCGCCCCCCCAGGGGGCAGCCTGGGTGTGAGTGAGCCCCAGCCTCGGTGTATTAGCTGAGCCACTCAGAATAAGTTCCTTAAATTCTCTCTGAGCCCCAACTTCCTCATCTGTATATTGGAAGTAAAACAAAGTTTCCTTCCCTGGATCTGGCCCGCACACTCTGGCCATGCCAGGTGGGGCGAGCTTGCCCTGGGGGCGAATCCGAAGTGCCCGCGGAGGGCTGGCCCCTATTCCGGGCCGGGGGCCACAGCCTGCCCGCCGGGTGGCCTGCACTGCTGCACCGGCCCGCCAAGCTCAGCCACGGCCGGAACCCACGGAAACCCAGACCCAGAAGCGGGGCGCCCCCACCGGGGGCGAGGGTGAGGCGAGCAGGCTCAGCGGGCGGCTCCTCCCCGCGGCAACGTCTGACCGAATGGCAGTGCCAGGCCCCAGGCCGAGTCCTCGGCCTGTTTTCTCCTGGAACCGTCCTTGCAGCTCTCGCAAGTGTGGCGAGCTCATGCGCCCGGGGCCACACGGCCGGCATCGGGTCGGTCTCCCGGCTCGCTTGGACCCCGCTGGGCGGTGCAGGAGGCCAGCGGCTGCGGCCTGGGAGGCCGGAGGAGGGACGGGCGACAGGCCGGCGACCTCCGCCCGGGGTCGCTGGGGTCAGGCGGGCCAGGGGCCGCCGGGAGCTCCGTGACAGGCCGGTTCTATCTCTGGGGTGAATGCAGCGCAGACAGCTGGGGGCCGAGCAGAGGGAGCTCAGAGCCGCAAGGTACCGCGCGGAGGCGGGCTGCGGGGCTGCGGGGCTGCGGGGGACTAGCGGGGTGGCGTCGGGGCTGTGGAGGACTAGCGGGGTGGTGTCGGGGCTGCGGGGGACCAGCGGGGTGGTGTCGGGGCCGCGGGGGACCAGCGGGGTGGCGTCGGGGCCGCGGGGGACCAGCGGGGTGGCGTCGGGGCTGCGGAGGACTAGCGGGGTGGTGTCGGGGCAGGAGGCGACCTGGCTCAGCTGGGGGGGGGGTGGCAGGGGGTGGACGGCGGGCGGGGCCGCACGGCATGGCTGGGGGGTGCCTCGGGGCACCTGCGGGGTGGGGCCCCCCTGCGGGCGTGCTAGCCGGCGGGTTCACGGCCACGGGCTCGGGCGGGCCCAGAGGAGGCGGGTTTACACGCGTCCCCGCGTGCGGGCAGCGCCGCAGGAGACCCCTCGCCCGCCGCTCAGATCCCGTGGCTCACAAGAGGGAGAGGAGACCTGGGGGCGCGAAGACAGACGACCGTGTGCGGACAGAAGCTGGGTGACCAGCCGCCCAACTCCCGCCAGGGCGGCGTCTGGCCCCCGGGAGGGGGGGTGGGGGAGGTGGGGACACGGGTGCGACCTGGGACCTGCCCTGAGCCCAAGGCCCGCCGCCCTCCCGGCCTCCCCCGGGCTCCCCCGGGGCCTCGTGGGGCCAGAGGAAGGTGGGTGTTTGGGAGGAGGGCGGGCTGCCCGGGAGAACGAGAGCAAAGCTCGTGCTGCCAGACCCAAGTGCCGAGGATTTAAGATGAGACAGAGTCCTGACAAGAGACTGGAAACAAAAGCTGCTGCTTTCTGATTCTCACCCACGGGGACCCAGGGCTCAGGGCTCCAGACTCAGGGGGTCAGCGGGCACAGAGGGTAAGGTCACGGAGTTCATCAGCTGGAGGCAGCTGGGGCCAACCCATGGGCAAGAAATGCCAAACAAAGCAAAACGACGCCAAAACCCTGGGCTAACGAGGTGTGGGGTCAGGCTGAACCCGGGAGGACCCAGGGGAGGGAGGACCTAGGGAGTCCACAAGGTCACCACAGCCTTGCAGTTCCAGTGCTGAGCATTAGAGGGCAGTGTTTGCTCAGCGTGCGTGTGTGGGGAGTGCGCGTGCCTATGAGAGTGAGTGAGTGAGTGAGTGTGAGTGTGTGTGTGTGTAAGAGAGAGGGAGAGTGAGAGCGCCAGCAGGCAGCGGCCTGGATCCTAGCTAACCATCCTTTGTGCCCTGTTTGCCCTCCTAGCTACCAGCCACAATCAGCTGGGAGCGCTGCCAGGGGAGAGCTATTCAGATTGGGGCGCTGGGGTGAGGTCTCCTTGCTGCAGGGGGCAGGGGATCCCGGGCTCTTCCTTACCTACATTTCTCAAACTCCTCACGGTGATGGCAAAGCCTTTGGTGCGTGGCAGCAGGTGGTACTTGAGACTGGGCAGCCCCTTGGCTTGGGCCACCTGCATGCTGATCTGGTGCTTCTTCTCCGTGAACCGAGTGCCCTCACAGTGAATCAGGAACTGGAAAGAACAGCGCAATGGTCACACACAGCCCCCGGTCCACGTGCGGCCCTGGGTCACACCCATTCTGAGTCACACGCGCCGTCCCCCATATACCGCAGTCACATGCGGTCCCCCAGGAGCCCTTATGGCCAGAGCAGGGATGGCCCCTGGCAGCTACACCAGCCCCGGACCTCAGGGTGCAGCCCAGAGGCTGGCCTTCCCCTCTGCGCCCACAAGAGCTGTGGGGACAAAAGTTTACCATCTGAGGATAGTAGAGGAGTGAGCATATGTGTGCGTGAGTCTGTATGTGGGTGTGTGAGCATGAGAAGAGCATCTGAATGTGAGTGTGACAAGAACAGCCTGTGTGTGTGTGACAAGAGCATCCTGAGTGTGTGTGTGACAAGAGCATCCTGGTGTGTGTGACAAGAGCATCCTGGTGTGTGTGACAAGAGCATCTTGAGTATGTCTGTGACAAGAGCATCCTGAGTGTGTGTGTGACAAGAGCATCCTGTGTGTGTGTGTGACAAGAGCATCCTGAGTGTGTGTGTGACAAGAGCATCCTGGTGTGTGTGACAAGAGCATCCTGAGTGTGTGTGTGACAAGAGCATCCTGGTGTGTGTGACAAGAACATCTTGAGTGTGTCTGTGAGAAGAGCATCCTGAGTGTGTGTGTGACAAGAGCATCCTGGTGTGTGTGACAAGAGCATCTTGAGTATGTCTGTGACAAGAGCATCTTGAGTGTGTCTGTGAGAAGAGCATCCTGTGTGTGTGTGTGACAAGAGCATCCTGGTGTGTGTGACAAGAGCATCTTGAGTGTGTGTGTGACAAGAACATCCTGAGTGTGTGTGTGACAAGAGCATCCCCAATGTGTGTGAGCATGACAAGAGTATCTGCAGTATGAGTGTGACAAGAGCATCCTGCGTGTGTGTGTGACAAGAGTGCTCTGAGGATTTATTTCTGCACCCGTTAGTTCAAAGAGGAGGACCGGGTAGCGTGCGACAGTGGGGCCGGCCAGCGGGGCAGGTTGGCAGGACAGGCGTGAGGCGTGTCAGGCTGCTCACGTGGGGGTGCTTTGGGCTGGGGGCGTGGCTGCTCGGGGTCTGACGTACAAAATACTTCTCGGGGTAATCCCGGAGGCGCAGTAAGCTCTTTGAGACGGTCTTGCGGTCTTGTTCCCACTTGCGTGTGCAGAAGACCATCTCTGTGAAGTACCACATCCAGCCAATGATGGGGACGTAGGCCAGCTCCTTCTTGGCCAGGACTTTGGAGCCCTGAAACAGAGATGGGGGCCCAGGGTGATTTACGGAGACGTTACTAGAAAAAGAGGAGCGGACATGCTCTCCAAAGGCCTACGGGGACGGTTCCAGAGCACAATGAGGCAAGAAGCCGCTGACCCTGGAGCCTCCGCACTGGTCAACCAGAGGCCAAGTTGTGCTAACTCTGCGTGGCAGGGAGGGGGGGTCTTCGTGGGGGTGGGCAGGCATCTGGGCGGCGTCCGGAACAATGAGGGACGTTTAAGGGTCTCGGGGATGCTCAGGTCATTTTCCAAGCTGGTCAGGCAGTTGCAACACCAAACTCTTTCCGTAGATCTCACTCAGTCCTCAGCCAAACTTGGTTCTGCCCGCAGGGCAGACATTATTCTCCTTTCACAGACTAGGAAATGGGGTCTGGAGGGTTCCCTGGGTCGTAGGGCTGCACAGTGGGGGAGCCTGGAGTGGAGCTCGGGCCACCAGATCATGTTGGGGGCTCCCTGGCTCATCTCTAAGGCTGGCAGTGGGGCTGGACGCCTGCCTGAGAATGCCCGAGGCTGGCTCAAGACGCAGGGACCTGGCCCACAACAGGCTGGCCCCTGGGGCTGCTCGGCGTAGGCCCTTAGCCAGCTGGGCCAGGCTCCACGGCTTGCGCCGGCCTGGAGAAGACCAGGGATCGGGGCACTGGGGGGGCAGGAGAGACCCCAAAACTGCTTTTCATCTAGTGGGTTGGGCTCTATACTTTTCCCTGAATTTTGGAATTGGCCAAGATACTCTCTGAGATGGCTGTCGTTGGTCGATGGCGCAGGTGACAGGGGCAGCGATCTGGACAGTCAGGCAGGCTTAGCTGGTGCTCTTGGTGACAACTGTCTAGTTAGGCCCTGAACCTAGGAGGCCTGTCGCGTCCGCAGCAACGACGCAGCTGCAGCTCGGTGAAGAGCGACGGGCCGCACCCCTAGCCACCTGCCCGGACTGGAGAAAGGCACGAACGGCCGCTTGCTCCCTTTATGTTAAAAAACCCCAACAATAAACATCTTCCGCCGCGCTGGGAAAGACAAAGCACAGACGCCTTTCAGGTTTAGTGTCTCCGTGTTTTGATGGGTTTTGTTTCTGTTATTCCCACAGACCCAACATGCGAATTCTCTCTCGAAGAGAACCAAGCCATCAAATCCGGGGCCTGCCCCCAGAGGACCTGGAGGCCAGTCCCCATGGGTTCGAGACCTCGCCGTACCTGGGGGGAGGGCTTCCTGCGTGCCAGGCGCAGACGATGCACGTATATAAATTCTATTCCATCTGAAACCAAAAGCACTAGATACCCCCATTTTACAGATAATCAAACTGAAGCTCAGAGATGTTAAGTAACTTGCCCAGAACCACGGAGCTGACAGCTGGGGAAGCGGAGACTTTCGGCCAGGTGGCCTGCCGCGGGCCACAGTCCATGAGAAACGTTCATGCCTACCAAGGCATGGGGCCAGACATGGAGGGCCGCCTACCCAACAGCCACTGTCCCCTCCTCTTTCTCTTGCAGCCTCCGTTCCATTCCAAAGGCAACATGCTCGGGCTCTGGGGGGTAACCATGAGTGACGTCAACCCAGCCTGGGGTCCCCCGGGCCCCTTAGCTTAGTGTGGGCCTCTGACCCAGTTCTGCTGAGGTGGCTCAGGGGTCTGCTAGGGTGCACGGGTTCTGGGGCTTCTGGGAAGATTTTGCTCCACGACAAAGGAGAGACAGCCAGGAGGCCCGGCCATTTTTTCTGCCATGAACATGGTTGCTGAGTGTGTCACGGCTTTGACATCACGTTGTGACCCTGAGACAACAGGCTAGAAATGCTGAGGCCACTGGAGTCACCGTGCCAAGCCGGCAGGTATCTGGCTACACTATCATCTGAGGGAACAGAGTGTCTTCATGGCCCAAGCCCCGGGGGTCAGGCTTTCTGTCCATCTTGAGCTGACGAAGGCCTGTGACAGAGCATCAGTCACTTCACTGGTAGAAAACTCTTTGCTTTTCAACATGGGGTTACTTTAAATCCTCAAAGCATGAACTAATTATTCTGACTGGTGCTTTCTTGTGCTAAGTGAGAAGGAAGTGCTTGTCACTCAGAACACAAAACCAAACTGCCTGGGGCATCACCACTCTGCCCATAGGAGCCATTGAAAAGCCTATCAGCGTGTGTCCACTGCCAGGTTTCAGGTCGAGGGAGGCCCCTTCAGCCTTCCCTCAACCCCCTCCTCTTGTCAGCAGGGATGTCCTCATGCTTTCTGCTCCTGAGCCTCAGTTAACTCCTTACTCATGGCTTGTGAGATGAAAACAAGATAG
This sequence comes from Halichoerus grypus, assembly GCF_964656455.1. Taxonomy (NCBI): domain Eukaryota; kingdom Metazoa; phylum Chordata; class Mammalia; order Carnivora; family Phocidae; genus Halichoerus; species Halichoerus grypus. The sequence continues at coordinate 7,576,270 of NC_135720.1, read as the reverse complement.
AAAATCCTCACCAATGAACTCAACTTACCTTCTCGGTAAGTTAGGACTACGTACAAAATTTACATATTCCTGAACTCATTCCAAAAATACTTTGCGGTAACATGAAGGGATTCTAAAAGATGATCTGTTCTATAACCAAGAAGGGAATCCTATACTGTAAGGTAGCAGCCACTGGGTCTGGGAAGGTGAGTGGCCCCATGCGGTCAATCCTAGCTGTCTGGTGCGGAAGTACTCTCATGGGTATTTCCTATTAATGGAACTATCCCACCAGACCCAAATGGGTCTTAGTGGTTGGCTTTTGATAACCTACTGCTAAGAGGAAACGGAACTTTGACAGTGATGTGGGATCTATGTGTAGACCAAAGAGATGAGCTCAAGAGTCTACATATCCATCACTGTCTTACTGTGTTGGAGGGAGCGCTGCAAATCATCTAAATGCCCCACAGGAGAAGAGCTCAATGAATTAGAGTATATACGACAGACCGTACATGCAGTGCATAATGTGATATTACAGAGCAGTTACTGTAGCCTGTGAGCCAAAGCAGCTCCACCACCTGTTTTTATAAATAAAGTTTTATTGGAACACAGCCACTCTCTTTCGGGTACACACTGCCGATGGTTACTTTTACGCTGCAACAGCTGAGCTGAATAGTTGTGACCGAGGCAATATGGTCCACAAAGCCGAAAATATTCCCTATCCTGCCAGTTACAAAGTTTGTCAACCTTTGATTTAGAGCCACTAAAATTTGTTTCCTACGAATATTTAATAGCTGGGGAAATGCTTATTACATAAAACTAAATTTTTAAAAGGTCTGGAATCAAAGCTGAGTCTAGAGTCTGATTATGACTACATGAAGAAAGTAAAACAGGAAAATAACAGTAGCTCTGGGCGAGTGGTCAAATCAGAAGCGATTTTTTTTTTGTTTTATTAGATTTTCCTGTTTTTTATCAACAAAATATTTTGCAGCATTCCTCTAACAATGCCCCTTTTAAGAAGTAGTTGACATCAGCACATTTCAACCATTTGCTTCTGGAACATAAGTAAGACTGGATCAAAACAGCCTATTTGATAATGATGATCAAAAGGAACAGAGGAGATATTTCTGTTTTTATGTTGAATTAATACATCTTTCAACTTTAAAGTTCTGGATGTTATCATTAGGCCTAGACCTTGATGTTGACTATGTTTATTTGATATAAGAAATGTTTTAAAATATTAAGGTAGAAACTTTTGCCTTTCAAATCAAAGATACTTTACTTGATTTCCTTTCCTCAGCAGGGATAACAGGATTTGGAAAGCTTTGAAATCAGTCCTGATTTTGATCAGGCTCTACCACGGCCCAGCTGCGTGACTTTGGTCTCGAGACTTAACTTTCCCGAGCCTCAATTTTCCCAGCTGTATTATGAGGAAAGGAATACTTACCTCAAAGTGTTGCCATAAAGATTTAATAACATATGGAAACATATACAAAAGTGTGGAGTTGTGAACCTGACAACAGGTGTTCAATAATGTATAGCTATTATTACTACCACAGAGTAAGCACAGGGGCTAAATGTCCCTTTCAATTCAGCCCATTTCCTAAACCATGCTTTAGCATATGGTGATAACAAAAGTTTGCGGGTACTCCAGCATTACCTCACAGGCAGTGCGCTGAGAGATTTACGGGAGTTTACTCACTTAAGACCCACAGACTAGAAACTTACTACTCAAATATGCTTACAGTCCTCCAGGAAACTCAATATGCCATCAATATCATAACCCTCCCAGGCCAAGCAAGGGTTTCTATATGTGGATGGTAAAGTCTTCAGGAAAGAATGTATAAAAACAATATCAATTTCATTTATTCTGGATTTATTTTGAGGGTAGATCTGAGAGGATTACTGATGAGTTAGATTGACCACAGGCCCATCTAGACATTGGCATGTCTGGAAAATAAAAAATGTTCATAGGAAATGCAACTTCTTATGAGGAATCCACAACTGCAAGGACCTGGCCATTGTTGGTAGTTGTAGGGAGTTGCTGACATGATATCACATTCTACAGTTAAAAGTTTATGAAACTTTTGAGTGTGTGTGTGTGAGGTATGTGTGTGTGAGAGATAGTATCTGTGGAGAGTGTGTGTATGTGTGTGTGATTGTGTGAGAAAGTGTATATGAGAGAATTTTATGTGTAGAAAGTGTGTGATTGAGTGTGTATGAGTGAGTGTGAGGGAGTGTGTGAGAGACTGTGAGAGAGTATATGTGTATGTGTGTCAGAGAATGAGTGTGTGAGAGAGTGTGTGAGAGAGACTATATGTGTGTAAAAAGAGAGACTGTGTGAGTGTGAAAGAGGGTTTGTGTGAGAGAGGGTGTGTGTGCATGAAAGCGACTGTGTGTGTCTAGAGTTTGTGTGAGACAGACTGTGAGAGTGAGTGTGTATGTGTGTGTAGACAGACTTGAGAGTGTGTATGTGAGAGTGTGTGTGTGAGAGAAAGGGTGTGTGTGTAGAGAGTGTGTATGAGAGACTGTGCGTGTGGAGAGAGACTATGTGAGAATGTGTGTGTGTGAGAGAGAAAGGGTGTGTGTGTGTGTGTGTGTGTGTGTGTGTAAGAGAGCGAGGGCGAGAGCTATCTTACCACAGTTGCCCGATCAACCTAACTGAGCAGCCCATAACCACAGTTGGGACCATGCAGTTGCTCAGGGAGACAGCAAACCCCATGAACCCTCCAACACCCCATGAACCCCTTCAGCACCTCCAAACAACTGGTCAACCCCTGTGCAGAGACCACATGGTGCTAATGGTGCTAGAAAGAACTGCTTTGAAGATGCGCTGAGATCCAGTACATTGCAACCCTGAGATTATGCGGCTCTCCCCTCACTTGTGTCGGGTCCATGGCCTTTGTGATGAAAAATGAGCGGAATCAGGACTTTTTAGTTAAGGTTTTTCTCCAACATGGCCACCTGCCGGCTGATAAAATGAAAATGTTTAGTGTTGAGGCTGGGTTTGTAGGACGGTTGGAACGGGTAGGGCATCCAGTTCAGCCACCTTTCCGTGATTCTCCCACCTCCTCTGACCACTCCGTAGGCACTGATAGAAAACACAGTTGGGTTCCAACATTGGTCAGTAGGATGGCCCCTGGTCAACGTGCTGCTTGCACAAATATCTTTCTGGCCTCCAAACACATGGCCCTTCCTGAAGGTTTACCAGCACGGTCACAGTTAGTCCTTTGGATTCACCCAAGGTCATTTATTTCTACTAAATATAAAATACCTGAATGGGATCTCTTAAGTGGAACACTGAAAGCAGACTAAAACATCCACACTTTAACCCTCTGAAATTTTTTCTCGTCTATGAGCTAAGCCCCATCACTGTAGAGGACTAGCAAGTCAGCCAACAGCTCAGCCTCTTTTTTTGATGTGTGGTATTGTGAACTTTAACATCAAGACTGTTCTGTCCATGCAACCAGTGTTTGTTAAATACCTCCTTTTTATTTATTTTTTTTAAAAGATTTTATTTATTTATGTGACAGAGAGAGACACAGTGAGAGCAGGAACACAAGCAGGGGGAGAGGGAGAAGCAGGCTTCCCGCTGAGCAGGGAGCCCGATGCTGGGCTCGATCCCTGGGATCATGATCTGAGCCGAAGGCAGACGCTCAACGACTGAGCCACCCAGGCGCCCCTGTTAAATACCTCCTTTGTGCCGGGCACTGGGCCAGGTGGGGACACCAAAGTGAAGGGGATTATCCGTGGCCTCGAGATGCACAGTCTAGTGGGAGGAGAGAAACAGAAAGCTGCCAATGTCTGTGTCACTTCGGCCACTGAACTCTGTAAGTTGTTGAACCAACATGCTCTCCGGCAAATGATGTGGGGTACAAGCCTGGACAAGATGGGGCTGCAATGTGTCTCTGAAATGTAAGTCCCTTACCACAGTAAAAGGCAGGAGAGAAGACTGGAGCTCAAAATCACGAGTCAGGCGCATGCGCGCGTGTGTGTGCATTCACATGTCAAACGGTGAGACTCTATTTGTGCCCGTGAGAGTAACATATATGTGGCCTAAATCTGCTTATCCTCATTCTTTCTCTGGCTGGCTGTCTCCCTTCTCTGATGCTAAAGAAGAAAATGCTGGGGGCCTTACACTACCAGAAAAATCTCAGGAGAGTCGGAAAACAAAATGAACGCTGTGCCACAATTATTCACAGCCGCTGGGGGAACGCATAGAACAAACATGAAACAGAAGCACTCTCTGAGAATTCATCTCTCTTCGACTGCAAATAAACGTGTATCATTTATCCAGGTGGAGTAGAGCGCTCCCAGCTCCCGGACTCCCGATAGCATCTTCCCCCCACCCAAGTCTCCGTCCCTCCCCTGAGCAAACCCGAAACTCTTCTTCGTTTGCCTGGTGTGTGGATATGGAGTGGGGAGGGAAAGGGCATCTGGGGACAAAGGAAACTCTTGAACTTTGGGTACTTGTCACACTTGACTCTGCTCAGTAGGATCAGGGCTCCCGATAAAACAGATGAGAGAAGATGCAATGTCCGGCTCCCCCTTCCTGAGCACAGATCCTCACGTCCCCTTCCCAGCCTCTGTTCCGAATGGAGCCTGAGTCCCTCCCGGGGTGGCCCTGGGCAGAAGGAGAGACAGAGCAGAAGGAATTCCAGGGGCAGGGCTGGGAGACCAGGACCTTGCAAGGGCGGAAGATATTAGGAGCTATTGCCAATTCCTTGTGGCCGGCAGGTGTTTGATAAGCAGCTGATGGAAGCACAGGGAGACGGGGGCATGGGAGGGCCCTGGGCACGTTAGCAGATGGGTGTGACAAAGAGGGAGCAGTTACTGGGGCCCCTGCGGAGTCAGAGCTGGTTCCCAGGACAAACATCCCCTGCTCTGAAGGTCTGCTGAGGCTTGTGTGAAGAGGAGGGAGGAAGCCCAATGTATTGCCGCTTTAAGCAAGTCTGGATTTACGATCTGTTGGTGTAATCCAACCCTGGCTTGTTAAAGACATTGCCAGAGGATCCTGCTTAATAAAAAAGAAGACCGGGGCACGGGGGTGGCTCAGTGGGTTAAGCCTCCGACTCTTGATTTCGGCTCAGGTTGTGATTGATCTCAGGGCCCTGGGATGGAGCCCCGTGTTGGGAGGGGGTCTGCTTGTCCCTTTCCCTCTGCTCCTTCTTGCACTCTCTCCCTCTCGCAAATAAATAAATAAAATTTTTAAAAAGACTAAAAAGGCCTTGGTGTGTCTAACTCAGCACTACACTTTTAAATATAACTTTTAAAAATAAAGTGTACACTAACATTTCCAGGGACGTATTCAGTTATGAACTCAAGCTGCATCTCTACTTCCATTGAGCTACTGATCTCTTTCCTTGGCCAGTGCTGCACCTGGCTGCCCGAGTTGTAAGGGATCTCACCTCCTCACCATTCTCTCGGCTTCCTTATCTGGGTAATGCCGGGTCCCGGCAGGCCTGGCCCAACGGGTGAACACTTGGAGGCCCACAGCGGTGTCCCCGCCCACTCTTAGTGCAGTGGGTGGTGCCGGAGTACGATAGGGATGATGCTGATTAAGCCATTGAGGGTGGGGTGGGCGAGCATGTTTCCCACACACCCACATGATACTAGCATTGAGGGTGATGCAAACCCACCTAACGGAGCTGATGAACCAGAGCTGCAGGTATATCTGATGGACAAGAGAACGTAGGACACTTCTCCACATGTAGGGACGCCTGGGTGGCTCAGTTGGTGAAGTGTCTGCCTTGGGCTCAGGTCATGACCCTGGAGTCCTGGGATCGAGCCCCATGTCAGGCTCCCTGCTCAGCGGGGAGTCTGCTTCTCCCTCTGCCTCTGCCGCCCCTCCCCCCCATGCTCGCTCGCTCTCTCTCTCTCTCTCTCTCTCTCAAATAAATAAATAAATAAAATCTTTAAAAAAAGAAAAACAGTTCTCCACATCTAAAAACTTCTCATCTCTCTGTAGCCAACGGGAATTTGACAAACGTGTATGAAGAAACCTCGATAGCACGAATACAAGCACACTTCGCATTGCATAAAAATGATGGGGGATGTCAGTTGCATGGGGATCTAGCTCCGCTTAAATCCCACTTAGTAAAACATTTGCTCTCTCTTGTCTTCCATACCTTATCCTATTTTTCATAATAAGAAAACACTCAGTGCAGGGGAACTAATTAGGGTCAAGGAAACTAAGCATTATTACATGCCTACTTTGTGTAAGGCACTTGAACTAGGTATTTTCTTATATTCATTAAACAAGCACATATATTCAGTAAGCCCTATATATTTACTAAGCCCTTACAACATCATGAGATGGGAATTATTAACTGAGGTTCAGAAAAGTCAGATAACCTTCCTAAGGTCACACAAATGCAGGAGCCAGGGTTCAAGTCCACATCTGTGGGACCCTAAGACATTGGGTTTTTTTGGCCTGCACATCTCTCTCTCTCTTGCCATGCTTAGGAGAGAATTGTTCTGGAGTAAGTAGAAGGGAAAAGAAAGAGTTGCTCTTGATATCTGAACCAGAACGCATAGATTCACCCTTCCGACCATCCGCTTTGCTGCTAAGTTTTACATGTTCAAAAACAAGACAGAGGAAACCCACCATCTGGGGGGTTTACGGCATCTGCGGTTCGTTTTACTGAGAGCCCAGGAGAGTTCGGCAGAACAGCGGCAGCCCTCGCCCCGCGGTAAGTCTGAAATCAGCCCACGGTGACCTTGAGTTCGGGGCCAGGGAAGTGAGCGGGATGGTGAAGTGAGTGTGCACCTTGGCCAGGCCCAAATGGGGAGGAGCCTGTCAGCGCGGCGCAAGAGCATGGCACCCGCCGCTTGCTCACGGAGGGGCACGTCATCCACGGTCTCTCCCTTGAGGCACCTCCCCACCTCTGTCCGGTGCCTGATAATCATCCCTTCACCCCAGTCTCCCACTGCTCCTAAAATCATGCCCTCGAGGCCTCGTTCCAATGTTACCACCTTCTAGAAGTTTCCTGTGTCCCCGGGGGCCAACAGTCCACGTGCTTGTAAGCACCAAATGTTACACCAGTTGTGAAACTATTGAAATTCCTCCCCCAATTTGGTAAACAGAGCTGCCTCAAACACCAATATTCCACCTTCACCACAGTGACCGCAGCCCTCCAGGCCCTCCCCAGCTAACAAAGGGGGGACACTGGGGACGACAGGCGCCCCCAGGATGGTGCCGAAGGGCTGACTGGTCTGTGGTTAAATAAGTTGGCTGTCGCCCCAAGTGAGCAGCACGGTCAGCCCTATGTCCTTGCTCTCTTACCTTGAGGGCAACCTCACGAAGGACCCTTGGCAGGACCCCCAGCTGAGGTGTGCCTGGATCCCAGACCGCACAAACCCAGGTAAGCGGCTCTCTTCGGTGGCTTGTCATACTACCATAGATATGTCATACCTATGGTAATGTGACAAGCCACCGAACAGAGCCGATCTGAAGAGAAACATCCCAGCTGGCCTCCAGGTCAACCTCCAGGCCACACCCACCCAGCTGGTAAACACTGACCCTCTCGGCTACTGTATACGGAGCGCTTAACGGGGGCCTGGTGCTGCTGGAAGACCCGACAAACGTGATCGCGGGTAGCCTGCCGTAACCTGACGGGGCCACCGTGGAGCGATGCGTATGTATTTTATTGGGACAGAAAGATGGGTGAACAGGGACCGGAAGCTTCGGAAGCCCTGAGCCCCTGCATTGCACACCACAGTCTGTGGGGCACTTTAGAGACACGCATCTCAACTGTCCACAGGCCATGCCCCTCCCCAGGGAGGAAAGGGTCCGTGTGTTCCTCGAAGGTCATAACCAGAGCCTTTGGCGCCCTGGGAACCAGGGCCCCTGGAATGACCTCAGATGTCTGTAAAAGGTTAAAAGACCTTTTTCTCCTTTTTAAGAAAATCCCATCACTTTCCCCCCAAAACCAATTTCACATTTAATTACCCCATTCTCAAGAATTTCGGCAAATTTCACTTGCTTCAATTTAAACTCACTTCCTCTCAGGCTGTTACCTGTGTGGGCACAAACTGCCCCGTCAGGAACCTTCTCCTTGGCCCTTCTGCTCTAAGAAGGAAGCTCCCCAGACTCCAGAAGGATCTCAACGTCATGCATTATTTTTAAAAAGAGATCAATCAGGTGCCTTTTCTTTGAAGGTGATTTAAGACCAAAGGTACTGCTGAGCAATTAATACAGCAAGCTGCTGCTTTGTGTCCTCCTAAGAGTGGCGGGAAGAAACGCGCCACCTGGGAAGGGGGCCGAGCCACTCACCTGGCACCCTGGCCTCCGGCTGGACCTCAGCCGCTGGAGCAGCCAGCGGGGAAGGGAACTGCTCCCTGCTTCGGGGACAGGCCATTCCGCTGGGGGGAGAATCTGGCAGCTTCCCCCCGAGTCGGCCCAGCCCCCGACCCCGACAAAGCTCACCGGTGCCTCCCTCGTCCCCTCCTGGCAGCCGCTCCTTGGCCAGCATGAGGCGTCCTTTAGAACGTGCGGCCACAGCACGGGCTGGTGCGCGGCGCTCGGCGGAAAGGGGAAGGTGGCCACCTCCTGTCCCTGTCTGGACCCTCCCTCCTGTCCTGGTGGGGACTCTGGGGCTCCAGGAGGCACATTAGCAAGAATCCGGAAAACCGGAGGCCTAAACCTCCAAACTTCTAGAACAGTCTCAGACGGCAGTGCTCACAGCCCTTCACCGGCAACCCTGGCTGCTCGGTTTTCAATAGGAAGAAAGGCAATCGGGTGACCATGGTGTTCATTTAGGGATCACAGCTGGAAGTGAAACGTCTCCATGCTGTCAGCGGGACGGCTGTCCCGTCAGTAACTTTCTGGCCATCCGCAGTCTTAGCGCTGTGCTCAAGCTGTGACGCCCTCAAGGACTCCAAAGTCTCTGACCTAAAAACCCTAAATGACGTAGAGGTAGCATTCCCGCTCCATGAAAGCGTCTCCATCTCTGGAGGGCTCGCCTCTCCTGGCCTGGGACCGTCTCCTGGCCTGGGAGCCTCTCCTGGCCTGGGAGTGTCTCCTGGCCTGGGAGCCTCTCCTGGCCTGGGAGCCTCTCCTGGCCCCTGGCCCCTCTCCTGGCCTGGGAGCCTCTCCTGGCCTGGGAGCCTCTCCTGGTCTGGGACCCTCTCCTGGCCCCTGGCCCCTCTCCTGGCCTGGGAGCCTCTCCTGGCCTGGGAGCCTCTCCTGGTCTGGGACCCTCTCCTGGCCCCTGGCCCCTCTCCTGGCCTGGGAGCCTCTCCTGGCCTGGGAGCCTCTCCTGGTCTGGGACCCTCTCCTGGCCCCTGGCCCCTCTCCTGGCCTGGGAGCCTCTCCTGGCCTGGGAGCCTCTCCTGGCCTGGGACTGTCTCTGGGCCTGGGACCCTCTCCTGGCCTGGGACCCTCTCCTGGCCTGGGACCCTCTCCTGGTCTGGGACCCTCTCCTGGCCCCTGGCCCCTCTCCTGGCCTGAGAGCCTCTCCTGGCCTGGGAGCCTCTCCTGGCCTGGGACCGTCTCCAGGCCTGGGACCCTCTCCTGGCCTGGGACCCTCTCCTGGCCTGGGAGCCTCTCCTGGCCTGGGACCGTCTCCTGGCCCCTGGCCCCTCTCCTGGCCTGGGAGCCTCTCCTGGTCTGGGACCCTCTCCTGGCCCCTGGCCCCTCTCCTGGCCTGGGAGCCTCTCCTGGCCTGGGACCATCTCCAGGCCTGGGAGCCTCTCCTGGCCTGGGAGCCTCTCCTGGCCTGGGAGCCTCTCCTGGTCTGGGACTGTCTCCAGGCCTGGGAGCCTCTCCTGGCCTGGGACTGTCTCCTGGCCTGGGACTGTCTCCATGTTACTTCTCCTGTGAGCACATCACAAGCACGCACTCTTTCCATCTGTTTGTGCCTGTTTCTGCATGGCTGTGTGCCTCTGTGAGCTTCTCTGTTTTGCCTTTGCTCTGTTAGTTCCTGCTGGGTCCCTCCCTGACCTGGTGAAGAGACTGACAACTCTCACTCCTCAGAATGAGCCCCGTGCAGACCACGAGCCGGGAGCGAATGGGAAGCCTGGTCCCTGTCCCAGTCAGCCCTGGTCATTTTCTGACGCAAAGGCTCTGGGGCCCCGGAGGCCCCGCAGCTTTTCCTCCGGACTTACTAGTTACTATCCTGGAACCAATGATTTAGCCAAACGGAGGCTCTGGAAGTTTATTGATGAAGTGCCAATAATAACAATGCGATAAGAATTAGGAAGAGTGTAAATGCAGTAAACAGCACCTGGAAAGCGCTTGTGGTCATCAAGCTACCAGGAGCACAACGTGGAGGGGGCAGTGACCACAGATCTAGCATGCCTGACTGTACCACAGGGCCTGAGAGACCCTCCTGGCCTGGGAGCCTCTCCTGGATGTGCGCTCACATTCGGAGCCTGGCTCCCTCCCAAAACCACGTGGGAAGCCTGGGAAACACCGCCTGTCCCTCCAGCACACGGGGAGAACCAGGGCTGGGGGCACGTGGGCACGCCGGGAGGTCTAGCTAGCTCTAAGGCAGGAGAATGGATGTCCTAGCAGTCAGGGTGCAAAGACACTAGGTACCCTTTCTCCCAAGACAGGAGAAGGACCTGGTCACAATCATCCGCATCCACGATGGGGTTGGGATGGTGACATTTTAGGGGGTAGTCTCTTCTCGCAGAGAATAAGACCACAAAACCATACTTGAGATCTCTGCCCAGGGTCTCTAAAACAGAGAAAGGCAGATGCTAGAATGTTCCATCTTGTTCCTGAAAATACATTTAGTGCACATGCGCACACTGATATTGGAACTGGAAGAATAATAGGAAAACAAAGAAGACACTGTTGACAGGAGGGCCTGTTGCTTTCCTAGAAATCTTTTCAGTGATTCACCCACAGGCAATGCAGCTTTCTAGAAGTCTCGAGGCAGCAACAGTGATGGAGTTCACTGTTTCTATCTCTTGAAAAACGGCTAACGACCTTACTTGCCTTTTGATAGTTTAACTGCATCATAATGAGCATCCTTTGTCCCAAAGATGTGAACAGGATGTGGTTCTAAGCACATTTCCTTCTCTCTCCTTTTGCCCCCAATTTAAAGGTGCATAAATGTTTAAAAGCAGATACAAAATGTGTCCCACACTATATAGTCTTCCTTCACCCAAGGTCTTCCCAAAAAGGCCGAGTCAAAGGGGCCCCCAAGTGCTGCTGGCCACTCTGAGACCCCACAGGCACATCAGGGACTGGGCCCACGGAGCCCCGCCGCCGGCTCAGACCCGGGGACTCCGTCATCCCAGCTCCTCTCCTGGTCTTGCATCTCCTCCACTCTGAACACTGATTTGGTCCACCTGGTCCACCAAAGACAACGTGACGTGAGCAGACAGCCCGGCTGTCTGCAGGGGTGACTCCCAGGTGCAAAACACGATCCCTAAGTTCTGGCGCAAGCTGTCCCAGCCCTTCCCCGCCCCCGGGCCAGGACATGTTGTAACCCCTGTTGCGACAGCTCAGCACAGAGACAACTTCAATTCGGTTATGTGATGCAGGCGTGACCAAGACACACCTCGACATTTTCAAGGTGACAAAAGTCAGCTAAGAAAGCCCAGCCCCAAAGGCATGCGAGGAGTCAAACTAGTTGGAGGATATAGAAGTTCATGGGCATTCTGAATTCTGCCACTGAAACTCTCTAGCTTGGGGATTCCACATTCTTAAGCCCACAAAGATGAAAAGGCAGGGGTGAGCACTGTCCGTGAGCCAGGAGAGGAGGAGAGCATAGAGATGAAGGACGTGAAGTGGCCTCACACCACGAGTCCAAATCCAAATCTACTTCCTAGCTGTGGGACCTTGAGCACATTATTTAAACCCTCTATAACTCAGTTTTTTTAAAAAGGGAAGATATATATCATCGATTCATAAATGTCTCTGTAAGGAGTCAATAAACGAATTGTGTGTAACATATCTAGCACATAATAATCGCTGAATCAGTATCATTATTGCTCATTAGAAGACGTGCATCTTGATTCCAAGCAGGAATGAAAAGCAATTGGTGAAGAACATTTCATCAGGTAGAAACCGTGAATGCCTCTGTTATCCTGCATGATTGAGAGCAAAAAGGCAAGTCATAGTGGTGAACCGGGGAAATGTGCGAGGGGGGAATATGAATCCGACTTACCCCTAACACCCCAAAGCGTTCGGCCAGGCTCCAACCACAGAGAAAGTCAATCTCAAACTTGTGGTTCAGAACCACGATGGCATTTTCCTTTCCATACTTGAGGTAGGCCTGGGGGTCTGTGTGGATGACGCACTCCGTGCCCGACCACCACTCCAGCAACATCACCAGCTCTGGAACAAACCATAACAACAGACAGACGTTTATTTCACGCATCCGTGGTGACCAAGGCTCGGTTCTGCTGGGCCAAGCTGGAGCAAGGCTCTCCCCTCCCGGCTGGGGCAGAGAGCAACTTCTAGGGGTCAAGTTCTGGATCATTTCTGCCCCGGCCCCCATCCCTGACATGGTTTAGAAGCAGAAGGAAAACAAGAAAGACTCTACCACAGTGTCCAGGGAAGGAGAGGAAGCTTTGAGAAGGCAAATGACTTGCATTCCTTGATTAATTGCCTTGGGGAGAAGTCAATCAGAAAGCCTGAATCCATCAAGAACTTGTGCCTTCGTGTTTACAGTGCTCTGAGAGGCGGCATGAGACCATGCCCAGAATTCTGAAGATCCTGGGAAGTGACTAATCAGGATACTTATAAACTCCATCAGAGAACACTAAATACCTCATTTCTCTCTCCCATTCATGATGGTTGTATGCACCCAAAATAATGAAGACCCAGGGTATGAGGAAGCGAGGTTACATGAGAGCCATTATACTGCGGGCCTAAGTGAAACTTAAAATACTCTGTAGGAGCTTGTGAAAAAAGAAGTCCAACTTCACTTTATTCTTCAGTGATGGCTTTAATCCTGGTGTCCCATTCCCAACCTGGTTGCTTCAGGAAACGTCTATCTATATGGTAGAAATTGTCCAGAAAAAGAGTTGCATGTTGGTGTAAAAACTGTATCTATGTACCAGTTTTAAAGAGAATTTGGAAAGCTGAAGGTGTTCGGCAGGTGGATGGGTGGGTGCGTGAGGCCTCTGCCAAGGTCGTAGCCCTGTTTATTGCCGATTAGTGGGGTACGCATTTGCATTTAGCAGAGGACTCACTCGCCACCCACCCCTACACACACATGCATGCACGCACACGCACGCACACGCACACACAGACGAGCAGGTGCAATCTTGACTCCAGGCAAACCTATGTTTTAAAACCTTTCTCCTGAGGTTGGAGACTCATGCATTCTAACTGGTGCACTAGAACTCTCTAGAAGGCATTGCTAGTTTCTAAGCAGTGAGCACTGTGGGACTTCGGACAAGTGAACCTCTTGGCACCTCGGTGTCCTAATCTTTAGAATGGGTCGCTTCACAGGTTCTGTGAGGATTCAAGTACAGGACGCACTGCAGGGCATTCCACACAGAGCACACGGGAAGGTCCCAGCAAATCAGCCACTCAGGATCCAGCATTATCATTAAAAACAAACCGACACCCTCCCCTTACTTGACAAGGGAAAGTGTCTGCCTATTCCTCGGAGAAAGCGCCAAGTCCCCAGTCAGTTGTCCCACAGACGGTGACATCAGTGGGACCTCACATGGCAAGTCAGGGAAGGAGAAGGTAAGTGTGTAGGGAGGGTGGGAGGGGCAGGCAACACCGCCGGCCGGGACAAAGGGACAGTTTGTCACCACTGGGTAGAAGGATGCTTATATTGCTGCACTGATTTCTTCTAAGAGACAGGAGGGGCAGGACCAATCTCCTCCATTACCAGCCACAGAGCACAGATAAACCCCAAAAGCAGAACTACACGGGAGTCCACCAGATAAGGCTGGCCATTCCTGTGACTCACATCCCACCGTCATTCTGCAAATACCCCCTGAATGCCTCTCCGGTCAGGCAGGGCCGATGCACACTTTCCCCAGCAGCGGTCAGGCAGGGCCGATGCACACTTTCCCCAGCACCCTCCCCGGGACTTAGAGCGGCTTGTGATCCAGCATGAGATCAGCTCCCCGATGACAGAGCGCAAGCCCTGGGCGCAAGGACTGCATTGTCTGGTTCTTCTAACGCTGGCCTTAGTCCAGAACCCAGCACAGCGCCGGCACATTGATGCTTTCAACAAACACCAGTGACCTACTGTGTGCAAGCACCACGCGAGGGACTGGAGGCGTGGCTCGATGCCTACCCTCCTGGAGCCGACTGCCCGGGGGGAAGACAGTTTTCCACTCACAAGGCGGTGTGACAGGGAAGGAAAGACTTGTTCACAGGATGGATGGTTGCTGAATATCGTGCTCATGCCTATGGGGGTCAGACACTCCAGGCTCCAATCCTGGGGGTGCCACTCAGCACTCGCTCATTTCTCAATGTCCCCTAAGTCTCCCTGCCCTTGTCTGCAAAATAGGGATAGGAAAAGCATTTAGACTTCACCCGAGACTGAGGGTGTTAAATCAGATTACGGCGTCAAGGCAGGTAGCATAATGTTGCACATAGTAGGGAATCGGTAAGTGGCCAGCCTTTTATTACTGTGATATGCACGGTGATTTTAGGCTCTGTAACCACTAAAGGCAAGAGGGACGGGGTCGGGGGAGGGAGAGAGCCAGATGGAGCCAGACCGAGAGGGACAGTGTTACAGCGACTTCTGGACTAGAGTGGGGAGCGATGATTTATGGCTTCATAATGAAGGCAATGAGAAGCCACTGGAGCGTTTTTAAATAGGCACGCAGCAGCATCTGATTTGCATTTTGAAAAGCTCACTCTGGCTGAAGTGGGAACAGACCCAAGAGCCGGGCAGAAGCAGTTAGGGGGTGGGTGCCGAAGCCCAGGGAGGAGGTGATGGTGCTGAGGCCGGGCAGCTAACAGCGGAGAATTAGGTTCTCAGGACACTATTAGCCATATAACTAAACACTAAATCTCACTGGGAACAAGAGTTTTCTTTCCTTTTTTTTTTTTTTTTTTTTACCAAAGGCTTTCCATTTCTTTTTTATTCACAATAAATACATTTATAGAGCCACATTGTAAAAGAATTTAGAAATCCAGAAGTATATAAAGGAAAAGGTGAAACTCCCCTTGATGGCTTTGTGATGTGTCCGTTAGGCTCGGCCGGACTACATTTCCCAGACTCCTTTCTGGTTTGTGTGTTTGTTTCCAGTTATGGGGGGCGACGAGGGACAATCCTGGGCGGTTTGGCAGGAGAAAGGAAAGCGTACCTCACGCGCGTTGCTGCTGATCTGCTGATTCACCTCCTCAGCACCAAGCGGCAGCGGCAGCCGAGGGGGCCTGCAACTGCTCCCCCTCCTTCACATCCCCTCCTTCAGCTTCTCTGACTCCTGGGCCAGGGCTGTGTGTCTGCTGGCGGAGGCAGGGCCCCCACGCCATCAACACCAGACGCAACGAGAACCGACACGGGATTCAGAGGGTGCTTGGGGGTTCCAACCTCTTGATCTCATCTTACACCCACCACGCCTTTCTGACTGCCTTCCCTGGGGCTTCAAGCTCCGAAGGGAGCTGCCGAGACCACACCGCCGGCTGCAGAGATAGCCTGGCCAGCCCCCTGGTTGAATAAGGACCAGTCCCTGCGACCCTTCTCTGCACTGGGGAGTGCAGAGCTCCCAGCAGCTCTGCTCCCCCCCCATGGAACCCTGATGAGGCACATCCTCCTCCCCGCCCCCAACCCACTCCCTTGTCCAGGGTTAACCATCAGGAAGAGTTTGGAAGGAAGGCATCTAGTCCTGCTCCTAGGCATTTACACAAAGACATACACACGCACTCATGTGTTTCCCACCCACAAATGGGTTCACACTTTATCGACCTTTGTAAACATATACATGTAGTGATTTTTCTCCAAATGGTATATTCTGGATCTTTCCATGTTGACACATGTTCATAGTGATATGAGCAAATATTGCTTGGGCTCCGGCCATGTGCTGGGGACCGCTCCAAGGGCTTTGCATGAGGTATTGTGTGAAATGCTCATATTAACTCTCTGAGACTGGGAGGCACTATTATTATCCCCGTTTTAAAGACAAAGAAACAGAGGCAGAGAACTTCTGTTCAATATATGAAACTGTCATTTTTTTAGGTCAAAAATAGCCAGAATGACAGCCTCATAAAGGCTAACACAGGAGCTGCATGGCAGTTCACGCTGTGGCTCCACCGTGATTTATGTGGGCTTTCTGCCATTGATTAGCATTTCCCCCTTGTTTTTTTACTGTTATACACATGGCAATAAACATCCTTGAAAATGCATGTTTTAGACAAAAATATTTGTGAGAGTATTTCTCCAGCATAGGTATACACAAAAGTAGAATTATGGGTCGAAGCATATGCATATTTTAAAATTTTATGGATATTTCCAAATCGCCCTCCGAAAAGATCCTACCAATCTACACTTGAATCAACAGCGTGGGAGAGGGTCTGTGTCCTACTGCCTGGAATTGACACTAAGCTCCTTGCAGGCTGGGGCCATGCGTGTCTTTCAACAAGTATTCCCACGTGGAGTGTGGAGTAATGTCAATGACCTTGTGATTGGCCTCCAGGCAGCACCCGAGTCGCCTCATCTTTGTGTCTCTGCCACCCTTGTCCCAACACCCAACACGGGAGATACTCAGAAAGCTTTTGTCCTTATTCGAATGTCTTCCTGGCTGATGTTTTAGTTGGATGTTCTTATATAAGTAACGACACACGACTTAGAAAAACCACCATGAATTAAGGTTTCCTTTACCCTGTGGTGTGGCTGTTCTCAGCGCTGTGGGCCAGGGCCTGGCTCAGTCTTTCCCTCCAGTGTCACAGCCAGCTGCCGGGCAGCGCCATCTTCCTAGCTGAAGGGCAACTACCTCGTGGGGGTGCTCCCATGTGAGCGGGGACATCTGTCATTCAAGTGAGACGCACTCCACACCGTGGCACCCGGGCTCAGGGCAGGCATGGTGCCCCCGGTCCTCATGCACAGGGTTCTGGGGGGTCTCCCAGCAGCTCCCTCAACAGCCTGCCTTGCCTGCCCCCACCATCTGCCCAGGGCGGCAGCAGAACCTGGGGGAGCTCTGACCCTCTCCCTCCAGGAAAAATGGGAGTCCCAACTCCTTGCACCCTTTGGAACCTCCAACTCAACTTAGAAGTTGCCAAAGGGCACCTGATCAGAAACTATGGGCAGGTGACTGGCACCAAGGACACCCGTGAGGAAGCGGGGTCCTTCCCTTGTGTATTTGGGGGGAAATCTCTTGTCAGCAGTTGTGGGTTGCAGATGTCTCAGCTCGCACTACAACGCCGGCAGTCAATGACAAATGCTAAAAGCGCAGATAGAAGAGAAGCAAAATAAGGTCTTTGCCCCCACAGCATTCACCATCTTGTTTGTGTTTCCAAACCAACCCTCAGGAAGCAACCAGGAAAAAGCATAGGAGCTTTGAGCTGACAAGAACCGGGGCCAGTCATGGAGTAGTTAATTGAAAAACAGTACAGCTAGGAATGAAAACAACGCATCAATTCAAAACTGAAGCGGAAGCAGGGGCCGGGGGGCTTGGTGCCATCGGGAGGGGGCTCTCAGTGGGAGGATGCTGGGAGGAAGGGAACCGGGCGGGCAATGTTCCTGGGGCCTCCCCGGGCCCGGCTCAGGCCACCGTGACGCGGCAGTCATATCTTGGCCCGTAGGGTGAGCGAGGGCAGGGTCTATCGGTGGACACGGCCCCTCAGGGCCCGGCCCCACACGTCCCTGAGCACGGGGACGGCGTTCTGTCCGGGGCCCCGGAGCAGCAGACTGTAGGAAGACACAAGGGCACAGGACAGCTGAGGCCCCTGCCCAGGAAGGTCACTCGGGAAAGCGGCTGGGATTCGACTCCTCCAAGGTCAGGCACCACCAGGTAAAAACATGCGGACCTCCAGGTTCCCAGGCCTGGCCCTACTGTGTGTGGTGATTGTTTGCTGCCACCTGAGACTGAGTCACCCATGGGGAACTCACAGCCATGTGACACAAAAGGCAAAGAACGACAGAAAACTCTGGAACACGGAGAAGCCGCTATTGTCCCTCAGCGACGTCCTCATGGAGCACCTCACTAACTAGAGTTTTCCGGTGACGCCTCACAGTTCTCCTTGATCAGCCTGTTCCTGCTCTCCTAGAAAGTGAGTGGTGACTGGGTCCGCACGGGAGGGATGATGGCTGCAGGGGGGTCATGCTCAGACCACGATGAGCCATCCGCCTGGTGTCCTCAGACCCTGGAATCACCTCTCTCTCCCGGCTCCTCCTGACGCTTGCAGGTTGGGCACATGTGGCTGTCGGTTAGAATCAGCCTTTATTGGTGCCAATGAACAAACTTCGGGACCTAAGAAGGGACCTGGGGGGTGGGGGGCCCTTCCCTTTCCTTCGCTGCCTCCCCCCAGGAGCCCTCTCCATTCTGTGCCGGAAGTCCTTCTACCCAGGGGCACTGCCTCAGGTTAGGGACTCGGCACGCTTTCCTCTGGCCTCTGCAGTGGCCCAGATGTTGTGGGGACAGTGGGCTCTGCACTCCTGGGGCTGCTGGTGGCTCTGCGGTGGCCCCGCCAGGAGCCCCCCACCCCGGGGCCCTGAGCTCCTCTCAGCTTCCTCACCTCGCTGGCTGAGTGGGGCTGACACCCACTTGGGGACTTCACATTCTGTCCAGGTTCTGTCCTTCTCATGTCTGTCTCGGTCCTCGAGAACATTCCCACCTCACCATCACCATCAACACAGACAGGGCTGCCCCAACCCTCAAGCCATTTTTACTTTGACCTCAGAAGGAATCTAAGTGTTCAGAGCTGGAGGAGATGCATGGGACACCGGAGAAAGGGAGGCATGCCGCTCACCCAGAGTGAAAGGTCGGCTGAGGAGCAGGTTTCCTCCGGTCCCCGGGGCCTCACCGCCTTATCACCGAAACCGGTTCCTTCCCATCCTCCCTCCCCCCCTCCAGTCCCCACCTCGTCCCCAACAGATACCTAAGTTACCACATTCCCTTCCCGCCACCCCTGCAGCCTCGGCCTGCACATTCCTTCCCGGCAGGAGGGAAGGGACACCCCGATCACCCGCCCGGGGAGCCAGCAGGGCCTTCGGGGGCGTCAGAAACTCGTAACAGACCAGATTTACGAGCGCGGTTTCTACATGATGCAGCCGTGTGGACGTCTTCGTCCTGTTTAAACATTTTCAGATTGCCCAGTTTTGCAGTCTTCATTTCTCCCGTGGCAACTCCGTGCGGGCGGGGCTGGAGCTGGCCAGCAGCTACTTCCCCGCGGCTCAGCCACCCCCCAGTCCTACCCGGGGGGCCCCCCCGTCCGGCCTGCTTCGCAAGCTCCCCGTGGGCGGCCCGGGCCCGCGAAGTGACCGGAGCAGGTGCCGGTGGAGACAGTCGGTCGGGGGCAGAGTCGCTCCTGTCGTGTTTGCTATTGTGCTGCTCAGCTTAGTCACGGGTCGGAAACGCGGGGTAGACGGACCAGAGGAAAAGCGAGGAGGGAGCAGGGGGTACCTATTTTCCTGTCTGTAACAAACGAGGAAGAGGAGGAAAATGGTAAGGAGCACCGTTCACTGAGTTAGCTCGCGGCGTCCTGGCAAGCTACTGCTGCTGTCCCCATTTTGCAGATGGGGACCTGGAACCCGTGGGGCCAGGCAGCTGGCTCCACTCCCGGAGCTGGGACGTGAGCGTGCGGGGTGTGGAACCCCGGGTGAGCGGCGGACACGGGCGCCCAGGAGGCCTCTCGAGGCTGCACACACACGAAAAGCTGTGATTATATGGGGTGGGGTGGGAGGTGAGAGAGAGCACTCTGGGAGGGGGGCAGATAAGAGGAAGATCACAGGGGAAGGATCATATCTTGGCCTCAGGCGGATGGTGGTCAGTTCCTTATCTGTAAGATGCAGAAGGCTCGCGGTAAAGGTGAAATGCGCCGATGTATTCAAAGCATTTACCACGTGCGTGGCACAGAGCTGGTCTTCTGCATATCACTCCTACCAGGGACCCCACAGCAGGAGGACCAAAGACGTAAGGAAGAGCTGGAGAAAAACATCTCCTTCCACAGATGGAGGAAATGAGCAACACACCAGGCTGAGCGTCCACTTCCGGGCAGCCCTCCGTCTGCAACCCCCAGACCCACCCTGTCCTCAGTCTCCCCGCACACAGCCGGTGCTGAGCAGCCTCCACCCTGGTGGGGAGCCCGGTCGTGCACGCGCTCCCTGGGGACCCCACCATCCTGCAGACCCACAGCCAGGACCTCTCCCCGGCCTGGAGGATGGGGTGTGAAGGTCCCCTCCTGCCCCAGCACACCTTACACTGAACTTCCTGCTCACTCCCGGCTTGGCAAGACTGCCGCTTTCTCTCTTCCGTGCCGCCCATTCTGGTAGAGGTGCTGAGGAGAGGTCTAAGAAAACAGGGCAGGCAACGTTTCTGCCAAAAAGACCCTGGAATTCAGACTGGTGATCAGAGTTCATTGTTCAAGCATGTGTCAACCATACGGCATCTCCCGCATCTGGACACAGGGGAGAGATGCAACAAAGGAAAATAGTAGTTGTATAATTAACTTTATCTAACTTTAAAAATGACATAATTACATCTATAATGATGTGTAATCTATAAACTAAGTACATATAATTATGTGCTTCTAATAGTTCCTATAATTTTAACTTTTAACTGATAATAATTAGGTGAAAAATTAAACCTCTCATCCTCAGAAGCCCCCCCAAAATGCAAAAGCAAAGCTCTCAAGTTTGTAATGCATGATGTGCTATTGTCCCCGTCCAGAACCAAAGGTGGAGGGGACACGCCTCTCCCCTGGCCACACCGCGCTGGGGAGGGGACTGGCGACGTGCTCTTTGCACCTGTCCTTCACCCCTCACCTGGGGGCCATCCATCAAGCACCCACCCGGCACTCTCTGAGCCCTAGGCAAAAACTGGAATAAATATACGAAACTGAACAATCTGGGGAGCTGAGAAAACAGGAAAGTCTGGTCTCAGCTGCGGCCCCTGGGGGGTCTTGCTGCGGGCGCCAAGCGGGGACACGCTGTAAAAGAGAATAGACTTAAATAACCGAATGTATCTTTTATGTTATGGGGCCTGACACAGACGCTGGCATTTCTGATCTGAGACCAGATCTGGGCACTGGTCCCTGTCTGTCCACCTCTAGGCCCTACTGTGCAGCCACCTACTCCCCACGCCCCACTCATAGTGTCCCTAACCAGCTGCAAACGTGGCTGGAGCCCGTTCCTCCTGCTTCGCACTTTCTCTTCTCCCCCACTCTTCCCACCACCTCTTATCCAGCCTTCCAGGCTCAGTACATGTCCCCATTTCCGTGAAATCTCAGATCCAAGGCCACAGACCCGGGTCTCCCGAACTTCCTGATGCTAAGTGTGCTCCACTCATTTGGGCACTTGCTTGGATTTTATTTTGTCTGCACCATTTCCAGTTAGCGCCCCAGCAGGTGCCTTCCTGCCTCACGCAGCTTTCAGTGCTCCCTTCCGGCCACACCAGACAAGGAGCCCAGTGCACTTGTTGCATTTCAGTCCACACCCCGGAGGCGTTCCAGCTTTTCCCACTTCGGTGCCCAGGCCATCGGATGGATGATGCTGAGGCAAGACGCCCAGAAGCACACACACAGTATACCTGTGCTGTTAACCTTTCGTGGGACAGGTTAGGAAACAATGTCTACAAAGGTTCGGCAGAGTGGGCGAGGAGGAAGGGGAGTTTGGGAAGTCAGGCAGCAGGGCTCTGATTGAAACTGACCTGCTAGGTGCTGGCGTGGTGGGAAGCCACTTCCTCCGTCACTGTCCCCCTCCCGACCCCCACGAAGTGCCTGCTTCTAGGCAGGCTTTGCCCTTGGCCGGGTATGGAGGGAATGGACCTGAAGCTCAAATCATGAAAAGGTCATGTTGCCACATTATAACTTTCATGTTGCTACATTGTAACTTTCTCCTGAAGCCTTGAGCAGGTGGCAATGAAGGGCCATGAAAACATGCCTGAACTGGCCCGGGCAGGGGGTGCTGGTTTCTCCTGCTCCCCTCCGCACCATATGCACATCCTCCCAAATGAAGGGAAGGGGAATTGGGCAACGGATTTTGAGCTAGAGGTGGACTGAGACCAGGCAGTAAAAACGCTCCAAGACTTTACAGTATGAACAATGGTGTGAATAATGTTAGGGGTGGAAAATCAGCTTTATATTAAGTGGAGTCAGACTCTGCTTCCAGTTATTGGGTCAATCTTTCAGCGAGGCCAAACGTCAAGAAATACGACTCTCTTGAGTGAGGAGTATAATAGCCGGGGAGAAGCCCTATGCTTCCCACCCTCAGTCAAAACCTTCAGGTGGGAGGAGAGGGAAAGAAGGGGTCTAGAACCCAAACCCCACCACAGCACTCTGGTGCCCTGACATCTGGCTTCTCGAAACTCCCCTCCAGGTGAGCCGCTCGGAGATCACTGAGCCGTGGCATCGGTGCCATCTGACTTTCCAGTCCTGGATACATGAATGACCTTGCTCATCCAGTCAGCAAATCCTGAGCCCACCGGGCGCTCAGCACAGTTGGAGGTGCTTGGATGTAACGGTGAGCAAACCGATTCCGGCAGGGGAGACACAAATGCGCAGACACAGAAACATATACCCTGGAAGATGGCTCTCAGGACGGCAGGGCAGCAGGGGTGGGGGGGCGCTGATCTTTCGGGAGGGCTCAGAGGAGCCCTCTCTGGCTGTCACAGCAGTTTAGCGCAAAGCACGCCGTGACCTAATTGAATATGACCTGTGCCAGACAAGGGGCTGGCTTTGTACACGGGGATGTTTCCAGTGCCTAGAACTGGGAACACAGGTAAGAGGTGACTGGCTGCCGTGTGGGGAAAACGTTAACAGGTTCACAGTGGGGACCAGGGACAGGGAGTGGGCTGCGTGATTAGCCAGGGAGAGGGCAGAGGGTGTGGGCACGTGGAGGGTGAGTTGGGTTTTGGCAGGTGGAATGGACAGGGTCCGCGGTAGGCTAGATGGGGTGCAGGAGAAGAGGTTAGGGAGAGATTCTAAGGTTTCTGCCCTGAGCAGCTGGGGCAGGGAGGGAGGGGCGGGTGGCAGGGGCACAGGGGCTGGGGTTGGGACACATCAGTCAGGTGAGGGGATACTGCAGTCTTGGCTCGGACTAGTGCAGTAGTAATGGTGCTATCCCACCCTAGCCTCGAGCCTCCCCCTTCCCTGGCACCGAACACCTCGGATCACTCCGTCCCCCTTCCCTGCCCCACCTCTTCTCTCCCAAACCCTGCCTGTCATTCTCCTTGAAACACTTTCCCACTCAGTCACCAGATTAGGTTCCGACCCCTTCCAGGCGCTGGGCAAGATGAGAAATTGAACTTCACCAGATCTGGAAGCAGCGATAGCTTGGGATCAGCAACACCATTAGCACCCAGATTTTGTTCTCTAAAAACGACTCCCCACTGTCAGGAGGCACACTGCCCACAGTGAGGAAAGGCACTGCAGTGAGATATTCTCTTGGACAACCACTAAATCCGGATCTATCGAGCATTCATGTCTAACTCCCAGGTTACCAGGGAGGGAGGAACAGGTGAAAGAAACCCCACCCCTGTGAGCACTCACACAGCCAGAATGTGGGACCTTCCACAGGACAGAGGTAAGAAGGGGAAAAACAAGGTGGGAGGGGTCTGTTCTAATATAAAGAAGACAGACATAACAAGTGGGATGACCCTATTTAAATCCTGATTTGAACACTCCAAATGTTAAAAACAAAAACAACAAGACAGCTCGGAAACCACTGGGGAAATCTGAATCTCGATGGTATAAGATGATACTAAGAGAATATTAATTTTGATAGTGGCGATAATATTGGGGTTATGTTTTTAAAGTGTCCTTATTCTTTATAAAACACACCTTGTGTTAATTCGGAGTGGCATTTCATGACATACAATATCTGGCATTCACTTGAAAAACAACTGCTACTAAGATGAAATAGTTAAAGTTACCTTAGGTGCCGTGTATATGGGGAATCCTTATGCTATTCTCTCTACTCATATTTGTTTATATGTTCCATAACTTTAAAAAAAAAAAAAGCTAAAAGAAACAAGTTCCCTCTTCTACAGAAAAATACATCCAGGAAGCAATGAGTCCAGGGTCAAGGGCGTTCCCCCAAAACACTCTAGCCCTGCCTCAAGCATTCACTGCCACTTCTCTAGAGGCAACAAGGAGAAAGAGACAAAGACAAAAATCTTAGGAAGATATCCACGTGTAAAATGCAGACTAAGCCCTCAAATGGATTTCCATTTTTTTAATTTCGGAGAGAGATGAAGATTAAAATACAATTTGAAAATACTTTGCACTTCAGTGCCATTCTATTAAGCGAGTTAAAGGAAGGTTTAAAGTTCTCCGAGTGAAAGCCTGCAGCTCTCTGCTCTCCCTCTGCTCCCTCCATGGACTGGTAACGAGCTCTCAGAATCTTCTGTGCTCCACTATCCACACGGTCACCGCGTCAAGTTCCCAGGCCTGGTCCGGGCCGCGTGGGAGTCAGGCCACAGAGGCTGGGCCCCCGAGCCTCACCCCGTCTCAGCAGAGTGACTTTGGGGAGCTTCATTCCCCCATCTCAGTCTCCTGATGTCTAAAGTGGGGACAATGGCACCACTAGTCGGTGGTGACGCTCCTATGTCCGTGCTTGGTAAATAAAAGCTAGGTGACTGCTTGGTGACAGTGATTGGCTATGGGCCATGTTTCCGACCTTGATCGAATGAGTACGTACTTGCTCAGTGCTTTCTCTGCCAAGTTCCTGTAAGGTGCGGGGAGGGACAGGCAGAAATCTTCCAGGCTCTCTTACAGAAGGGAGTCAGGAACACCCAAGCGAAATGGGGATTTAGCAACACTTTGTGAAGGGTCTGGCTGACAGCCAACTCTTAAGGGCAAAAGGCCCTTACCCCACTCCTCCCTCCAACCCTTCACACACTGACCCCTCCCTATTTCTCTGATCCAAATCCTAGTGCCCTTCAAGACCGGATCAAATCCCCCTGACCCCAAATTCTGAAGTGTCCTTGACTCGCGAATGGGTCTCTGTGCCTTCTGCTTCATGATGGCAGGTTCATGCGCCTCTGGTCTCTTTTACCTCCTTGAGCTATGACCAAAATGCGCTATTTAAGTTCCCAGAGGTGTCTGGAAGCTTAGATTTCTACCACCTCCTCCTGAGGTCTCCGTCAGAGTGGTCCTCCCAGAATTACTTGCTAAGTTGCTTTATGGAAAGAAAGCTTTCTTAAAACCAAGAAGTATGAAGGCTGTGGTCATATTCTGAGGTGTTTACCTTCCCATATGCACAAAGATGTTATACCCTTGTTAAACCTCAGGCCCAAATGTTCTCCTTGAAGATAAGAGGCCTTTCCTTCCATCCTTGAATGGAAGTTGGGTCCACACTGTCCCCATGTGGGCGGAACCCACATTCCACGCTGAGTTTCTGCCAACAAGCCTGGAAATAAGGCACAAGATGGCGTTCTCAACGTAAAACCGTAAAAACAAACGCCGAGGACCGTGCAGAGATGTGCAGAAGTCACCTTCAAGAGAACAAATGGTCTCCTGGCCAACACTCAGACCCCAGCTTCATGTAAAGAAAAGGATACAACTGTAGAAAGAGTGAATCAACCAGAAGGCACGCTGGTCACGTGGGGGCCAGGCCTGCCCATGGGGCTGATACCCCTCTACCACGGCATACCCACCGAGTCCCTTTGCCCAGATTGCACATGTACCCATCCGCCTCCTAAGTGTGATCTGAATTCCAGTGCACATCAGTCTTCAGGGCAAAAACGTCTTGATCAGCAAATGTGAGCATTCACTTCATCCTACTGTCTCCACTGAGAAATAAACTATGAGCTGCATTCTTATTTTCAGACATAAGTGTATCATAAGATTGCTTAATATCAGTTCATTGGAGCCTGATTAAAATAATAATAAATCAAATGTCATAGCCCAAAACACTGAGGATCAGACTCTGGAATGTGTAAGTCTTCCAAATACAACCACCCTAGAGGGAGGTCCATCCCACGTCCTGCTATCTCTAGGGCTCCTCTACAAAGAGCCATTTGTTTGTGGCCAGGAATTTTAACTTACGGCGTACTCACGGGTCAGCTGGTCACCCCTCGACAGTAACCCCCCGCCATCCACTGCCATCGCCTTGGTCCCCAGTCCTACCTCGTCCGTGTCTGCTGCTATCCTTCCTCTTTTCCATTCTCAGTGGTGCCCTGTCCCCCCCCCCCACCCCCGATGACCTTCTTTCTGGTCTGTCTGCCTCCAGCATCACAGGCTCCTCTCATCCAGTCTGTGCCCCATGCCCACTTAATCCTGTCAACACGCTTGTTGGGTCCCCATCATCCACAGACGCAGTGAGACTCCTTAGCAGAGTCCTACTGCTTGGCCCACCCTGGCTCTTCCGCTTCATCCTACCACACACCTTGAGCTAAAGTCAAGTTCCTGGAACTACCTAGAACTCTGTCCCTACCCCTAAGGTCTGGCCTCTTGCTCAAGCTCTTCTCTAGGCCCAAAGTCCCTTTGAATTGCATGTCAAAACCTTATCTGTCCACCAGGTCTCAGCTCAAATGAGATCTCCCTGGGAAGTTTTTCTTGATGCCCCCCCCCCCCCAACCCCTTCCATTACAAGTAGCTTGTCTCTCTTCCCCAATCCCCCCATTTAGGGACTCTGTACCAATAGTTCATCAAAGTCAGACAGACGTGATTTGAAATCTCATTCCATCACTTACTAGCTTTATTAAATCAGCATATTACTCAACCTCTCTGGTTTTCAGTTTTCTCTGTAAAAAAGGAATAATATAATGTCACTAAAAAAATTGTTCTGAACATTAAATAAGACCAATGTTTGCAAAAGAACCTGCAGGTAGCCGTGGTAATGGTCAGCTTGATTCTCTTCTTTCTCACATTCTGGAGGCTTCCCTGGTAGGATTTCTCCCCCCATAGAGCACGAATTCCCTCGGGAGTTTGGGGGTGGGGGCAGCTGAGCCTTGCCCGTTTTGTTGGTTTGCTGCCTGTGACACACAGAACAGGGCTTGCACGACCGCAGACAAATATCTGTCATTCACCAACCTGGGTAAGTGTGTGCGTGTCAGGGAAGAGGAAATTCACAAAGATCCAGATTATGTCAAAAAAATCAGTTAAGGATTGGTAGGGTCCTCTAGCCCAGTACATTTTTTTTTAAAGCAACATTAAGAAATTACTAATCACTTTAAGAGCATTTAAAGCAAATTTTAGAATCTACTTAAGATAAATACCTGCTCTTAATTTTTATCTATTTGCTATCTTCTCTCACCTTCCCCTCATCAAAATATAATTAGGCTTATTTTCATAACTCAGATTCATTACCCACCGAGAAATACATAAATTGTAATTTGTAGAAGGTTAAAAAAAATTAAGATGCTAAAATATACACTATTCCTCAAATAATTTGTAAGGCCATGTGAAGAACAAACCATCATGGAGTTGTTTTTTAAAACATCTTTCCTTTGGGGCACCTGGCTGGCTCAGTGGGAAGGGCATGCGACTCTTGATCTTGGGGTCGTGAGTTCAAGCCCCACATTTTGTGTAGAGATTACAAAAAAAACAGATAAACTTAAAAGAAAAAACAGAACTTTTCTTCACATGGAGACACTCCTCCTCTCAGCTTAGGAGGCCACGGGGTACTTAACTTTGTCTTTTCTAGTAAAGGACCAACTTCAGTGGAGCAACTTTTAATTATCGAGAATAATGTATAAATTGGTTATTCTTCTCTCACAAGTGATAAATGAGGCCACCAGATAGTTCAGAATCTGTCCTAACATCAGCCGTTTCAAGTGAAACACTTCACTAGTGTTTTCAACACGGTAATATTCTGTCCCTGTTAAGGTTGTCAGATAGAACACAAGGTGCCCAGCGAAACTGAATTTCAGATAAGCTACAAATTGTTGTTCAGCGTAAGTATGTCTCATGCAACAATAAAGGAAAGCTACAGTTACAGTAAAGTATGAGCCATGGAATATCTGGGGCATACTCATATTAAAAAATTCTGTGTTGTTTATCTGAAATTCAAATTTCACTGGGCAGCCTGAATTTTTATTTGCTAAATCTGCCAGTCTGAGTCCTTATCAAGCCAGCCGTTGGCATGGCAACGAGCACTGAGGAGGCTCTGGGAAGGCAGCTCTGGCTGGACTGACCTGCCTCGACGGTCCCATGGGCTCTCGTGGACCTCGTGGGACCCTGACAGCCATCTGGGAGATGGGCCTGACTCCCCCATTCTACAGATGACAAGACAGAAGGGACAGGGCTCCCCAAGGTCACGGATCTGGGGGAGCAGGATTCCTGTTGCCACCCGGGATTCCTAGCAGTGGATGGCAGAGTTTTCTCACCTTGCTGACCTCATGAATATGCAAAACATGTGTTTCCGAGAATCTTAGCAATTGTTAAATAATAAACCTGTGCTTCAAATATATCCCAATCTTTCAAAGGTCCCTGAGAAATCATTTTGCTGGGGTTTGCCTGAGCTTTATCTAATCAAGTTTTAAAGCCACTCAGTGGGCACAACGACCTGTTACTACACCCTAATTGCTCAACAGCCCTGGGAACACCAAGGCCAAGAACTAAGAGGCTTTGCCATCTGTGAGCACCCCATGTAATCCCCACCAGCTCTGGTTGTGGGGGCTAATCGCTGCAGCCGGCAGAGCCCCGGGTGAGGCAGGGGTTCCGGCATCCTGGGGAGGTGAGGTAACCCCAGCCCAGGCTGACTGGGGGGTGGCGCGTGGGGACTGGGGGGATAGTGGAAGGACACAGGGGATGGAGCAGGGGGCAAGAGGGGGAGTCAAGGAAGGAGGAAGGAGGGGAGAGCACACACCGTGCACAGGCAGGGACCTAGGCTTGTCACATAGCCTATCTCATCACCTAGCCCCAGGTCACTTGTCAGGATTAGGATCTTCCACACAGATGCAGAGACTGAGGCTCACATTTCGGTAACTCGCCCGGGATCTCTGGTTTGTGCACTTCCAGGACCAAGGCTGGGGAGGGGGTGGGCGCAGCCTAGAGCTCCCTCCCTCAGCTTCCTTCCGCCCACGATCCCCTTCACCCTCTCCTCACCACCGGCCCTCCCAACCCACTCAGGGTCCCCTCAGCAGAGGCCAAACAGCAACCTTGGCACCGGCCTCCGGAGGCTCTGTACCCGTGCGGGCCTGGGCTCTATGTCACATTTTATCATTTTATCCGGGATGCGTATTTGTCCTCATTGTAGCACATCTGGACTCAGTGCCTCTTACCATGGAAGCTGCACCTCCGTGTAACTGTGGCGGGTCTGCTTCGTTCTTAGAGATCTCTAAGGCAGGATGCGCCCCACAATCAGGGGCACCTTAGATTCCGTGAAGGACAGGAAGGAAAAGAACCAGGGTGACCTTTGCAAGCTGATGTCCTTTAGACAGGCTGCATCTGCAGCACGGCCATGAGCTGGGTACGGCCGGGCGCAGAGGCAGCGGGGACGGGGAGGGGGGCCTGGGTGGAGCCCAGGGGATTCTCAAGGCAGTGGAACTGCTGTCTATGATATTGTCATACCACACTAATGCAAGATGCTAATAGTAGCGGAAACCGTGTGTGTGTGTGGGGGGGGGCAGGGGGCAGAAGTGAGGGTTACACAGGAACTAACTGTACTTTCTGTTTTCCTATAAACCTAAAACCACTCTTAATAAAGTCTATTAATTAAAAAAAGGACAGGGTGAGTTGATCCTTTTCTATTTCTTCCATAAAAGAATGTTCTAGAAGACACATAAACTACCATTGATGTTTCTGCCCTTGGCATGTTCTCTCCTGCCTTTCAGCTGGTGTCAGTTCTTGATGGCCCATCAACAGAGTCCTTGAGACGCTTTGTCAGGAAGAAAGCAAACTGAGGTTCTGTCAGATCCCTGGCCTTACGATGTTGACCAAGACGGTAGAAAGAATCCCACTCCACCTGCACCTCCAAACACCTCAAATCTCACTCTGCAATCATGACGGCAAGAAAGGAAGATCAGCAGCTGCCAAACCCCTATAGGTCCAGAAGGAAAAGGAACGACATCAACATGACCTGAAATATCCATCTCTAGGGTAAAGGCCAGCAGAAAGGAATCCATCATTAGGAGAGTCAGTGGCGTTGGCTCTTGGGCCATAATTTGACCTATCTATCCAATAGACTCTAATCTGAGGCTATAATGGTAGTCAAGGCTTGTTCTTTGTTCTTGACAAATATATTCAGAGGCAAACAATCTTCCCAATCTACATTTCCCATGAACAGAATTCAGTTAGACTCACTGCTACTCTGGTGTTCAAATCTCCCCAGCATCACTACCTTGGTTTCTGAATCCTTGAAAGGCTAATGACTGGATTCCAGATATAATAACATATTGATCAAGTGCTCGTTATGGGCTATGCATAGCGACAATGTTTACAA
This sequence comes from Halichoerus grypus, assembly GCF_964656455.1. Lineage (NCBI taxonomy): Eukaryota > Metazoa > Chordata > Mammalia > Carnivora > Phocidae > Halichoerus > Halichoerus grypus. Next base: position 7,545,878 of record NC_135720.1, on the reverse strand, counting down.
ATGTTATCTTATTTAATGAGGCAGCTATAGTAGACCCTTTTTACACATGAGAACACCAAAGTATAGAGGACTTGAGTAGACACCCAGGGTCACAAGGCCAGACTCAACCTAGGCCCAGTGGACTCCAAACCCCACACTCTTAACCACTCTGCTGTATGCAAATTAAGAGTAAGAAATATGTAGAACAGTAAAAATATGGTACTTAGGAACTGAACAAAACGGGGACAATTATACCATCGCAATATAAACTCAAGTGTAGAGAAGCAGATCTCTGATCAAGGGGGCCGAACCCCCAAACCGCTGAAGTTAAGATGCCAAGCGGCATAAAGAGAAGGGGCCAAACATCTCAGGTACGAGTGGAGAGATCTTCCACTCCCAGCAGCTCTGATGGCTGGTGAAACTAGAGCCAGATAAGATTAAAGATGTGTACATACATTTTTCCACCTGTCATAGTCCTGGAGACATCGATTGAATCATTAGGGTAAGGACACAGTCAAGGTTAAATTGCAGCCATTTGCCTTTTGTCGATTGATGTTTGAAATATCAATAACCAAGATTTTGTCAGATACAGGTTACGTGAGCTGAGAAATTGCATCCGCGTCACCCCAGCGGGTAACGATGTTGTGGCAGAAGAGAGTTTCAGTCAATGTGGACAAAATTAGGCCCCAAGGAGGTTACTGTTCCCTCAGTAAGTTCAAACTCTGGAGTCAGCACAGACTGGGTTGGATCACTGACTCTACTTCTAGGTGATGACTTTGGGAAGGTCATTTGTTTTTCTTCAATCTTTTTTTTTTTTTAAGATTTTATTTATTTGACAGAGACAAAGACAGTGAGAGAGGGAACACAAGCAGGGGGAGTGGGAGAGGGAGAAGCAGACTCCCTGTTGAGCAGGGAGCCCGATGTAAGGCTCGATCCCAGGACCCCGGGACCATGACCTGAGCCAAAGGCAGACGCTGAACGACTGAGCCACTCAGGCGCCCCTGTTTTTCTTCAATCTTGAAGGCAGAAATGGTGCTTCCGCCTCGAGGCCCCCAGCCTGCAGCATTGTGACCCGAGCCGTAGAGTGTATGGGGTGGCACACTGGTCTCCCTCCCGGACTTTGAGTGACCATCTTATTTTATGCACTCTATTCATCTCCCGTTTCCAACGTGTCTTTCTTCTCTCCCCTTTCTCGCCTCCTTCAAAATGATGAGAACTCTCTTGGCTCCTTTCTTCCCTTAGATGTTGCCTGGCATGTCCTTGCTACCTTGACAGCATTTTGACACTTTGAAGAAGATTTTCAAAAATAGTTTTTATTCAGTATTTTTAGGTTGGTTTTAATTTTTAGTTTAGGTTTTAGTTTAATTTTTAGTTTTAGTTTAATCTTTCTTCTTGCAGAACAAGAGTGGGTGAAGTAACCTCAGCAGCCATATTGAAAATGGGTCTGTTCTCTTCAAGATGGTTCACTTTTCTAAGCCTCAAGGTCTCCATATGTAAAGTGGGGTTAATAATCAGTGTCTCTAGCTGTGCTGTCCAGTGTTTTATAATGGTAACATTTTGAAATGGTAATTTGAACGTATTGTGGTAATGAGATATGTTATTAAAATGAATTTCACCTGTTTCTTTTAATTTTTCAATGTGGCTACCAGAAAACTAAAGATTGCATATGTGGTTCTCATTATACTTCTAATGGGCAGCACTAATCTAAAAGATGAAGTTAGAGCTCCTTAGCATGTTATAAAGAACCTTCATGAGTGGTTCTCATGTCCTTGATCAGCCTCACTCCCAAACTTGGTCACCACTCCTGTGTGTGTGTGTGTATGTGTGTGTGTGTGTGTGTGTGTATGAGTCCTCCACAAGACTGTTATTTGAGGAAAGAAACATTTTTTCATCTTTGTGATATCAGACTTGGTGCCTCTTACAGAGTAGAAGTCCAGGGAACATTTGAGGAATGAATGAATGAAACACTTTCCAAGGTAAGTGATCTGATACTCTTGCCATTCAGATGGGAGCCTCTCTTCACTTCTGGTTTCTCTACGTAAATGCCTGCCCTCCTAACACCCCTTTACTCGCCTGACCCAGGAGAGGTGGGGTAATATATGACTGGTGAGTTTAGGAAGGTTAAACAGGAATTCTCGACTTGGGTCTACACTCCATCCTCAAGTGAGCATTCCAACACTCCCTGGGAACTGCTCTCTTTGACCTTAGGAGGCTGCCCTGGGCCCACTGCCTGCCCAATTCTGGGGCTTGGTCAGCAGGCCCATTTGGATTTTACAAAGCTATAGCTTCCTAGACAGGCTCCATCAGGGACAGAGGAAACATTCTGGCCACCATCCTCCATGTCTTTGCTTAAGTTCTCAAATTGTTCAGAAAAATATCTGGGAAGGATACTAGTCATCGGGGCCTCTTGGAGATCTCAACAGTATCTATGTCCAAAATTACATATATTCTTTTCTCCACAAGAATAAAATACAGTTTAATTTAACCATGCTGGAAACATTTGGAATTTGAAGCAAACTTACCATTTAACTCCAAATCAAGCTGAAGAGTAACTCAGGACAAGAAGCTGGCTACTATTTTCAGGGTAAGGTTCTAGCTCTTTCCAATGGCAGTCTTCCCCCCAAAAGGGGGAAAAAGCAATTATCCAGAGAAGACAAGCACTATAGGACAACAAGTGGACTGGAAGGCTAATTGGAATAAACACTTTTCAAACAAACATTCATTGTGTGGTGTGTCCTGCAATGAATACACAGTCATTCCTACCTCTAGAGCCATCTAGAATTACAGGGATTTTATACAGTAACAAGTCATCTTTAAAAGGCCAAAGAAGGTTTGTAGATGCACTTAACGTCACAGTTCCCTCAGTGTGTTCCTGGTCTATGCAGCAGAAGCGTACTTGGTAGAACTGCATTAAGCAGTCAGAGACCCAGAGGAAGACAAGAAAAGCTGGGGTATCTAATGCATCCAGCCATGCCTCAGTTGTCTTTACCGTTGGGAATAGGAAACAATTCTAGGAAAGCCACTCTCTATCTCTCAGATCCGAAACTTCACATCCACAGAAACTTTAGACCTAGGGAGGGTTACCACTCCCAACAGGCTCATTCAACACACGCAGTCGCACCCGACTCCCTTCTCTTGGCAGGTGCAGTAGCCAGTGAGCAGGTCATGTTAAGGCTCTGCCCACTCTTGCACGGGCCTGGGCACCCCTTCCTCTCTTACAAGGTTTCATGCTTTGTATGCTGCTGCATGTCCTGATAGTCAAGAGTGCCTCCAGGTGTCAGAGTTTGAGGACTAGCATAGCTTAACAGACCTTAACAAAACCAGTCACAAAGCAGAAGGATAGTCCTGACTTCTTTCCTGAATGATTGGGTTCACCATCTTCAAACACTCTCTTTCAAGGAGACGGAGAAATTCAACAGGGAGGGACATGGTAAGTTATACTGTGGACACTGAGTGCTGAATTATTACCAGTATTTAAAGCAACATTAAGAAAAATCCAGGAACTGGTGAGTCTGGGAGGTTGGAGGGAAATCGGGAGAAATAAGAGAAGGGAAAGTTTGAAAAGATGGAAGAAAGGGGTCCATGCCAAGTGCAGCAGGGAAAGCACATCAAATATCACGTGGTGATTGTGTGGGGGACACCAACTCTGAGCAGTTGGACCTGGAGGGGAGGACCTACATCCCCAGATAAGTCTGAAGCAACAGAGTTGGGGAGTAGACCAGAGTTAAGGGTCAGAGTTCAACTTAACATGTTAAATCCTAGAAGCCAGGAGAGGAAACACTGGAAAGGTGACGAGCTGGGAGAGTTCCACCAGGATGCAGTCACTGAGCAAACATTTGAGGAGCACTCATTGGGTGGCCAGCCCTGTTCCAGGCCCTCGGAAATGCCGCTATGAATGAGAAAAACAAATACCCGTCCTCTGAAAGCTTGTCCACTAAGGAGGAAACACTGTGGGATCAAGAGTGGTGTGCACATTCCGGGAAAATATGGTAGGCTAAGGGGGGGATTGCAGGAGGGGGCGGCCAGGGAAGGCATCTGGGAGGTAATAACTTGAGAACCTATCACGTCAGTAGCTGGGGAAGGCTCTCCAGCGGAGGGGGCAGAAAAGGCGAGTCGTGCTGGGGGAGTGTGCCGGATGCTTGCAGGTCCCTGCAGGAAGGTACAGAGCCTGGGGCACAAGGTATAAGATGGGAGTGGTAGGAAGTGAGTCAGCAGACATGAGCCAGGCCAGCCTCAGAAACCACAGGAAGAACTCTGGATTTTACTATAAATGTAATGGGAAGCCACTGGAGGGTTTCAGCCCTGGAAGGACTTAAGCTGACATGATTTTGCAACGATAGTGTGAGGTTGGGAAGGGGGAAACGGAGAGGTTGAGCTTGGGATGAGAAAATGACTCTGTTTCTTCAAATGGGAGAGACAGACAGTCAAAGTTGGGGCAGGGGGTGTCTGTGGGACTCAGCCTTCCGGGCAGTCCAGGCACACCAGCGGGCCCGTGTGGTCACAAGCCGCTTCCAGAAAAGCTAATCACGACTGGTGACACGTAATGCAGACTTTACCCACACCCAAAAGCACATTCCCATACTCTGCTCCGTGGAACCCCAGTTCAGTAACACTAGGGGGTGACATTAACAAGTGTTTGTGGAGATGGGTCTTTTGGAAAACAATGAGACATATCACTGTCCTCACCACCAGCCTTGTCAGGACAACACACTTCATGTGCTAATGAGATTCTTCAGAGAGGGGTCTCCTCACACTACAGGGCTGCTAAGGAACGAATGTTCCAGGAAACCGTGAGTAATTCCTGATGAAGTTAAGTACACCTGTTTATCTTGATTTCTTAATGATTTATTCCATATAATCTTGGTAAAAATTCTCAAGGTCTAAACCTGGTTGCCCTCTCCTCTGGAAAATCTCCCAGAGCACCAGGCCTGGGGGCCTGGAGGGGTACCAACCCTGACTGCTCCTGTTTTTATCTCCGAAACCAGATCTGGAGTTTCCCTGCTGCTCTTAACCGATAGAAGTCATCTTGCCGAAGCTCCTGGAAAGATGTGGAGAGTGGAGGGGAGGCGGGCAAGGAGAGTCTGATGACCCAGCCCTTCCTCCCGGGGAAGGTCCTGGCAGAGGGCACCGGCCAGAGGGTTAAGTGCCTGCAGGCATTCAAGTTCTGGGAATACAATTACTTACCTGGGCTCACCATCAATCAATATTCATTAGATATTGATTGAAATTTGGTCCTGGCCTCCCTGTCAGCTGAAGTGAACAATCCCGCATAGTTCACCCAAATTCAGGCTAGTGACTTATTCCTTCCATTTTAATGTTTTCTCTGTTGGGGGGGCGGATATCTTTTCCATTTCTGTTTTTATCCCTACTCTTCCTCAGTTTTCTACTTCTTTCTTCCTCACTCATTGCGTATTTTGTATCTTTACAGTTTTCCCTTCCAGCCTTCTATGACAAAGAACTGAGTATGTTCCCATTGTATTTACTGATATGTTAATGGAAAAGTTCTGTGTTCCTTATTCTTCATTTCAAAGGTGGATAAGGGGTGCCTGGGTGGCTCAGTTAGTTGAGCGTCCACCCTTGATTTGGGCTCTGGTCATGATCTCTGGGTTGTGGGATCGAGCCCCGCTTTGGGCTCCATGCTCAGTGCAGAGTCTGCTCAAGAACTTGGGGACAGCGCCTAGAACACTGGATCATTGTTGCTTTCTCCCTCTCCTCTGGCAAAGTATGTGCGTGTTAACAGGAGAAATGACCCAGAGCTCCTAGACATCCTCAAATGAATACGGGATGACATAGCTTGTTAAGGGAAAGATACCTTATAGTGTCCAAGATTCTGATTCTCAGACTAACATATACCAGAATTACTGCTAATATTAATTCATGCTCTGAAGTCCTAAAGGTTGTTTTTGAAATTCATGGTGCAATAGGCCTTTGGAACAGATTGTCTACATTCTCAACATGGTTCACTGGCTTAGTACAAAACATCTGGATATGGCATGTCTAACAATGCAGGTTTTAAAGAGATTCCAGTTTGGTAATTGTAGAGAAATTACAAAAAAAAAAAAATTAATTGGTGTCTCTTCTGCATAAATAACATGTTACAAGACTATGCATCAGACTTGCAGAAACACATCAAGCCCTTTCTATAGGACTGCAAACATTTCCAGCAGGCATTTGGTTGCATGTCCTCCATGCATCTTCTTGGCATGCCCACCCTCCTACTGCTCTCGTGCTGCTCGGAGCACAGGGCTACGGAGGCCAAAGTGAAGGCCTCTAGCCCCACGCGGGCACCATGACTTGGTTCCAGCCATGCTGCTGGGATAGCAGGTTTATGTGTTCACTATGTGTCCTGGCTATAGTACCCAGTTCTTTAATCAAACCCTAATCTAAAGCTAGGGGTTGCTATGAAGGTTCTTTGTCGATGTGGAGATCGTATACACAATTTCTTTTTGAGGGAAACTGACTGGTACAACTGAACACAGTAGCCCCTTACCGCGCACAGCGGCTGGCTACAAGCAGGGAGGGATGGCCACGTTCATCACCACCACTGGAGAAACTGCTTGGGGTTATACCCCCTGCACCACGTGAATTCTTGCATGAAGGATATATGCCTCTTGGCCTCCAAGAACACCAGCTTGCCCCTTCAAATCTTGGAGAGCCACCAGCCTTGAGCACTAGCAGAGTGATATGGGGACTAGAAAAAGGCAAAGGCAAAAGTACTGAAGAGTGTTTCTGGGAAACCCAACTTTGAATTGGGATGAATCTCGGCATAACGGGGAAGGAAGAAATAAAGAAAGAAAAGAAAAGGACGATCTTCAGCTCTGGAGTTAGAACCTGGCAGAGAGACTGTGGAACTGTGCATCATTTCTACAAGAAAATCACAGTAGAATAAAGCTAATAATATTAGTTTTAACACTGGTATATTTACTACTTCTATAGAAGGCATTCAATAAGTGTTATTAAATTTTTAATTAAGCTCTGTGTACCAAGCGCTAAATAATGGAGTGGCTATCTGATTCAGAGAGCCATATCTTAAATAATATGCCATTTCATCCCCAAATAACTGTAGTAAAATTCTAATTATCTGAGAAGACTTGCATTCTCTTCCTCTCCTCCAATCTCTGCCCAGTGTCTTACCACACTGGAGCTGGACAAGGAGAGAAAAAAAAAAATGTGTGTCTTTGAGCATATGTCACAGTGCAGCATAATGTCATTCTTTGATTGCTCAAGAATACTCTGAATTCATCTGTGCCTCTTGTCCTCTTCAGTAATCATGTTTATTACGCTGACTGAGTATACAAGAGGTCACTCCTTTCCTAGCAAAGGATCAGGGACAAATTCTTCCAAAAACACAAGAGGAGGGAACTCTTCCAAAATCATTTTATGAGGCCAGCATTACTCTGATACCAAAACCAGACAAGAAAGTCACATGAAAAAAAAAATTACAGACCAATATCCCTGATGAATATAGATGGAAAAATTCTCAACAAATATTAACAAACCAACCCAATAATACATTAAAAGGATCATACACCATGAATCAAGTGGGATTTACTCCAAGGATGCAAGCTTGGTCCAACATTTCCAAATCAATCAATGCTATACACATTAAAAAAATGAAGGATAAAAATCATATGATCATCTCAATAGATGCAAAAAAAGCATCTGACATAGTTCAATATCAATTTATGATAAAAACTCTCAAAAAAGTGGGCATAAAAGGAACAGAGCTCAACATAATAAAGGCCATGTATGACAAGCCCACAGCTAACATCATACTCAATGGTAAAAAGCTAAAAGCTTGTCCTCTGAGATCAAAACAGGACACTCTCACCACTTTTATTCAATAGTATTGGAAGTCCTAGACAGAGTAATTAGGCAAGAAGGAAAAGAGACCCAATTGGAATAGAAGAAGTAAAATTGTCAGTATTTGCAGGTGACATGATATTATATTTAGAAAACCCTAAACACTCCATCAAAAAACTGTTAGAACTAATAAATGAATTCAGTAAACTTGAAGACTACAAAATCAATACACAACTCTGTTGTATTTCTTTATACTAATAATGAACTATTAGAAAGAGAAATTATGAAAACAATCTAATTCACTACTGTATCAAAAAGAATAAAATACCTGGGAATAAATTTAACCAAGGAAGTGAAAAACCTGTATATTGAAAATTACAGGACATTAATGAAAGAAATTGAATAAGACACAAATAAATGGAAAGCTAGTCCACATTCACGGACTGGAAGAATTAATATTGTTAAAATGTCCATACTACTCCTAAGCAATCTACAGATTCAATGCAATCCCTATCAAAATTCCAATGACATTTTTTTCACAGAACTAGAACAAACAATCCTAAAATGTGTGTGGAACCACAAAAGACCCCAAACAGCCAAAGCAATCTTGAAAAAGAAGAACAAAGCATCATGCTCCCTTTTTCAAACTATATTACAAAGCTATAGTAATTAAAACAGTATAGTATTGGCAAAAAAATAGACATAGGTCAACAGGACAGAATAGAGAGCCCAGAAATAAACTCACACATACATAGTCAATTAATTTATGACAAAGGAGCCAAGGTTATGCAATGCGGGAAAGGGCAGTCTCTTCAATAAATGGTGTTGGGAAAACTGGGCAGCCAGATGCAAAAAAATGAAACTGGACCACTTTCTTACACCATACATAAAAATTACTCAGAATGGATTAAAGACTTGAAAGTAAGACCTGAAACCATAAAAATCCTAGAGGAAAACATAGGTGGTAAGCTTCTTGACATAGGTTTTGGCAATGATTTTTTGAATCTGATGCCCAAAGCAAAAAAAAAAAAAAAAAAAAGCAAGATCAAAAATAAGCAAGCGGGACTACACCAAACTAAAAAGCTTCTGCACAGCAAAGGAAACCATCAACAAAATGAAAAGGCAACCCACCGAATGAGAGAAAGTATTTCGATATATGATTTATATATCTGATAGGGTCTAATACCAAATATACAAAGAACTCCTGTATCTCAAGAGCAAAAGAAACAAACAAAATCTGATTTAAAAATGGGCAGAAGATCTGAATAAACATTTTCCAAAAAAAGACATACAGATGGCCAACAGGTACATGAAATGATGCTCTACATCATTAATCATCAGGAAGATGCAAATCAAAACCACAATGAGATATCACCTCACACCCGTTAGAATGGCTACTTTCAAAAAGACTAGACATAGCAAGTGCTGGCGAGGATGTGGAGAAAAGGAAATTCTTGTGCACTGTTGGTGGGAATGTAAATTGGTGCAGCCACTCTGGAAAACAGCATGGAGGATCCTCAAAAAATTGAAAATAGACTTACCTATGCCCTAGCAATTTCACTTCTGGGTATTTACCCAAGGAAAATGAAAGCACTTGAAAAGATATGAAAAGATATATGTACACTCATGTTCAATGCAGCATTATTTACAGCAGCCAAGATAGGGAAAGAACCTAAGTGTCCGTTAAAGGTGAGTGGGTAAAGAAGATATGATGTGTGCATACACATATACATATACACACATATTGTATAATATTTTACAATTTACATATTTACAGTACATACTGTAAATATACATATTTACATATTTACAATACAATTACATATACATATTTACAATACATATTGTAAAATATTACTCACCAACAACAAAGCATGAACTCTTGCCATTTGCGACAACACAGATGGACCTGAGGGCATTATGCTAAGTGAACTAAGACAGAGAAAGACAAATATCGTGTAGAATCTAAAAATAAATAAATACGTAAGCTCATAAATACAGAGAACGGACTGGTGGTGGCCAGATGTAGAGGGTCAGAGGTGGAAAAAAGCGGGTGAACTGTTTGAGTTTGCTTGTTTTTTAGTTTAAATATCCTGAATTTTAAATATGAGTAAAAAAAAAAAAAGAAGAAGAAGAAGAAGAAGAATCAGGGACAAATGACATGTGTGAATTCAAAGGAGGATCCATCTGTTCCTGGACCATTTGGTGCACTGCCATCCCATGACTCTTGTCTCCAAGAAGGCCATTCCATTTGGCCACCCTTTCTGATCCATCCAAATTCATCAACATGGAGACCTCCTACCACCTTGTTGGAGAATAACGAGTCCCTCTCTCAGTTCGGATGACTGCTCTCAGCTGAAACTGCACATCCAGCCTGCGGACTGGTGAGTCCAAGGCAAGATGACCCTTCCAGGAGCGGAGATGGGAGAGCTGTAGCTCCCTGCAGAGCCTGGCCTCAGCCCCCGGCCTGCTGCCAGGGACACAGCTGAGCAGAGGAAGTCATCAGACATGGAGCTGTGTTACAAAGGAAACCTTGTCCCATTGATCCACCCAGCTTCCTCCACAGTATTGATCCTCCAGGTCTTCCTGGAGAAAATCAGCTGGCAAGGAAGTGGGTACTGGAGGCTTTTCAAGGCAGACTTAACTTGACACCTAATCAGATAAGGCGAAGTTTAGGAAGTCATTAAGGAAAAATGACGATTTGCCTTGGGACTAGATTAATGAGCACTGTGGTCCTACGGGAGATGTCAAAATACCAAAAGAAGAGGAAATTACAGGAACTAATTTCCTTTTTTTTTTTTAAGTTTTATTTTAATTCAAAGAGGACCTTGGGTTAAAAATGGAACACAGAAGTAAGAAAGTCAATTGTCACCACCAGGCAAGATGGTTTTCTGTTTCTTTTACTAGTCCCTGGCTCTCCAGGCTGCTGTCTACATTTCCCACAACCGTGAGCTCTTCCTATGAGGCACCAGGGGCTCTGGAGTGGGGACTCCACATCTGTCCTCTGCAGGGGGCTTCTCAAACGTTCACAGGCCATTTGCACCATCTGCAGGTGGTGTCCTGATGTAGAGTCTTAGGTCTGGGGCACGGGCAGGGCTTGGATCTGCCCTTCTAATAACTCCAGGGTGATGCTGAGGCTGACCTGGGGGAGAAGGGTGGGTGAACACCGCATCCCAACTAAGGCCAGGTCCTGGTCTTAGCTCTTGGAATATATTAGTTCTCCTCAGTTTCTGAGTGGTCCACAAGGAAGGCCCCATCTGACAGACAATTAGTTAGACCTGGGTCACTATTCACCCATAATTCTTTCCCTATTTCCATTGTTCTCATGTGGTACATCCAGGTTCCTAGGCCTTAGCCTGCCATTCCCAGTCTGAGCCTTTGAAGACCCGGCACGTGCATTTCCTCCTTGAGGAAGCCTTCCTGGTCCAGCAAGCCTAGACAAGGTGGCTCTCCTACAAACACCAACACGCACTCCTACATACTTGTTGTACTAGATGCAGTGGTTATCTACTATTCTGGAACAAGTGTAACCCCAAACTTAATGGCTCAGAACAACAAGAAACATTTATTATCTCCGACAGCTTCTGGGGTCAGGAATTGGGGGCTGACAAGACTGAGCGATTCGGGCTTGGGGTCTCTCGGGAGGTTGTAGTCAAGATGTCAGCTGTGGCTTGACTGGGAACGGAGGATTTACCTCTAATGTGGCTAACTGCGGCTGTAGATCCAATTCTTTTCACGGGCCTGTCTCAGGGCAGCTTGCATGTCCTCAAGATATGGTGTCTGGCTTCCCCAGAATGGGAGTGGGGGTGGGGGTGGGGTTGGGGGGGGTTGACAGGAGGAGGGGGGAGAGGGAGGGAGGAGAGAAGGGGTGGCAGAAGCTATACTTTCTTAGGACTCAAAAGTCACAGAGCATCATTTCCACCACCCCGTTTGCTAGAAGAGAGTCACTAAGACCAGCCAACACTGGAGAGTTAGGAATTGGGTCCCACTTCTTGCAGAAAGGATTGTCAAAGATGTATTTAAAAATTACTATCCTGTGGCCAATTGAATTTTCTACAGATAGCTGTAACAATGTCTCCTATGCCCCATGCTCTTCTAGAACGGGGTCGTTCTGCCATTGAGAGGTAGAGTCACATTCCCCCCGCCCCCCGTTCTGAGAGGGCTGCTAATGTGCCTGTAACCAAGAGAATGTGATGGAAGTAGGGGATGACTCTCAAGACTAGGTCATAAAAGGCAGAGCACCTTTTGCCCTGTGAGCTAGGACACACGTTTTGGAGCCCCAAACGACTAGCTCAGAAATCCTACTACCTTGAGGCTGCCATGCCACAAGGAAGGCCAGATGACATGGATAGAGCGCTTAACTGACAGCCCCGGCAGAGATCCTGGCCAACAGCCAACGTAAAGGGCGAGATCAGGAGAAAGACACCTCCAGCTCCTTCTAGCCTCCAGCTCTGCAGTCTTCTCACTAAGAGCCAGACATCCTGGGCCAGAGTACGGCCATTGCCGCCAAGCGCTGCGTAGCTTCATGGCCCACAGCATCGGTGGGGGTGACAGAATGGTTGTTTTAAACCGCTACATTTTGGGGTTCTCTGTTACGCAGCATTTAGTAACTGAAACATATTTTGCACCGTAATTGTCTATGTTCTCTCTCCCTCTCCCCTGATTAGACCGTTAGACTGAAAGCTCTTCCAGGGCACAGAGCTGTGTTTTACTCCTTCTTATAAAGCACCCAGCATAGTGCTTGGCATGTCATAGACACTCAGCAAATGTTTGTTAAGTGAATAACGAATGGATGCGAATTCATGGAATTGTGCTGGGATAGTTCTCTTTGGCTGGAATTCATGAGACCCATGGGACCGACGTCCTGTGGTAGAGTTCCCACTATCGGCCTGCCCAGCTTGCTGCCAGCTCCCTGCCCCCATGGAGTTTGTGTTCCTTTGTTGTATTCTCATCCCGCCCTTCTTCTGACCTTCCAAATTCACCACAAAAGCATTTAATCAAGGCCTCCTTCGGCTGCTATGCAAAGACTTGCATACCATTAACATAAATAAGCTGTAATAAGGGCTCATAAAAGTGGTTGTGGCCTCCAAGTCAAAAGATACTTCCATTTAATTTTGATTCTAGGTTCAATGTTTGGAAAACAATTTTAGAACTCTTGAGTTGACTTCACCTTCTCGATTCCAAATATATGGGCTGGGAAGATGTGTTTTAGAAAATTAAATTTTTCCTCGGTTGCCTTCAGAAGAGTTGAATGCATTTAATCCTCATATTAATAAATGTATACAAAGGGGATTGTGTGTTTATTAACATTTGTATATCTTTCTACAACAATATAGAATATATACATATATTTAAAGATTTTATTTATTTATTTTAGAGAGAGAGCGCGAGTGCCGGTGGGGGGAGGGGCCGAGGGCTAAGGAGACAATCATCCCCATGCGGAGTGCAGAGCCCCATGCATGGCTCCATCTCACAACCTTAGGATCATGGCCTGAGCAGAAACCAGGAGTCAAAAGCTTAGCCGACTGCGCCACCCAGGCGCCCCTAGGATATATTTTAAACATATCTGATATTTGAGAAAATGGTCTTTAAGTTGGTCTGGATAGAAGTTTCAATTACTGCATTCTCAAACTGCCCTTCAGTTGATCCAGTGCCTTTATTTATCATTTTATTGGATTTAATAACAACGAATGCCTTCCGTTTAATATTCATACATCCACGTTTATAACTGGCTCCAGGCTAGAAGGTAAATACTTCAGCTACTACTTTACCCCCTACCCAAATTTCCTTTTCCTTCTATATTTACCCTGTAGTCAAAGACAATTATCTAGGAACAGCACTCGGTTCTCATTATCCCATTATATCATGATTAAGTTTAACTCTCCTAAATTTTACAAATGCTAATTAAATCTAAAAAAGCAAACAAAATGTCAATCAAAACTGATCTACAGTTTTTTGTCACCAGCAGCTGTTTTAAGGAAAAAAAAAAAAAGTTGTTCCCTCAAATTCAAAGAATTTGTGTGCTATGGTGTCTAGTAGATATATATATATATATACATGTACATATATTCTGATGTAATTGATAGAAGAAGCAGGATTTTTCCCCCAGAATTAAACACATCAGTGAAGTAAAGCTGCGAATGACTTTTCATTCCTTCCCCCACCCCTGCATTTTGACTATGTTGTAACTACTACAGAATCAGCTATAGAAATACGTGAGTTGTAGTTAAAAGGAAAAAAAAAAAGAAAGGAGGATCCCCCCATACTTGAAAGATTATCAAGTTTAAAAGTCTACGTGGTATGAATGCCTACACAGCACTACTGATCAAAAAGTGCTGGGGGTTTTACACCAAAGACCACACTGGCCTCAAGCTCACCAGCGACGACTGAGCAAGAAGAGTTTGACGTGGGGGCAGAGAAAGGTTGACGGCCCTTCACGGAAGGGTGCGTGCAGAGAAGTTTTAGCTGTGGACGCTCTCTGTTGTGAGGAAAGCATGACCAGCACTGCGGTGCCGACTTGCCAGGGTCAAACAAGTAATGATCCCCTGGTGTGACTGTTCCTAAAACATAGCTTCCACCTGCCTCCCTCCAGGCTGCCCAACCTCAGACAGTGGGTCTGTATGTGCCGTTGACCTCCAGGTCCCGTGCCAAGCTGCTCTCCAGGCTCAGCCAGAGAAACTGAGGCAGTGAAGCCGAATGGGCAGCGCCAGCCAAAGAGGAAGCAAGGGCAGTCCCACGTCTCCTGGAACAAGGGCAGTCATGAGTCTCCTTCCACCTGTTTCCTGACACTGACGTGAGAGCATTCGTTCTCTCTCTTCCTGCATCAACTTTGGTCAGTAAGTCAGGCACTCTCAAGAATGACCAGAAGGGACACCTGAAAGTCAAAAACCTGAAAGAGCAACACTCCTCAGACAGAGGGAACAGAGGCTTTGAAACTCATCTTGTCAGGCACTGAAGCGCGTATCCAGCTTATTTCTACTCAAGACATCCGACTGACATGGAAGGTCAACTAGATGGATACCTAGTGTCAAGCAAGAAACAATAGCACTTTCGGGGGGAAGAGAGGCAGCATGAATCTTCCTATTGGCAGATCACACAAAAATCAAAATAAGAGGAAGTTAAATGAATTTTGAGGAATAGATTAGAGCGGGGGGAGAAACCACATTGTAAGAGTTGAAATGACAACAACAACAAGCGTGCCAACATGAAACTCTCTATTCTTTGCTGGTCTCCTTTTCAAAGTTGTTGCTTCTAAAATAGGGCATTAAAATAGTCCTTCGAGACTTCTAGTTCTGGGACAAGGTGGATTAGACACACTTTTTCCTGTTCAGCTAACTGCAGGGCGTTAGATAGAGATGCTGAAAGGTGGAGAGAAGAAGGCAGGGGCCACCTCAGGATCAGAGGGAGAACATGGCGGTGAGTTCCCTGGTGTTCATATATATTTTTTCCATATATCCCAGACTGGGTGCAGTAGATGTTGGCAACCTGGAAATGTTAATGGGATGCAGATGAAAATAGCACCACCCCCCCCCAGGCCTCCTCTTTCTAGCTAAAGGAGCAGAGAAAAGGCAGTCTCTAAAACAGAAAACTTTTAGACATTAACTGCCCTACTCCAACCAAACATGGAAAAACTATAGCTCTACCCTGATTCATATCAGCAAAGACCTGGGCAGGGGGAGGGAGACCACTTTCAGGCCATAACAAAGCTTTTTTCCCCAACTCCCCCACCTGCTGGGTGGTGTCTGGGAAGGCTGCTTGGGGAGCTGGGACTTTCACCAACCTCCCTTGGGAATGAGCCCCTAAGTCTCCCATGTGAGAAGGCACTCTTCCCTGTCCCAGCCCAGGTGCTGTCAGTGGAGGTCTGGTGGGAATTCTGAACTCCCATCTTTGCTCAGCACCAGCAAGACACACTTCCACACTCCAGGGCATCCGTGGAAGTACAGTGAGGCCCTAGCACTTACCCTTGCTGGGCAGTAGCAAGATGCAGCCCTTCCCTCACTAACACAGTGTCAGAGAAGACCTGCTAAAGCAGGTCTAAATAAGATCCAGAGTCTCAAAACATAATACCCCAAATGCCCAGGATACAGCTAGAAATCATGGTATGTACCAAGAACCAAGAGAGTCTCAACTTTAATGAAGATGGACAACTGACACCTGTCAACACCGAGATCCTATAGATGTTTGGCTTCTCTGACCAGAGTTCTAAAATGGCCATCTTAAAAATCCTTCAACAAAGAATCATGAACACACTTGAAGTAAATGAAAAGCAGAAAGTCTCGACAAATAAATAGAAGATGCAAAGAAGAATCAAATGGAAATTTTGGAATTTGAAAAAGCAGCAACAAAATAACAAAGTCAATGGATGGGCCCAACAGAACAGAAGCAGAGGAGAAGAATCCACGAGGTCAAAGAACAATAGAAATTCCAATCAGAACAACAGAGAGAAAATAGGCTGAAAGGTAGTCCTTCTAGTTACTCAGTGAAACATTCCAAGGAAATCCTGGGTCCCTGGAAAGTATAAAGCTATTATCCAGCCACTCTTTCCAATGCAGACGTGAATTTAAGAGTCTCATGTTTCCACAAAATCTATGCAGACTGAGTCGATCTGATCTCTCTTCTGCAAAGAAGAGTGAGCAATCAATTAGTGATTCTAGAAATCTCCTGGAGGCACAATTGCTCAAATGTCTTTGGCTGCTTAAAAATGTCAATAGAATCAGTCACTGAAGATATAAAAGCCCCTCTTGCTCCCGGGGCACTGGCTTACGGCCGTCTGTTCTCCAGTGAGTACCAAGACCCTGCCTAACTCTGGGGCAGATCTGAGTGAAAAAAAAACTAAACAAAACAAAACAGAACAGAACAAAAACCTCCTGGGTCACATGATCAGCCCCGGCTGTTTTGGTACCAGCTGTCATTCAGGGCACTGGGCTTTGCTATGAAGATGCTGTAAAGCTGGGTAAACACATTCGCTAAGAAGATAACACAAGAATAATGCAACAAATCAATTCTTTCAACAAATATGTGTTAGTGCTGCTAGGTGCAAAGCACTGCTCTGTGTGTTTGGAACACATACATGAACTCTAGACAGAGGTCCCTGTAAGGAGCTCAAATTCCAGTGAAGTGAGGGGCAGGCGGAGGTGCAGACAGATGACCATTAACATCGACATAAAAAATAAATAAATTAGTATTTAAGAAAATTCTATTCCTCTGGTTAAAAAAAAAAATGGTAGTCTAGGCTAAGGGGGCTGGAGAGGAAGTGGGCGCTGGATATGGGCGAGGCAGATGGGAAGTCACTGGGAGCAAAAATGGTGGCCCACCGGCAGAGCAAGGAAAGCTTGGTGACAGGCAGCTGGGGGGCCGGGGGTGAATTGTGAGCACCACACCGAACCTGTGGTGACAGTGGGGCTCCCAGCCAGCAGTGGGAAACACAGTCTGAGGCTTGCGTAGGAGCTGGAGACTGAGAGACGTGGATTTAGAATCAGCCAAGGGACACCCTGAGGTATTCTACTTTACATATTCTAACAAGAGGTTGAAGAACGAGAACCAAAGCAGGATCAGCCATCATTTCTCAGGCTTTCTAATCCCCCTACCCACAGCCCCGGTAGCCTCGTTCAAACCTCAGTGAGGCCAAGTTCCCATTCTAATAAGGCAGGAGTTGTCAGTTTCAAAAACAGGTTTTCTAGAAACCAAGCATCCATTTGACATTTCAGTCTTTCTTGTTTTATATGAACATCAGCTACCGAGGAAAACACCATGGTTCTAAAAAGTAAGCTGGTCGGTGTTCGGACAACTCTCGCAGGATGCTTCCTACGTGGACTTTCCCTCATGGGAGCGCCGCTCCCAAGCATTTATCCATCCCTGCAGCTTGGGTGACCCTTCTCTTTCTTTCAACCTTGGCGTCCTTCGTGTTCAAAAGCTGGATGCAACACACACACCCCTGTCTGCAAATGTACGCACCCACACATGCCAGACCGCCCCGACACCCGCAGATCTGAGCTGGTTTTTCTTTTTCCCAGCACTCACAGAATCTAAGACAAAATCCAATAAGGCGCACAGCCGTTCCTACCTCTGTGGGCCGCATGAGAATTCTCTTAGATCCACAGCAACAAAAATGCCTGCAGGGAGCAACTGGGTTGAAAAGGGCGCTATCGTTCATCACGTAGATTTTCAAGAGACATAGCTATGGGGGGAAAAATGTGCAGAAATGGAAAATAATGATATGGACTCAAAAGGAAACTCTTTGTGGCTGGTTGGTTTAAATGAAGAATTCATTCTTAATCTCAGGAAACAAACTGAGGGTTGCTGGAGTGGGGGGTGGGGTGGGAGGGATGGGGTGACTGGGTGATAGACATTGGGGAGGGTATGTGCTATGGTAAGCGCTGTGAATTGTGTAAGACTGATGAATCACAGACCTGTACCCCTGAAACAAATAATACATTATATGTTAAAAAAAAAAAGAAGATAGCAGGAAGGGAAAAATGAAGGGGGGAATCGGAGGGGGAGACGAACCATGAGAGACGATAGACTGAGAAACAAACTGAGGGTTCTAGAGGGGAAGGGGGTGGGGGAATGGGTTAGCCTGGTGATGGGTATTAAAGAGGGCATGTTCTGCATGGAGCACTGGGTGTTATATGCAAACAATGAATCATAGAACACTACATCAAAGAAAAAATAAATAAATAGAGAAAAGAAAATAAAATTACCTTCAACATGCATAAAAAATAAATAAATATATAAATAAATAAATAATTCTTTCCCAAGTAGTTACATCAGGTACAAAAGAAGTTAGCGTGAATTCCCTGAATTCCTAATCTGGAGCAATCAAACAGCAGCGAGGATGAAAGGAGCATAGGCACCCCACCCCGACAGGAAGGAGCAGCTCATAATCAGACACGACACGTGACTGGCACCGCCGCGGGGACCGTCAGCGGCGGCGTGGGCGAGCGGCACTAGCGGGTTCCCTGCGAAGAGCCTCGCGCGTGCATTACGGGGAGAGCGGGCGTTCACCCTGCAGGGGAGGCTGGCTTCCTCAAGGAAACAGAAACGCAAGCCAGATGGAAAAAGTTGGGTCGCCCATAAATCAGCTGCAAGCCTGCTGATGAGAGGTCAGAGTGGTGCTTTACTGAGATGCAATCCCCATAGGGGTGGGAACCTGCAGTGTGGACGGCGCTCCCTCCCTCTGGAGGCCAGCTCAGCAGAAAGGCACAAGCAGAATCCCGAGCCTGGCCCAGAGGGGATCGTCCACTTCTTCCTCTCCTGCGAGCGCTTGAATTCATCAGTTCAGCCAGCAGCTCATATCAACCTCTCTAACGGCAGGTGATAGAGCATGTACCACGGGGCTGGATCAAAGGGGTTAGAGACCGCTCACTTACGAGGAAGATGCTGCCAAGCCCCTAGAGAAAGTCTTCACAAACTTAGCTATAAACTATGTTAATAATTTTAACAAAGGCAGAAAGAGGAGGGAATTTTTGTTTCCTTTATTGCCAATCTTGATAGTCCGCACCCAGTCTAACAGGGGGAGTCGGAGAGAACAGGCCAGGAGAGACCTGGGACTAGACCTGCATGCGGACAGAGCAGGGTCGGGCCAGAGAGCGGGGCCTAGGTGGGGGGGCCACTCAGGCAGCAAGAGCCCCTGTCAGAGGCTAGTCGACTCCTGGAGGGTCAGCAGGCATGCCCACGGCGGGGCGGAAGCTCCAAGGGAGAGGGAAGGTGTCCTCCGTTGTCTGCCCGGCTCCTAGGACAGCGAGCAGCATAAGCAGGTGCTCAACACATGTTTGTTGAGTGAACCAATGAGGTCAGTGAAGGCCCAAATACAGAGGAGGGGTTGAAGACCCAACAAGGATGTGCTGAAGAACAGAAATGCCGGGAGGCAGAACAGGCCGAGTGGCGTGTTCAAATCCCAGGGTGACAGCTGGGACGAAGGAGACAGGCAGAAGCCTGGAAACAAGCTAAAGCAAGGACTTTTGGGGGTCTGGGGGCTTCTGATCATTCTCGTGG
Source organism: Halichoerus grypus (assembly GCF_964656455.1). Lineage (NCBI taxonomy): Eukaryota > Metazoa > Chordata > Mammalia > Carnivora > Phocidae > Halichoerus > Halichoerus grypus. Next base: position 7,526,102 of record NC_135720.1, on the reverse strand, counting down.
TGGCAGAAACCAAACCAGCCTGGCTGGCCTGGGTCCTGCAGGTCAGCAGGTGCATCTGCCTGCGGGGAGCTGACTATGGGGGGACGTCACTTCTCTGGCCTGCTCTCTGTGTCCCTATTTATGCACCATTTCTGGCTCAGAGGAGCTGCCAGACTGTTCAGTCCTGGGGCCAGCAGGGATGTGCCCGGTGCCTGCCCTCGGCCACCAGAATCTTCGCTGGGGAGGGCCTGCAAAAGTACAATATTTTGAACTGTGTGGGATTGGATTGCAAGTTGGAATCTTCCAAAACTAGGCTTTTGTTGGCTCCCAAACCTGGTCTGCTAGCTTCCTCAGATAGGACTCAGATAAAGGCAACAGGGCCGGCTAACTGCAACCCCGAAAAATCGGTTCACATCTAGCTTACGAGTGACAATCGGTCCTTTAGGGAGGCTACCACTATGGCCTTTATATAGGATTTTAAATACTGACTTAAATTCCCAAAAGGGAATATCTACAGACACTTCTCATTTCTACAGACCTGAATACAATTTAATACTAATATTAAAGGAGTCTTCACAATTAGGCATGACACGCTAATCCTATTTAACTTAGGAGCCTGCCCCTGGATACCCCTGAGCATTGCATTTCGAATCTGTTGCTTAGTTTGTAAACGACTTCCCAGACTTGAGTTTCCGTATATCTAGGGGTTGAAATGTCTGTCCGACCCAGTGGGCAGATTTGTGCTGGATCTCAAGCTCCTGGAGGTCACAGCTCGTCCTTCTCCTCTACTTTGCACACTCCTGAATCTGCACAATATACATAAATCCCCAATGACTGTGGCTCAGCCCAGGCTGGCTCCTGGGAATCACACAGAAATACCCTGGTTCCTTAGCATGAGTGCGGCTGTCAGGTCTGGCTTTCTGGCACAGAAAGCTATAGACAGCAACCATATTTTAGCCCACAATAAGTTCTTTTTGAACCTTCAACATCCTAGTCTTTTATGTTCTAGAGTCAAGCACACATGTGAGATACAGAGATGTTTGCCAGAGGGAAGAGGCCCACTCACTTGAACCACCGGGTAGGATATCTCTCCCACCTCAACCACAACAAAAATCTCAAGGGTCCTCGTGGTGGGTCAAACTCAGTCTCCATATACAGTCACCAGTCTACTATGATGTCCGCTTTGTAGGTGTATGTACCCAGTCCTTTACTATGGATACAGCATTAGCCCTGAATATACACCTCAGAGTGGATGGAGTACACAAAATCGAGTTAATGTGTGTCCGCAGGAAAAGCCTCTGCACGCACCCTTCCATGAAGGGCTGTCAACCTTTCTCTGCCCCCGGAGCTGAGAAGCTGATCCAGCTCAGACCAGCTTGCCCGTCTGCGGCTCCATGTCCTGTTGACAAGGATGACAGAAAACAAACAGATGTTTGTTCATTCAACTAAAGCCAAATTTGTGAGGCTGCCAAGAGCTCGCTTGCCTCCCGATCTGACGAGGCTCCTTCGCAGCCTGACGAAGGAGACTGTAACATGCTTACACCCACAGCCTCGACGGCGATACCTGTTTCACAGAGCTCCGGCCCCATGTTGGGGTGGTGGGCTTGGGTGAGAAGAAACTAACACACAAGGGGAGCAAAGCACGATGCTCTCGGGGCTCTCGGAAGAAAGCTGTGAGGCGGAGAGGCCACCCCATCCCCAGGCTCTCTGTGCTCGGGGGACCGTGTGACACACACAACCCTCCTGCACCAGGAGGGCAGACGACCTCTACCCCCCCCTTCGAGAACTCTTGGGCTGTTCCATCCGCACAGTCAAATGGCTTTCACACAACCCCTCTTTCCCCATGCACCTGCTTTGCTCCATTCATGAAAGTTCCCAAAAATGCTCGGGCAGCATCTGGGACCCCAACTCTCTCTTTTAAGGTAATCTCTTCAGTGACGGCCCCTCCTGCCTTAACTAGTGCAGGCTTCCCTCCTGCGCTTGCTTGGCTTCATCTCCAGCTGCCTACACCCTCATCAGGACGCACCATGCTGGGCTCCCCGGCGTTCCCATCAGCCTGGCTCTGGCTGGACTCACAACATTTCTGAACAATGAGCACACAGAACAAGGAGGCATGCCAGGGGCCAGAGCACAGCAAGCACAGGGGTGGAGACGTGCAAAGACAGGAGTGCCCAGGAAAACTCGGTCCTTCTGTTGGGAAGCCAAGGCATGGCGCTGAGGGTGGGAAATGCAGCAGAGGACAGAGGTGGGGGCACGAGGTGCCTCAGGTCAGAACCTGGGTCCCAGTCAAACCTGCGCAGCAGCTAGAGCACAATGCCTGGGATGTGCTAACAGTAGGTACTCGATACATGTTTACTGAATTGAATCGAAGGGCATTCCATTGTCTGAGTGTGCTTTCCAAAAATGCATGGGGTGTCAGGTGGAGGATGCGTTGGTGGAGGGCTGAGATGGAGATCTCTGTTCAAGGCTCATTGCAACGGTGCTGACAATAGCCCAGCCCAGGATGGAAACCTTTCCCTCATCTACCCGAAGGGTCAAGCGTGCATGTGCTAACCCAACGGGAAGGTGCGTGACTTCATCTGACCTTTTCTCCCATGAATCCTGCCTCTAGTTGGAGACACGGGACTAGAATCTGTCCCTGTCTGCTTAAAGCTACACATTGTATGTGAATAATCATGTATTTATGAGCATCCAAACTATCCTGGTGAAAGCAATGGCCTGGCAGGAACACCTGCTCCATTTGGCACAGGAAGATTTCCAGGAAGAAAGGACCCACAGCCTTGGAACAGAATGAAAGAGTCCAGCCAGCAGCCTCCGTTCCACCACCTGGCCGGGGGCTACACAGGCCCACTCAGCACAGCCCTCACTGTCCGGGCGTGGCCAGCACCGCCCGCTCTCTGCGCGACCCCGGGCTCCCCCTGCATGGCTCGTCTGGGGTCGCTGGTGCACAGACCTCTCTCCCACAAGGTTGTGCTCGGGTTTCAGGGTGGTCCCTTAGTCATTCCAGTCCCCCCCTCCCTACTCACCTCTTGGCCCAGAGCCTGTGCTATGCCAACACCTACCAAGGCGGATGTCTACTCATCCGCCACTAGATGCTCTCTGTGATGGCCGGTGTCTTTGACCAGGTGGGTCCTCCTTTCTTTGAGTAATAGAAGCACTCAGGGGGCGCCTGGGTGGCTCAGATCGTTGGGCATCTGCCTTCGGCTCGGGTCATGATCCCGGGGTCCTGGGATCGAGTCCCACATCAGGCTCTCTGCTCCTTGGGGAGCCTGCTTCTCGCTCTGCCTCTCTCTCTCTGTCTCTCATGAATAAATAAATAAAATCTTTAAAAAAAAGAAAAGAAAAGCAGCAGCACACCCTCAGTGGTGGGCATGTGACCTGGACAAGGTCACTTCCGTACTCTTCCCTGTCCAGAGTGACAGCACAGGTGGTGGTGTGCTGGAAAATGCTTACCAATCAGCTCCCTAGCGGGGAGAAAAAGCCCTGATGTATAGCTTTGCCGACTTCCACGGTGTAAAGACTCCCACTGTGGTTGATGTCAAGCCGTCAGTTTGTACACTGAACGCGTGGTTACGTAGCGTTTCTAACAGACACATAAGGTCTCCATAAATGGCCCCCAGAAGAGGCGTGCTAGTAAAATGCAATCAACTATTTAGGGAGTGACAAGTTTTGAGTACTTATTACCTTTGTTTTATAATATGATATACTGTAAGTTTGTGGTGGTTATGGTTCATAACTGACTTGGAAAATTTTAGCACCTGGCACTGGGGACTGTTGGTTCTACTGGTTATAGAGATGGGCTCGGGACTCGGATTGGGCCAGGCCCTGGAGCTGGTGGTGGGGGGCCCCTCTCCTCCTTGGTAGCAGAAGCGATTAGAAGGAGAGTCTGAAGCTTTGGGCAGCCATGCTGGGTGAAAAAAAACCCACCTGCAAAGAATCAGGGCCACCAGCACAGAGGAGCTAAGGGAGCTGAGTTGCCAGCATCCCAGCTCCTGTGGCCGGTGGACGCCGATACTAGCCCCCCTCCCTGTAGTTTGGTACTGTGAGCTAGTAGAGTCCTGACAGGTGCTTTGGCTAGCTGGGCTTCAGCCCCACGCAACTGGGAGTCCTGGCACACGTGCCTTCTGCCTCTCTCCTCACCCCAGGTTCCTGTTCTCTGAGGTCTGGCTGACGTCATTCCCTTTCTAGAGCCTTCCCCAACTAGTCCAGACTAGAGTAACTGAAATCCTACTCAGGTCTCTCCCATATTACTTAGGAATGAGTAACATGGTCTTCTGTTCCCTCCTATGTGTTAAACTAGATTAGTAGTCAATAGACAGGTTTGGGCTCATTCAATAATTATGACTTAGAAACAGTGAAATGCAACGAGTCCATCTGGGTCTTCCAATCACCCACACCTGCAGGTGACATAAACATATCTTCAGGGTCAAGCAGGGTGCTCCATGTGCACAGTGGCTCACTCCAGGCCTGGGGCGGTCCCCTGACTTAGCCACATGACCGTCACAGAGAGGGCTACTGCTCTGTGTCAGGAGGGGCCTAGCCGCTGGTCCCACGGGGATGACCCCCAATCAAACATCACTGCCCCCGGGGAGTTCACATTCCCAACAACAATAAGGTAAGTCAAGACAGAGACGAGTGCCGGGAAATCCCAGGGAGGGGAGTGACTCATCTTTCCAGGATCTGAGGGAAAGAGCCAGCATGGGCTTCACAAATGGCAGGACTGAGACAGAGCTGCAGGATGAAGACTTCAGGTCCTTCCTTAGTCACACATTAACCAGTGATCTGTACTGCGTACCTGCCCAGCGCCTTTGCTGGAAGGCATCGCCTGATTCTTTGAATGTGGCATTCCCCTCTTTTGTTCCGAGAAAATCATCCTAAGCATCACACATATTATTTTGGTGCAAACGACATGAAAGATTGCTTTCCACTTGCACATCTCAGCCAGGAACTGCCCCATCCAGTCAAACCTTGGCCGAAATGATTATGAGAACAGCGTGAAAATGACCTCCCCGTGCAACGTCAGCCAGACATATTCACCCTCGAAACAAAAATCTCACATTAAAAAAAATTCCCGTTGAATTTACCCAGCTCTTTCATTTCCACTGAGAAAGGACCACTGGCTGAAGCAGTGCGCATGAAGGCCGTGTTTACAAAACCCAGGACGATTAGCCGTGGTGTTTGCGCAGAGGACGCTCAAACTAAATTGTCGCGGTAGAGTGTCTGTCAAAAGATACACCCTTTGGAATGAAAAGTGGCGAATTCATACGACAAAAGGCAGGTTAAGTAGAAAATTAATGTCTTGTCCTCGGCCTAGGATCACCCACAAGGAGCAGACGGTGAACATCAGCTCATTTCTTAGTTCTGGAGACAGGTTTAGGCCTGGGCGTCTGCACTTGGACCCAAGTGACGAAGATTAACTTGTCGGTCTGCCTGGGGTTGTCGTGATTCTAAACCCCACAGCCTGGGGACACTGCCAATTGGAGGCAAACTTGAAAGGCTGGTCACCCTCAAGACCTTCGGGGCATATAGGACCCACGGGGGCGGAGGTGGGGGGGAGGCGGATGGGGGAAGCCCTCCTCTCCCTGTACCCATCATCTCGCTGCCAGGAGCTATTATCAGGCAAAGCAGTCACCAAAGTAGGCCTCCTTTTTTTTTTTTTTTTTTTTAAAGATTTATTTATTTATTTGAGAGAGCGAGAATGAGAGAGAGTACATGAGAGGGGGGAGGGTCAGAGGGAGAAGCAGGCTCCTCGCTGAGCAGGGAGCCCGATGCGGGACTCGATCCCGGGACTCCAGGATCATGACCTGAGCCGAAGGCAGTCGCTTAACCAACTGAGCCACCCAGGCGCCCCAAAGTAGGCCTCCTTTTTAAGGATGTTCTTGCCCGACTCCTTCCTTCCTAGGCTGTGGGCCACATCTAGTCCCTCCTCCAAGCAGTGTCCTGCAAGAAATGACAGCTATGGCGTCTCCCAGGTGGATCTCCCCGGCCACCAGTGTGTCCCCTCCCACGTTCCTCCACCACCCCAACCATGTCCTCCTCCTCCCCCATTCCAGGTTACCAGAGCTCCTTGTAGGATACACTCAACGCCATCTGGCCCACGCCTGCTGACTAAGTGCGTCCTAACAGCAAGAATGCCTTCACCCTACATTTTTATGGCATGTATAATTCTCTTTCCCTCTTGTACAAGTGGAAAAACAAAGGCCCAGTCACCAAGGGGATTAGGCCAGTGCACAGGAAGCCAGGACACGCGGTGCCCAATGCAGCTTCCTTCCGGGAACACCAGAGCAGGTCACCTCCCACCACCTCGTCCCATGGCCCCAGACACAATACATGCAAATAAATCTACCCAAAAACAGCTGCACAGGGACCGTGAAGGCAGCCTGAGAATGGGAGAGAAGACTCACTTGACTCAATGCTTTCCCCAGGATGGCCTCCGTACACCGTGACAGATAGGGGCCTCATATGTATTTTATAACATTATGATAAAACACCGAGGCATTTCTAGGATCTTTTTTCTTCAAAACAAAGGGTCAGGGAATACTTTTAATTCCTTTCTGAAGACCTGGGATAAAGCCCGAGAAGGGATGCCTCAAACTGTTTGAAAATGCCTCACCTCCCATCTGGACCCAAGTTCAACTCAAGTAGAGGAAACTAGGGGATTTGCCATTCGCCTTCCCTTTGCTTTGGAATTCGTGTCTATGAAGCCTGTTTCTCCCTTGCCTCAAGCTCTGTGTTACTTTAAATTCTATCTCCAGTAGGCTGGCACCGAAACCCGTAGGCTCAGGCAGTGGTCTTCAAATGTTTTATGATTATTTAAGTAAAAGAAATTAAGTATGCACCATTAGCACATGCAAATTTTGTTTTATATAATTCATAAAATACTTTAAGTGCCTTTTAGCTTATCCATGTATAATGATAAAGGAAACATAAGTTAGAAACATAAATTTCTCTCTATACCCTAATGGCTTGTCTTGTTTACCTCCTGGGAAATACCCAGCCCACTTTGGAGACCACACACCATCGTCTTATGAAGTTACGAGACACCAGAGTCAAACTTATAACCTAATTTGAAAGCCGTAACTTAAGTCAGAAGTGAAATTTAATGCTTGCAAAAACAAATGGGAACCTTGGCTGAGGATTAATTTATTTATAAACCACATCAACAGCTAAGACGCCTTGCTCAAAGACAAGCATCTGCTCATAAAATTCAGTATCACATGTGTATTACTAAATTTGCTGTTTCTTTACTACCCCTATTGTAAATTTGCTCCCTACGTAAAATATAAAGTGATTTCTTGTACAAAGGATTATATTCAGATATAATTATGTGTAATATATATATACCCCTCATTATGCGTAAAACATATATGCACACACACATACCCAAACATATATTTAAGATACAGAAACGACGTTACTCAAGTTAAACACGGCATCCTCTAACACAGTGACATTACTCTTAAAAACTTTTTAAAAGTCCAGTGTCGCCTATCAAACTCCATTTACCATATCAGTTACGTAAGATAAGACCATTTGGATATTCGATGTGCTTCCAATCACCAAAAGTATCAACCAGATAGCCGCGGTATTTCTTGACGAATTGAGCTGATAACATGCGGCTGTGGTCAGATCTCAACCCCAATACTTTTTCCCCCTAAATAAACAAAATGGTGCAGGTACAAAGAGCTAATTTTCTAACAAGCTTTGTGTGGGAAAGGTCAGCTAAGTAAAAGCCCAATTCTAAATGAAATGGTTGCTGCTATGCGGAGTGTAGCACTGATCAGAGGAAGAGAAGACATTGTATCTGAACGAAGCTGGGCAGACACCGTCCTCGATACTTGAGAATACAAAAGCCAGGCACATGGGAGCCAGAACAGACTGCCTCCCTGAGATTACTTCATTTGCTATGACTTCTTTATGCAAGGCAAATAGAAGGAAGAGAAGATTGATTGCCCCCTTTATGGCCAGAGAGGTGGTTACTAAGACAGACCTAAGTATTGCTTCATGTGTAAGCAATTCCCTTTCCCTGACACTTCTGAGACCTTTCTCCAGGTTTGAAGGATCGTTTAATTCTATTTTTCCCAGGCAGATGGCTTTGGTGGTTAGCCAAAGCAGTTCTGGACTTGAATAGTGTACTTAAAGTGATAAAAATAAATGCCAGTCGGAAATACAAGACAGACAGGATGAAAGAAAAGTGCAAGCCCCTCTCCATTCATTGGAAGAGCCGCACACCAGTCATGGCTGGACCCGAGTGGGACTGCCCCCTCCCTGTGAGCTTGTCACTATCCTCCTCGTCCCGTGCTCCCCGTTACCAGCCCCACTTCACTCACTGGAGGTCCCTGACTTTAAGGGGTAGGAAGAGGGATTCCTTGGATTGGTCCATGAATGAGAGCAAGGCAGTCTATCTGCATCATCTCTGTTTCCTATGCTACCAATAAATCAAGCCCGGGTGGGTAAGCAGAAGCCAGGCGAGGGGGAGGAGGGCAGAAAAAACCCAGGGTCCACACATATTGGCACCCCAGTCTCCTTCCACCAGGAAGCTCAAAGTAAAGCCCAACTGGAAAGAGACTTAGAAAAGGAAAGTGAACTGGTTTTCCCGGGATGCTGTAACAAAGTATCCCAAACTGGGGTACTTAAAACCCACAATAGTCTCCCAGTTCTGGAGGCCAGAAGCCAGAGATCACGGTGTAGGCAGGTTGGTTTCCCCTGAGGCTGCCAGGCAGAATCTGCTCCAGACTCTCCTACCTCGGGTCTTCTCCCCATATCTTCACATTGTTTTGCTCTGTGCACATCTGTCACTGTGACCCAATTTCCCCTTTTATAAGAACAGTCCTAGTGGATTAGCGCCCACCCCACTGACCGCATCTTAATTTGATGATCTTCAAAGACCCTGTTTCTAAATCAAACCACATTGACAGGCACTGGGGGTTAGGACTACACTGCTTTCGGACACAGCTCTACCCATAACCCGAGTATGTGGCTCTGGGGTCATGCTTCCCTCACTACTGTACTTGCAATGGGGTTCCTTATGCCTTATGCAGGTCTGAAAAGCAGGAAAGCAGGGCCCGAAAATCGTCACCCCGGGGCCCAGGACTCCCGCCAGACCCGGCCTTTATTGCAAAGGGCTCCCTTAATATCTTCCCCCTCTACTCCCTGCCATAAGCCCTTCTCTATTTAGTTCTTTTGGGTGTTTGGGTTTTCATTCTGTTTTTCTTTCTTTCACTTTATAAGACACACTCGTATGAAATGTAAGATATTCAGAAAATATAAAGGCAATTTAAAAAAAGTCATCTCTAATTATAATTCCTAAAAATGGCACTTCGATAAATTGACTTCCAGTCTATATTTGTAAGGTTGGTATTATATTGTACAGTTTGGCATCATGCTATTTTTACTTCATATGATCCTTAGGGTGTAACACGGTTCAAAGAAATAATGACCCAGCTGGGTATCTTTCTATAAAAGATTATGTGTGAACAGATTTTTCAAAAGGAACAAATTAACAATTTCTCAAAGCACATTTTGAACAATGCCGCTCAGAGCAAGACAGAAATAAATCCTGACGTAAACTGATATTCACAGGGCTTGGAATCCCCGAGCATGAATACTTGGAGTTTGTCTAGGGTCCCGGAGGCTTCGAGCCCATCCTGGCCCCCAACGCACACCTGTCCTCCTGTCCTCCTGGCCCAGCGAGGCTGCTGTGGCCTCATCCATTTGGGCTCCAGTCTGTGGACACAGGACGGTCTTGACATTTGGTAGGTCCCTCTCCTTTCGATGTCTGACAGCCTGAATAAACCAGCTTACCACCTTGGTGGTGCTAATTATGCTTTTTCCTCAGGCTAGACCACCTTTCCCCTTCTTGCCAGGACATCGCAAAGCCTCCTCCTTCCGTAACCCCTGGCCTGTGACATTGTTTCAGTAGAACATGGATCCTTTCAGAGGATGGACTGTCCCTTCCTCTGTGTTCCCTGCACACCTCTATCCTAGCTTTTATCTCGTGCTCCACAATGGCTTGGATCCCACATCTTTCCCATGAGACTGGATCCCCTGAGGGCAGTCACTGGGTCCCCTTCATTCCTCCTGGGGATATGTTGGGCCCCCAGAACGAACTCCAATGCGTGTGTGTAGAAGAGCACTTGGCCAAGCAGTGACAGGTGTCTGGCTGGGTCACCTGGGACCAAGACAGTGAATTCACATGCCCGGGGTTGATCCTAGCAGATGTTTGCTGGACATTAGCCGTGGGTGTTAAAATAAAAACCCTTATCATGTACTATCTTTGTTTCAAAATAGAAAAAAACGCATTTGGGGACCTCGACTCTTCTAATTACTAACTGTATGTATGACCTTAGACTGGTCATCTGACCTCTCTGAGCCTCAGTTAATTAAGCCACAAAACGGGGGATTGCCTGCTCAGAGTGATTATGGGCTTAAACCATGTAACGGATACAGAAGGTTTAGCATGATGCCTAATACATAATCAACACCACAGACTGCAGTGATTGCAATGATTAGAAATGAAAATAACTTCCTATTATGATTGCATTTCTCTTTTCCCTTTCTCCATAGCCCTGGGGAATGTCACTTACTACAGTCACCAGGGGGCATTTGGCCTCAGCCCAGGAGCCAGGCTCCTCAACCCCCAGGCCACGCCAGGTAGCGCTGCAGAGAGGTTCTGCACTTAGACTTCCTGGATTTAATCACAGACCCTCCACCTCCCGTGTTACCCTGGGCAAACAGCTGACCCTCTCTGCCCTGCACATGGTGGGTGCTCTATACTTGTTGGAAAAAATGCCAGAAAAGAAAAAAAAGCTACTTAGTGTAGGATCTCTGTTGCTTGATCCTTCTCCTCTCGTGGATCCAGTCTTGGATTATGTTGTCATCGCCTGGGTTGACAAGGAGGTATAGTCCTTAGAAATAGAAATTAGGACGACCAAGGTGCTCTTTGCCCATTCCTGAAAGCACTCGCTAAACATCCCTGCGGACATTGTGACATGTCCTGGGTCAGGCCATCAGAGGGTGACTCCAGGCGAAGCCTACAGCGTTTGCTTGTTAAAGCTGGGGCTGAGACCAACACACTTCAAGTGACAGTGAGGAGAGGAAGGGGTCCCAGTAGAGAAATTCGGGTGCCCCCTGCTCTGTTCAGGGAGCTAGGCTTTGCCCTTGGGTTAGAATGCTAATCCCCAGGCAGTGCAAGGCACTTACCATGAGTCTTCAAAACCCCTTCACTCTGACTCTTCATCAAAGCCACCATCTGATCACACAGCTGTAGTGAAGGAGAGAGCACCAACTTTAGGCTTTTCTGCTTATGCTGACCTCTATAGTCAGTTACCTGTACCCTCCGGGGAGGTGCTCACCACCTGGGGCCTGCTAAGGATGCAGCGGAAGACCTTTGATGACGACACCCAGATTTCAGGCCGTGGCTCCCAGCAGAGGTGTCAGCAGGTCCTACCCGGACCCACATGTCAGCAGGAGCCAAAACTGCATGAGCAGGGTCAGGACAAGGGACTTTGGGAATATCTAACAAAGACCCTTGCTGACGTCCTGGAGGAGAAACTATTGTGGCAAGTGAAGGAGTCAAACTTATCCACGACTGAAGAGAGTGAAAAATCAGTTTGGATTGAAATGAGAAAGGCAGCCCTGCCGTTAATCAGGCTGGGAAGAGAGACACGGATCCAGCCTGCTGCCAAGGTAATAGGATGCAACGTTTCTCCCAAGGTCATGTTGGAAAAGGTTACAGTGACCCCTTTTCTGATGGATCACTCTCCTACCAATGACACATGCTGGCTGCGTGAAGAATCTGCTTTGTCTCAGGAGGGTGGAGCTGCCTCCCTATCTCCATGGTCTTCCACTTCACCCGTGTCCCGGGAATTCAATGCCTTGGGATGCACAGTTCCTTAGGCATCTCGTAGCTTCCATCCTGTCTGCATGCACATCCTCTTGTTGAGGCTGTTCTGACAAGTTACTGAGCCTGGATCCTTCCAGAGAGGATCATAGACCGACCTCTGCCAAGCTCACCATACTGCTGAGCCCCATTTCTCAGGTCACTGTGACTTATATATCCTGGAGTCCATTGCAAGTGTGTATCATTATTACAGCAGGAAAACTAACATCTGTTTCAAGGTAGGACACATGGGTGGTGTTGTAGGTGGTGATCAAGAGCTGCCTTCTCTCTTCATGCTCAACTACTGCCTACTACTAATAAAGTGACCAATAATCAAGTCAGGGGGAGCAAACCAGGCATGCAGAAGACAGGAGGAAACATCTTCCCAAGTGCAAAGACAAAACATCTAAACCCATTATTAGAAAAATCTTGGAAACTTAGACAATTCCACTCCATTCCCTTTATTGAAATGTAGTTCGTGTTTTGAAGTTACCTATCCAAGTAGTTAACTGCCCTAATGGGAAAAAAGAAGAGGCAGCTGTAAGCAGGAAGGCGGGACATTTTCTTCTGCATCTTGGCACTCCAAATGCCAACTGACCCCTGGCCACCATGCAGCCTTGTCCCTGGAGCTGTGCATCAGACAGACATTAAAATCCATGAGTATCACAACCCGGAGGAATTAAATGGGGTGGCTCAACCACACAGAACTAGTTAGCAGCGGCAGGGAATTTGGCAGCAAGGCGCCAGGGCCTGAGGGGGCCGGGGGGGGGGGGTGGTGGCAGGAGGGGGAGGGGTGCCTCCATTTTGTTTCTTGTTACCAGCAGTCCTTTCCTTGCTGGGTCATTAAGGTCTTCTGTAGTCCTCCCTGACCCCCCTGACCCCCTTTTAAAAACTCTGCCATTAATAAGTTCTTTTCATCTTTCTGTTTTTATTGGTGGTGGTTTTTTTTTTTTTCTTTTTAGCCTGCGGTGTCAGAGGAGAAGAAAAACAAGCCAGCCAGTCTTGGCCACCTTTCCCTAGATAGTAAAAGGCACGTCCTGTGCAAAGGAAAGGTAATTCAATTCTACTCCTTGCCGGGCTTCATGTCCCTTTCTTCCTGCTCCTCCCCTTGCAGAAGCTGGCCCCGCCCTCCCTGTCCTCACTCAGCGGTCCTCCTGGCTTAGCCTTTCCTGTCTCCTAATCTAAGCCAAAGTAAAATAAAACAATCATCCCAAACCCAGCCATCCAGATTAAATATGCTTTGAAATTGTTATGCATGATGTTGGTCCTGGCCTCCAGAATGAAATGCTCTGTGCTGTGCGTCTTGCTAATAACGGAGCTGTCTTGGCTGCATTTTGTCTCCACGTGTCATTCACATCAGTGTGGCCTTTGGCACGCAGGCTTTACCACACCAGGGCTGCCGACTATTTTGGATTTACCTGATACAACACCAAGCTCTTAAGAAACATGTAAAGAGAAAGGGATGATGACAGAGCTCTATTAGTAAAAAGTGAACGGGGCGGGGGCGGGGGGAGAAGGGGTGTGGGGTCTGAGTCTCCAGGAAACAACTTATTCTGCCTTTTTTCTTAAAATATCAGTGGCTGCTGATTTTCTAAGCTTTAGAGCGATTCATACACCAGAAGACACAATTAAACCCCATGAACAGTTTTTGTCTCAAGTTGGAGAGAAGAAGAGGAGGGAGAAGGGGACAGAAGGAGCCTGGCCGTCTCTCACTCCAAGTTGCCAAGGAGCCCACGACCCGTAGCCTGTGACCATCAACGGCTAGCAGTCTGTCTGTTACGTGTTCTCTGCTGTCATCATGTAGCACACAGGTTATAAGGAAATCTACCAACTACAGAGAGCACGTGAAAGGAGAAAGAGGAGAGCAGCTTTGCTGTGTAGCACATGCTAGGGTTCCAGGGATGGGGACTCTGGGAAAAGGATGTACGGGACTCGCTACAATGAGGTGCCCCCTTGCCAAGCCCAGGCTGCATCACCCTCCCCTTCTGCCACCTGCTCTTTTCCCAGGAGCCAGGACCGCTCCTTGACTTCCCTATCCACATGGCTGTAAAATGGCTCTGTGTCTGCTCAGCCGATAGCCCGTGGACCCTCTGCTCGGGGCCATAGACACAGACCACCGTGGATGTACCTGACGGAGCTGCCATGGACGGATGTGCCACCAGGCTTTTCCGTGAGGCTGCCCATCCTTCCATGCCCCCTGTGCGGGGAAATGCCGGCGGTCTTGGATGCTTAGTTCCCGAGTTTCGTTTGGAATTATTCTAAAATAACTTAATCAGTTTGTGATGGATAAAAATCCATTTTGCTTTCTGACTTTGTTACCCATCTTAATTTCCAACAGAAACAAGTAGGCTAAAGCACGCTCAGAAGAATTTGACATTATCCTGCCATAACCTTGGTAGGTCTTCACTACCTACTACAAGCAAAATATAGTACTCTTAGGAACTCACATCCCGAATTCTACCTCTTACTTCTTGACTCCAAGTGAGAAACCCAATTCTGAACCACCTGCTTGAAACTTGGTTAGGGGGTATGACAGAGCAAACAGACATGATTTCAAATTGTAAACTGACAGATATGAACTGACAGAGATCCCAATCTCATAGGGGTGTGCGAATCATATAAATACAGGTTTTGATGAAAAGTGCAATCAGCATTGCTTTGTTAAATTTAAATTTTGTTTAAGTAGACACCTATTGCTAGAGTATGAAAAGACATTCAAAATCGAAAGGTATGGGACGCCTGGGTGGCTCGGTCAGTTAAGCGTCTGCCTTCGGCTCAGGGCATGATCCCAGAGTCCTGGGATCGAGTCCCGCATGGGGCCCCTTGCTCAGTGGGGCGCCTGCTTCTCTCTTTGCCTGCCACTCCCCCAGCTTGTGCTCGCTCATTCTCTGGCAGATAAATAAATAAAATCTTTTTTAAAAAATCGAAAGGTAAATCTCAGACAATCATCACTTTCCCTTGCTTATGCCAACTCTTCCCTCTTCAAATAGCTACAATTCAGGCTCAGGCCACCTCCTACTGCCTCTGTCCTGCTCTGACAATTGTCCCTTTTCCAGATGCCTAAGTACCACAGACCGATGTGAGAGTAAAAGGTATACAAAGAAACTTGCATTACGTACTATTGCACTGAATGGTACTGTACGTAATATGCCATAGACACGTGGATGAAAGATTTTTTTTTTCAGTTACAACTTGCCTTTATGATCTTAAGAATATTTCCAAGACGTATTTGTGTAAAACACACTAACGTAAGATATGGTGGGTCTAGTACTGACACCGTATCAGAAATAGTATTAGAACATACTTGCAAGTTCTGAGTTGGTGAAAGAAATGATGAGTAAGGATGTTTCTATCATTTTTTTTCTCACAAGTTAGTATTTTGAGGTTTAAAAAATAACTGATTGGATCAGTGGTAATCCATTTGGATAATTGTAGGCAGCTTGTATTGTGATTCAAATTCAAATTTGATTGCTTCATTTAAAGGGTTTCAGAAAGATACCAATAATTTTGGACTCTTGGCATAATCTAACGGAACTGAGATTTTTAAATTGCTTGATTTGGAAGAGCTCATATTGTTAAATATATTCACACCCACATATATAATTGGTAATGATATACTGCATTCTCTACTGTTGAGAATAGGTACAAATTTAAGGTCAATCAACAACAAAACTCATCTCTAGACATACCCAATATTCTGATTTATCCCCTTTCATTTCAATTTTAAAATTCAGGCCAGTGGGATTAGTCATGTTTAAAATAGTCTAGTATAATCAAACACACACACACACACAAACACACAAATCCATGTATATAAAACTGGAGAAATCTAAATAAGGCTGGTAGATTGTGTCAGTGTTGGTTTTCTTGTTGGGACGTTATACTAGAGTGATGCAAGAGGTTCCCTCCCACAGGGGACAACTGGCCAAAGGCTATATGGGAGCTCTCTGTGTTACTTCTTACAATCCCCCGCACATCTACAACTATCTCAAAATAAAAAGTTAAAGAAAAGATGCAAGAAAGAGAACAATATATTATATTGTCATTTTGTTTTTAAAAATATGAGTATGTGTTGTGTATCTGGACATATACACAGAGACTCACCTGCATTCATGTCCACACATAAGAGCCACACATACATACATATGTATATGCTATTTCCGTGAGGGTAACTAAGAAATCATTCACACTGATTGCTTCTGAGGAGGAAAACTACAAAAACAGAGACAGAACGCCCGTTTACTTTCTACAGGATACCTTTCCGTGCCTGTTGAACTGAATTACGTGCTACTGACATTACTCATTCAGAAAATAATTTTGTTCAGGGTGAGGACAAAACAGCCACTTCAGACCTGAAACCAGCGAAAAGAAAAGAACAAAAAGTACAAGCCCAGGGAGCCCCTCGAGGCCCTACTGCTGACCCCCGCACCCGTGAGGGTGCAAATAGAGAAGACGCAAAAACTCTTACGGCTGGAGACGCAGTAGGAAAGTCTGCAGTTGATCTTCCTGAAGAGCTGCTTGTTAATTGGCCAGAGAAGGAGAGTGAAGAGCTGAATGGTGTTTATTATTAGCCCCGAGGCGATAAACACGTAACAGAAGACGAGATGGCACAGGAACTGAGACTTCAGCAACCCGATGAGGTCCATGGCGTGTGGTTGCTTTTATTCAAATACTCGCAGGAGAATACTTCCAGAGCGGAAAAAGGCCCGGCACTCGGGAAAGGGTCTAGAATACAAACCAATGATACATGTTACAAAAAATCATCTGTGCTTTTAAAGAGTCAGAAAAAAAAAAAAAAACAGCTCTTAAAAAGATGCTCTGAGGATCAAACACCTTGCACATGAGTTGATTTATTTGTATTCAGGATTTACATAGTGCTTGCTTACATCAGGCACAGTGTCAACCCTTTAAAATGAATAGTTCCTTTAATTGTCCTAACTCCCTGCGAGGTTGTTACTGCTATTACAGAGGAGGGAACCGAGATCCTGAGAGGTCAAGCCTCTTGGCCAGGGTTCCATAGCTTCTATGGCTCAGAGGTGGCCGAGGTGGCTCGGGCCCTCCTGCTCAGCCACGGAGCCAGCTTCCATCTCTGGGGCTCACAGCAGTGGCTGTGTTTCTGGGCCTTCCCTCCTGCTGCCATCTCTGCCCGAGCACCCCCCTCCCCTCTCCACTTCTCATCCTCCAGATCCTGCTCCGACCACGTCTCTTCTTCTGGCAAGCCTGGCCTGCATGAGATCAGGGAGCTCCCTGGCGTGGGCTCTCCCTCCCCAAGCACCTGTACTAGCGTGCCATGCAGTACCCTCTGCTGGGACTTGTCCCATTTTTTGCCTTCCTCCACTGCACTCCTGAGGACACGATTACCTTGAAAATTGTCATTTTCTCCCCAACCATTGGAACAGTCATTGGAGCTTAATTTGAAATAGATATATTTGTGGAACACTTTAATGAAGGTGGACAAGGGATGGACTTTGAGATATCAGCAAACACAAATAACCAATGAGGAAGGCAAGAGAAACATCCCTATCACAGCCCTGACACACACACACACACACACACACACACACATTCTAAAATCAGAAAGAAACTCAAAACATGCATAGCAACCAACTCACAGCCTGGTAGTCAGTCTCCAACCCCAAAATGGCATAATGATATGACTTTACGGTGTGGCAAATAAAGCCTTGGAGGAAAAGTGTAAAGGCAGGAGGTTCGAATACACTGATGGGAAAATAAATAAAGCTGAGGTCATCATGCACAGCAGCCTGGTGCTCCTGGAAGCAAAATCTCACTGCAAACTTCCCCAGAAAGAGCTCAAACTTTAGGATGAACTCTTTACGATAATAGCTGGGAGACCCTAGACTTCATTACACTCTTTATTAATAACACCAAAGAATATATATAATAGTTTCACATCTACTATACCATTTTAAGCCTCACATGAATCTAATGAGATGAGTATTACTATAATCCCATTTTTCAGAATAAGAAACTGAGATGACTCATAAGTTGGATAATTTGCCTACGGTTGTCACAGCCCATAACTAATCATAGGTCTTGGTGTTACCCCTAAGTTCTTTCTTGTGCACACCTGCTTGGGCTGCTTTGCTCCTGGGGTGTGAGCTGGGGGGGGGGGGCGTTCTCTTGGGTTGTGCAGAGCAGCCCAGAGATGATCCCAAAGGCAAAAACTAGTGCCGCCTTCAGTGAAGTTCAGAATCACAAGCTATGCTCAGAGTGGGGAATGGGACTTGTTTCTGGCCACCCAGATTGGTTTTGAGGATAGTCTTGGGCAGGAGGACAGATATAAGGTGCGTTCCTCCAGAACGTTTACACTTGCTTAGACAATCTGGAAGGTACACAGTACTCCCGCATGGTTTCCATACATTTCTGATAGGGGGGAAATGGAAAGTACCCTTAGGCCTGCCTTCTCTGGAGTCAGCTGAGACACCCCACTCTCCCAGAAGCCCTGCTCTCTGGCACAAACCCAGGACTCTGCAGAGACCCATGCACCACATTTCTGAATTTTCTCAGGCGGCATTTCCCACAGACATCTCCAGGTTGTCAAACTCCTTAAGACACACCCGGTTCTAACATAGTCTAGCTCTCTCTAATGAGTAGGCATTAAGCTGGCAGCCCACTCTCCATGCACTTGACTTTTAGGAGCCACATACAGAGGAGTGATGTACATTGGTTTACAGTTTGGCAGCAGTTATAGGATGATGTTGAATATTCATGTGCTTTATTCACTGTCCCTAGATTAGCCACTAAAAGCTTCCGTACAATCTGGCCAGGAGAAAGATGATTCTTCCCTAGGATTCTGGGCTCTAGTATTTGTGGAGCGTTTGGCAAGTCTTTTGCTATGCAGACTTAACTCTAAGAAAAGGAAGTCAACTGACATTGGAAATGCAGGGGATGAAATGATGCCTTCCTCAGTTTCCAGTTAGTAGCAGGGTGTTACAAAGAAAATGTAAGATTTTTTCCCTTGTAAAAGACAAAAGACCACCATGCCCCCGAGTAAAACCCTCGCTAGTACTGCACAGGGCGGGGGTCTAACGCAATACTGGCGATGGTTAAGGAGAACCACAGGCAGGTGGGCTTTGGGTGGTATGGTTCTGCCCACACTTCCTCAAATTCCCTTCCTAGATTGGCGTGGTGGCTGAGTGTGGGTTCAATGGTCTGGGTTTGAAGTTCTGCTCTACCTCCTACTGGTCATGTATCTTCAGGTAAAATAACTCTTCTGATTCTCAGCTTCTCTATCTATAAAGAGGGATCAAGATTCCATGGAGGCAGTTTGCTTGGGTGGCTCAGTCAGTTAAGCGTCTGCCTTTGGCTCAAGTCATGATTCCAGGGTCCTGGGATTGAGTCCTGAGTCGGGCTCCCTGCTCCGCGGGAAGCCTGCTTCTCCCTCTCCCACTCCCCCTGCTTGTGTTCCCTCTCTCGCTGTGTCTCTCTCTGTCAAATAAATAAATTAAAATCTTAAAAAAAAGAAAAAAAAGGATTCCAAGGAGGCTATTGTTTTTCTTTTTTTTAACTTAAACTGATTCTCAAATGTATAGGCAAGAGCAAAATACAAGACTAGTCAAGGAATCGCTTGAGGAACAAGGGTAGCAGTGCCATGAGTTTGTTAAGCAATTTTACTGACTTAGTTTAGGACTGATTAGTAAAAGAGATACGAGGCTAAATTATTTAAGGAGGTGTCTAGTGGGTGAATATGTGTTGTGTGTCTTTAGTTTATTCCAGATGGAAGTCTGGGGGACCACCCTACCCATATTGAATACAGAAGAGCTTTTTCTGGAATGCGGCAATCAGCCAATTTAGTGCCATACTGCGGAAAGATGGTATAAAGATTTTTCCAGTGGTTAAAGCAGGTAGAGTGAAAATATTTTAAAATATTTTGCCTCTTTCCCTCTCAGATTGGTGACTACCTAGAATGTTAGGGGGAGAAACTTTCCAGTAAATTCACTTCAGTTGTTTATGTGAAGCAAGGAAATGACAAAGAATTTTATTTTTCAGACGATGAGAGCAGTAATTTATGGAGTTTATAAATCAACAAATAACCATGAGGCTGTTGCCCTGTCCTATTTCTGTAAACAGAGATATTTCTTATCATCAAGGGCAATAGTGAAGAACCCATGTGCCTGAAAACCCCAAAGTGATATTGCCCATTATCTGTTTCGGGTTCTTGCACAATGAAGAGTCCGAAGTGTCCTTCCCCGACACTCACCCTAGGGTCCTGAGCGCTGGCTCCAGGCACATGAGGTGCAGAATTCAAGCCCAACCCTACCGGGCACTCCCTTCCAACAGGTGTACACAGTGAAACCTGGCTGCAAGTGACCAACACAGGTCATGTTTGAGGAGGGGACAGAGGGAAGAAGTGACGTGATCGGGGCTTGAAGCACACACGAGCTGGCTGTGGGTGAGAACAGAAAGTGGGGCAGGGGGGTTTGCCAGATATTGAAGCTCAGGCCAATCACAATCCAGTGAGTGAGGGTGACATATAGGAGGAATTGCTGACACATGAAGACATTTTAAAGATAAAGCATAGAGAATAGGAAAAAATGCCAGGAAACCAATCTGTATACATTATTTGAATTTTTCAGAAGGTCGAGTCTGACCTATGAGCTTAATGTACATCACCTGAAAACTTCTGAACCAGCGTTTTAAATATAGACGAGAAGCTCCTGTCCCCGGGACTCGTAATAGGTTCAAGGAGAAGAGGTTACTCCAAATTACCTTTACTTCCCAGCTACTGATGTTTAGTAGATTTTGAATTTAACTCATCATTTGACAAAGTCTCTGGCAGTTCTTGAGGGCACGTTGTTGCCCGTGAGTCTATGTTAAATTGGTTCCCAGCTGCTTGATTGGAGGAGGCTTCTTATTCAATGGAAGGAGTCTCCCTATGTATCACTGGGACCTAAAAAGGTCATTCATACAAGGATGGGAGAGACCTAGGGGTTATGCATAGGGGATGTTGAATGACCATGAACCACTTGTACAACAGAGGCATTAAACCAGTGAGTAAAGGCCTTTGAAGAATATTAGAATATACTGAGTGAAAACTGCT
Organism: Halichoerus grypus; assembly: GCF_964656455.1. NCBI lineage: Eukaryota > Metazoa > Chordata > Mammalia > Carnivora > Phocidae > Halichoerus > Halichoerus grypus. The sequence goes on along the minus strand of NC_135720.1, from coordinate 7,505,181 downwards.
AACGAAGAAGCATGATTCAGGTTTGTAAAATAATAATGTGTATATTTATATCATTCACATCTCCATCTATTTCTATATTCATGGCCATCTATTAATAGTGGCTAATTTCTGACAGAAGAATTATGGTGGTTTCTTTTTTCTCCTCTGCTTTATTATTCTTTTCGCTAATGAGAATGAGACCTTCCCCTTCCCAGGCAGAGAGGTGGATGGACCCATTCCTGGCCTGCCTTTCGGTTTGGTGTGGCCAGATGATGGAGCACAGGTGGTGCACGAGGTGAGAAACTGCAGGCGGCTGATGGAGAACAAGTACGCTGCTCGCAGACTTGAGGGGAAAGGATGGGAGTGTTGGCACCCCCTGGCAGGGTAGCACAAAGGTGATAATCCAGCCCATGAGCCACAGACAAGGGTAATTCTGCAACGTGGGGGCCACCATGCATCCAAGCACCGGTGCTTAGGAGGGCCAATACAGCACAGCCATTAGAGACCTGGAAAGGCTAAGGGGACCTTTGGAGTCGGCAGCTCTGGCTAGAAATCCAGGCTCAGCCACTTGACAGCTATGGAAGTCACTTCCTTGTCTGTGAAATCGGAGCAGTACCTTCAACACAAGGTTACTGTGAGGATCAAGGATAATCAAGCATTTGAAACCCTTAGCAGATTGCCTGGAACACGGGGAGTGCCCAAATAATGGGAGAATTTTTCTATGGTTGCAAGAAAATAAGGAGGCAAAGGGGAGCAGCTAAGATATATTACTTTGGCATTTCTGGGAAAGCAGTGAGATATAAATCGACTTAGTTTTTCTTCTCACTCCATATCTAGAGCCTGACATTTTCTTTAATTTACCTTCAAGCGTGTTAAAACATTTCCTCCCCCGACTGTTTTAATTCTAACCTCTCCTTTTCCGTGAGTGACTCAGAAGTGGGAACTGATGCGTTCACAAAAGCTCACATACTCTTTACCTTCTTAACTCTGGAACAATCTTTCCAGGCGTGGGGATGAAGACGTGGACCTCAGAATAGGAGAAATTGCAAGCCAGCAGGATGCTCTCGGCTGCACTGTGTTCCCCACACGGCACTTCTCGCCTGGAAGTGAGAGGACATCGAGGAGCCGCCGAGCAGCCGTGCACACAGCAGCCCAGCCCGGCTCCCAGGGGCTCCCGACGCGAGGTCTGTATGGTCGGGCAGATGGCACCACATGCTGCCCGGCCTCCACCAGTGGAAACATAAGCAAATAAAGAAAGCTCGGAATGTCCCCACGAGAGAATTCAAACTGCATCCTCTTCTAAATAGACACAGACAGCTTCAATGTAAAGCATTCAGTTAGGCAACAAAAAGGAGAACCTTAGTTAAGACTTACGTATTCTGCCTTAGTCAATATTCTGAAACTATGAAATAAGCATGAACTTCAGCTACACTCAGGAAGAGAGAAAGGGGATTAGCGCTTTCGCCAGCTTGTTTCTATAAAGGTCTGGCTTGTTTGTTACATTTACATTACAGCACTGAACCAGGTCAGGGTTTTAGAAGAAGCAGAACTTTCTACCAAAGAGATCAGTCCAAGTGAATTGCTAAAATAATACCCATGACCAATTTAGTATCATCACTGAAATCAAAGCAACCCCTTATTTAGGCTCTTTTAACTCCAAACACCACAGAACAGGTCGCAGAACAGAGGAGAGAGAAAAGAAATGTAATACTAAGCAAACAAACCAAAACCTATTTTTTACATTCCAAACTAAAATAATAATACTCCATGCTGAAAGAGATGAGGTCATGTGGGACTCCTAGCCTCAGTGTGAGAACAACCACTTGGGCTTTTTAGAACGACCTTAAACATCTTCACACCACTCAATCTAGTAATGCAGCTTCTGAGAAAACTCTCTTAAGGACAAAATTAACTTTTAGAAAAATTCTCTCTGCACAAAGATATTCAGCAAGCATTATTTATAAGCACCTAAAATTAGAAACTGCTTACATTTCCGACATTAGGAAACAATAAAGTGAATTATGGGAAACCCACACGATTGAGTAAGTATCACTATAATAGGTTTGTAGTAAAATGAAATATATTTTCAATATGATATTACAAGAAAAAGGACCCCAAATCAAAATAATCACAACTTTAAAATCAAGTATAGAAAAAGTACTAGAAGCAAAGAAAGCCTTAGGAAAACACTAACAGCAGTTGTCTTTATATACACCCCCCCACACACACCCCCCCCACACACCCCCACACACACCCCCACACACACTTAGACAAGTCAGCAACCTGGAGCCTGGGCTTGGCCTGACTACTGTTTCAGCATCTTCTTCCTTAGGAAGAAATTGAGTAAGTAAGCTCTAAAATCCTTTGCAGATCGAACAGTCTCTGGTTCTAATACAGAAAACTGACGCCCTAACACACCAGAGTTTCCTGTTATTTCAATGGGGTCTCCTCAGTAGTGATTAAGGGGATCCAACTCCTTCTCTCTTCCTCAGCTCGCATGGACAGAGGGGGCTCTCAAAGGGGCGCGGTTAACCAGATGAAAAGAAAAGGAAAACTACAGGGACTGGCAGAGAGCAGCACAGACTAAGCTAACGTGGGGCTAGCTGGTGAATCTGTCTCTGGACCAATATTTTCAGTCGGCAGGGCAGAGAATGCCTGGGGCCAGTGGTGGCCCCAGAGGAAAGGGACATGGATGCAGTCCCAGGGGAAATGAGTGAGGTGTGTTCTGCTCTTGGAACAGTCAGATTCTGCCTTCTCTGTGAGGTTGAATGGATTTAGCAGAGATCTCCAAGAGGGCAGCAACTAACTTGTGGAAGCCTGAGGCAGCCACTTAGCACTCAAGTCCTGACAAACAAGGATAAATTTAGTTTTTGGATTCCTGAGAGTTAGACTGGCCCAAGGCCCAAAACAAAACAGGAGAGAAAGTGTTCTAAACCGAATTTAACTGTCTCTGGGACCATCTCTAACTAAAATAGCCCTCAATTAAAAAATCATCCTCATCTAATGGTTTGGCAGAAGCCTATTAAAATTAGCTTATGTTAAAATTTGATGGACCAGTCCTCTGCCCAATATCCCTGTACCTACACGATGTCTGTTAAAACAAACCAAGCTCCGAAGAAGTCATAAATCATACTCAACGCTGTCCTTACATCCTCTGATAAATAACCCCAAGCCTTTCTCTCTGAAGTCTAATTTTAGGATGATAAAAACTTACGTCTATAGAAAATCGAGGTTTCTAAGTTTATATTTCATAGTTGGTTCTGAGTAGCTTATAGGAGAAAAAGACACTCTGAAGAGCTTTTCTGTCTAATCCAAGGAGACTAAGACTCAGAGGCAAACACCGATGGATAACCTAGGTAACGTTTTCTTTCTGGAGGAAAGAACAGAGATGGAAGGAAATTAAGTTAGATACTCTCTAAGGCCTTTTGGAGCCGTGTCAAGTCCAAGCCGAAAACGTCCAGAGTTAAACAGGAGATTTTCCGAGGAGTAACCGGTGCAGCGGGATCCCCACACGAATGTTTCACACACATTATGTCATTCCCTGTCACAAAAGCCCACCATGGGAGGTATTGTTACCCCCACCTTACGGATGAGGAAACGGGGTTAGACTAGGGAGCATGCAAAGGTGAAAGAGTGAGTAAATGTCTGAAAGCCAGGCTCGTGCTCTGCCCACTACCATGCTGCCGTTGACACGGGAAGCCCGAGGCACCTAGACCTCACATGAACTTGGGCCTTCAGAGCACCATGTCGTATTTCAATTCACGGTCCCATTTCTGACACTGGGGTGATCCTGAGCTGTGAGCGACCGCCCTGCCAGTCGGTCCCACACAGCGCCAGTCACACCTTCCTTCCAGAGCAATGTCTGCCGTTTCTAAACCCCGATCCTGCTCTCCCACGGTCACGGGGTGCGGGGGGCTCTGGCCTCACAGCGTGCGTGGTCTCGGGGAGCCACCTGCCTGGGGGGGGGGCCTTCCCAACCGCCAAGAGTGTGTGAACTCTTTTGCTAGGTACTCCGTGGAAAATGCGTCGTGTTAAATGATGTTCAATTTCTGGAAGTTTCCCAAAAGTCCAGTATCATGAAACCAAAAACTGACACGAAACGAGGACAACTAATCTTCCAAACGGGGAAGCACCGACATTCCCGCTTGAAATAAGAAGATTCCAATTAATAAGGAAAACTTTTCAGAGAGAGAAGGGAAGCAGGACGGATGTCTGAATGGAAATTGTTGGCTCTTCAACGGCTGCCATTGCGGGGTGGTGGCCGTCACTTGGTGCCACCCCTGTGACGGGGGACACGTGTGGAAATACGTGGAAGCCGAGGACCACGCGGGCAGTTACCCCCTCAGGTCCCTCCACGTGGGGAAATGGCCCGGGACCAGCTCTGGGCCTCCAGAAGCAGGCGTGAGGCAGATGCAGCGCCGGCTGGCACCGAAAAAACAAAAAAGGAGAGCTTTCTTCAGTATATAAACCTCCTACTCTAGTCCTACCGTCACCAAGGCAACGTGGTCAGGCCTGCGGTCTTCCGGTGCCCACTCCTCCCTTCCCATGCGGGCCGTGACAAGCCGAGCAGCCAAGCCCAAGGACAGCTCCGCGGGCAGCACTGGGTTCAAATCCCCACTTACTGACTGTGTGACCTTGGGCTTCTCATCTCGGCCTCAGTTTCTGTGACTGTGTAATGGAGGTAATAATCCCCTCCTTCCAGGAATGGTGTGACGCTTACCTGCACGAATGTACAGAAAGCAAGCGCCCAGCTCAGGCCCGCACGAAGGAGCTCCTTAGTACAAGCCCGCTGGCTGGCACTCCCGGGCTGCCTGGCGTGTCTCCTCCTCCTTCAGCTGCTTTGCCCACGACCCCAAACCATCTACCATCTTTTCCTACTAACCTTTCCACCGTGGTTCTCACAATCAGTTTCTTCTGTTTTAAGCAATCTCTACACCCAGCATGGGGCTCGAACTTACAAACCCCGAGATCAAGAGTTGCACGCTCTACCACTGAGCCAGCCAGGTGCCCCTCTTCTGTTTGTTTTAATAAGATTCCCTGTCTGGGCATTTTTTTTGACATCCACACAATCTGGGATGACCCTGAGGTGAAGTGATTTGTAAGACCCCCAAAGCCCACTCACAAGTTTTAATTAAATGATTTTGTCCCCATTCCTGTCCTAAAGTAAGATTGTTCAAAATCACTGATTCTGGAGGCTCTCTTCAGTTAGTTAGCTGTCTAAACTGCATGGAAGAAATAAGTTGAACATCCGATACGGATTTTGCCTTTACGACGCCACAGAGAAATAAAAAGCGGTATTGACAAGATTAAGACCATGATCATCTTGGTGCCCTCTGAACATACCAGTATTTCCCGGGAGCCTCGCAATAAGGAGCTGAGGACACAACTCTGGCGATATGGAATATGTTAAGAATAAGCAGATAAAAGATGTGTCTGCATCCACCGGGAAGCAATTTGCAGGGGGCTGACTTCTGAGCAGGGTGAGGTTGGGGCCAACTTACTGGTGCAACTTAGGTCACCAGCAAATCATGGTGCCTAAATTTTTTTCATAAAATCTGATCTTTAATATTTCAAAATCAATCAAAAACAAATAATAATGGAAAGCCTTTAAAATATGGCAAAATTTAAAACTTCGTTGGAAATTTCCTTAAACGTATTTTATAATTTAATAATTTTATTCTCGATACCCCTTGGGGGAGGGGGTGCAACCCTAATCTCTTCAGTATTTAGAAGCTCTAACCTTTAAGCAGGCTCCAGTTTGGCCAAACAACCCCACGTGGTCTGGGAGTGGCCGGGTCAGGAGACCGTGGGGATATGAGTACTGAGCCACCAGAGATAGCCGAGACATTCTCTGGCATTGATTTTCTAGTAATGTCGATAAGATCGCACAAATCTCTTCACTTATTCTGGCCTTGCCCACCTAGTCTGTCTGGGTCAACGACTCCATCAAAAATGATGACTCTTTGCCATTATGCACAGGACGACACTGTCTATGGCCGTGGGAACAGGGCCTGTGACCAACAAAGGTCACCAGCCTCAGACAAATGGCCCAACTGCCAGTCCTGGGGAAGCTCGGAGCATTAGATATGAAGTGATAAAGCCAAGAAGATGTGAAGTGATAGTAGCCAAAGCTTGAAGGCTATGTAACAGAACCACATGCACATGGGAATCTCTTCCACACAATAGCTAACCTGGTGCAAACACAGACTAGGGGGTACTCTGTTGATTGGGAACTTATCTTGCATTGGTTTGTATCAACTGGATTAGAGCCCACATGACTCCAGCGGGGGTCAAAGACAGAAGTATAGAGAGGAAAGCACCAGTGTTGACTTGGGTCTGGGTTGGACTCTTGACCATCCACGTGTCTGCATCAGCTTGGCCACTCGGCCTTCGGGAATGTCAGCTTCCTCTTCTGTCAGTGGAATATGACCAATTCACTGACCACAGATAAGGGCGGTGGGGGAGTTCAGTGAGGTAAGGCGTGTGCACGGGCTCTCTCAAGCCCAACTTTATGGCTCAGAAAATGGGAAATGGGGCTGCTTCTCCACATGCTGTCAACCATGGTGCTTCTGATTCATAGAAACGGCCATGGCATTAATAACCTGGGGTTTCGAGCAGGGAGTGGAGCTTGCAGGAGGCACTCTGCTGGCTCTGTCGTTATCAGTGGGGCTCATTGTGTGTGTTGGGGGAGGGTTCCGTGAGGGTCCACTCAGGGGAACTAATTTTGGGTGAAATAAGCAAGTGGCCTTTTTCTTTTGTGTCTCGGGCACCAGTGAGTGGGCTCTTTTCTCTGATGGATCCCTCTCTGTCCTCACTATTCCTTAAGCGCCCTTGATCCTTGGGTTCTTGGAGGCCCTGTTGTTGCCAACTCTTCCTTTTCTGGTAAGGAGTATGTGGAAGGTGGGAGATCAATAAGGCTAGATTTTAAATCCTTCATTTCTTTGATTTTCATAAAGGGATGTCGATGAACCCAGGCAATTTCCCTGACTTGATTCATGCATAATGGACACGAAGAGAGACTTATTAGAAAAGAAATGCACTCAAATGCTTTCCTGACATGAATCATTTATTGAAGACAGAATTGCTGGCTGTGAGGGCCCAAAATAAGTTGACTTACAGTATCCTTGTTTCTAGAGAGGTCTGAAATATGACCACAGAATATTGAAGTACTCAGACAGGAACAATGCTTTCGGGGTCATTATGGACTGGCTATTCCTCGAAAAGTTTCACTAATAACAACAGTGATAAACCATGAAGCAGAGCCTCCTCTCTCTCCTTTTCTTTTTCTCCTCTAGTCACAAAGCTCAGGAACAGAGGATGCTTGGTGAGGGCAGTGATGTTCTTTCCAACTTCTGTTAGGTAGAATCCGGGACAGGTATTCTTGGATCTGTGCAAACATTCATTAATCCATTGACAGCTTTATTCATTCATTAGGTTGTCAATGAAGCCACTCATTCATCCATTCGGTTAAAGATTCAAAGATTCATTGATATTTATTGTTATAACTTTATACCATTGCATTAGCCCTCTGAAGGTAAGCACAGGGGATTCTTACAGGGCTCCTTTCTGTGTCTTATGTGGGTCAGCACTATGCTCAACAAACTACAGCACTTACTGAGTAATATTTCCAGGCCCAGGATGAACCCGCACCCCATCCATTTCTTACAGAATAAATAGAAGCTCAATAAATATTGATCCAATCTGAATCTCTAGATGACCTAATATAATTTGATCTTCATACCAATAACTCTGAATTGTCAAAAGCAAAATGCAAAAGCAATAGCATGAACTGACAATGTCCTAGGTTTCTTTCCCATTATAATAAGCACCGGGCAGATGACCCAACAATTTAGTCTCCTAGCAAAAGCCATACAGATAACCCCCCATGATTGTTCCCTAAGCCATCACGTTGTGTAACAAGCATGGAATCCTCTTCTATAAATGCTGAAATTGCATGAGGCAATATATATCAAACTGACATGAAAACAACTAAAATGAAAGCAAATTACCTACTTAAACCCCATCAGGGGAGCTCAGATATTGGTTGGGGACTAGAGTGGACTGGTTTTTTTGTTTGTTTGCTTGTTTTGGTTTTGTTTTGTTTTTAAACAAAGACTCTTCTATTAAAATACAAATCTAAAAAATAAAAATACAAAAATAAAATACAAATCTGATAAAAGTAAAGGAAATTATGCTCACTATGTAAGTCACTTAGCCATAGTCATGGAATATTTTTAAAGATAATTTCCCCCCATTATAACAGTAATTCACATTCATTATATAAAATCTGTAAAGTTCTAAAATGTAGAAATTTTAGCACCTATAACCGTCACTGACGTTTTGGTTTATTCTCTTTCAGTCTTTGGTGAATGCAGACTTTTTTTTCTTTTTTTCTTTGCTAGGTACAACCATTGCAGAGGCCTTTTTGTTTTTTTAAATATAGTTGAGCTCTTAGGTTAAATCAATTTCATATGTCCTTTTCTTAAGCTTTAGTGAGATCATTTTCAATGTCCATATAACACAAGATAACTCTTCTAGTACTTACACTGGGCATATCATAATTATCTTAATGCCTCATTGTTTTTTTTTTGTTTTTTTTTTTTTTTTTAAAGATTTTATTTATTTATTTGACAGAGAGAGAAACAGCGAGAGAGGGAACACAAGCAGGGGGAGTGGGAGAGGGAGAAGCAGGCTTCCCACCGAGCAGGGAGCCCGATGTGGGGCTTGATCCCAGGACCCCGGAATCATGACCTGAGCCGAAGGCAGACGCTTAACGACTGAGCCACCCAGGCACCCCTTAATGCCTCATTGTTGTATGTTTAGATTTCTTTTTGCCTTTTTAATAATAGATAAAGCAATGATTAATAATTTGGGGGGTAACTTTTCTTCTGATTTTTTAGTTATTTCCTTAGAATAAATAGGATTTCTGGGTTCAAGGAGCAAATGGTTTAAAGTATCTGGCAAATATCACCAAATCCGTTTCCAAAAGGTTTGTAGTTATTTACGTTCTTTCCAGCAGAATACAAAAATACCCATTTCCTCACATGTCTGTCAACAATAAGAATTCTCATTTAAGAACAACAAAAACCAGACTCACTCCTCATACACTAAAAGTGTGTCTCATTGTTTTAATTTGCATTTTTCAGGGTGACAAGTAAAGTTGGATATTTTTTAACATTCATTAAACTATTGCTTTTTCTTCCTGACTTGCCTTTTTATCTATTGCCCATTTATCTCTTGTGTATCGATTTTCATGAGCTCTTCATATATTAAATAGAATGACATCTTTCCCATTTAGAAGGACCATTTTTTCCAGTTTGTTTGCTCTTATTTTTAGCTCATTGGAGCTTTAAATTATTATGAAGAACTATGATTTCTTTCATAAAGTTTGAGCTTAGAGAATTCGTCCTTCTACCCTTCCTTTTCATCCTGCAGAAAACATATGTCACTGTTTTTCCATAACTAATGTTTATTCTTATTTGATCTGACGTTATTTTTGTCTATGATAATCTGTGAAGATCTAAATGGATTTATTTCCAAATATTTAACCAGTTGTATCCAAGGCATTTAGTGAAAGATCTTCCCTATTCCCTAAGTTCATACTACAATTCCATCCCTTAAATATCAATAAACAGAGAAGAAATGAACTATAGGGATCAACACTGCAACTACTCATTGTATAGATGAAACACTGGCCATCGAGAGAGTCAGGTGACTGGCCCCATCACTCACGAGGGCAGGGACAAAGCTCTGAGCACTCTTTCTTCCCTGGCTCTCCACCCAGTGCTGTTTTCTCTCTCAGAGGCAGCAAATCTTACTATGTATTACAGACCAGCCTTTACCAATCACTAGTTAAGAATCCATAGGAAATCAGGAATCTGTACCTTGGCACTACATTCATGCCAACATAATCCCAGATGGGAATGAGGGAAACCAAGGTGGATGCAGAAGCCGCTGCCTGGGCCTTACTGTTCCCATCCAAAGATCCAAGAAGTACTCTCAGTAGGGTCCTGCTAGCTCTGATATTGTACTTATCTACCTACAGGATGGTTTCTGCAGAAGAAAAAAAAAGCAGAAAGGAAAATAGTTCAAATTTGTAAAAGGACACATTACCAATTAGAGATTAGGGAATGGAAACCCTAGCACAGCAGGGAGCTTTAGTGTCTTAACTGGTGCATCTCAAGAACCCAGAGCAGGAACGCATCCAAGAATAGAGGGGACAGCAAAGCCTCACAAGGCCTCTGGGCCACTTTCCTCTGAAGGACCAACAGCCTCGGACACAGGGAACACTAAAGGGAGTCCTGGGACACAGTGAACCCGCCAGCCTTCCTGGGACACAAGAACCGCAGGGCCTCGTGGGACACAGGCAGCCGCAGGGCCTCGTGGGACACAGGCAGCCGCAGGCATCCTGGGACACAGGGACCCACAGGGCATCCTGGGACACAGGCAGCCGCAGGGCCTCCTGGGACACAGGCAGCCGCAGGGCCTCCTGGGACACAGGCAGCCGCAGGGCCTCGTGGGACACAGGCAGCCGCAGGCCTCCTGGGACACAGGGACCCACAGGGCCTCCTGGGACACAGGGACCCACAGGGCCTCCTGGGACACAGGGACCCACAGGGCCTCCTGGGACACAGGGACCCACAGGGCCTCCTGGGACACAGGCAGCCGCAGGGCATCCTGGGACACAGGCAACCGCAGGGCATCCTGGGACACAGGCAACCGCAGGGCCTCGTGGGACACAGGCAACCGCAGGGCCTCCTGGGACACAGGCAACCGCAGGGCCTCCTGGGACACAGGCAACCGCAGGGCCTCCTGGGACACAGGAAACCGCAGGGCCTCCTGGGACACAGGGACCCACAGGGCATCCTGGGACACAGGGACCCACAAGGCCTTCTGGGACACAGGAAACCGCAGGCATCCTGGGACACAGGAAAAATTGAAGGGAGTCACGGGCAGCAGCCAGTGACTGAGTCAGGTCCACCAGGATGGGAGAATTCTTTTTCCAACCCAGACACTTGTTTGATGGTTATTTTTGGAAACAGTAAATTGAAGTTCCACATTGTGAATGCCCAGACTTAAGGAACTACGTAAGAAACTCAATGGATTCTTTGTGCCCTGATTAAACCAGACTTTAATTTTACCTCTGCTTTTAGGTTATGAGCTCCTTCAGTGTCAGGGACCAAATATATCATAAATGAATTAGAAATAATTTTGAATTACAAATAAATAAATAGAAAATAATTATAAAATAGTAAGAGGAAGCACCAGCAGTTTTGTTTCTTCTCTGAGTAAATAATTAAATTGTAACAGAAAGACTTAGGAGGGCTAGGAAGAACAACAATGAGAAAGCATATTTAGTGACAAAAAGATGTTTACAATATGCACAATCAACAAAAATATGTATGGCAGGAGACAAATTGTGTAAGATGAGAAAAGTGTATCTCTATATTTATGAAATAGTCTGGATGATAAGCCATCAAACTTTTTTAAATTTCTGAAATATTTTAAATATACAAAACATACAAAATGTTCTACCTTATTGATACTTAGTCATGTTTGCTTTATGTTTTTTTTTTTTTTTAAGATTTTATCTATTTATTTGACAGAGAGAGCCAGAGAGCACAAGCAGGGGGAGAGGGAGAGGGAGAAGCAGGCTCCCCACCGAGCAGGGAGCCCGATGCGGGGCTCGATCCCAGGACCCTGAGATCATGACCTGAGCCGAAGGCAGACACTTAACCGACTGAGCCACCCAAGCACCTGCTTGGTGTTTTTTTTTTTTTTTTAAGAAATAATCTATTATAGATATTAAAGCCACTTCTCCAATCTGAGGTTGAAATTCATGTGTTTTCTTCTGTCTATTCTTCTACTGTATGTATCTGTATTCACAGACAATATATAAGTTTTTAGTTGCAAAGATATATATAAATAATATTTGAATCCTTTTATGATTTCCTTTCTACACTCACTGTTTTTTGAAATGTTATGCTGGATATCCAGTTCAGTTGTTTTAAGTGAAGAAAAGTATTCTTTTGTATGACCATATCAAAAATTAATGTATTATCTAATTGATGGACATTTAGGGCATTTCCAGTCTTTTTCTCTATTACAGATGATGCATTCATGACCACTGGAATTGGAATTGCTGCATTAACAGCACACTTCCAACTTTCCCAGATGTTAACAAATTGCTTTTCAAAATGGTTGGACAATTAACACTCCAGAAGGATGTTCTGAGTTAGAGATAATGGAAAATAGTAATTTTCTTCTTTATGCTGGTAAATACTCCCAATAGGAGAGTGTTGGGGTAATGCATTACCCTACTTGGGTAATGTATTTTAGTTATATAAAAAAAAGAGTTCAAACTTTTGCACCACACTTTTCAGATTACTTAAGTGTGTTGTACATTACTTGGTACTGAAAATGCTGTCTGATTTATCACTGTACCCATTTTATAGATAAGGAAATGGAAGCTCAGGGAAGTTCTATGACTTGTTTAGTTTGGGCTTCCAGTTTCCTTTTCTATCATTCCCATTGACCTACTCCACAAAACTATGGGGGTGAAAAATAAGACAATTGGTTTGAAATTCTACAAAATATTATAAGGTGATTTATATATATGTACAATTCATTGGTTATCTTTTTTTCATGGTTATGTCACTCCTCTGTGCAGAGTAAGAAATACCTAAATATCAGGGAATATGGGGGACAATACATTCTTACAAAACTTCCAGGTACCATTTCAACAGGTCCTTCCCACGGACAGAAGTATAGTTTAGCAATGGTTTGTTGCTGGGAGACTTACTCCTTTAATCCTTGATCTAAGCTTTATTCAAACAGTAATTTAATTCTTAAAGATCGGTAAATACTGACTCAAATGCGAGAACAAAAAATGGATTCAATACAGAAAGCAAGTGCTTTTTGGTTTCAGATAACGCTCTTCACAGGACTTCCTACTTTCTAAGAAAGCAAATCCTGGCAGAGTAGAGAGCTCAGGAAATACGATGCCTGAACTCAAAAAAGCTGATGTCCTAAAACTGTTCAGAGAAAGGCACACACTGTGGCACCTGGCAGGCTCAGTCCATAGAGCATGCAACTCTTAGTCTCAGGGTCATGAGTTCAAGCCCGCGCTGGGCATGGAGCCTACTTAAAAAAAAAAAAAAAAGTAAATAAAAATAAAATTAAAATTCTAAAAGAAAGAAAGAAAGAAAGAAAAGGGCACACGCTGCTGAACACACCCAACAAACCATTTTTACTGTCCTGAGGGCAGCACAGAGGTACATCAGGTTGGACAGGACACAGCCCTGGTTCCCTGTCATAAAACCCCATGTAATCACCACTACAGGAGCAAAACCAACAGCCCTTCTGATAGTTTCTTCTTCATTCCTTCCCTGTGGTATCTCATGCATAAAATTCTCCTGCATCAGGTCTCTGATAACATTTTGAGATAGGCCTGACTACCAAAGGTACTTGGCTTTGAAGGTCTGAGACATCAACGCAAAGGATCCTTGTTTCCTTAGCCTCTGAAAGATTTTAGGAAGTGAATGAAAAGCACCCGGCTTTGAACAGAATTCCCATATGATCCCCACATTCCAGTCCTAGGTACGTGCCCCAAAGAAATGAAAACATGAAGTCCGCCCAAAACCTGTATGTGAATGTTCATAGCAGTACTGTTCATAATAGCTAAAAGATGGAAAGAGCCCTAATGTCCATCCAGAGCCGCGTGGTCAAACAAAATGGTGTGTATCCACCAATGGAACATTACTCAGCCACAAAAAAGAATGAATGACTGATAATGTGACAACATGGGGGAACCTCAAAAACATTACACCAAGTGAAGAAACCAGTCACAGAAGACCACATACTGTATGGTTCTGTGTATATGAAAGACCCGGAATAGGCAAATCCAGAGACAGAAAGTAGACTAGTGGTTGTCCAGGGCTGCAGGGGAGGGGAATAGGGAGTGACTGCCCCTGGGTATGGGTTTCTTTTCTTTTCTTTTTATTTTTTTTTGAGGTGATGAAATGTTCTAAAAGTAGATAGTGGTGATGATTGCACAGCTCTGAATATATCACAAACGACCGAGTTGTTCACTTGAATGGGTGGGCTTTACGCTGTGAATTATATCTCGCAGCGTTGTTTAAAAAAGCAAAACAAACTCCTGGCCCTACGGATGACAAACATAAGCACCGTCGGCTTAATTCTACTTGTGATATAATCACACACGTCCTGACATTGTTGAAAAAAAAAAGAATGGGTGAGTCCTTATAGGGGAAGAACGGGGGAATTTTGGCCTGCAGGAGAAAGGCACCCTCCCCTCACCCAGGGAACAGGGCAAGATGGCGGTGCCCAGGTCTGCTTGTGTGATGTGAGCGCCCACCAGGACACCGTAAGGATGTAGACTGTATCCTCCTAAGCTGGATGATGTCTGTGACACTAAGCCATAAATAAAGGAAGGATGGGACCTCACCTTCGATCCTAAGCAAAGCTTGTAGGCAAAGGCTATAAGGATATTTACTACCCCTAAGTCTTCCAGTCAGTCTCAAAGAGCAAAGGGAAATCAGCCCTAGGCATGCATGCCAACAGAAGCTATCGTCGCCATGTAGGCTAATTAGGCTCCGTGCTTAAGATCTAGAGAAAATCTTCAGTGGGTCAAAGGTTTTGAATACCTGAAACTGAATACTCTGTTTATGTTCCTTACTATCAACGCAACCCACTAAAGTACATAATAGACTATATTCACTATAGCAGACTCACCGTGATTAAATTCAGATGAAATTTCAGGGCTCAAATATGCGAAAGAGATTCTACTAGAGAACTATAAAGTCAGCTGCCCTTTAATGGCCAAACGGAGCAGAAGCTGACAACGCTTCCCAGGAGCAGGCCTCCATGAGGCAGGGCTGGTGTCTGGGGGCTTACCCCGTCCCCCAGGAACCAGCACGGAGCCTGCATGTAGTAGACACTGATGGGAAGAGTTTGTGAATGAAATCTGGTGAGTTGCCAAAAGCTTCACTTAGTTAATGAAATCAGTGGGGAGATAAATAATTGAGTAGAAAAAGTGGGCTCATCAATTTGCAACATAGAAATTTTTACATTTTTTGGTTGGAAGACAAATGAACCAGGATAGAAGTCAGGAATTTATGTCCCCTGTTGTCCAGTTTTAGGTTGGAGAGACTTGCTCTTTTCCCAGAGTCAGAGTTGTTAACTTGATCAACCTACAGCGTCCAACTCAAAACATCTGCTGCGCTATTCTGAGAGAGACTGTAGGCTGCGGACGGGTGGAGACAGCGCGCCTCACTCTTCCTCCAAGCCCTTCCTATGGATGCTGGGATCCCTCAAGTGTGATCCTGGGGATAGGGATGAAGTAGCAAGGAAAACGGGACTTATTTCTAATCCTTACTTTGGATCAGGAATAAAAGTGGTAAACTTAAAACTGGATGGATGCTGAAGACCATGTATCGCCCCCTCCCCCCCCAGGTGAGTGAACAAACATGACACGGTCTAGCCAATCAATAGAATAATGCCCAACAAAACAAAGGAACAAACTACAGACCCATGTAACACATAGACAGACCTCAAAAAACTGCTAAATGAAAGAAGCCAGACACAAAACAGTATATAGTGAATTTTTCCATCGATACGCAGCTCCCATATAAGGTGAAACCATAGAAACAGAAGATGGATTGCTGATCACCTGGGGCGACAGGGACAAGTGAGGATCACGTGCATGGGAACAAGGCACTTGCTGGGGGTGATCGAAAGGCTCCACGCTGGAGTTTGGTGACCATTGCACAACCGTATAAACTTCCCAACTCACTGAACTGCACACTTAAAATGGGTGAATTCTATGATTTGTAAAGTAGATCTCAAAAAAGCCATCCAAAATTAGATGAATGAATGGAAGAAAGAAATTTTTTAAAAAATGGTTGAATTCCCAACAATGAAAAAGAATGACAGGCCAATTCTTTGAAAATGAGGAGCCGATTTAAATTAATTTTCTTCATGGAAATTAAAAAGGAATGTGGGCAGGAATGAATGAGAAAGAGGTGTAAAACTGAAAAAAGGAAAGAGCATGAGTTCCATCTTCTATTTCATAGTGGAAATAAAAACAAGCCTGTTTTGTTGTCCCATTAGCTGTTGAGTCCAGCTGGTCTCCCAACCCCCAGCTTCATTATCATATACACAAAGATGTTAGCATACATTCTGTTATATTTTTTACTTAAATAAAAATAACACCTTTGCTCCACCATTTTCCCAGCTGACTCACCCAATAACGGTACCAACAAAATAAATTAAGTCAACTCAGCATCATTTAGCTTTAGTGGCTGCACGCTGGCTCCTTGTGATTATTTATTAGTTACTAAACTGAAATACCTGGGACAAGTCCTGCATACCAGAATAAAGGCTCGAGTATTTACATCTCCCGACTTTGGGAAACAAGGAATTTTACTTGTCTCCCGTCTTAATGATACATGCCCCATGAGATCACCAAGATCGAGAATGCCAATTCAGAGGTGAAAACTGTAACTTCACTGCATTCCTTAAAAAGTGATTTGTCTTGGGGGCGCCTGGATAGTGCAGTCGCTTAAGTGACCGACTCTTGGTTTTGGCTCAGGTCGTGATCTCAGGGTCATGAGATCGAGTCCCACATTTAGAGTCTGCTTGAGACTCCCTGTCCTGCTCCCTCTGTCCCTCCCCACCCTGCCTCAAATAAATAAATAAATAAATAAATCTTTAAAAAAACAACAGTGATTTGTCTTGACTGGAGTAACTGAAATAACTGAAATAATTCCACTTTAAATTCTCTATCCTTCCCCATTTGAAAACAAATTTCCTACAAATAGGGTTGGCAGACTCTCCACAAGGAGAAAACATGAAACCTACATTGTGATTCACGTCTTGAGTCAGAAAGGCAACAAAATACAGAAAACATACACACTTCGATGGACACAGGAGAGCACTAATCTCTCATGATCACCCGAAATGATTTCTCTTATTTGAGGCAACTTCAGTCTTAGACTTCGGCATCTTCATATGTTGGAAGACGGTTCTATTTTCCTCCCAGAAAACCATGGAAACACCATCCACAGAGAGCCTTTCTTCAGCCTGGGTTTTAGTAAGATTCAGTTTAAGGTTTAGTCACATGGCCAGAGGTCAAGAACTTGGGGACAATGTCACAAGCTTGGCTAAGCAACACACCATCCTTCCTGTACTGAGATGACCTAACGTGACAGTGGCTACAGCACTCGCCCCTGTGCTCTGAGCTGCTGGTGATCACGGATTTATTTTTATGTGGCCATCTTGTCTCACACGGTCCTGCTTTTGAAAAGCTGCCCAGAGTTAGTGCGGGACTGTAGCTTGCCCATTCTAGCTGGCATTCACCAACACCCAATAAACCTCCTTAGACTCAATGCCCATATGGACTAGATAATTTGGGGGGCCCAGGGCAAAATGAGAACGTAGGGCCCCTTGTTCAAAACGTATTAAGAATTTCAAGACCCTGAATGGAGAATCTCACACTAAGTGCAAGTTCCTGGGTGACCTTGCCGTTCACACGCCCATGAGGCTGCTCCCACTCAGTGGCGCCCTGACCGTCCCCATGGGCAGCTCCTCAAATCTGCCCAACTTAGAAAGGCATTTAAGAATTGCCAGAAAGTACACAAGAATCTCCAGGAAAGGGGTTCATTTAAAAAAACATGTCAGTAGCTGACTCCAAGCTACCCGCCAGAGCCGAGCACCCGAGCTCACGGAGCCATTACACTTGACTCTCACCTCTGTTCTCAGACCTGCACGGGCGGGTGGGCCACCATCAGAGGCACCCACGGCCACTTGATACCGTATGTCTTTGGGACCAATACTGAACTACATTGCACGCTGACAAACAGAAACCGCTCCCAGGGAAGGAGGGCCAGTATCTTCTTTAACAAAAGCCCCACTGGCCTGGCGGCTTCCTGCTGGGAGGCCATTGAGGCATGGGGGGCGGGGGGCGGGTGTCCCTCTCACTGGAAGGGCCCCCTCCTCAGAGGATGCCTTTTATTCCTTCATCAAATATTTACTGAGGCACCACCCTGGGGAGTAGAGACACCAAATGGCCTCAAGGAGCTTGCTACAGTGTAGGGAAGAATGAGGAGAGAATTTTAAATGCTAACACCGGCGAGGACTCTCCCGGAATTGCAATGTGTTTTTAGAAGGGAAAGTGAGGGCAGGTGGGGCGGTGAGGAGGTCAGGACAGTCTTCCCTGAGGGCACACCTCGGCCCCTGTCTTCTGTCCCCTCCACCTGCTGCCCTCCCTTCCCCCTTCCTCCCAGCCTTCATTCATCCTTCCAAACCCTGCCCGAGATTGTACCATCCCCCTGCCTCCCCCCGAAACCGCGAGATGCCTTTTTCCTTGTCTTCTCACAGCCCCTTCTATCTTCACTGTGAAGTCCACGGTTAAAGGACTTAACCACTGCGTGGTAATCATCACTTACCGCAGGAGTAAATGATGTAAAAGATTAAGCACAGTGCCAAGGCCATATAAGGTCACTAAATGTTTTCCTATGTATATCTGTCTGCCTTCCTACAAGCCTGAATTCCTTAGGAGCTCCAGTGTTTTCATCCGGGATCCACAGTGTCCAGCATGTGGACCTGGCTGTGGCAGGTGGGTAATAAATATTCATAACATGAATGACTTGAATGGCGAGTCACATCCACCACACTGTTACAGACAAACACCCAGCTTATGGTGCATTAATAAGTCGACCACAGTGTCTGTGGGACGGAGCTGCTACACCACACCCAGATCAGGACATCACCATTAACAAAGCAGCATTCCCCACAGGCAGGTGGGATGTTTTACTTGCCAAAAATCCAGCTAATAAAGGAATGTTACCAAGCTGTATTTGATGTGAGACAACTCAATAATTTAACTCGACCTCTATTCTAGGAATACATGTTGGTCAGAGAGAACAGAACCTACCAGGCTCTTGCTACTCTAGCTATGACACAGGCCCTTAGCCCCTTGCTACACTCCTCTAATACGGAACCTTGCCTACTGAGGATCTGAAGAGGCTGAGTCCCGTAAAGGTATCAACCTTAACACCGGAGCAGGGACTCAAGAGCCAAAGAGTTGGTGTGCCTTTATGGGCTATGCGACCCTGAGCAAATTACTTAACCTCAGTCTCCTCATCTATAAAATGGAGACAATAGGTCCTACTTCATGGGGTCATGGTGAGGATTAGTTGTTTCTGGAACCCTGCCTGGGACATGAGAACCTTAAACGTAGCTAGTTAGCATCATCATCCTCATCGCCTTTGTCCTGCCCCTGGTTTTGTTTGTCCAGAGACACTGTCTTCCTAGCCACCTTGCTGTCACATGGTTCCAGTTCTCCCAGCCCATCAGAATCACCTAGAAAACATTTAAAAAAAAGAAAAAAAATCGAGGAACCAGAGACTCGATGCACCAGTCCAAGGTGGGCAATTCTAACAGACAGGCAAGGCTGAGAACATGGGTGAGCCTCTGCCCCTGAGACCCTGAGACCAGACTAAAGTCAGAGAGACGCAGCTCCTTGCTCACTGCAGCCTGGTGCTCCCTCCGCATTATCTGTGGCTGCATCCCCGACTCTGCATCACCAAGGATGCATGCTAGCTCAGCATGCCCTCCCACGGCCAGCTCCACAGAGGCTCACTCCTTCTTCCTTTGATTTACCTCCCCTTTCCTTCTGTCGTAGCCTGGGGTAGGAAGCAAACAGGGAACAGACACTCCAGGACATGCCATCCGGGGCTTGGAAGGCCAGCTCAGAGCCCAGCTTCCCCGGGGGTGGGCTGTGGCAGGGAGCAAGCAGCCGGCCACCTCGACGTTACCTGTCGCCATCTCCTTCCTCACCCATCTCAGCCAGGGGACAACTTGTTTTGAATGAAATAATTTTCTGGAAAGTTAAAATTTAGAACTAACTTGCCAAAGATAGAGTGGACAAAACCATTGTTTCTGATGGCAATCTTTCCAGCGTCCTCTGGATTGTCCTGCTTTAGTAAATGGAGTACATCAGATGCCACACCAAGGGCTCAGGACCACGGGTCTGCTGGACATGTGTTCTTGGGTTTCCTACCCTGCCATCGATGGCTCCTTTTCCACCATTTGCTCAGGCAAACAGGTAACCAAGCTTGCTAAGCCAGTCATTTCAGGATTACACTTGCTGTGTGAGTATGTTCAGGGTAAAATCAGATTAAGCCTCGCAAAGTACATAGGCTTTCGAGAATAATTTTTCCCACTGTATACTGCAGATTTGGGGCTGTCTTCCACATGGTTGAATCTGTCCCCAACTAGATATTCTACCATCTCGTAAATGGAATAGGCTTTGGCAGACTTGCTGGTTTAAGCTGAATTAGACAATAAACTCCCCGTGGTCACAGAGTACGCTTTCCTTCCCTACTTTCAGCAGGCTCCACACCGTAATGCCCTGCCCTGCGTCACACGAATTTTCAAGTGCAAATTTCACTGGAATATACTGTAGTACTTCTTATGCGCAGACGCCATTGCACCCTAAGACTTTAATGGCATGATTTCCATTTTCAGTGAAACGTTGGGTCAAGTGATACTGCATATCCACGCTTGATAACATGGTTTTATTTGTTCAAGTAATCTCTACACCCAACATGGGGCTTGAACTCCTGACCTCGAGATCAAGAGTCGCGTGCTCTCCTGATTGAGCCGGCCAGGTGGCCCAAAAACCTGGTTTTAAAAAGAGCAAGGATACACACACAACACACACACGAGAGGCCTACCCTTCTTCCTTATTATTCTCAAGTATATCTAATAAAACTTGGTTTGCTTGTGCCTGGGCAAAGTCCACAGTTCAGACTTTTTTTTTTTTTCCTCCACCAACGTCTTATTATAAAGGGGAAAAAAAAAAAAGCAGTTTATTGGGGTAGTTAGGTATTGGGTTCTCCTCTTTCCCTCTATTACAACAAGGTCTGCCCATGCCAAGGCTTCTTATTTAAGGCAGGAGGTTTGGGTTGGATTATTCTTCAACGCCTAGAGAGGGTGGGACCCTTAAAGAGATGGGTACCTTGAGGACAGTTTGTTAGGATTTGAATTGGCAAATTTCACATGCCTGACTATTTTGTTCAAATTCCAAAAGATAACCCCAGTGAGAGAAATCTTTATGAGAACAGGAGGTAATGTATCATAAACTGGTGATAAGATAAAAGATATCTATAAGCAGTAGGAGTTAAAGCAACTCCTTATTGGAGACAGTCAAGGCAATGGGCGAGGGAGAGAGATTAGAAAGAACAGAATGGGCATTGGGCTAATCTAGAGAAGGGGTTATTCCAATAGAAGGAAGAAAGTCCAGGAGGGTGGGTGACCAGAGCCAAGAGAGGGACTCAAGCAACCGTCCATAAATGATCCCATCAGGAACAGAGAAACAAGGAAGAAACAGAGTCAAGGCAAGCCAGTCCCCAGGGATGACTCATGGCCTGCCCTATTCCATCCCATCCCCAAGACTCTCTGTTTAGTGACAGTAGTAAAGAGGAAAGGTAGTGGAAGGGACAGCATGATAAATGGACTCTTTCTTCCCACAAAGTCACTTAGACATCATCCAGCTCAGTTTTCCCTCTAAAATCTTTCCACAGAGATGTTCCCTTCAGCTGAGGAAGCTAACTGAAGGATCTGGAGCTATGGCCGAAAGCCATCCGAACAACCAAGCATATTTTGCCTTAAAAGTTCATGTAAACGTTGCGTGTTATATCATGGCATATCCATGTTCGTTTTATTTTTTTAAATAAAATATATCTTGGATCTTTCAGCAAAACGGATGCTTGGGTGACGTGGGCCTGGTTTATCCTGCAGCTCTCCACACTCGCTGGCATACTCCCAAAATGGCCCCACCGTGTTGGTGGCTGAAGAAGCTGGCCTGTACGCCGGCCTCCTCCCTGACCAGGTCAGGAAATGAGGACACAGAGGCCATGCGAGGTTACCTCCCAGTGCCGGGGCCAGTGCAGAACCAGAGACAGTCCCTGGTCTCAAGGAGTCCAAGGTCCCACAGAAAGTAAGCAGGTGACCTGGGTTGGGGACCTGGTCCTCCCTTCTGCCATGCTGCTTCTCGGGGTCCCTACAAGGCCCCCCATCTCTGTGGCCCAGCAGAAAGTGTCTAGAGAGGGAGGCCTGGCAGTCTCCAGATTCTGGCCAATGCAATGTTCCTGTGGCCTCCGACAAGGCAGGACACCTTGACTGCCAGCCTGCTAATCCTCTCCCTGCCCAGAGAGGCAGGCAGGGTCGCGTCCCATGGTGTACCCGTTCTTAGGAAACTGCCACTCACTGCTTGCCCAACACCCACAGGACACAACTAGATCCCAGCCTGGTAAACCACATGCTCTAGAAAGGTGCATCCTCTCTGGGGAGCCAAGCCACAGAGAAGCTGTTAAGACCAGACTGTCTTAGAGACAAATCACAGTGCAGCCATTTGAGAAGACAGAAGAGGGGGCAGAGATGAAGTTCCAATTTGGCTAAAATTGGACCCAATATAAATAATTAAAACAATCAGGCACATTTAAAATATTTCTGCGGTCCTCTCTCCCTGTTTCCCCTACTTAAACTTTAACCCCACTCTTCCACCCAGAAACGGAGGCCGAAGGAGGAAGTTGGTGACCCCACAAAACTTTCATTATCTCATTCGGTCCTTAGTAACTTCTTAAATTTCCACATGATGCGGGGGTTAAGATGTAGAATTTCTGCTCATTTATGTGAAGCTACGGAAGGTCCTTTGATCCTGAAAGAAGATCCAGGGACCTTGTGGGAAAGAACGAATCATGCAAGTACATGCAATGCTTTTAAAATTTCTGTCTTATCCTGTAGGCAGCCCCGGTCTGGTTCATCTTTGTACCCTCAGCGCCTGGCCCACGGTAGGCTGGATACAAGGGTTCAGAGAGGGTTCTGGAATTGCGTGGGAGTCTGGAAGAACAGATATACCCGCGCCCCCCCGCCCCCCCCCATGCCCATCTTTCCAGTCTTGGAAGGGAGAAGGGCAGACAAAGGAAGGGACAAGGTGGTTGTATGCCCAGCGTTACCAGGCATTGGGCTGGGGAGCCGGGGCCTTACCTGAAGTAGGGGCTGGTCCCAGGACAAGTAGTAAAAGGGCCCTCTGGTGTAAGTGAGAAGGCGGGAGAGGCTTGAAATGCCTTCAAGATTGGGAGGGGAGGGTGCTAAGAGGCAAATAAATAACCAGTGAGACCTGGGTGTGGAGCTCACTGGTTGGCCTAGAAACTGGGAATTAATCAGGAAATCCCAGCAGACAGACCTGAAGTCAGTTAAGGGAAGCGTGCTCACAATTCTTTCTGTAGATATGTTAATCTATCCCGCCCAGGGGGTTGTCCCACCCACCTGGGGGAGTTGAGGCCAGCTGGCTCAGCCAGGCCTTGGGGCTGGGGCCACACAAGCAGAAGGCTGTGGAGTGGGCCATATTTGAGTACTTCATGGTGACATGTCTGCTCTTCATTTCTTTTCTTTTTTTTTTTTTTCAATTCTTTTCTGTTAATTTAAATGACCGAATTGCCCCTTTGGTTGGGGCTGCCATTGTAAAACCTGGTGAGCGCAAGTTAGTCCTGAGAGATGGGTTTGCTTGGATCCAGGAGTTCCCTGAAGTTCTCAACTGCAGGCAATTCTGCCCCGCCAGCGGACATCTGGCAATGTCTGGAATGTTTTTGGCTGTCACTCCTGGGGTGGGGGGTGGGGGGAGTTCCACTGGTAGAGGCAGGAATGCGGCTAAACATCCTGCAGGGCACAGCATGGCCCCACAACAAAGCATTATTTGGCCCCAAATGTCAACAGCACCCAGTAGAAGAATTTGTCCTAAGGAATGTCAGCCTGGAAGGACCTAGCCCGGGTGGGGGGATTCGGCTCAGATAGGCAAATCTGACCCCTGACTCCCTGTGCCCACCTTTCCCTAAGCTACAACACCCATTCGGTGCCAGGTACTCCGCCCCGTGCTAGGAACAATGCAGTTAGAAAGCCCCTGCCATCAATAAGCACCCAGTGCGGTGATTAGGATCAAACCTTAAAGAGCGAATTGCCATTTAACGTCATAGCTTCTGAGAGTGACGTTTTATGAAGGACAGGTGATGGGATGGAGGACGAATGTCAGGAAAACAGAGGCCAGAGGTTGGGGAGATAGGCACAAAGGTGGTGCACATCTGGGGAAGGAAGCCACTCGCCACCGTGGGTCCATGCAACCCGCTCTTCCCCCCAGCAGAAAACAGAAAAGAGGGGCTCAGAACCGGGCCCGGGAGGGAGGTTCAGAGATTGCACTGATGGTGCGTTGATAGCGGCGGCATCCTGGGAAGAAGCACTTGGGATGGACAGGCTCTTTAAAATTTCATAAGTCTGGGTTAACCTCTGCCCACAGAGAGGTGACAGCTCACAAGGGAGCTGACGGAGATGGGAAAAAGACCAAATTTTGCTCCTGGTCAATTCGTTTCACCGGTTCTCTTTTCAGAGTTTGTCCGAGAGAAGCTCAGTGTCTTTCCAGATAAAACTCTGCCTTTACACGCGGTGATAGATTTGTTGACAAAAACAACAGAAAAGAAAGTCTGCCTCTCCAACCACAGCCTTGGGAGCCATTCAAGCAGCAACCACAGGTGTCCTCAAGAGCAACTTCTCAGCAAAGTTCCATCCTTGGTTAAAAATCAGTTTTGAGGTGGCACAGTCGGTTAAGCATCTGATTTTTGGTTTTGGCTCAGGACATGATCTCGGGGTCATGAGATCGAGCCCCACACCGCGCTCAGCACAGTCTGCTTGAGATTGTCTCTCCCTCTGGCCCTCCCGCTCCTGCTCACTCTTGCTCTCTCTTTCAAATAAATAAATCAATCTTAAGAAAAAGTTAGTTTGGAGAATAGTTCGTATTTAATTTGATGTTATGTCCTACACTGTCATTCAGCTATTTGAACCACAAGACCCTTGCCCTGCCCCACCAGATCACCTCTCTGGCTGAACCAGAACAACCAAGCTCCCTGAAAACCATAGCAGCTTGTCTCCTAGGCTCTGCTGCTGGCTGTTGCCCAAGTTCAAAAACACTCCTGTCTCTTCCGGTCTTTCTGCAGCTCCCAAACACTAGGATGAAAGGGATAGAGGGGAAGGTCTGCATGGTAGACGTCTGATCCTTGGGTCAGACATGATCACTGCGTGTCTGCTCAGTCCGTGGCACGATGCTGGCCCGGGGCACAGATGGATGAATATAGCAACGGCATGGAGGGGGCAGCCGTACACAGTTCAGCAGTCTAGGTTCGAATCTCACCTCTGTTCCTTATTACGAAAGCAGGTGAGTAACTCACCAATCTTTACTTTCTGCATTTGTAAAATGGAAAAGATAATAGTTCTACCTGCTTGGTTTGTTATGAGGCTAAAGTGAACTGATAGCTGTGAGATCTCAGTACTAGATGGGCACACAAGAAGTTCCTCATTAAAGTGGGCTGTTACCATTCTCAGAGAAGCTACATGTTCGCTGGTCCCCTGAGCATCTCCGATGGCTTCGGCAGGTGACCTGCCATCCCCCCAGACCGAGGACTGATCTTCTGCAGGAATTTTAGGGAACAGCTTCAGACTCCTCTGAAGTCCAAAATGTGCCTTTTTTCCTGGAGGAGGCTACATAGAATTAACCATGGACTAGCCGCTAGGTATAACCCAAATTCAGAAGGGAGAGATCTATGCCAGCCAGAGTTATCTGGAACTCTGGAACAGCTTCACGCTGGAGGCAGAAGCTGACCTCTTCAGAGATCAAAATATCGAAGAAGAGGCACTTGCTAAATGTTTTCTCTGAAGGTCGGACAAGCAGAGAGGGTGGTTCTCTGGATGAACTTGGTTATGTTGCCCATGTAATCTCCGTGGTGAAGGTAGAAATCAAATGGGGGCAAAACAATTCTGAGGAGCTTCGTGATATCAGGAAATACAAACAGGATAAGTACTCCAACAAGGTTTTAACATTCTTTATTTTGGCTATTTAGATTTGAGGTGTTGAAACCTACTTGGTTTTGTCAGGAGACATGGACTTGCAATGCGTTATGGGAATTAGCTCTAAATGACAAGAGGCTCTCTAGCAAACCAGTGGGCATATAATTTTGATGACGGTGGGAATTTCCCTTTTAAAAATGCTATACTTGAAGTCCATCTGGAGGGAGCTATAGTCCCAGGGAAGTCCATAAGTGAGTCGCTATGAGGGAACTTTGAGAGATTAATGCTCAGCTTATGCTTTTCAGAAACAGAACATGTAAGTCTTCTGGACTCTATTCCTCTATGGCTCCAGGGTCAGAAATCCCACCTCTTCCCATTTCATTAATCGACAAATGTTTCCTGACACCAGCTGTAAGCTCAACCAGTGCAAAAGATACAAGAAAATTGTAAGATGGACAACGGTCAAACAGCTAACCACTCTTTCCTTCTCCGCCCAGCACAATCTATATATAAAATTGTTCAGTGAAAGAAGCATGCAGTGCCATTAGCTAATAAATGCCTCTCTCAAAAATAACCCTCCCTGGTTTAAGGGACTGTTTCCACATTTGTCTCCCTGTTCGTTCCTCAGCTTCTTTAGGAAAGAAATAATTTCCTACTTATTGCTATGTCCATGACTTATAATACCGGACACATGATAGTCAACGTCATTTGTTGAGGGAATGAATAAAGGAGTGGATGATGTAAGCATGTATATATATGAATGAATGAAAGGTGACTGAAAAGTAGGATTTAGGATCATAGGATGAAGCAGAAAAAAACCAGACTGGAGTAACAAAGTGAAGACAAAATCGAAAACAGGTAGAAAATCTTTGGTGGAAGAAGAGTGCGTTTGAAAAATACAGGAGACAGGTTAGACAGATCATTCCATGATAATGTTCACCAAAAATTGCTTTTATTTTAAGATCTTTCTCCTTGCTCAGTCATTAGACGTATTCTCTCTGAAAAACCCTTCAGATATTTGAAAACTGTAGCTATTTACTCTGCATCCAGTTTTGCTCATAGTTGTGTCCATAGCACTTGGCAGATACAAGAATACAGTGACACAATGATAAAATGAATACTGTTAAAAGAATACAAGATACAATGAATATCGTTAAAAGAATGAGTTCCTGATGTGAGCTTGCCCTTTCCCACAGCCTTAGCAGTGGTCCTCCCTGGTCCATACCACGAAGCCAAATTTCAGAGTACCAACACTTGCTTTCCAAACAGATTCTGTCTTGGACAAAGACTATTGAATTAGAGTTGCCCAGGCTCTGGGTGGTGTTGGGTGATTCTTAAGCCAGGCTTGATCACATATGTCTCTCAAAACACGTAGGTATCAAAAACCATTTAGAACTATGAATGCAGAGTCTTCACATGCACGTTAGACCTCCTTTTGAGAATAGAGCAGATTGCACAAAATGTAGTAAGTCGGCCACGTGCTCATCTGAGCTCCCCATGATTTAAAGCTATGGCAATGGTAGGTATCATTAGGATGACGTTGTAGGGACAGGTGGGGTCCCCTCTCCCAGATTTCTTACTTGTTTAAAGTCTGATTTAAGTCTGGCTTTCACTTCAAAAATAACTGGATTAGGTAGGATTCCACCACCTACTCACATCTTTCTCCTATCAATCTTTCTTCTGGTTTACACAAAATTCTGTCCCTGAATCTCTATTCACCAGCACAGAGTATACCTGCCCTATTTCCACACTAAAGACAGGACTTCTCCCCACTTGGGACAAGAATGGAGAATCATGCTGCATCTCCTAGCCCCCACACCCGTTCGCTGGGACAACTTTGCCTTCTTCCCTTTGACTTGCCCATCTCCTCTCCTTCCAACTGTTACATCCTCATCCTGGTCATGTTCTTCTCCGACTAACCGCATCTGCTCTCTCGTCACCCTCCTGCCTGGCCTCCTGCTCTCCAGCTGTGTGCACATCTGCACGTGCTGTCACCCCCGTTTGGTGGATCTTTAACTTGGGCACCCAATTCAGAGCCTTGCAGTGAGGTCCCAGCCCTGTGGCAACTGACTCCAACTTCTTTGCTGTCACATCTTCTCAGCCTCTTTCCCGGGACCCTGAATTCGCTTTGCATCTACAGCTCCATTGACCTTCCCCAGGTCAAGGATGTTGATTATGTTTTTAACCCCTCCTCAGGGTCTGATGATAGGACAGTATTTATTTATTTATTTCTGGCTGTGCTTCCAAACAATTCTTGCCCTTTGAACTCCATTCCATAAGGCTTTTTTGTTGTGAAATTGCTAGGTCTGGAAACTCCATCACAGACTTTGCCTTACACACTGGCCATCTGCTCTGCAGGGTCACAGGGTAAATCTACATCCTTGAGGACCATTTTCAAGCTAGAAAAACAGTAACTTAGCAAGACTGCTTTCCATGCTCTTTGCAAACATTGAAAGCCTACAGTTCAACTGCCGTGGGTACGAGCATGAGTTTTCAAAGCGAGAGTAATATGCTTTTTAAGGACATTTTTCTGTGCTTTATGCCCTTTAACTAGTTCTCTGGGCTTTAACTCTCTTTGGTTCTAGTTAGTCTTGTGCCATGCTACGCAGTCCCCATCTTCAGATAACTTTTGTATCTACAATACTTGAGATCTCTTGCACTATAGTAAGTTTTTTAAGTCCCAGATAATAGCATGTTTAGGTAAGGATCTCTGCAAACAGAACCTCATTAAAACCACCCCTTCTTCCTGTTTCCATGCTGAGGGGTTACTCTGAGGTTTCTAAGTAATGCTTTTGGCTTCAGTAGCAGGAAGGCACTATGAGGGCTGAGTGACCTTCAGAAATCTTTATTCAAAATTACAGATAATTTTAAGATTCAAGGATGAGATGACTACTGATCTGTCTTATAAAGGCTAATTTGTAATTCGGGATCCCGAATTAGGGGAATGGTGTCCATTATTAGATATTTCCTCAGATATACTGAATAAAAGCCTCAGTTCAATTCCAACCTGTTAACAGGCCCATTTAGACTATGCCTTTCTAGCAGATGTGTGATTGATTCTAATCATATTTAACTTTGCTTATTACTGGGTAGATGGTACTTTTCTCTCATGCTTTATATTTTTCCTGAAAATCAATTCTCTTTCTGCCCAGAGAGGATAGTAAGAAGATTCAGTAGTTTTAACTTAGGACTTTGACTTGTCCCTGTTGTCCCTGCCCATCTACCTACACACACACACACACACACACACACACACACACACACACACACTTTCTCCCTCTTCTTATGATAGTCTTTTCTAACTGCAGATGCTTCACTAATAATCACAGGTGGGTTAACACTTTCCCAATTTTGAAAAAGAGAAGGTCCACGGACCCTCACCTCCATGAGAGCCGATCACATGGGGAATCCGTCTAAGGACGATCACTCATACTTGTTGAACTTAGATTTTGTGCCCAGTAAGTGCAGGCTAGAGCAAAGAACCCTCTTTTGAATATTTAGACTATCAGGCAAACTTGTGAGGCAGATAATAATGTATCTTATCAGTGTTGATTCTCAGACACTCTGAAACTTTTTTCAAGGATCTCACCTCCTTTAAAGAAGTGAGTGCTCGCCCCCCCCCGCTTAGTCTGGTTCCAGCATTAATATCACATCTAGAGAACTGTCCTGGTTTTCTAAAACAGACCAGAATTGAGGACTTGCACAAACACCAAATCATTCCTTCTATAATTCCTAGAGAGGATGGAGAAATTCAGAGGCCAAAAATTAAGTAATGAAGAGGTAATTACAAATGCCCGTTTCCTTGACGACACCCCTCCCCCCAGCCCTCCTGTGATAGGGAAAAACCAAAATGAAAGTGAGGAGGGGTAGCCACAAAGCCTCGCTGGATTTTAGCAAGCCGAGGCAATCGCCAGCCGGAAAGCAGCAAGCAGGCTCCGACCGAAATACAAATAAATCCATTTATATCGGGGCTGCCTTTTGTGTAGTATTATTTTTGTGGTTGCCATAGAAACGCCAGGGACGGAAGAACGTGTTGCATGACACAGGAGACCGATCTGTAACAGGAACCTTCTCCCCAGCTTCATCTATTGCAGAGAAAACGCTCTCACCCAAGGGGAGGAGGCCTAAGGGGGGAAACTCATCCCAGAACAGCAGCTGGAAATCACAACCTGGAAAGGCACGCTCACCCTGCTGAGCACAAAGAAAGGGCGCAAAGCCCCTCTGCCTTTCAGGCTCTGCCCCCTCCACGTCCCCACTGTCGCCTCACTTCCTTCTCCACCTTCCACTCTTCCTCGTTCTGTACCTACCCCTTCCAGAGGTTTTAGTGAGGTCCAGCCGAGGAGAGGAGAACAGTGATAGAGAGAGAGACACAGACATCCGCCACGCCCAGAGGTGAAGTCGCCTGGAAACAGCACGAACAGCACATACCTCCTTTTCTGGCGGCCCCTGCCACATGGGCTTAGAAATCAGAAACTGAAAGGGAGCAGGCTGGGGTGCAGAAATTGCCACTAGTTTATAGGAGCTGTAAGTCAGCCAACACTGGAAAGAAAATGCGAGACTCCACCCATGGGGTGGACCCTTCGGGGGGAAAAAAAAAAAAGTGGTCCTCAGCTGACGTCTCTCCCCACCCCATGTCACTTCCTTTTAAAGCTACAATTTAGCAGTTACGGGGAGGGAAGATACGAGCTGGTGTAACATGAGTCACTCCCTTCCCCTTCCAATTAGTGCGAGGAAGTGCTTCGGTTAGCTTCGCGTTTGAAATCTGTGGCTCGGGAACCTGCCCGAATCAGAAACAAAGCCCGCTAGGTGGCCTTTTCTCTTCCTGCCCGCGGCTCCCCAAACCCTGTTGCATCCCCGGCCCGAAATGGCTCCTCCAGCCTCAGCCCGGACAGACCCCGGCCCCGGCTGCGGGGCGACCTGGAAATCGTCCTAAACCGGCTGGGTTTTAATTCAGCAAGTCTGCGATCGCTTTGTTTTGGAGGATGCCATCCACCCCCCCCCCCGCGCCCCCCGCAACGCTGTGCTGGGCAGGAGATTGCTCTCCACCCGGGAGAGCCCCAGAACGCCTTCAAGGAAATAATGCCGAAAACTCAAGTGATCAGAGACGTTAGGAACGGGGAGGAAGAAGCTCTGAGGTCGAGGTATTCTCTCCCTGCAGAGCAGCCCCAGGATCGATTACCCCTGCACGCGCGCACATACACAGGCACATGCAGGCATGCACGTGCACCTGGCATTTACATGTAGTGTGTTGGAGAGGGTCTGGGCAGACCTTTATAATGAAACAGTGTCATTGCAACTTTAAAAGAGGGCGGGCTGTTGAAACTCCAGAAATGCCAGGTCTCTAACCTTCCCACAACGTTATTTCAATCTCCATATAGTTCAGAGGTATGCCCCTCAAATGTCCACCGTTGGAACCATAGTCTCAAGTAACATTTGGGTATTTAGGTATGACTCCTGTGTTCACTCCCATTTCTTTGGATGTTTACGATCCACAGGGAAAAATCAAATGCTCACAAATAACTAGACCACACTGCAAAATTATGAAGACCTACAAATTGCTAAAAGCAAAACAAAACAGTGTGCCATGAGGACAGAGAAGATGGAAGAGTTTTTCAGTTATGGTGGGGGAAAGGTGGGCATTCGTAATTGAGGAAAGGAGGTTTGGACTGGGTCCTATAGGGTGTGTGGCATGTTGATGGTATGTGGTGGGAGGGAGGGAGATGGGGCGTGGATGCCCTGGAGGATGAAGGACATCAAAGGCATTAAAAAGGAGTCTGAACAGGGATCTGAAGAGAAAACCCATTTGTGGCATTGGCTTATTTTAATATCCAGGTGAAAATTAATTTAAGCATATAGAAATGCTTATAAAAGATGCTTGCAAGATCTTTCTTACAGCCAACGCAATTTTTAAGTGTTGTCATAACTTTTCAAATTATGTTTTAAAATCCATTTATTTCGGGGCATTTGGGTGGTTCAGTCGGTTAAGCAGCCGACTCTTGATTTTGGCTCAGGTCTTGATCTCAGGGTCCTGGGATGGAGCCCTGAGTCTGGCTCCACGCTCAGCTGGGAGTCTGCTTGAGGATTCTTAGCGCACTGCAAACTGTAAGGGGTGAGAACAAGAGGTATGTTCAATCAGCAAGACTGTAAGAAATTAATGCTGATCAGCGGATAAATTTAAAAAGACATAAAAGATATTGGGACGCCTGTGTGGCTCAGTCAGTTAAGCATCTGACTCTTGATCTCAACTCAGGTCTCAATCTCAGGGTTGTGAGTTCAAGCCCCATGTTGGGATCCATGCTGGGTGTGGAGCCTACTTTTAATTAATTAATTAAAAGACATGGAAGATGTAAACTGTAACACACCATAAAAAATGATACACAAATAGCCAATAAGCATCAACAACAACAAATATGCAACCGCCCATAAAAATATAAGATGTGCTGTCATTTCTTTGCCTTTCCACCAGTCAAGCATTCAAAAAACTAACATACGAGGATGCTATACGGTGGGCTCTTTCCTCTCTCGCTGGTGACAGTAAATTCTTTTTGGAATTCAATTAAACAAGATCTATTGTGAGGCTTTAAAACAGTCATATTCTTTATGCAATAATTCAACTCCCTAGAATTTATGCTAAGGAAATAAGCAGAGATGACCTCAAAGATTTAGACACATGTAGATTCATTAGAGTCATTTATGATAGTGAAGACTGGAAACCATTTAAATGTCTGAAGTAGCAGGTTAGTTATATAAATGATACGACACTCATATGCTAGAACATACTGCATAAATTTAAAACGCTGTATTTGAAAGACATGAGGAAACTTTCACAATATATTAAGTGAAGAGCAAACTAAGCTATGTATAAAACATAAACTCTTCTTTATAATTATACAAATATTTATTACATGGCCTATAACGGATTGGAAAGTGTCCCCCCAAAATTCATGTCCATCCAGAACCTCAGAAGGTGATTTTATTTGGAAACAGGGTCTTTGAGAATGTAATTAAGATGAGCTCATACTGAATTAGGAGGAGCCCTAAGTCCAATGACTGGAGTTCTTGTAAGAAGAGGAAAGGACAGAGAGAAATTTACACAGAGAATGAGACCGGGGGATGGCTTGGAGGCAAAGCTTGGAGCAGTGTGTCTACAAGCCAACGAGTGCCAAAGCTTGTATTCTGGCAACTGCCAGAAGCTAGGAGAAAGGCATGGAACAGATTTTCCCTTAGAGCCTCCAGAAAGAACCAACCCTGCTGACACCTTAATTTCAGACTCCTGGCTTCCTGAACTGTGAGAGAACAAATTTCTGGTTTTTAAAACCCCTCAGTATATGGTCATTTGTCATGGAAGCCCATGGAGACTCATACGGTGTGCAAAAAAAGTCATTAAACTGTTAATGATTATTCTGGCCTGTGAGGTTGAGGGTGATTCTTACTGTTTCTTTAGATTTTATTGCATTTTGAAAAAATGTCAACAATGAACATTTATAACTTTTATAAAAGAAAGTGATTATGGGTAAAAACCCAAAGATTCAAGGTTTCAAAAGTCATAGTGTTCTAGGACGATTTAGGACAGAAGCAAAGAATAATCAATGATGATTACAACATATTGTATCCTAAAGATTATTTTCAGAACTCTCTGTTAAAGAGGGAATGCTATGTGTTTCAGAAAAGTTTTTTTAGCCTGAATTTTGGTACTTAAGATAATGAATATCATTTATCTAAAATGCTAACTTACAAACCATATATTTAACCGCCACGCTAGATGGTTGAGTTATTAATGGGTATTTCAAACAGCCTGTTCTCTTAACACCTTGTTAGCTGCATGCTGACAATATTTGTGCTTTATTTCATTTGCCTGATAATAGGATTACAAATATACATAAATCCATATAAATATATACACACTTTGAAAATTTCCTCAAATTACAAAATATAAACATATCATAGATTTGCAATTATAATCACCTCACTGTATACTAAATTAGGAGTTGTGGCTGTTCCAAGTAGACAAAGAAAAATGTGTAAATAGTAAAGTCAATTTGATGTTTGGAATCTTTAATCTTATGTTAAATAGTTGTATATTTCAATCAACTCTAATTGAGCCTTACAAATGTGTCATATATCGTTTGTAATGACCAACAGGCTCTTAAGGCTATGTTGTTATTATTGCAGTCATTTTAAGTACATTCAAATAGCTTTAATGTGAACATTTAACATTTAAATAACATTAACTATTATGGAGGAAAGTGCAGAGGAACGAGTCAGATTTCCTCCTCGATCAGTGATGATCATCCTAAGTCATTGCCCAAACATTAATGTGGAGGCAGGACCCCATGTCCATCAGCTCTTAATGATCTTAACTCAGAATTGTGTTTTAAGTCTCTTAAAAATTATTCTCAGTATTCAGGTACCTCCTTTCTCTTCTCGATATCTTCGGGTCCATTCAACGTGGCAGTGATGACTAGAAAGGCTTTCCCTCCTCCTGAATCTGGACAATGAGTAGCTGGAAATCATATGATACAGGAGCAAACTACCACAAGAGGAGGAACTGAATTCAAATCAATGAGCTCCCAGCTGATGCAGCAAATTGAAAAAGTTACCAGCTTCATGATCTGATTTGAAGAGATGAGGTAATACAAAGGAATACTGGAATTTAGCACTTGTGTTCTTCATGACTGGGTGAAGAGAGAGCACACTATTTTGAGTGGTATTTAACCCTGGATGATTGTCAACGCTTGCACTTTATAAATTGTGTTATTTTAAAAAAAAAATTGATAAGCATGAATTACTTTTATAAACAGAAAATGCAAGCATTTTCATTTTTAAAAATAAATACTTATTGTTATTAATTGTGAGATATGCTTCTCTTGATTTGGCAACCATTTAAGCTTATAGCCTAATGACACCTTAGAGGGTAATCTAAGCCAGGTGTGGTTGTGGACCATCCGCATGGCCATCACCTGGGAGCGTGTTAGAGACGCAGTCTCCGGCCCCACCCCAGACCTCGTGAATCAGAAACTACATTTTAATGACATCTCCAGGAGCCTCATATGCACATTAAAGATGGAGAAGTACTTGTTTTAGTCCACGTCTCTCATTTTACAGACAATCTCTCATATCCGAGTCCGGGAAGGCTGGGTCCGCTTGTCCTGAGTTACACAATAAACACAAAGAACAGGAAGCAGCTAAAGCCAAGGCTCCATTTTTAATGATTCCCACCTCAAAATTCTTTCCACTGCCTTCCTTAGGCTTCCGGGTGAAAAGCTGGTCTGAAAGAAACTCCATTGGCATAAAAATGCTAAAAAGAGAATCTTTACTTAAACTCATGTTCGTTATTCTAACTGTAGTTATTAAAAGCCCATCTATACTCCATGCATTTGAGTTTATACATAGTTTTACCCAAAGAAAGTTAGTCTTGGAATACTGGACCAAGGCTGGGAAAAAGCATGTGACATCTTTTCTCCACGATCACTCATTTTGTCTTGGTTACAAGCCAAAGCCATTGCCAGTTCAACAAAACTTAGCTTCGTGACTGATTTCCAAGAGGCTGTAAAAAAGAAAATGGTCTCCATGGGCCTCCTTGTTTTGCCCTCGCCGTTTTCCAATCTACTTGCTCCTTACCCGGCAGCCTGTGCAAAATAAAAATAAAGCATATGGTTTCCCCCTCTCTCATTCTCTGGCTTTGGGTGCCACGACCGTCCCCTATATAATAAGTTTCCTCATTAAGCTAGCTTTGTTACTTGCAACAAAGGGTCCGAATTCTTTTCATTTTTTATTATTTTATTTATTTTATTTTTTAGAGAGGGAGAGGGGAGAAGAGAGGGAGAGAGAATCTTAAGCAGGCTCCATGCCCAGCACGGAGCCCGCTGTGGGGCTCCATCTCATGACCCTGAGATCACGACCTGAACCGAAATCAAGAGTCAGGCGCTCCACTGACTAAGCCACCCAAGTACCCGAAAGTGTCCCAAATCTTCATGTAAGTTTTTAGAGCCTCAGATTTCTCATTCCTAAAATGCATGGTATGGTGGTTTAAATGAGATAGTAGATGGGAAGCACCTGAAATAGTGTAGAACCTCAAAAAATGATCATTTTTGTCTCCTCTCCTCAACCCATCCATTAAAGGAAAGAAAGACAACTCACAGACCTTTGTTTTAGTTGGCATCTCTCTCCTAACTCCCAGACACATTTACCCGATAACCTGATGAACGTCTTCACGGACAAACCCTACCTGTGTCCCAAATTGAGTAAGTCCCGGGAGGATCTCTGGCCCCAGCCCTGCCCGAGCTCTGCAGTGCGGTCTCACACACGTCTCTGGTTCCCTGCGTTGGTGAGCGGTGATTTCAGAGTTCCCCTTGAGTCTTCCTCTTCCTCGTGCATCTCCTCCTCCCCACGTGGTGCTGCTAATTCTCTCTCAAAGCCACTTGTGAGCAGACTCTCCTCCCACCGGCTCTGCTGCTGGTCGCTGCAGCATCCTCCTCACGGTTGACCGCAGGAACCTCTTCTTCAACTCTGTAAAGTAAATACATTTAAGGAAAAGTTTTAACTCTCCATAAAATCACCGCCTTCATTTTCATGTATACTGTGTTCTTTCCCAGTCTCTGCTCACTTGCATGCAGATTTTATTTGTCTATAATCATAGTAGTGTAGAAAATGCCATCATATTTTTATGTCACACATCCTAAAGATTTCGTCACCAGGATTTTCGGAAGCATCTTCTCACTGCTTTCCTAATTATCTACCTACTTAGTATACGACAGTTTTCATAACTGTTCTTCTGTGGGATATCGCCTGCTTCCTGCTTTCCCTTACTGTGGACCATTCCTTGCTTCCACTTATTGGGCAGTAAGCACTTTGTATCAGATGCCCCCTTTCCCCTATTTTGTAAATGAGGAAGCTGAAGCTGAGCCGGGTGACGTCCATTCCTCAAGGTTACATAGCTGGTAAATAGCAAAGGCAGGACTCCCTCTCAAGTGCGCCTAACCCAAAAGACCATATTCTTGACCTCTTTAATGTACCGCCATTACCACAAACAAGGTTTTCTCCTTTGGGGTGATGCCCTAAGAGAGTCTCAGAAGAAGTGGGTTTTGTGACTCGCTCACGCATCACTGCATACATTAACCTGTTGCTGCTCGTCACCATCACCACCTCACTATTGTTTGTTAATGTCTTCATGATGTTTTGCAAGTTTCACAGTCTTAAATAATACCAACTTTAATTTTTGTGCCTTGCATGGGAAGCGTTTGCTTTACTTACTCTTACCATTTGCAGGTATTTTTCAGTGAGACCCATTCTTAAGTATTGACTCTTTATGCCTCGGGCTTGGTATTTAGCATTTGCACGTGAACTGTAATTTGTTGATCTGTTTCTTCTATGATCTCACCTGCTTCAGCACTCAATTTTGGTTTCTACTCCCTGGCCTATCATTCCATATTTTAGGTCTTATTTTGAGTTCCTCCTGTGTGTGTGGAGTAAGCGGTTTAAGATGATGAGCAAATTGCCGTCCTGTCCTGACACTTATTAAATAAATCTTCTCTTGTTTGGAGTGCACTGACATAGGAAGAGTGCTTTTGGAGAAAGCAGATGTGGGTGAGGAGCCTGGCTGAGGAGATCAGTCCTGTTGGAGCTGGGGATGGCTTTTCCCAAGGGGGGTGCCTACTCTCCTCTGCTCCCCCTGTGGGGCTCAGCGATGTGGGACAGAGGGAGAGACTGAAGCATCCCCTGCCTCATCCCAACCCCCTCCCCCCGCCACCACGTCCCACCCACAGGGCAACCCTGTCTAGAGGACTTAAGTCTTTGTTCCAGTTGAAGCTGCAGGACACACGAACGCCCACCAGCCATCTCCCGGAGGACCTCGGGCGGCCCAAGGTCATGAGCGGCAGTCTTGGAACAGTTGGCTGGATGTCTTAACAACCAACATCTGGCTAAATTGTGAAATAAATGCTTGCAAGCCAATTCTACAGTTGAGCCTAGGGGGAAAAGAGATGAATCAAGGGCTTCAAACATTCTATTGAGGAAGAAAATATACCCTTCCTTTACCCCACCCCCCTTACTATCCACCACTCCCTCCCCCCATCCTTTCTTTGTAATCTTAGCACTGTCTGTGTCATTTTTATAGAATATTTTTCAAAATAGTTGTGTCAGGATTGGAGGGAGAGCAAATTTAACCACATGATAAAATCACTGATGGGACAATGAAGAAACCAGTAACTAAGAAGTAAAAAGTGTAAAGATTGGAAAAAAAGAAATAAAAGTCCCATTATTTGCAATGACATGTCTGTATAAATAAAATTCCAAAAGAATCTACAGATAATGTATTACCATTAATAAGTGAGTTTGGCAGGTCACCGGGCTGCCCTCGGTGGTATCTAGGCATGAGTGCCAGGTTGTATTTTGCAAAGATGCCCCTGGCAATCTCTGCCACCCCTTCCCCTGTGCTCTTCTGTACTGTAAGTTACCACTCCCTCATCAAGAGATGGGGTTCCCTTCCCCTCCCCTGGTATCTGGGCGGCCCTCGGACTTGACTGTAACTGATAGAATGTAGTAGAAA
The DNA here is from genome assembly GCF_964656455.1 of Halichoerus grypus. NCBI lineage: Eukaryota > Metazoa > Chordata > Mammalia > Carnivora > Phocidae > Halichoerus > Halichoerus grypus. Next base: position 7,466,738 of record NC_135720.1, on the reverse strand, counting down.
TGATGCCATGGAACTCCCAGGACTCGGTCAGAAAAGTCTTTTCAGCGGAGGCCCAGGACATCTTGGAGCAGAAGGGAGTCCTTCTCATTGTCCCTTGTCTGGCTCATCCACACACGCTGTGAGCATAATAGAATGGTGGTTATTTCACAACACTGAGCTTAGGGGAGTTTGTCACACAGCTGCTAAACATACACCTGTAATGGACAATTAGAAAAAAATGAAATTAAAAAAAATGAAAATATTTACAATAGCATCAAAAAACTCGAGTACCTAAGAAAGAATCTAATGAAAGATGTGTAAGACCTTTACATAAGAAACTGTAAAGCTCTACTAAGAGAAATGAAAGATTTAAATCAATTGAAGAATATTGACACAAATTCAAATATTCAAGTCAAGACGTAAATCTTCCCTAAACTGATCTATAGTTTTGATGCAATCCATTTAAACACAGCAGATGTGTAAGTTGATTCTAACATTTGCATGGAAATGTAAAAAGCCAAGCAGAACAAGGACGGAGGGACCTACCGTTTCAGATCCAAGAGCTATGGGTGTGTATTATAAAGCGACACTGATTAAGACAGTGCAAGCATAAATAATAGACCAATGGAACAGAACAGAAAGCCCAGAAATAGACCTATGTATTTATGGGCACTTGATTTATTTATTTTATTTTATTTTATTTTTTACAAAGAAACATAACTTTATATTCTTAATATTCATTTTTGACTATAAGTCTTCTTTTTTTAAAATTTTTTATTGTTATGTTAATCCCCATACATTACATCATTAGTTTTAGATATAGTGTTCCATGATTCATTGTTTGTGCATAACACCCAGTGCTCCATGCAGAACGTGCCCTCCTCAATACCCATCACCAGGCTAACCCATCCTCCCAACCCCCTCCCCTCTAGAACCCTCAGTTTGTTTTTCAGAGTCCATTGTCTCTCATGGTTCGTCTACCCCTCCGTGGGCACTTGATTTATGATGATGGTGGCACTATAGGACAGTTGGGAGGGAATAGTTAGAGAAGGAAAGAAAGAAAGGAAGGAAGGAAGGAAGGAAGGAAGGAAGAAAGAAAGAAAGAAAGAAAGAAAGAAAGAAAGAAAGAAAGAAAGAAAGAAAGAAGAAAGAAAGAAAGAAAGAAAGAAAGAAAGAAAGAAAGAAAGAAAGAAAGAAAGAAAGAAAGAAAAAGTTCCTGAGTCACTTGGATAGCCACACAGAAAAAATAAAACTTGACTGCTTCCTCATACCATATACAGAAGTCATCCCCAGGTGCATTGTAGATTTCAATGTGAAAGATAAAGCAATGAAGCATCGTGAAGACAAAATGGAGAACTATCTTCATGGCTTTGGGATAGGAAAATAGGATTCAAAAGGTATTAACCATATAGGAAAAGACTGAGAAACTGGATTACTCCACAATGCAGAAGTTCTCCTCATCAAAATATAACATTAAGAGTCAAAAGGCAAGCTACATAGAGTAAGAAGATCTTCGTTATGTGAATGACTAAGAGTCCTTATCTAGAATGTATTAAAGTATCCTTCAAATCAGTAAGAAAAAGTCAACCCCATAGAAAATGTGAAAAATCTGAGTAGGCACTTCACAAAAGAGAGTATCCAAGTCATCAATACGCATTTGAAAAGATGACCAACCTCACTGGTACATGCGCATCAGAATGGCTAATGTATAAACAATGAAATGTACCAGCTGTTGACAAGACTACGGGGTGCTTGGAACAAACACCCTGGAGGCAGATAAAGAGATGGGGCACTTTGGACAGTCATGTAATGTGTCCTGATAAAGTGGAAGATATGCATCCCCCATGACCTAGCAATTCTACATTTAGACATACGCCCAACAGAAATGCATGCACATGATCCAGCACTCTTCACAGCTGTATCGTGTGCACCAGCAAGCAACTGCAATGACCTGTTTCCCAGCTCCAGAGATTGTGTAGAGAGCATATAAAGAAACAGTAGTGTATATATGGTACATGATGCTGTTCAGCAATGGGAATAAATGGAACTCAAGTAAATGCAACAACATGAAAAAATGTCACAGGGATCCCTGGGTGGCTTAGTTGGTTGAGCGTCCGACTCTTGGTTTCTGCTCCAGTCATGATCTCAGGGTCTGGAGATCGAGTCCCTAGTTGGGCTCCATGCTCAGCAGGGAGTCTGCTTGAGATTCTCTCCCTCTCCTTCTGCCCCTCCCTCTCTCTCTCTCTAAAATGAATCTAAATAATTCTAAAAAAAAAAAAAAGTCACAAATATAATTTTGACCCAAAGAAGCTAGACTCCAGAGATAACTTATTCTATGATTCCACTGCTAAGTTCAAAACCTGGAGAAGGAGCCCATGGGTTCTAAGTTATGTTACAAGTTTATGTGGTTACCTTTGGAGATGCGTGAGGGTAGCAAATGGGAAGGGTAAGGAGAGATACTGGTAATGTTCTATTTCTCGTTTTGGTAGGTTGGCATTATGGGGTGGATGCACTCTGGGGACAGTCACTGTTATGTATATGCTTAGGATGTGTGTGCTTCTCCACATGCATGTTGTTTCCATAAAAAAGCTGAAAGGAGAAACTTTTCACTCCAATTTTGCCATTTGTTATTCAGGAGAAAACTCTAGATCTCCTCTCAAAAAAACAACAGATTTGAGGCTTTCCCAGGCCAATATTAATAGGAAAGTAAATTTCTCTTTGCTCAGGTTACGTAGGAATGGAAATGAGCCTAGCTTTGGTTTATGAAAAGGGCTTCAGGAAGAATATTGTAGGTAAGATGGCCTAATATGATCAGTATAAACTAAAATAGTTCTCATTTTTTCAGAGATTCTTTGTGCGATTGTTTTGTGTGATTTTTTTTTCCATAGGGGTCTATTTTCATTTTTTCCTTTATTATAAGGATGTATCTTATAGTTTAGTATTCTTTATAATGAAAAATAATCTAATTTATCCTGCCTCTACTACTTAATACAAACCCTCTGAAGACAAGATCGGTAAGTATTGCCAGGAACCAATTACATATACATACCTGACCAGAGAGTCGTTTTAAGATTATGGGCTTCCTACATTATCATCATAGGAACAGCCAAGTGTCTGGCCAGGACAGAGAAGTAAACTCTTGCCTGACTTCCAAATATTCATTGAAGCAAAACCACACCCTTAAGGGAAAAGTTTCACTTTTCTTGGGAAAACTTAGTACTAGTTTAAATGTTTTCTTTGGACCCAGCAGCCAACATCTGTCACTTACTTCCCCCCAAATGGAAATAACTACAGTTTATCGTGTGCTCATTACATTCAAGGCACTATGCTAAGTAATACATTCGTATTTCATTTGTGTTTAACAACACCTCTTTGGCATAACGTCCCTATTTTATAAAAAAGGAAACTGAGGCTCAGGGAGGCTGAGAGCATCCCACAAGGGAAGTAGAGCTGGACCTTTATCCAAGTCAGTTAGCCTGAAGCCTGTGCCCTGGGCACCATGTCACCTTGCCCAGAATCACATGCTCGCCAAGTACAGTGAGTCCCGAGGCTGCTGGGAGACTGGGGTCAGGAACTAGTCCCAACCTGGTTCCCTTTTATTTTTTCAAGATGAATAAGTCCCTTCAGCAAACAACTTGGATCAGTTCTTCTCTTATCTCACGCCTAAAATGTGACATTCTCAGGATCCTCTAGAACTTTGTTTTTAAAGATTTTATTTATTTATTTGAGAGAGAGAGAGAGTGCAGAGCGAGCAAGAGAGAGAGAGAGCACGAGCAGGGGGGAGAGGCAGAGAAGAGGGAGAAGCCAACTCTCTGCTGAGCAGGGAGCCTGATGCGGGGCTCCATCCCAGGATGCTGGGACCATGACCTGAGCTGAAGGTAGATGCTTAACTGACTGACCCAGGTGCCCCTCCTCCAGAACTTAAATTGATAACTTCACCCAGGAAAATAACTATTGATATCCAAGTGATAGTGCTTATAGCCCCGATTGCAGTGAAATTCATTCCATCGGTGTCACGGGACTCCTTCTGGGTTCATTAGCTCCCCAGAGATGAACAGGAAGCTACAGAGCCCAAGAACAAACAGCTCTTTGCTGGCCAGCAAGTTAATGATTGGCCTCGGGAAGGCTTATCTCTGGAAACTGCCCAGGTTGCTCTGCGGTGAGTTGACACACTTCCCTGGGACTCCACCCAACTGGAGAAACAGGCCAGCCTCTTGCGTTTAACCCGCCTGCATTTAATTTCCAGGGATAGAAAGGGATGGGAAGGAAGGACTCGAAGGGTGACTTACATTCGGCAGATGATTTCTCTTCTGTTCCATCCAGTGAACCGTGCCCTGGGAGAGCATGATCCGACCTGAGGCTGTGTTTCCTGCAGTCATCTGTGGTCTCCCGAGCCTCACACGTGCATTCCCTTATTCACCCAAAAAATATTTGTGCGCACTGGAAGGCAGGCCCTCTTCTGGGTGCCTGGCACGCATCAGGGAACCAAGCAAAGATTCCTGGGGGCTGTGGGGCTTTCTGGTGGGAAGAGCCTAGAAATGAATGATATTTCATGAGTTTGGTTATACTACGGTCGAAGTTGCTATCTCTGGAAAAATGACAAGAGTCAGAAAAGGGGTGTCTGGAGTGCCCGGGGTGGTAAGTAGGTTAGAATGTGAATAAGGTGACCAGTAGCCTCGCTGAGAAGGTTTGTTTGTTTGTTTGTTTGTTTATTTATTTACTTACTTATGAGAGAGAGCACGAGCCGGGGGAGGGGCAGAGGGAGAGAGAGAAGCAGGCTCCCTTGTGAACAGGGAACCTGATGCGGGACTCGATCCCAGGACCCTGGGATCATGACCTGAGCTGAAGGCAGATGCTTAACAGACTGAATCACCCAGGCGCCCTGAGAAGGTGAGATTTCAGCAAAGATTTGGGGAGGCGCAGGACTTCTCCAGGGGTATCTGAGCAAAGGGCATTCCAGGAAGGACACAAGGGCACCAGAGCCGAGCGTCTGGAACATGCTGGCTTGTTGGAGGAACCAGGAGGCAGCAGGAGCAGATAACATCTGAGGGGACCCAGGATACTGGGTAATGGGGGTTTTGCAGGATGCTGTAAGGACCTGTGGCTTTTAGGCTGAGTGGCATGGGGAGCCTGGTGGGGTATGAGCTGAAAAGTGGCATCACATGACTGATGTTTTCAAGAATCTTGCCGGTATGTTAAGAAAAAACTGTATGGGATCCAGGATGAAGTAGAGGATGAGTAGGGGGTGTTGCAGGGATCCAGCAAGAGATGCTGGTAGCAGGGCCACTGGGACCAAAGCATTAGAAAAGAGAAGAATCACGAGCTCAGGGATTTGGCTGAGCAGTTAAGAACAAAATTACCTGTGACTAGAGTTAAGTATTTGAGGTAAAGATGAGCCTTGTTTTGGGAATGTTGAGGTGGAGACATCCATTAATTATCCATGTGGCAATGGGGCGGAGACAGCAGGAATGGTCAGGAGAGGGAGATCCAGGCTGGAGATAAACATTTTAGGAGGCGTCAGCATCCAGATGGCATAAAAGCCCCGAAACTGGATGACATCATTTTAAGGTTGGCAGATGAAACCCAGGACGCCTAATTAAATTTGAATTCAGTTAAAGAATTTTTACCCTAAGTCTGTTTCATGTAATATTTACTTGTCAACCAAGTAAAGTAAATATTTGGCACCGTGCAATAATGGGGACACATTTATACAACACAATTATTAGCTGTTTGTCTGAAATTCTAATGTAACAGGGACTTCTGTATTCCTACTTTGGAAGTGTGGTAGTGCTACGTTGGGAGTGAGTGCCTGGAAGGGGGAGGGCTGAGGACTGAAGTGTGGGTCTGCAGCAGTGGGGGGTTGGGCAAGAGAGAGAGGGAGCACGGAAGGGGACAGAGAGATTATGAGGCAGGAGGAAGACAATCCGAGGGTACAGGATCCTGGAGCCCTGAGGGAGAAGGCAATAATGAGGAGGGGGTGACTCGCTGCTCTCCAGGAACACAGGGATGGCAGCTGACTCTGGGATCTGGCTGCTGGTGGCCCAGCTGCGTGAGCATCCTGCCGCGCGGAGTGTGAGCCCAGTGCTCTTCCTCCTCCTCCTCGGGCCTGACAGGCAGGCCCTGAGCTCACTGGTGCTGGATGGATGAAAGAGGTCAGGGTCAGGATGACTTTCACCTTTGGGCTCGGGTAGATGCTTTCTACCTGGAAGATGCCCTAGAAGGAACACATTCAGTGGAGTTTTAACCTGACGCCCTGAGCCTCATTTCCCAGAAGCACCGGAAGCAGGAAGTTACCCCCGCCGGGAGTCATGAACATCCCAGGGCTGGGAGGGCCCACACGCCACAGCATGCTTCACCCTTTTCCAATTGCCGCCCCCCCTCCCCCCCGGAAAAAGAAACAGCAGTGGTACCATTTGAATCCTTCAATTCTTTTAAAATGTGGTTGTAACCATTAAGAACCTTAATTCAAGAAAAACACACTTGAAAGCAATGAGGTGTAGGCCAGTGTGTCCAGTCCCCTGAGCAAGACTTACTTCTTAGAGTTAAAAAGGAAACAAAACTAACAAAAGCAAACACATATCTTGGCCTTTGCTACACTGAAATATGAAAACGGCACTGAATGTGGGAGGTGAGGTGATTTTCACAGAGTGTACTATCACCCCAGACACAGGACATTCTCTTACTTTGAGAACAAGCCAAGGCTGCAACTCAAAAGAACATTCTGCCTCAAGTTGATAACACAGAGCTCATCTTTGTCTCCTATCCAAATAATATCATGACTGGAAACCTTAGTCAGCCTTTTTGTATTAGAAAATGAGCTAGAGAACACGACCGTACATAACTGCAAATTGTTAGGGGGATTACATTGTCTTGAAAAAAAGAAACTTTATTCCCACATTATGGCTACATATATAATCTATCTCCTTAAATCTAAATACATTTTGTTTTTACAGGTTATCCCCCTAAAAAACTCAGTGATGTGGCCTTTGAAAAATAATTTGCAAAGATCTCTCTGTAACTTAATTATGATATGACTTCATCCATCTGTGAAAGATTTTCGTGTATTGTGCATTTAATCAGATAGAGATGTCTGGTTAGTGACAGCACTGTTCTCTTAAAAAATCAAAATTATTTAATTGCATTAAAATAAATGGAATGCATTACATATTTGTACATTGTGAAAATTTATTTATTTTGGTACAGCCTGGTTACCACATCTAATGAGTCTAATCTATTTTTCCTAGCATCTAGTGATTCTTGCATAAGTGCTATTCACCATTTGCCATCTTCCCAAGAGTAAAGTGGTGAAGCCCTACTACACACAGCCCACCAACTCAGTCTTTTATCTATATCAGAGCAGTGGTTCTCAAACTTAAAGACACTCCCAAATCATCTGTAGCGCTGGTTAAACCACAGAGCTCTGGGCCCCACCCTGGTGCCGAGGTTTCTCATTTAGTAGGTCTGGGTGGGGCCTGAGAAGTTGCCCTTCTAAAAAGTTCCCGGATGAGGCAGATGCTGCTGGTCAGGGAACCACACCCTGCTTGGCGAAGGGCAATCATGGAGCTTATCTATAAAGAAGTTCTCCACACTGAACCATGCAGGGGCGATGAGAAGCATCTGACCCCAGCTCCCCATTTTATAGATGAGACACTGCAATGCAGGTGAATAAATGTCAGTGTCCCTCCAGGACCAGAGCCCGGGGTCCACGTCCAGGCTCCCAGAATTCCAGAGTGGCGCATGGTCATTTCCATCCACTGACATTTCCCTCCTGTCTTTTCTGGACAGAGAGGGACTAATTCTTCTTTTCCTCTTTAAGTCAAAAGGGAGCCTATTTTTATATTGCTTAAATTATGCACATTCTTTCCTCCTTTTGATGACAGGCAGAAAGGAGCCTGAGTTGGAGCTCGAGGGATGACATAGCCATTGTGAACATCAAGAACTTTCACATTTCTGGATATACTGCTTTGAACTTGAACCTCAGTGATGCTTCTCTGCCTCAATTAGAAAAAGCATGCATCGTGATGCCCATAGTCCTTTCGGAAGACACTTTCCACAGGCCCTGCAGAACCCTGACAGAATCCTTGATGGTATCACACATGGCTGCTCATATTCTGGCCCATCTGACTCTGCCCCACTACAGGGCAAGGGACTCACTCGCAGTCACCGAGGATGGCATTTAGCTGCCCCCCATACCCTACTGCCTGCCCCCCCAGGCATCCCCACTCTAAGGGCCCATGCTCTTGTAGTTAGGGGAACTCTGGGAGGGCTCCCCGCTCCCCAGAAGTGAGGCTTGCTTTCATTTCCTCTATGCTTGGATATCCACATCTATCCTGGGGGTTCTGCTGTCCCCAGTCAGGGCTTGGCAGGTGGCTGAGGCATCAGGCAGTAAGCCCCCTTGCACACTTCGTACCCCAGTCTAGAGAGGGGAGCAGGCTTTTACATTATAACAAATTCACTGAACTCTTGTTCATGGCATAAGTTCTGAGCTTTGGAAATTCTAAACTTCATTCTCTTAAACTATTACCTTGGTTTATTCTGAATATCAAAAGCTAAGCCATAATTACTGACAGCAGCCAAAAGGTGGAAACACCTCAAATATCCATCAATAGCTGGATAGATAAACAAAATGTGGTACATTCATACAATGAAATATTTTTCAACCTTAACAAGGAATGTTCTGGGGTGCCTGAGTGGCTCAGTTTGTTAAGCGTCTGTTTTCAGCTCAGGTCGTGATCCCGGAGTCCTGGGATCGAGCCCCGCATCGGGCTCTCTGCTCAGCGGGGAGCCTGCTTCTCCCTCTCACACCCCCCTTGCTTGTGTTCCCTCTCTCGCTGTCTCTCTCTCTCTGTCACATAAATAAATAAAATCTTAAAAAACAAAAAAACAAGGAATGTTCTGACACATGGTACAACACAAATTAACCTTGAAAACATTATGTTAAGTGAAACAGGTCGGACTCAAAAGGACAAAGACTGCATGATTCCACTTATAGGCGGTACCTAGCATCGGCAAATTCATAGCAATGGAAAGTAGAACGGTGTAGCCAGAGGATGGGGGAACAGGGAAATGAGGAGGAATTGTTTAATGAGGACAGACTTTCAGTTGTTCAAGAGGAAAAGAGTTCTGGAGATTGGTTGCACCACAATATGAATGTACTTACCACTGCATGAGCAAGATGACAAATCTGATGTTACATGTATTTTATGACAGTTAAACATTTTTAAAAAGCAAAAAAAAAAAAAATTATGGAAAAAGGAATGAAAACTGACACATGCTACAACATGGATGAACCTTGAAATCATAATGCTAAGTGAAATAGGCCAGACACGAAAGACAAGTATTGTGTGATCCCACTTACATGCGGCATCCACAACAGACAAGTTCACAGAGACCATACGGCAGAGGGTGCCAGGGGCCGGGGGGAGGACGGAAGGGGGAGGTCTTGTTTAATGGGGACAGAGTTTCTCTTTGAGATGATGGAAAAGTTCTGGACACGGAGGGTGGTGATGGTTGCATGTCATCAATGTACTTAAGGCCATAAATTGTCCACTGAAAACTAAGTAAGTGTACAATTTTATGTTGTGTCTAATCACAATAAAAAAATGAAGAGAAAAAAAGTCAAAAGCTAAGCAGTGACTCTTTTCGGTCTCCTGTTTTGTGGACCATCCTGGCTCCCTGGGCTGGAGGAGAGTCCCAGGCTAAGGGAAGGAATGTACGGGCCATGCCACAAGAGAGCAAGCTGGGTCCTTGTGCAGAGGCTCTGGGCCTTGGGCGGCAGGGACCACCAGCCCTGTGCGGACACAGTGGCGAGGGGCGGTCATCCTAGTGAGGAGCAACGCTGGGCTATTTTTCTCCACTCCTGGAGCCAAAGCCAGCAGAGACGGAAGTCAACCCCAGTGTCTCAGGCCTGGACCCAGATGACTGGATTCCAGTCCCACCTGTCACTCATAATTCCACAGCCTCCACGTTGGGCAAGTCACTTGGCTCAGAGCTTTGGTTTTTTGACTGCAAACTGAAAGCCTTGGTCCAGATTCCTTTGAAACGTCCTTGAAACTCCAACATTCTGTGAGTCAGCCCAGAGTTTTCTAGAGTCCAGAAAAGTCTTAGAGTGGGAAGCGAAGGCAGAGGGCCCCGAGCAGACAGGGGCTTTCCTCGGATGCTTCTCTCTGTTCCATAGTCAGCCCCACACTCCGCACTGGACATCGAGCAGGTGGACACCTGCTGGACCTGCCATGCTGTTCTCATCTAATTCAAGGGGTAAATAAACCAGAAGAAGTGCATGAGTCTTTATCTAAGAGGCAAGGGACAGAGATACAATCTTCATGTCCTTTGGTTTTAATGTTGACATAATTACGATGACGATTTTAAAATAATGTAAAGATGGATAAGAGTATCTACAGATTCTCAATCTTTGGAAACCACCAACTTCTTCGGAAGGAAGATGCTAACCACATTGTAAATACCCAGATTTTGTTTTCTTAGATAATCCTGCTTCGGAAAGAAAGCTGGGATTAATTAGATATGATATGTCAACTTTCCATGCTGTTACATGCACTGAAATAACATGTGGTTTCAACCCGTAGAACTTCCTGACCTTGAAAATGCACGATACGTAATCTTAATGCTGCAGAGACACGCACAGTTAGTCCCCACTGAGCATCAGAAGGGATGAGAGGCCCCACTAAAGTTCCCGCCAGGGATCTGCACCTTACATCTATAAACAACAAAGTGGTCCTCAAATTCTCATAACTCGGATGGAAACATTTCTACAATAGAGTACCTACTTGCCTGTTTTCTTAACTAGAATCATCAGAACATAATTTAACCTTTTTCTTGTTGACTCACTATGAATCATCACTATGAATCAAAACCATAGCATTTTCGTACAAAAAGGGCCCTTAGAGAGCAGCTAGCTGCATTTCTAGAGGCACAAACAGGGCCATGATGGCAGGGAAAGCAGGAACGTGCTGCTAGGTTCGAAGGTCCAGAAGCCACGGTTGCAGTTCTTGATCCAGGGTCCGGACCGCCATACCCCACGTCCCCTACTTTCCCAACTGGTGGCTGGGGAGGCTGGACATGCTGCAAAGGCTGGTTTCCCGTTTGCAAAATGGGCTCAGACTCTTCATGCATTTTGCATTTTTGCATTTGCTGTTACGATTTTTCTTTCTGTGTTCTCACCCAGCTCTGTGGGTGTGTGGGGAGTAAGAGTGTTGTCTGCTTCTAAGCGCAACCCTAGTCTCCTCAGTGGGGGCTGCTGCTTTGCTATCAAATGTCAGAGGAGGGGTCCCCCTGGGGTCTTTCTGCAGTGAGCCCCGGGGTCACTTTCCTGGGCGTGGGGTCGCTTCCTTTCCTCTTTGCACTGCCTCCTGCACCTCCCCTTCGCTTCCTGCTCCAACGATGAGTAGAAAGTCTGTTTCACCTTTTTTTGTTGTTGTTGCCCCAGCAGTTGGGGGTTTAGACCCTGTGTTCATTTGCTGGGCCTGCCGTAATAAAGTACCACAGCCTGGGGGGCTTCAATGAAAGAAAGTCATTTTCTCCCAGTCCTGGAGGCTGCAAGTCTGGGAGCAAGGTGTCGGCAGGGTCGGCTTCTCCTTGGCTTGTAGCCAGTGGTCCTCTCCTTGTGTCTTCACATGACTGTCCTCTGTGTGTGCATCCTCATCCCCTCTCCTAATAAAGCCACAGATCAGTGGATTAGGGACCACCCTAGTGACCTCATTTTAACTTCGTCTGTCACCCCTTTAAAGACCCTGTCTCCAAATACGGTCACATCCTGAGGTCCTGGGGGTTAGGACTTCAGCTTATGAATTTGGAGGGCCATCCATAACAGGTCTTTTTCACTTTTAAAGTTACCATGAATCACTCTGGGGATGAAGACCATTATAATGGGTCTAGCATTTCATAACATTCTTCTAGTTAAGGTCCTTGAATGAGAGTTGCAGATTTACTCCAATATGATAACTGGAATGAAGAATAATTGATAGATTCATTCATCCTGAAAGGATTTGTTCCCACATCCTTCCAACAAAGACAGTGATTGATACCACGAACTTGGGCCTGGGAGACTGTGTTCCAGGCCCTGCAGGGGAGGGAGGGGCTGGGAAGGCCAGCTGGCTGCCTCTGGGCTGCAGAGCAGGGGGTACCCGGAGAGAGCTGCAAGGCCCGGAGCCCAGGCCATGCTGAAATGGTGGCACTAGGAGCTAGAATGAAGCTTGGGCTTTCTGGGGCTGGCAGTTAGCACCACTGGTTCAATCCCCCCTTAGTCCTGAGACTTTCCCCTTCACTGACAATGCGTTAAGAAAAGGCACCAGAAAAATCATCAGTCACCTGAGTGCTGGTAAGCAATTAAAAACAAACTGGACAAGAGATACAGTCTGTCTTCTGAGAACAAAAAGTTCTTTGTAGGTACAGAGGACTCAGAACTTGACATCTGGCCACCAGAAGAGTCTACTAAACGTTCAGTCCTCACAGCTGCTTCTTAAGTCTGGCTCAGAAACCTGAGTGCTGTCTTTCTACTTTCTGCCTTCATAGAGACCCTAGAACTCAGTCTACCTGCTTGAGTGTCCTTTTTAGTGCCAGGAGAATTCTCCATGCCTCAGTGGCTCCCTATCTCCCATCCTCGCCCCACCACAGGGCAGGCTGTGGAAGGAAGGATGCATCCACTCCTCCATCCAACATCAACCCAACATGCATCCACTCCTCCATCCATCATCAACCCAACATGCATCCATTCCTCCACCCAACATCCATCCAACATGCATTCACTCCTCCACCCAACATCCATCCAACATGCATCCACTCCTGTACCCAACATCCATCCAACATGCATCCACTCCTGTACCCAACATCCATCCAACATGCATACACTCCTCCACCCAACATCCATCCAACATGCATTCATTCCTCCACACAACATCCATCCAACATGCATCCACTCCTGTACCCAACATCCATCCAACATGCATCCAGTCCTCCACCCAACATCCATCCAACATGCATCCACTCCTCCACCCAACATCCATCCAACATGCATTCATTCCTTCACCCAACATCCATCCAACATGCATCCACTCCTGTACCCAACATCCATCCAACATGCATCCACTCCTCCACCCAACATCCATCCAACATGCATCCACTCCTCCACCCAACATCCATCCAATATCCATCCACTCCTCCATTCAGTATCCATGTACTCCTCCACCCAACATCCACCCAACATCTATCCGCTCCTCCAACATCCATTCTTTTAACCCTTAACACAAGCAGGGCACCATGGGTCACTCTTTTTCCTTTTAAATTTTTTTTCCCTGAAGATGAATACCTGAGAAACCTGACAACCAAGACTGTCAGAGGAAACTAAGGTCTAAAAGTGCTCCACAAGCTTGGTGTAACTCACCTGCCTGAATGTCAAGAATGGTCTGGGTGACTTCCTTCTCTCCTGGGTCCTGTACAGGTGAAGTGTTTTTGCTTAAGAAAGATGTTACTTAAAAAGATGAAAGCCAGTGGGGAGGGAGAAAATCAACTGATATCTTTTTAGAAATCACTTGAAGGAAGAGATACTGAGGAAAATAAGCATTAAGAAATTTAAATGACCCCGTAGACAAGGCCCTGGTCACGTATGGGTTAGAAGGAAGATTTGCAATGCTAGAAAGATCTTCTAGTCCACATAAAAAGCAGGTTTTACAAGGATCTGTGAATTTGGATTTTCACACTGGCCATTGTCTAGCAAATTGGCTCTTTGTTTCCACACCCGGGAACAAAATTTCAGCTGGGAATCAGCCATTAAATGTTCCCTGGGGAGCAGTGAGGCCTACACCAGTCTTCCTAAATTAATTTGACTCTTATCTTGTAAATTTAATCTGCATAAAAGCATCAGCTCTTGTTCATCTTAAGGCCTGTCTCTGGCCAGAATCCCATTCAGAAGAATTAGAGTAATCGAAAGTAACTTGAGCCTTTACTGCTATGTCTCTGAAGGAGTACCTTCCTAGCACATTCCAACTTCTCTTAAAATCTTCTTTCCCCATTCCTTCCTGCTCTCAAAATCTCATCCAGCTCTTTCCCCATTCCTTCCTGCTCTCAAAATCTCATGCTGCTCATGCAGCAATTGTTTCCAACCCCTGTCTCTCCCCAGCCCCTCAAACCCTAAGACTTCAGCTTTATGAGTGCTCATCTGGCTGTCCTCCACTCTCCCCCTTCTAGATCTCTTTTTCTTTTTCCCATGAGAAGTTGCTCAGCCCATAAGGGCAGTCCGGTTCAGTTTGCCTTTCCAGCTTTGCCATTTTTTCATCTGTCCTTGACCCTTGGCCCCAACTGCTTTAGCCCACATCTAAACTCCCCCGTAGTAGCTGCTTAGTCGTGGGGGAAGAACACCCGTGGGTTATTCAGTTTGTTCTTCTTATCACTTAATGTTGGTTGTCAATTCATCACCCACAGTCTGGCAGAAGAAGGATAAAAGAAAATAATTTAAAATTGTTTTTGAAATAGTCTAATAGCATTGTGCTTATCATTTTGGGCAAACCATTGTTGCTTATAAATGTTGAAAATGTCTAAATCATAAGAAGGTATTTAATTGCCTTAAGAAAGTTAGCACCCTTCTATAAAAAATAGGGGAAAAAAAGAAAAAGCAATTTACTTTTTTTCATCATTTAATATGATTACATATACATTAGAACTCTGTTCCAATCAATCAGACTGTGCTTTTGTATTTGTGTGTGGGGGCATTTGAAAGCATAAATACCGAAGAGATAACCTCCCGTTAAAGGGTGCGGAGGAGGAAAATGCGAAGAGAGACAGCTCTTACTGAGCACAAGTGCTGGCTCTCCAGGTCCCGTTCTTAGAGATGTCTCCGACTCACTTATTCTCTCTGAACCCAAGACCCCCATTCTGACGCCAGCGACATTTCCTCCATCTTTCTCATAGGAACACTGGGTTGTGTTTGCCAAGAGCTTTGATTTTCCTGTCTCGCGCCACAGGACAGAGCGGGCAGTTTTCTAGAACAGGGGAGGAGAGACACTCTTATCTGTAGCTCCAACAGAAAGATTCTGTCCGTGAAGACAGAAGAGCCATGTGTCCTTGCCTGCTCTGACCCTGAACAAGAACCTCTAGCTTGGACAACCAAACCAAATATCCTCTAAGTGTTTTTAAAGTCACAAAACTGTACTTCCATGAGCTAACAATGATCATTGTGAGAATGCCCAACAGCCACTGCCTGTTAAGAATGTTATAGGATAGGTTGGTGGGGAGGGGCATGAGGTCAGAAAGTCTAGGTAGATGCCTGATGGTAGTGACATTGAGAATAGGAAGGTGGTGAGAAACTCAAGAGGCACCAAAGAAGTTGAGCTGGGAGGACCAATAACCCCTTAGAGAGGAAGGAAGTCATCCAAGGCACTGTGGAGATATGAAACGGTGGTGCCATTAAAAGAAACTCAGAAACGAGAGGAGGCGGCTTTGGTCAACTACCCATGCTGAGCTCCCATCATGTGTTGAGGGGTGACAAAACACCATGGCCTGGGTAGAGCCAGGCTCCCGGACTGCACTGCCCATTGCATCCCACAGGAAGGGGTGCAGGAGCGAGGAAAAGGAAACAGTACACCTTGGATTATCTCAAGTGGTGAGGTGAGACGCATGGAAGCCATTTGCCTCAGCACGTTCCGCACTGGGAGGTACAGCATGTCGGCAAAGAACTGGAAAACTGACCCATCCCAGGTCAGGACTCCACAGGTCAATGACCTTCTTCAGGTTGTACTTGGGACAGGATCTGATTGGAGGACTTCTCTTAATCACAGCTTGGGTCTAGTCACCTCATACACTGTTGGCTTCTCTGGTGTCCAGCCGGGAGGAACTTGCCTTTGGCTTGAACACCCATCCCTGGTGCAGGCAGTCATATCCAGGGTCTAGGCTGGCTTCCCTGGAAGCAAGTGGTACAAGCCTTAGAGTTTTTATGCCCCCAAAACATTCTATGGCCACTTTTCTTGGTGGCAGGAAGCACTTTGGGCTTCACAGTGTGTGAGGAGTGTGGGAAACAGACTGGGACTTAAAAAACTTACTATAGTGCAAGAGATCTCAAGTATTGTAGATACAAAAGTTATCTGAAGATGGGGACTGCGTAGCATGGCACAAGACTAACTAGAACCAAACAGAGTTAAAGCCCAAAGAAAGAGACTGGATATGCTATCTGGAAACAAAGAGCCCCAAAAGACAGTGATCAAAAAAATCTCAATAAAATGGGGGGAAATAATTAAATAAGAAATAATTAAATAAATAAAGAATAAATAAATAAGAAATAATTAAAATAAGATCTCAGAGGATGTAGGAAGGAGTCAAAAGCACAGATGGAGGAGGGTTAGCCTTGTCAGAGCAAAGTAGTTCTTTCAGAAAAACAGGAGCAAGTGGGATGGACTCAGTTGACTTAAGGATTAAAGAGTCAATAAAAGGTACAGTCAGTGATTTTTATAACTAAAAGAGACCCTGTGGGTCATTTGCACAGTAGCTGGGACTCAGAATGCATGAGAAGGTATTTCAAGTCGGAGCGAGGGCCCCGTTGGGAGTTTTCGAGCTGATGATCTTACAGTGGAACACACCTAACCGAACAGAGAAATCTGGTCCCTGAGCCCAGATGGCAAACAGGGCTGGAGGTCGGGGCGGGGACCACGCGTGGGGGCATGGTTCGGATTGCTAGGCGAGGTGACCCCTAGATCAAAAGCATTATAAGGTCAAGAACTATGAAGTCGGGGCGTTAGAAAGTCCAGCCCGGGTGTTGACATCACTGCACAGGACTGGGTGGAGAGAAACCTTCGCTTCCAGGTCTGATGGTGGGGCAGCGTCCTGTCGTTCGGGGAACTCACAGCCACACAGCACAGAAAGACTCGGGCTTTGTGGTCGAACATGCGGAGGTCCGAGTCCTGCATCTGTAATTGGCTAACGGTGGGGGGAGAATCACAGCTCCTGCCGAGGTGGAGACCATTCTCTCTGGGTCCACTTTGGCTCTTCTCCACTCCTGAGAGTGCCTTCCGGACTTCGGATGCTGTTATTTCCGATGGGGGGTGACTTGCTAGCCACGAACAGTGTCACTTCCTTGCAGCAGTAACATAGTGGGGACGGAAGGAGGATTATGCCTCCCAGCTTTGCAGGTGGCCCTTTGTCCTTGGGGAGACGGCTTGGCCCTCATCCCATCCTGGGTGACTCAGGGGTCGCAGGACGATCTCGGCTTTCTGGGCCAAGTCAACACCAGCCTGGCCGTGAGGTCGTCAGAGCCTCCCCTGAGCCTTGCTCTCACGTCTGCTGCCCCCCGCCCCATCCCAACAGGCCCCACTGCTGCTCTTCTCTCTTCTTCCTCTTGTGTTAATGCCCCCAGCACAGAAGCTCAGGCTTCTAGTGTCACAGCAGGGCCGAACCTCCCACAGCAGCAAGGAAGAGCCCCTCAGCCCCTGGTCCAGTCACGCCTGGCCGGCCAGCTGCATACCCTCATCTCTTTCCATCACTTTCTGTGAAGTCCTCCTGAACAGAGACAAAGCAGAGGTGTTTGCTCCATCTTCTTTCTTATTTTTTTTTAAGATTTATTTACTTATTTATTTTAGAGAGAGGGAGCACGTGCACACAAGCAGGGGGAGGGGCAGAGGGAGAGAATCTCAAGCAAATTCTGACTCCCCGCTGAGCACGGAGCCTGATGCGGGGCTCGACCTCACCACCCTGAGATCATGACCTGAGCATAAATCCAGAGTTGGCCGCTTAACTGACTGAGCCACCCAGACGCCCTGCTCCATCTTCCTTCAGATTCATGTTCCTAAACATCCTCTCTACTTTCTCCATTACTAAATATCCATTCTAGTGTTATCGGGCCATCACTCAGTGACTGGAGGCACCCGTAGCGTGAGGGTTGAGGCCTGGCCCCAGCCAGTGGGTGAGTCCACAGCAGGCTGCTCTGTCCAGGGGCTGGGAGGGGAGGGAGGGTGCGTCTCCAGGAACCTTGCAGTGTTTGCTTCCTGGGAGCATCCACTGTGGGCTCCTCTGGACCCAAGCGCATCCGCCACGGGCCTTCCCTGTTTATAGTTGAGTTTGTGCATGTGGTTGACACCGGCCACCAAGACCTCCTCGCCAAAGATTTCCAGCTTGGTTGAATAGCTTCAACATCTTTCCAGGGACTTCTGATCCTACATTTTTAAATTTAGTCTTTCCCTCTCTTCCTTTTTTATTAGAAAAAACTTTTGACATCTAGATAGTAAGCTCCTTGAAGTCAGAGATGATAAATTTTCCTCCGACTTTGTACTGTGAAAAATTCAAAAACATACAAAAGGTGCAAGAGAAATATAACGAACACCCCTATTCTCTGGCCCTAGATTCACCAGTCATTGCTATTTTGTAACATTGGGTCTCTCCATATAGATACATATACACGCATAATATATTTTCTACAGAAAAAAAATATGTATAGTATTCACACACATACATACATACTTCTTACCAAACTTCCTGATAATTGTACATAGCATGACAGTTTACCCCTAAATATATATCCCTTAAGAACAATGGCGTTTTCCTAAATAATGATATAATTATAATCTTCAGGGATTTAACATCGCTTCAATATTATGATCTAACACAATGTTTCTATAGCTCTTTTTTTGCAGAGGTGATGTAATTGTTAACCTTGAATCCACTCTTTGACCCCTCCCTGCCTAACCAGCCCAACTCAGGGTCTGGCACAAGGGGATGCACACAGAAGTCCCGAAATAAATGTTAGTTGGATGAACGAAGGGATGGATGAGCGAATGAAAAATCCTTTCCGATGTGTCTTCAGATTTGAAAAGCCATGTGACCTCGTGCAGTTCATGAACGCCACGTGGGAATTACACGACCTTCAAGCTCTTCTCATTGATCTTGGCAGAAACCTTACACCTGACAGGATATATATTTTGCAACTGTGGCTTTTTGTCATTAGGTAGGTGATATTTATGTTACAAGCGGTTAGGAGAGCAGTCAAGAAGTTGGCAAACCTGTTCCAAGGGAGGCATATGGGAATTACTGTTAATTGTATCTCTTATCTTATGAGCTCCCAGGCTACAGCACCACTTTAAACTACTGGGGAGGCAAACCAGTGTTACCAACCAGAAAGGAGGAGGAGGATGGAGCTCTGCACTGAGCTCCAGAGAAGGGCACGGCTTCTGTTGTGATGGCATTTATTTATTGTGTCAGACCTGTCACAAAGAGGCTTTTGTGGAAATTGACAGCACATCCATCGCTATTGGGGCACACTGTTCCGTAAGGCAGACTTTCCCCCTCATATTTGAGAGGAAAATTTTCCTCTCATGTTTAGTACCAAATAGTGCCGGCAGAAAATCTGACTTAAAGAATTCCCTTTAAAGGCCAGCATGCGTGCAAGGTGCGGGGCTGTGCTCACAGCAGGTGCTCAGCTCCATTGCCCCTTCTCCTGCTAGTGTGTGGAGCGGTGGGATCCTCACTATATGGCAAACATTTAAAAAGTTAGACCACAGAAGAAATATATTTCACGATCATGACAACTTTTTTGAATTAGAACTTAAGGTAGCCAAAATTCCGTCTTTTCTCCATTCTGACAGTTCGATGATTTTCCTTTCTTTTCTTCAACATTTCCTATGCTTCCTTTCAAGACTTTATGCATCCCAAGTTCTAGCATAAATACATCAGCAGCGAGTTATTGTCAAATAAGTTCTAAGGGCACATCAAACAATGATCTTAAAGTGTCCCAGGGTAACAAGGTTACTTTCGTTCTAACTGCATATAGATTTGAAATGAATAACACTCTATTTTAGGGACACAAAGTTATGGAGAATTTTCTTTCTTTCTTTTTTTTCATTTTGGCGTCCTTCTCTCCTCACCAATTTGTCTGAAAGACTGAAATTTGACTCTTGAGGTTGGAGGGTGGGTTTTTTAATCCTTCCCCAACTCCCAAGACCCCTTCCACCCTGCATCCGATTTCTCCCTTCTTCGCGTTCTATCTAGCACTGTCTGTGTGACATGTCCACGTCCTAATGAAAGCCTCACTGTTTCACATCTGGATCAGTCTCTTGGTGCACGACTGAGGGACCCGGTCCCCGTGGTCATTCTAGGAACAAGCTGGCCCCTAGCAGCTTGACAATCACCCACTGTGTAGGCAGAGATTGCTTTCTTTTCCTGAAAAACACGTTCCGCAGCACATTTGATGTGAAGCGATCACTGTTCATTGAATCAGGGGAAAGTAATCAGGCATCTTTGGGCAGGTGCACTATGATGTGCACCAAGTTCTATTGGTTTTGCAAACTATAGATTTTCTTTACTCTGTGTTTCCTTTATCCCCATGAATCCATAGTTCCTCTTGCACAGTGGTTCTTCAAATATTACCCAAACGATGAAGGGCAGGTCTTTTAAAAACAAATAGTTCTATCTTATTATACTTGTGACTAATTTCCTACAAGGACATAAAGGACACTAATAACAAGAATATCAGTATCTGTTGTTTAGGTAGCCATGTTACTGTTAAAATAGTGGAATCAGGAACATGTTTCAGTTATTTTATAAACTGCATTACCTTATATTTTATCTTTTAAAGCAAATGATTCTTAAAGGACGTGATAAAACATTAGTTAGAACCATCACAATATTGGATAAACAAAATAGCAACCAATAAAATTGCCGACTACTTGGATGAAAAGAGCACTGTATTTTTCCCACTGTGAAGGGACAATACTGACCTTAGATTAAAAACCAGGGAACTGAAATTGTTGACAAGATCAGCCAGTGTATTTATGAAACCGCCTGCAACCACATTTCACTCAGTCACTGATGTTTTCCAGCGACACCCCACGTTTGCTTTCGTGCACCCGTGGGGAGTCAGAATGTTTGATTCTGATGTGTTTTCAAAAATCCAAATTAGTCAACTGACTGCGCTTGATAGATTGGGTGAGTAAATAATCCTGCAACATCAACTGTTCTCTACTGATATGGTGCATTCATTTTGAGGGTAAAGTTGTGGGTGGAAGAGTCTCTGCATTGATGATCCCTGTCCCTGAATGACGTGCTGCACAGCAAGGTGGTTAAGACTCAGAGGTCAGTCTCCAAGGAGGCAGGTGAGGCCACTTCCTACCTGGGTGACCTTGAGCAAGTCAATGTCTTCAAGGGTCTCTCTCTCTTCGTGGGTCAGATGAAGTAAACTCTCTCTGAAGGGTCTGAAAGAGAAGGCAAAATGAGATCATTTGTGTGCATTCTTAGCACAGTGCATGGCACATAAGTACTTGATAAATGATTATGATTAACTCTAATAAAATGTGTGTTCTTTCTTTAAACAAGGGATTCAGGGCACCTGGGTGGCTCAGTTGATTAATTGTCTGCCTTCGGCTCAGGTCACGATCTCAGGGTCCTGGGATCAAGCCCGGCATCGGGCTCCCTGCTCAGCGGGCAGTCTGCTTCTCCCTCTGCCCCTCCCGTTTGTGCTCTGTCTGTGTGTGTGTGTGTGTTTCTCTCTCTCTCAAATAAATAAAAAGCAATCTTTAAAAAAATTTAAAAAAGTAAACAAGGGATTCACTCTCAAAGGTATGTTTAGATCTTTCCATTAATAGCAACGACCAAAAGAAGTACACAAGTGAAGATCTCAATGCCTCCCTCCTCAGAGTGAAGCTAACACATTTCCTTGTCCTGTTATGTCTGTGTCCTGCAGTTTGAGAGCTGCGCCTTAGAGCTCATGCATTTTATTCTATGTGTAGCCTGCCTAAGTTAGAATGAGCCTCAAGGATAGAAGGACAAGACTTAAGATACACAGATATTTATTTTCATATTCAGGGGAAAATGTACTCACTTACCCTAAGTACATTTTTGTAAAGATTTCATTTATTTATTCATTGTGTGTATATGTGTGAAGAGGGGGAGGGGCAGGGGCAGAGGGAGAAGGAGAGCATCTCAAGCACACTCCGTCCTGAGCATGGAGCCTGACATGGGGCTCAACACGGGGCTCGATCTCATGACCCTGAGATCACGACTTGAGCTGAAATCGAGGGTCAGGTGCTCAACCGACTGAGCCACCCAGGTGCCCCTTAAGATACACTTTTTTAAGTGCCTAGTAGGTGACAAGTTTGAACATACTACTGAGATATTTTTCTCTCAGAAAGGATTTCTTGTATTTCTAATTGACAAATTTTCTTTTAACATTTATTTGTGTCTTGCAAATTTCCATGATACTTTCTGGCTGGAACAATATGCCTCATATCAGAAAGAAAAGTCTACTTTACTGCACTAATTTGATGTCAAGTCAAAGTTATGGAATACCCAATATCTGTGAACATCTTTAAAAGGTTTATACAGTGGTGAATTTTATGCCAGCATCCATTCCCTTTATGTGCAATTGTCTTTTTTAACATGGAAAGTTCTAGAATGTCTACATTTGACCTTGGATTCTATGGATTTGTGCATCTTATGTACTATCCTTGGGCGTCAGGCTACAAACAGATCTCCTTTGCATCCTCAGAACCTGCAAAGTACCCAGAGGACAGCAGGTTAAAGTCGAATTAAGGGAACGAAGAAGAAGGAAAAAATAAAAAGCAGACAGGAGGTGGTGTAACACAAGGAGGAGAGGAAGAAGGGAGTGGCTGTTACAATAAGCTGTTAGATTAGAGGAAATACAGAACATGGGCGTGGGGGTGACAGTTCTCCTTTTCATGGATTCCAGAGGGAGAAGAAGTCAAAAGAAATGCTTAGAGTCTCCCAACACAGAAGAGGAATGGGGTGAACGCACATATAGTCCAGTAAGAAGCCTAATGGGTGTCTCCTAAGGAGGCAGCCAAGGGTGACATCGTCCTCCTGGGAATAGGAAAACAACCGAAGTATCGTCACTTACACCTGCTTAAATTCCCAGTACAGAGAACGTGGCAAAAATCAGTGTATCAATAATGTTACTCTTCAAAATCCCTTAGAAAAGGATGGCCATTTTGTAGACCAATATATTTCTTAATTAATCCAACATAATCAATTTTTCTTCCAGGGCTGAAACAAATGACTATTTCTCAGGCTGAGGACCAGCTGCAGTAGCTGATTTATATTTGTAGGGCTGCGCTGTATAAAAATAACACAATGGAATCATACTCATGGAGACCAGAAACAAGAATGACCAAAGGAATGGCAGATTCATGGCTGGTGCCTTAAGCTGCCTCCAGTATGTACATACATCTGAGCGAAGGGGCCGATGAAAGGGTCTGCACTGCTGTGTGTGTGTGTGTGTGTGTGTGTGTGTGTGTGTGTGTGTGTGTGCGTGTCTTTTCCTGTTTCGTAGCCAAGTGGAAATAGCTGATTTTGTCTCAGTTAAAAGTACAAATGGTAAAACTCCACTGTACTAATAATCTCCTGGTTACCCACCAAAAGAATTTTTGGAGAGGAAGCATTGCTTACTCCAGCAAATTGAGGTTTTATTTCAACATTACAACTGGAGGGGAAGACACAGCTCTTTTATTTTATTTTACTTTAAAAAAATTTTTTTTAAATTAACATATAATGTATTATTTGTTTCAGGGGTACAGATCTGTGATTCAACAGTCTTGCACAATTCACAGCGCTCACCGTAGCACATACCCTCCCCAATGTCCATCACCCAGCCACCCCATCCCTCCCACCCCCCTCCACTCCCGCAACCCTCATTTTGTTTCCTGAGATTAAGAGTCTTTTATGGTTTGTCTCACTCTCTGGTTTCGTCTTGTTTCTTTTTTCCCTCCCTTCCCCTATGATCCTCTGTCTTGTTTCTCAAATTCCTCATATCAGTGAGATCATATGATACTTATCTTTCTCTGATTAACTTATTGCGCTTATAATACCCTCTAGTTCCATCCACGTCGTTGCAAATGGCAAGATTTCATTTTTTGATGGCTGCATAAAATTCCACTGTATATATATATATACCACATCTTCTTTATCTATTCATCTGTTGATGGACATCTCGGCTCTCTCCATAGTTTGGCTATTGTGGACATTGCTGCTATAAACATTGGGGTGCATGTGCCCCTTCAGATCACTACATATGTATCTTTGGGGTAAATACCCAGTAGTGCAATTGCTGGGTCAGAGGGTAGCTCTATTTTCAACTTTTTGAGGAACCTCCACACTGAAGACACAGCTCTTTGAGAAGAGGTAGTGACAGGAGGAAATTAAATTCTGGAGGTATTTGCCAAGTATGTAAAATATGGTGTACTTTTCAAAAACAGAAACTGTATCTAGTTGGTATTGTGAAAAAGTCACGCAGATCCATCTTGCACTCGACACATTATTTTGTACCTGGGAATATGACTTGGTATAGAAATACTTAAGTATCTGACAGTGTATTTTTTTAAGTACGCAAGTAATGGACACCATCATCTGCTCCTTGCAGAAAATCTTCATAGCAATTAGAAGCTTCCCAGGGTTGAGACACTGAAAACTTTGGTGGGGAAAGCAGAAACCTAGATTTGGTTATTTTGCTTCTGAGAAATTGGGTTTTCATTTTAAGTGAATTCAAGCATTCTTGACAAGTACTAGAAAGGAATCAGGGCTATTCAAGTGCAGTCCCTATTTATCCACAGGCAAAGTACAGCGTGTGGAGTTCAAGATTTTCCTGAATTGCCTTAATTGTATGTTTTACCTCTCTCAGGGGCCATCTCTCCTGCGGCTCAGAGCCGTTTACAACTGACTACCAGAATAACCTGGGACTGTCTCCAAAAACGGTCACTCTGGAGCACAGCTTCTCATAGGAATTACACTGCTCTTACCAGGTAATTTTAGCCAGACGATAAAACAGTTTGCAGACACGCACTTAGGTAAAAACTCTCCTGGTGTAGACACATGGGGAATTTGAAAGGCAGATTTTCTAACAAAAGGACATTATCTCAGCATACAAAAAGTAGAAGCATGGTAGGCTAGTGGTTCTCAATGGGGAGTGACGTTGCTCCCAGAGGACATTGGGCCATGTCTAGAGACATTTTGGATTTGGGGTTGTTACAACTGGGGGTGACAGGGAGGGGACTGCTACTGTCATCTAGTGGGTAGAGGCCACGGATGCCACCAAATACCCTGCAATGCACAGGACAGCCCCCACCACAGAGAATTCTCCAGCCCCAAATGTCAACGGTCCTGAGGGGAACAAATATTGTTATCAGAGGAAGGAAGCAAAGTAAGTTTCAGCTCGTGGAATGGGTGAGCCAACACGGAGTTTGCACGGACATTTAAACATCATTGATTTGTGAGCTGGCACGTGGGCTTAAAAGCTCTTCCTGCCTGATCTTTTGGCAGCGAGTTCCTGCCACTTTCTCCTGGTTCTGTGGTGCAGGTAGGAAAGGGGCACCAGCTGGGACAGGCACCGAGATTCTTCCAGAAGTCTGCAGAGGTGGCAGGGGCCAGTGGAGCCCTCCTTGCCCCTGGCTCCGACAGGACCACCCTCGTGGCCCCAGTCCCGGGAACAGATCCTTGTGGGAGGTAAGGGAGCAGCACTAAGGCCTGAGTTCTTCTCCCTGTAAATATGTGGTTCCAGAATGTATCAATCAGGGCGCACCATGCATTTCATTTTTTTTCCTGAGACCGTAGAACAGACTTCCTTTCACACTGTCTTGAATATTTAAGAAATCTTGTTGTATTTTCTTAACATAATGAAGATGTGACGGTTATCACTGCCCTTATTTTATAGATGAAAAAGCTCAGGCACAGCGGAATTATGACCTGCCTAAACTAAGACTGGCAAACATCTGTCCTCCCTACGGCTGCTGCTGACTATAAGGATTTGCATATTAGCACTTCCTGTGGGCAGACATTGCGCTGAATTATTTGTATATATGTTCTCATCTACCCTTCCATCCTCCCCACAGGTGGATGCCACCATCCTCCTCAGGGGTTTCCATTGAGGCATCGGGGCCCAGAGACGTTCTGGCTCACAGCTGGAGAAGGGCAAACCTGGGATAGGAGCCAGTCTGTGACCTTCCAGGACCCGCCCCTCCCCCCACCCCCACCCCTCCCAAACGCAAATGCAGAGTTCTTACACTGGTAACTAGGAAGGTTCCATCCAACATATGCAAGAACTTTTTTATTTGAATAGGATTACACACTTAAATCATGGAAATTGTATAATCTCCATTCATGTTTTTTCAAAACCCACTTTCTCATTTATCTTTACTAAATTGTGTAGATATATAGCAGTCAGATAAGGGCACTAAACCTAATTCATGCATCCACGCCCTCACTCATGAAACATTAAGCACCTACTGTGTACCAGGCATAGTTCTAGGCTCTGAGTGAGGAGGGGGTGGTAATCAAGATTGTTAACTTTCAGTGCTTCTTCCTCATGTGGTCACTACCTCGTTCGGGAGGCGAAGAGCCATATTACCAGGCAGAATATGGTCTGATTCAGAAGAGAAGTGTGAAGTCTGTGACATTTCAGAGACACGGAAGAACCCAAGCCTGGTTGAGCTGAAGGGGCTAATTTGCCTGGAGCCTATGGTGTGTGGGAGTATTATAAGGGGATGTACCTGGAAAGGGGGCTTCGATGGATCTTACAGAACCTGGATACGCTATGGAGGAGTTTGGTTCATACTCAGTAATGGATGAGGTGCTGTCTTGGCCTCCTCGCCTTTCTGGGTTTTGTTGGTGGTATCTGTATGCGTAACTCGGGCCGTCTTTGTTGCTCATGTCTATTTGGTTACCAAGTTCTGCCATATTTTTTTTTTTTTCCAAATGGCTTCCACATAGGATGGCCTGGGTAAATTACCTATCTCTGTGAAATCACTTCTCTTCATTTGTAAAATGGGAGTCCTATGTATGCATTGTCGAGGTTAAATGGGAAAACAGACAGAGGACCAGGAGGTGGTGGTGTGGAGATGTGTGCTCCAGCCTCTGCGGCCCCCTCTTTACTTCCATCTTCTTCAGCCACTTAATGTCCCACCACAACCTGGGTGACCTCCTGGTTTGTTCCTTCTTTGCGAATCCAAACATTTCTGCCACTACTCTCTGGTATGAGCCCACTCTTTCATCCTGGGGATTTAAGCAAGTGAGATTGTTGAACTAGAAATAATTTATTCACTTGATTACTTATGAATGGATTGTTTTCCAACTCATTAAAAGTGGTTCAAAAGACTTATTTCATTGATCTTAACATCCTGAATCAAGAGTTCAGTTGGGGAAGACCTTTTGCCAATTGCATCCATCCAGGCTTTGTAACTGTGTAGGCAGAATAGTGATGTTGCCTTATTAAAGTAGAAACTCCAGCCACCTGGCTGAATGATAGAACATTAGCAAGTACATGTAGACCACGTTTTCTTTCTCAAACCCAGTTAATTAAAGTCAAGGAATATTTACTGAACTCCTAAAGGGTAAAGGCATGCTGTTCTGACTTCAACCATTGGGTGTCCAACAGTTTTAACCCTGAATTCCAACTGATTTCAGGAAAGAGTGTCAGGAGATTCGTGATTTCTATTTCTATTGATTAGTGTATTACTGGAATTATTTGTTAGGAAATTATTTTAAACAGAATTGTGTAAGTACTGCAAAAATGAAAACTGTTTCAATTTATAGCAGAAATCCAGGCTCACTTGGTATTTCTACATGTTTGATGAAAGCAAAAGACCACATCTGAATAGTTATCCATGAGACCAGAAACATATATAAAATGCAATTGACCGATTTGCTAATTGTTCTTCCTCATGTGAACATCTGTTTAGAGGTTACTACCTATCACAGATACCCTACAGAACTGAGCTAGAACCTGGGTCCAAAGCCCCATTCTGTGCTTTCCTCCCTCTTTCCTGGTGAGGAATACGGTGCGAGGAGGCTCCCGGCAGGATCTGAGGTGGCTCTGCTCGAAGGCATGGGCCCCGTTCTCGGGCTTTCCATAGAATTTCTCGCTGGGGCGCTGTCTCTCCCAGTCAGTGCGGCCTCTGAGCCTCACATGGCGTCCTCTGAGCAGGTGTAGCCTCCGGCGCGGACTCTGCCTGGGTCTGCCTTCACTTGGACAGCAGGATTGGCTTCATTCCAAAGATGCACTGCTTTTCTTAGAAGGAGGCAAGATCATAGGAACAGAGCAATTGGAGGCCCCTGCAGCCTTCTGGCTTGAGGCTAGTCCCTCTTCTGCAATCAGATCTTCTCTCTTCTAGAACATTCAGTCACAATTCTGTCCTTTTCAACTTCTCTCTATGCACTGGCCCTGCCCTGCAGTCATGATCCTATCTTAAAACAAATGCTTTACCTCAACCCTTTATCTCTCCCCTACCATCAACGGTCCATCAAGTCCTTTGAAAGACCAAGGTCATAGTTGGTCTCTCTACTTCTCCATCTTCCACTTATTTTTTTTTTGGTAGCAGCTTTGAGATTTAATCCACGTATCAAGCAGTTCAGCCATTACATTGTATAATTCAACAACTTTCCATAAATCCATAGAGCTATGCCTTTATCACCAAAATCAACTAGGATATTTCCATCACTCTCCAAGAGAAAGTCTGTACCCATGGCGGTAGCTCCCCATTCCCTCCACCCCCAGCCCTCGGCAATCACCGCTCTACTTTCTGTCTCTATGGAATTGCCTCTTCTGGACAGCTCATATAAAAGGAATCCTATAATATGTGGGCTTTCGTGTCTGGCTTCTTTCACTCAGCATTGTTTTTAAGGTTTATCTACCAGCACTTCATTCCTTTTTATGGACAAATAATCTTCCAGTCTATGGACACATCACGCTATTTATCTATTTATCAGGTGATGGACATTGGATTGTTTCTACTTTTTTGCTCTTATGCATAAAGCTTCCCTGAACATTCCTGCACAAGATTTTGTCTGGATATATGTTTTTATTTTTCTGGGGTGGGGTTGGTCACCTTCCCCTGTGGCATGTGGCTGAATAGGAAAGGAGGAGAAAACCGAACAAAATCAAAGTCAGTCAGGTAAAGAGGGAGAAGAGGTGATGGGTCAAGCCAATCATGGTCACTTTGATGTTTCTTATCGTAATGAGGGTTAAATTTAATGAGCACACCTTTAGGTTTCACTTTTTCTTTATGAGTCATTTTCTTTCTTTATCAAGTTTAGAAACATCCTTCAATTTCCAGTTTTTTAAGTATCCGTTGCTCGAGAAGAATAAATGTTTACTTTTACCAAATATCATTTTGCCATCAAATGAGATTACTTTGTTTGCCTATATTGTGAAATGCTACATTTATAGATTTTTATTATTAATATAACATTAATTTCGTGGGATTACAACTTACTTGATTGTAGTGGGCAGTTCTTTTAATATACTGTTGAAAATGTCTTTACAGTTCTTTATTTAAAATGCTAAGATTTGGGGCACTTGGGTGGCTCAGTCGGTTAAGCGTCTGCCTTCGGCTCAGGTTATTATCCCAGGGTCCTGGGAATCTCTGCTCAGCAGGGAGCCTGCTTCTCCCTCTCCCTCTGCCACTCCCTCTGTTTGTGCTCTCTCTTTCTGTGTCAAATGAATAAATAAAATGTTTAAAAAATTTAAAAATAAAATGCTCATATTTAAGTTGTAATATATAGGTAGGGATTCAGTTTTCTGGACCATAGGCAAACAATGTAGCTTATGCACATGTGGTAGGATAAGCTATTAATAAGAATACTGAATGAGTATTAATGCAGAGATGTATTAAGACAGCTGGGAAAAAATATTCAGCAGTTGAAGGAGATTTTGTGGCCTGAAAGTCTACAGAGAATTGCCCCAGTGAAGAGGGCTCCCCAGGAAGCCCCCAGATATCTGGTCTGCATGGTGACCCTCCTCACCTCCGTCCAGGACAGACGCCCTGGCAACAGTTAACTCACTACTCAGACCTATTTGGACACATTCAGGCCAACAGATGGACTTTCAACTTTAATAGAACACCTTGAACATCCCGGAGCACCGTCAGCTTCTCTACCTTGAGGCCCTCCCCGTGTGGGCACCATAGCATTGCCATGTTCTCCACATGAACCCCACGAAGAACGCCCAACACACATTCACAAGTAAGACTGGTCTATAGATTTCTGTTGGCCTTCTCTCTTTTAAGTAATGGTGGTTTTTTTTCCTCTGAAAATGATGCCTTTTTGTCATAAAAAATTCAAGTACTATAGAAAAATGCAAGGAAGAAAAAAGTCACCCCAAATCTCACCACCCCAAAAAGCCAGCATTGCTTTTGGTAAGCATCATTCCAACCATCAAACTCTGCCAAGCTTGCAGATGGAAGGGTCAATGGACTGTGGATAGAAGCACAAGTGAGTGTGACTTCATTTTATAACAAGGGAATCATATGAGACATGCTCTCTCGTCCTGTGAAATATTAATTTTCAGATCATGTGAAGTTAATGGAAAGAAAAGAAAATGAAGTGAAACAGAATGGACAGATAAACTTATATAAATATTCCTTCAGACGCTACATTAGTTCCCAAAGTTGCCTCTAATGTTAAGAAATTGCAAGAGCCACTGAGGGGTCAAGACTATATTCTTTTTGCCACGTTTTCCCAATGTTGGATAATCTGGATTGACTCTGCTCTGAAAAATCAGGTGAGATGCACTTATTCATTTTCTGACCTCCCTTCTCCAATCTCCTAATTTTTTTCCTTACGTGCTGCAAACGTAATTCCCCTGGGGAGTTGTGTGTTTGTTTTTTCATAATTCTTCCTTTGAATTGACCCCATGGGAATCAACACTCACCGCTTAGCCTTGAGCCATGGCTTCTCCTTTATTAACTAAATTACGCATTCGCTTCTGATCAAATTACTGATTTGGAAGGAGAAAGTTCAGTCTAAAATATTGTATCACAAACAGCCAGAGATGCACTTCTTATCTTGGGCATGAAGGTTAACAGCTTAGATTACCTTTGGTCATGTCTTTATCAATTTAAGTTATCATATAAAATTATTATTTTGAAGCATCTATGGATTAAAATGACTTATTTGTGACACAAAGGCCTACAAAAAAACATACTTCTAGGACAGACGTGGCCCCCCTCCTGTGTTCTCCTCCACCAGCTCCACAGCCATCTGAGAGAAGCCCAGGTTCACCCTCTCTGCCTCACTCATTTGTCACATCCAACTGATGACCAAATTACATACTTCTTAAAAAATGTTAGTCTTTTTATTTTGGAGTAATTTTAGATTTACAGAAAAGTTGCGAAGATGTAGACAGCATTCCTCTTTATTTATACAACTTCTCCTAATTTTAGCATCTTGCATAATCACAGCACGATTTATTCAAGCTAAGAAATTAACATCGGTACAATGCTATTAACTGACCTCCAGACTTTATTTGGATTTGTTCAGTTTTCTGTTCACCTCCTATTTCTGCTCCTGGATCCAATAGGCATTGATTTTGAGACCTACATACATATCGGATGTCTCCTCTTCGTGGCCACTGCCCTGCCTCAGTTCTGGCCCCAAGCTCCTCTCAACCCACTCTGGAGAAAGTCTTCAAATGGTCTCTTTTTGCCAGTCCCACACCCAATGGAATGAATTTTCTAAAACCCCGACTGGGTAGAGTCCTTTCCCTCAATGGTGTCCCGTCGTCCATGCGACGGAGTAGGAACTTCTCAGCGGTGTCCATCTGGATCCGTTCCACACCTGCTTCTCTGGCCTTGTCTTCCTCCATCACTCCGGCTCCGAGACCCACTCGGGAAGGGGACTGTGCGATCTGATGCCGCTCGTGCCCAGCCTCCTCTCCCTGCTGCTGGCCACCTGCCCGCACGCCCCCATTCCTTTTTAGTCTGAGCCTGGGAAGCGTCCCCTCCTCCTTTTCCTCCCCAGACCTTGATCTGGTACAACTTCTGTGAGAGCATCAATCCAACTGCCTTGCTGTTAGGTAGCTGCCTCTTCTGCTAGTTTGTCAGAATTTTGAGCAGAGCAATCTTGTCACTATTTTTGTGACCCTGACACCCAAAGGATTCAGTACTCAGTAATTATTTGTTGGATAGATAACACAAGTTTGAAAAAAAATTAGTGTTTCCCTTTAATGTGTCTTCATATTTGAATCTGTAAAACTATTTTTCAGTTACTGTGAGAGGGACCCACCACCTGTATTTAACGTTTTAATGGAACACAACCATACATTTCCGTTCGTATGTTGTCTGAGTGGCTGTCACTCGGCAGAAGCAGAGCTGAGTAGTTGCAACAGAGATTTATGGCCCGTAAAACCTAAAATACAGCGGACACTGGAACCATGTGGGGGGTTGGGGCGCTAACCCCCCACCCCACACAATCACAGATCTGTACATAACTTTTGACCTTCCAAATCTTAATGACTAATAGCCTGCTTTTTTTTTTTTTTTTAAAGATTTTATTGATTTGAGAAAGAGAGAGCACAGGGGGAAGGGCAGAGGGAGAGAGGGAGAGAATCTCAAGCAGACTTTGTGCTGAGCACAGAGCCCGATGTGGGGCTCGATCTCGTGACCCCGAGATCATGACCTGAGCCGAAATCAACAGTCGGATGCTTAACTGACTGAGCCACCCAGGCGCCCCAACTAATAGCCTACTTTTGCCAGAAAGCCTTACTGATAACAGAAACAGGGGATTGACACATATTTTGTATGTTGTATGTATTGTATACCGCAGTCTTACCATCAAGTTAGCTACAGAAAAACATGGTCAAGGAAATCATAAGGAAGAGAAAATACATTTATAGTACTGTACTGTTTTATCGGGAAAAAGAAATCTGCCCATCAGTGAACCCGTGCAGTTCAAACTCACGTTGTTCAAGGGTCAACTGCCTTCGTGATCGGACTCTTCACGGAAAAAGTTTGCTGCCCCGATGTTTGATGTTCCTGCGTCTAATCCGCTTGGGCTCTGGTCTCCCCTCTGTAATGATGCTGTTACCGGACACCTGTGCAGACCAGTCTGGCCGCCTTGCACGGTCATGGCCAACCCTATGGTTGTCATTTCCGTAAGAGCTTTCTTTCCCATCAGTGTTACAATCAGGGGCAGGAATAAATAAACATGGGCAAGCAGTTCAAATAAACATTTTGCTGTAGCTAGAGAGCAGATCTGAGGATCACGAGACCCTGTCTCCGGTCCTTGTAACTCTTGGCCAGGTGACCTCCGTGACTCCGCCAGACACACAGGCTTCTCCCACGGGGTTGAATGAGAAGGCACAGACCCGTGGCTCCAGCAGAGTCAGGTGATGCTGCTGCTGCTGGATCGCTGGGCACAGTCCTAGGTGTTTCTCAGTGTGAGGAGAACCAGGGTAAGGATGGCCTACGGTCAAAGTTCCTCGACCACAGATGATACCGCGACGAGCACGTGTTTCCCTGATCCCTCTGAAGGATAGCTTCATTGAAAAACATCAGAAACTGAAAAACGGTTCTGTATTAAAGTTTATTGTTGAAACTGTTGTGGCACTAGGACATGTTTGTTCAGATGACTTCTGACGGAATCTGTCATCGAAACGATAAATAAAAACGGTTGGGAGACTCTGTCCTAAATCAGCTAGGAGACCCACCTCATGACAATTGTTGGGGTGACCAAGACAAAATGAACCAGAAAACCTGGTGACGGAAAATCTTCACTTGGAACATGAAACGGGAAAGGCGAGAGAATAAAAACAAATTGTGACTTTTCGATTACAGCCAGATTAAAAGGAACAATGGCAATGTTTCAGTTTTTTTTTTTAAAGATTTTATTTATTTGAGAGAGAGAGCGAGCACAAGAGAGCACAAGTAGGGGGAAGGGCAGAGGGAGAAGCAGGCTCCCCGCGGAGCAGGGAACCCGATGCAAGGCTCGATCCCAGGACCCTGAGATCATGACCTGAGCTGAAGGCAGATGCTTAACCAACGAGCCACCCAGGCGCCCCAATGGCAATGCTTCTAAATAACAGTTTGTCCAATGGCACTTGGTGTTTCTGACACGACTCCCCGAGGGGTTAACTGTTTCGGTCAGGTGGTTTTTGCATAGATTTGAGGCAGGTGGGCAATGGGCAGGTGGGTGGGCATGAGCCCCTTGGCAGATGATTGTTGATGTCTGTTCTTTAATTATCATTTACAAGAAAAGTTGCATCAATGAGCTGCCCTCCTGGGGCTAACATTCTAATAGGGGAGACAGGCAGAGACCCCATAAACAGGCAAATGCATGGTATGTTCAGATACAGGTGAACGATGTGAAGAAGGGAGAGTGAGTGAGCGCCAGCAGGGAGCGGGGGAGGGAGCAGGCCGTGTGGTTCCGGAAAGAGGGCGCCGGACTCAGACACCAGCTGGAGGTCACTGCAGGGAAACAGGCCACAGAGAGCAGGGACTCTACTGGGATATTGCACAGAATGCGTGTGAGATCATGAAATCTGAATGTCTCCGTGACAAATGGCCGGAGAATAAAGCCAGCTGCTGGTGCAGAGAGATAGTGCAGAATTTAGGGATTCTAGAATACCATTCCTGGTCCCGCGTGAGTATCAAGGGCTTGCTGTGGTTTCCGGAGGCCCTATTTTTAGTGGGATAAGCTCCTTTGGGAGGCATCAGTATCCAAGATGTTGGCCTCTTGATTGGTTTGGCTCGCGGATGGATCAGGGGAACCTTTGCGAAGGCAGGCCGCGAAGGAGCGGGGGAGCGGACGGTCTCCAAACTTATTAAAAGAAATTGAAATGACTTCATTCAATTTATTCGATTTACTTCACAAAAGAGAGAAGCAGGCTTGTATTTCCCATCACTTCTGAACAAAACAAGGTCATCACCCCTTTTGTGACATTGATTTGATCTTGGCTCACGTCTTTCTCACACACTCTGTTAGCTGCACTGGATCATTCTAGCTTCCTGAAATCGATCGAGTTTGCTTTGGGAAAGGGAGAAATCAGAAACATAAGACCATTTTTCTTTTATATTAATGAGGCAGAACTGGCCACTTAAGTTGGCACATTAACCTTCTACTTCCTCGCCTTCTTAGGGAACAAGAGTCTTTCCAGGAGCCAGGAACCCTCCCAGCCCCAGCACCCCTCCCGTCTGCGGAGCAGGTGCCCCAGAAGCAGGACAAAGAATGCTGCTTCCACGCTGGGCTGCAAGCAGATTCGCGCCTCCCCAGAGTCAACTCCTCTCCCAGCCCACTTCTCCCAAATTTGTTTGGTAGAACTCTTTTGAAAGAAGCAGTAGAGTGTCTCTAATCTACTGTTTTGTTATTTTAGTAAAAGTTCAGGTAATTCAAGAGCAGAATTACTTTTAAAAAAAATTTAAAGATTTTATTTATTTGAGAGAGAGAGAGAGAGAGAAATAGCACGAGCAGGGGATGGGGGGCGGGGAGCAGAAGGAGAAGCAGACTTCTGCTGAGCAGGGAGCCGGATGTGGGAACCAATCCCAGACCCTGGGATCATAACCTGAGCCGAAGGCAGACGCTTAACCAACTGAGCCACCCAGGCGCCCCAAGAGCAGAATTATTGATGGGAAAATCTTCACTCCTTGGCTGCAAGCAATATGAGATGCTTTCACTGTCACGGGATATTAAAAAACTATTATTTTCATTTAAAGTGATATTTTCACACTGCCAAAAAACACAGAAAGTAGAGACAAGTAAAAAAAAAAATCACATATAATTTTATCACCACAGCAAATTGCATTTTAATGTATGTTCTTCAATCATTTCTTTTTTAGAATTTCTTAAATAATTTCAGTGACAGCACACACACATTTCTGGTAAACTCCTTTTTACTTAACATTATACTGCAAATATTTTTTCAGGCTGCATACTACTTTTCATATCCAGACTGTTTAATGACTACATACAAAAAACACACTTTAGAATTAGATCTGAAAGCTTAAAAGATACACTTGTTAACTTAATTAGTATATATATATAGGAGACCACAATGAGGTCCTGGAAACTGTCAATGTAGAAATCTATTGACATAGGTAGATGCTCATCCTATGTTTTTAAATGGAAATATGTAAGACGCAAAACAATTATTTCTAGATGGTGGTTTTTCTTCTTTCTTTTCACCTTCTTTATTTTCTGTAACAAGCATATAATAATGGAATAACTATTTCACAATAAAAATAAACACATAAGGAAAACTTTCCAGGGAAAGAATACTGAGTGGAGATTTGCTGCTGAATAGCATCCTTCAAAAATACCACTAAAGTCCCTCTGAGGTTGGAATTAAAAATCCAGGAATCGTGGATGAAACAAACCATCTACAGAAAGGAAACACAGGGGAGGGAGCTTCTGCTGGGACAGCTGGAGAGCCTCGGAACAGCCAGGGTACAGGTGAGCTCACTGGGGCAGTGAGAGCAAGGAGGGTAATGCAGTCGTAACAGGAATTTCAAAGTACAGTCCTCTGGCCATATAGCTCAGAAACTCTTTGAGGTAAGGTTACCTGATCTGAGACCAGGGGTTCCTAGCCTGTGTCAGAGGTACATTTGTAATGGAAAATGATACATCTGTCCAGGGGTCACTCGTCCACACATCGAGCTAAGTGACTGAGCGCTGAGTCTAGGCTCAGCAAGGATGCTTTCCATTGTAGTTTGATTTTCCGTGGAGATTTGCTCAGAATTCCAAAATGCAGTTCCTTATATATATATATATATATATAGGCAAGTAAATAATAATAAATATAAATAAATATAAGACATATATATTTGGTTCCTGGCACACAGCTCCCAAAGTTTTGGATTCTCTGGAGTGATGAATATCTTTTGCATGCTAATGAGTTATCTGTGGTTGTGGGGCTGGGGGGGGGGGGGCGGTCCCAGGTAGCTTTAGGCTGGGGGCTGCTTGCCAGAAAAACCAAGGCATGATTAGAGGGCTGGAACTTGCAGCCCCAGTCCCTAACCATCTCCAGAAGGCTGCAGATGGAGTTAATTACTAATGGCCAATGATATTATCAATCATACTTACTTAATGAAACCTCTGTAGAAACCCCTAAACAAGGGGTTTCAGAGAGCTTCCCAGTTGTTGCTGGGAAGGTGGTGGCCCTGTAGGGCACACAGAAGTTCTGTACACTCACCCAATCCCACCCCATCCCTGCCCATGCACCTCTCTATTCGGGCGATCCTTGAGTTTGGATTCTTTATCACAAGCCAGTAATAGTTAAGTAAAGCATTCTCCTGAGTTTTGTGAGTCTTCTAGTGAGGTACTGAGCCTGAGGAGGGGGTCATGGGGACCCCAGATTCATAGCCAGTCAATGAGAAGTATAGCTGGCAACCGGGGACTTGGGCCATGTGTGACGTGGAGGTGGTCTGGTGAAACTGAGCTCTTACCTGTGGGGCCTGACATTCCAGGTCGTGTCAGAATCGAATTGACTTGTAGGACACCCCGTTGCTGTGTGGAGAAGTGGAGAATTTGCTGGTATTGGGAAAAACACCACACAGCTCTGATGTGGGAAGTCGTGTGGCCCTGGGAACATTCAGGAAGGACCTTCAGTTGAAGGCCAGGATGGGGAGAGAAGGGTTTCTGGGGGAGCTGGTTAAATGGAGATCTGAGGCCGGCCAGCCAAAGCGGGGAGGAGAGGGTTTGAAGAAAGAGGTTGGAAAGATTCTAGGCAGATGGAAAAGCACGTGTGAAGATCAGGACATGAGCTTCTCATTGTAAATATACATTTAAATTGATGTTCTAGGTTTTGTACTTTGTTCTCTTATGCGTTGGACTCGTGTGAGTCCATCTTCTGGGGTCCAGTTACCTCTGATGCTAACAAAGTTGATTCAGTTTACACATCAGATGATGAGATCAGGGAACACTGTGGGCCCACCAAGATAGAGCCATGCATCTGTGTGCCAAATGTCTTCTCGGAAAATACTTCTCACCTTTTTTTTTTGCATGATTATCCAAACTGCAGAGAAAACTTTTAAATATTTGTGGTTGGACAGTTTATTCACAGCAGGTAACTGGAAGATGGGTTCAGTGTTGTTTTGAAATAGGGCTTTCTTTTAAAAACCGACATTGATACTCTCCATGGTACTAGGAATGGCCTAGCAAGGATGGTGGTGGGCGCACGTAACACCACCCAACCAACAATGCTGGCTTTTCTCCACACCTGCTGTTTCTTTTCAAATAAGCATTCCACATCTGTGCTTATTCATTTCTATTCACAATATCAGGTCTCTAATTTACACCCTGGAGATGAGTGTCAATACCAGGGCCATCACTCCTAGAAACTTCATGTTTCCTCAGAGCATTTCCTGTGGTGCTTGGCACCAACGGGCCCTCATGGTGTGCGGCTTGCCTAATATATGTATAGGAGCTCTCCAAGAATGTTCCATTCCAGATTACTCAAACACAGGCTCATTGTTACTCATTCCAGCCACTGCAATAGTTCTCAAGAAATGCAATATCACCACACCCACGAAGACAGCAATGCAAAGTCACTGAGCTTTTCTGAAACATTACACAGAGAATCCTTGTGGTTTTTCCTGACTCAACCTCCTGTTTTAAACATTTACTAGAAAAGTTTGCTGATACAGCAGGAAAGTCACCGTTAGATTTTAAATGGATGGTTTGCTTTTTAGATAAAAACGGCCATTGCCTGGCCAGGCGATCCCTTCCGGCCCCGAGGGAGGCTCCTGGAGCGAGGTGTCCTGGGCCGCCCTCCCAACACCCCAGCATTTACCGAAAATCTATCTTCAGAGATGGACTCAAAAGCTCTATTGATGCTTTTTATTGATAATTCTAGTACAACCTTAGACATAGTTGTCAAATATTCCTTTACAAGCTTCAGAGAAAAATAAGATTCTTCTGCAAAGATTTTATTTCTATGCTTTTGATATATTCACATTCAGTTACACATTTCATGTTCAAGCCTGTTCCTTTATAGTGGTTTGTGATTTCCCATTTCTTTACAGAGGCTGTTTTTTCCCTTTAACTTGTCTCAGTATTCTATTCTGGAGGAAAAAAAAAAAAGACCACCACCAGGAAAGGAGCAAAGCCCTAGAAACTTCTCCCGTGCCTGAACCCATGAGAGCAAACCCTGTTCGGGCTCCACACACCCAACACAGCACGCAGATTTGGAAGGAAGCAATCAGGACAGCATCACTGAACCCAAGAGCTATAGTGGATATAAAATACTGGGTGCTCCACATGACAGAGGGAGCCGTCTCATTTGTCCTACTGGGTCAGTGTGAGAAGCTACTTGCCGGGATTGTCAGTAACGTGCCCTCACTGATACCAGCCCCTGGGACATGCGGGCTCATGCCTAGTGACCTTCCTTTTGCTCACGTTTACAGATATTGGCTCTCCGTTCCCTCGCCATGATCTTTAAGGCTTCGTGACCTGAGTCTGGCAGTTTTGGGGTCATGTTGGGGAGGTTGGATTTTCTGAGAGAGTGAAGCCAAATGAGGCTGATTAATGCCACTGTGGTTGCCACACACCATCTTGTCCCAGGACTGGCCTCTGAGGGGAAAAAAAGGGCGCTCAGGCAGGACGGTCCCTGGGAGGATGGGTAGGGACAGAAGGACAGATGTCCTTGGGAAATATTCTGAGGTCATTCCCTTTCTCCCCCGGCAAGGATTTCTGGTGCTATGTCTACAAAGAAAAGCCCTGAGAAGACGGATAATGAGAATCAAAGACAGTGGTTATACCTTTTCATCTGTACACTGTGCTATAGGAAATGAGGTCTGCCGCATTTGGTGTAAACACCTCTCTTTTTGATGTGTTGTGAATGCCTCAAAAAAAAAAAGAAAACTTGATAAACACTCCATTTAGATCCAGGTCAACATGAGGAAATCTTCTGGTGTGACTCTATTGTCCTAGAGAAGAGCTCTCCTTGGAGTAACCCATTCGGGGGTCTGAGCCCCTGGAGCATGCAGCTGGGGGACCGGGCAGGTGCAGAAAGAGCATAAACCTTTCTGGTACAGAATCGGTCTTGGTTCTATTTTGTTATCCCTGGAAATGCTCCTTCTTTAAAGATTTCTGCCTTAACACCCTGCACCTTTGTTAACATTGAGAATCATTATAAAGCCATTTCTAAACATGTCTCCTCTACAGGCACCTTACCCATTAAGTTTACAGTGAAGCCAAATGTACTAGCTTATTCCCCAAGCTGCAAAGTGAATGTTTAAAATCAAATTACAGACTTCGTAATATTTTCAGAAAAACAATTTCTTCCTAAGGTCTCAAATAATTAAATGGAAGGAAAAGTACATGAAGTTTTGATTTCTTTCCTATAATGTCAACATTCAACATTCAAATTAACTTTCATAATTTCCCACTAGTTGACAGGCTGATTTATGCATAGTTGATATTCCATCCATGCGATATATAAAGGTAGAATTCTTAGGGATAAACACAGAGTTTGACTATTGCCTGTGGTTCTTTGCGAATAGATGCTCTCTGATAATTTAAATAAAAGCATTGCTCTTAAAGCGGAGAATATAGTTCTCAGACCCCACTGTGGGCCAACTTATAGAGAACCACCGACAATAGTCCCTCCGAACTATTTCTTCACCAATGGCTTCTTCCCAATCTTTGCTGAAGGTACGGAGCAGGAAATTAAACCTGAGAAATCTCTCTCTGCGTACTTAAACCCAGCGTGACTTGAATTCCCGCGAAAATGACAATCCGTACAAAAGGTGCATGCGCCTTCCTCTGTGCTCCGCGGTCTGCGTATTGCTGAGGCCTGAGAACACTTAGTGTTGTTTTTCGAGGGCACAAAGAAAGGGATCCCAGGAGCTTCTCCTGTAACTTTGTTTTTGTGGTTTTGGAAGGAGCGTGAGGGGTGCTGTGTCTGTGTGTGCGCGCGTGCATGCGGGAGAGAGAGAGAGAGTTTGGAGAAAGAGCAGGGAACGGCGGGACCCTTTGTACGTTTCCAAGTTGGACGGCAGGGGGCGCCGGCTCGCGGGGCTGAGGCTACACATCGAACCAGTGGTCTCCCATGCAGGCGCGGTTCCACTCGCAGCTGCAGGTCCAGCACCACTCCAGCCCGCACTGCGGCTGCGGGCACTTCATGTGCATGCATCCTCCTGCGGGCAGACAAAGGACACAGGCAAACACCCGGAGAACACTCCGTCCCGCACCCACACACTGCTCCCGAAATGACTTTCTAAGGGGATGTCACGAGCCATCCAAGGGCATTCTGAAGTTAGGACGTTCATTCATTAAGAAAGGAGTGAGGGTGAGGGACGCCACTCCCATCTAGGACAAATTTTATTTACAAATCTGAGTTTATTTACTTCTCCTGAAATGGGATTTAGAGACAAATGCTTTGTGTTTCACAGACGGGGTCAATTCCTTATTGAAATGTATATTGTTTAATGTCTTAAATAGATGTTAATATACTTAATTCCTTAACATATAACCTATAATATTACTTGGCTTGGCAAAATTTATGAAAAAGGAGGTGGGGAAGCAGTATTAAAAGTATTTAATGGAGGGGCACCTGGATGGCTAGTCGTTAAGCGTCTGCCTTCGGCTCAGGTCATGATCCCAGGGTCCTGGGATCAAGTCCCGCATCGGGCTCCCTGCTCAGCGGGAAGCCTGCTTCTCCCTCTCTCACTCCCCCTGCTTGTGTTCCCTCTCTTGCTACGTCTCTCTCTGTCAAATAAATAAATAAAATCTTTAAAAAAATAAATAAAATAAGTATTAAATGGAGAATGCATTCTTTAATGCTACTGAAATTGTATTTAAGATGGGAGAAACTAGGTACTCTACGTGGATGACCTCATTACTCCTCAAAAGCACCGAGCGAGTAGGAGTGTTACTCCGCTGTAGAATTTTCTCAAGGTCAAGTAATTCTAACTGGCAACGCCTGAGATGTACCCAGGGTCTGTTCTTTCATGGAACAGGGCATTTGCAGCATGAGATGAACGGTCCCTTATTCCGGGACTTATTTTAGAATTCCTCCCCCTCCTGCATTTGTGCAATTCATTTTTTTATTTGCTTCTGGGGCTCAGACATCGAGTCCGCAGTGGAGTGCAGAGGAAGTTACTTATATGAAGTTAAACACAGAGAATAGTTTCTGACTGGATTTCCTAGATAATTCAGGCAAAAGCAGTTCTTTACTTCAATCTGACATAACACTGGATGTGTTGTTATTCAATTTTACCAATTATCTTGTTAAGTCATTTTTTCTTGCCAAATTTTCCAGGTAATTGCTTCCATACTGTCTTATTTTTATTATTAGAAATATGGCATGAGAACTTCCACTGATTTAAAATATTTATGAATATGTAACTAAAGGAATTTGTTGTAGGATAATTTAAGGGCATTTAAAATCCCCTACTTTGCTACTTCTAAATTATAAATATGCAGAAAATAAAGGGAAAACTCACCTATGATACTTTTATCTTAATATTTCCCATTTAGGATTACACAATTCCAGGACTGTATAATTTTCAATACATATTTAATGATTATATGCTTATGATGTAAATAATATAATGTCTTCCTACAATACCCAAATCCTCAAAAATACTAACATTGCAAATAACATTTTATTATAGAAACTAGAATCACGATGGCGCCATAGAATAAGAAGAAAGGAATTAGGAAGAGAGAATATTTATGTTATTAACTTTCTTATAACTTTCCTGTGCTAAACAGATGCAAGGCAATATGCTAGCTCCCATAATACGGAGAAGCACCAGGGACTCTGATTCTAAAAGCTTTGCCAACGTAAACATAAATGTGAGTGAGAAGCTGCTGACAACTTCACTGGACTTTGTGGGCATTTAAATGAAGAAAACATGGCTTCCCTCCTAGAGAATTCTGTCCACTGGCTGATGCGCCTATGCCTATCAGCCCCGTGGCTGGGGCCAGCGACTCTTTCATTAGATTTAATGAGGGAGTAGAAGTTCCTGAAGGACCTGAAGGGAGATTTAACTGGCAACAGGCACTTGTTGATCAGAAAATGGAAACAGAATCTCATCTGTCTGAGGTGGAGGGGAAGGGAGACGCTTTCCCAGACTGACGATGGCAGGAGGGAGCAGCGAGGCTTAGCCTGTGTTTGAAATGGGAATGAGCCTCACGTTTCTTTGTGGCTTTGCTGTGGGAAGAAGTCCTTTCTGGTTTTCAGATGACTATGACACAGGCCATGAATTTACTTTGAGAATGAGATCATGCAACCAGCTTTTCTTGCCCATAGAGCTCACATTTGTCTCTGTTGTATGCTTTAAAAACAGTTTAGATTAATAATAGCTTATTATTAATAAGCTTAAAGTTTCAGCTTTTCTGTTCATGGGTTAAAAATCTATCGGTGAAAAATCAGGGCTTTCCATTTATAGTAAATCCTGGTATTTCAAAGAAATCGGGAATCAGGGGGCGCCTGGGTGGTTCAGTCAGTTAAGCAGTTAAGCGTCTGCCTTCCGCTCAGGCCATGATCCCAGCGTCCCAGGATCGAGTCCCCGATCGGGCTCCCTGCTCAGCGGGGAGTCTGCTTCTCCTTCTCCCTCTGCTTGTGCTCCCTCTCTGTCTTTCTCTCTCAAATAAAGTCTGAAAATATATATCTGTTTACGTGTTATCCCCTTTACTAGCTACTTTTTAATTCAAGGAGTATTTGTCAGGTGCTCTTCTGGGCCCAGGGGAGAGACAGGCAAGGTTCCTGCCCTTCGGTAATAGCAAAATGGTCTCTTACTATTGAATGTGCATTCTCGA
The DNA here is from genome assembly GCF_964656455.1 of Halichoerus grypus. Taxonomy (NCBI): domain Eukaryota; kingdom Metazoa; phylum Chordata; class Mammalia; order Carnivora; family Phocidae; genus Halichoerus; species Halichoerus grypus. The sequence goes on along the minus strand of NC_135720.1, from coordinate 7,423,295 downwards.
AATCCGTGTGAGCTGGGGCACTGGCCCGTGCTTATCAGCACTGCACACGCTGCCTGGTGAAAGTTCTTTGCATCTTCTCTGACTTCCAGGTGCCCCCGCAGCGCCGGCCGGGCAGTGAGGACCGCGAGTTCTTGCCCCTGGTTCCACTGACGTCCTCTCTTCGAGCGGATGCCGGCCCACCTTCCAGGCGCATTCCAGCGCACAGAGGAACGCGAGGACTCACGGCGCACGTTTACTTTATTTATTTCCAGGACACCATGGTCTCTGAGCCAGGGACTTGGCCTGAGCGGAGCCCACTCCTGCTGCCCTGGGCTGTGTCGGCGCTCTCGTTTGCATTAATGCAGACCTTCTGAAGGACACAACCGAGCAAACGGAGGGAGGCTTGCGGGCCCCTCCGGAGACTGCCGGTTGCACTCCCCGGCGAGCCATGGGTTCGCAGCCCACCGCGCAGGTGCAGCGAAGGCTCCACGAGGAGAACGTGGGAACAGGTGTACCTGGGGCTCCGTTCTGTTTCTTGCCCGCGACAACGTCGCCGCTAGCTCACACGAGCACGCGCGTCTCACGCTTAGAACGGGCTCCGGGCTCCGGGCTGTGATGGCTCTACGCTGGTTGGCACATTCCGGATGGATGGCAGCAGGTGCCCCGCTGGTTGGTGCGAGGTATCAGATCACCGTGAACGGGGCAGCCCAAAGCCGAACTCTGAGCACAGCCTAGCGCTGCAGAGCCCGGAGGATGCATGCTGACCACCCGCAGGCCCCGCGACCCCGGTGCCGGGACCCGGTGCCGGCATCCCAGCCCGGGGAGCTCAAGGGGGGAGGAGAAACTGAAGCCACAAGTGTGGACGCACCATCGTGGAGCTGAGGGGGCCTCCCTCCGTGTCCTTCGGTGGATTAATTACAGGGGCTACTTGTCCATTAGGACAGGAGTGGGAAGGACAGTCCTTCCATCTGCAAGCTCCCCCATGTGTCCCCATAGCCACGGTGGCCTCCAGCGTTTACTGAGTGTGTGTGTATGTGTGGGGGGGTACACCAGCCCTTCCTGGGAGGTGATGTCTTGGGTTTGGAGTGCCCTTAAGAAGAGAGCCGTTCAAATATGGATCCCGCGTTTCTAAGCCTGTTCACCCACACAAAGCAGGGCCTACAGGTGGGCTCCTAAAACACTGACTGCAGTTAATGTCGGTTAATCCAGAGGCATCTCCAAATGGTCACTTTACATTCTTAAAATTTAGAGAGTAGTTAGTAAAAGGCTAAAGGAATAGGTGTACTGAGAAACATAGGCATGTAAAGGATATTTTAATGAAGCAGGCAAGTGTCATAATAATATAAGGCACTAAATCTCCCACAGCAAGGATGAAGAAACCAAAGCCCCAATGCATGCTGGTGTTCAAAGGTATATAAATTGGTGTGATAGGGGAAAAAAAAAAAAAGAATTTCATGGCCAAAAAATTTGGGAACCAGGTAATTAAACAAAATTAAACAGATTTCTTTACAAAAGGAATTATGACTTGCTAATGTAGATTGTGAATGGGAATATATTGTGATTTCTGTGAGTGTTAGATGATCTGATATTTATAGGGAACTTAGGATAAGCATCCAGTATATGCTCAATACAAGTTAATTATTTGTGTTGTTGTTACTACCCAAGAGGGACGTCCGACAGGAGTGACCTGGTAACCCTTTCCCTACTAAGTAACTCTGGATAGCAGAATACTGAGAAACATTCGGCTGGGAAGTTTCCCTAATATCTATATTTTCGGCTACACCAGTGGACAACTTACCAGATACAAAGTGTCTAACACTGTTAATAACTACTAATAATAAGGACAGTTAGTGTTTATTGATTGTCTAAGCCAGGCACTTGGCTGAGTATCCGCCATGCACGACATCTCACGGTTCTACTGTTGTGAGGTGGCTTCTGTTTTCATCTCTACTTGAGAGAGGAGGATCTCAGGCTTAGGCAGTTAAAAAACTTGACCTGGGAGAGCTGAGATTTGCATTCTGGCCAATGGCTCCAAATTCCCTGAGTGCTGAGCTCCTCAGTTACACATCCTCCTAGAGTTCCTAGAGTAACCACGCAGCTCGTGCTCTCCAAGGAGAGCTCACCAAATCCTCACTTTTTCAGTAGCCCAGACTCACCATTTTTTTCAACAGGCACATGGCAACGGGGACAGGGCTTGGTGGTTTTCTTGATTGTTTCTTTGGAGGCCTCTTCCCACCGAGCTTGCTCCGCAGCCTTCTCATCAACTCTGTAAGCCTGCAGAATAAAGACAGAAAGAGTTGAAACTCAGATCTTTCTTTTGCGGTTGACGTGTAGGTTCTTTTGAGACACTGGTCCAAGAAATTCTTAGCGCTGGGAGTGCCTTCAGGCAAGAAGCTCAAACATAAACTCACCTGACGAGTGGTGGACAAGGCCTGACGTGCACCGAACACGTGGCCTTTGCTTACAAGTTGAGGAAACATGGCTTGATTTTATAGTGCGAGATCCTTTCTTTGGTTGTTTTGAATAATTGTGATGAAGAACGTCTATCAGGTGTGAAACATGCAGGCAAGTGATAAAGACCCTACGGACTCTTCTTCCTTCGATGCTTCGTCAGGGGAGCGTACTAGTGTTTCCCTCACATCGAGGATTAGGTGGGTTCAACAGTTGCCCAAAGCTGGTAAGTGGGACATTTCAAGGTTCTTCTACTTCTTGTTATCCTTCATTCTTGCACCTGGAGAATGGGGCGCTCCAAGTGTTGTCACAGAAGGGACAGGATCCAGAAGAAGAGAACGAAGTTGACATGAGCCAGAAGGCAGAGGGCGTTGGGAAGAGCCAGGGGTGAAGACTGTGGGTCCGGGGACAGCTGCCTGGGCTCCAATCCCAGGCCCGTCCAGGTGGGGGACTGTAAGACACTCTGTCACCTCTCTGAAAGTTCTCATCTCTTAGACGGAAATAAACAATGCCTAGTGCATTGGGGGTAGCAGGGGTTGAGTGAATTTCTTTTTTTTTTTTTTATTTTTTTTAACTTTTTTTTTTTTTAAAGATTTTTATTATTTATTTGAGAGAGAGAGAGAAACAGCATGAGAGGGGACAGGGTCAGAGGGAGAAGCAGGCTCCCCGCTGAGCAGGGAGCCTGATGTGGGACTCGATCCCAGGACCCCGGGATCATGACCTGAGCTGAAGGCAGTCACTTAACCAACTGAGCCACCCAGGCGCCCTTGAGTGAATTTCTTGAAAGGATTGGAACTAGTATCTGATGCATGTTGTTAAGTGATCATATGAATTACCTCAGGATCTATCATATGGCAAGCTCTCAGAAATGTTTGCTAATATTATTATTGTTACAGAACTGAGTTATTCCTGACTCTTACACGAAGAGGAGGAGAGGTTTCATGCAACCACATAGATATTCATTCTGCTCCTGTCTAATCAGTCAGACCCTGCAATCTCTTAAGCTTACTTCAGTATTGAATGACATGGGCAGAAAAAGAATGGTATATTTTTGGATTCAGTACAAAAAAATTGTAGTCTAGGTCTATATTTAAATATGTTCCAACATGTTAATCCAAACAGAATCCTTCCATTTTGGCCTCAAGAGTAGTCAAAATTTTTTTTCTTCTATGCTTTAAAATTAATATGAGCACGCAAGTCATTTTATTAACTTGTAATGACTATTTAAAAATATCTCCAGAGCTATTTTTATGTTAAGAAACTACTAAAACTACTCAGATAACATAAAATGCTCTAATACTCTGATATTACTCTAAAAATAATAATGATAATACTTTAGAAATTTATAACATTATTTTTTACACTTTGACTTCTATTATTTCAGTTGCTCCTCCCAATAACCTAGAGAAAATGGTGGGGTTTCTAATAAGATACCAAACTTATTTTACAAATGAGGCCTCTGAGTAACTAATAAAGGTCAAGTGCCAGGTTCAGAATGCTTACATTGGATATGGCAGGATCAGTGCCTATTAAATGTAAAAATTTGGAAAACCTGGGGGCGGCTCAGTTGGTTGAACCTCTGCCTCTGGTTCAGGTCATGATCCCAGGGTCCTGGGATCGAGTCCTGCACGAGGCTCCCTGCTCAGCGGGGAGTCGTCTTCTCTCTCTTCCCCTCCCCCTGCTCGTGTGCGCACGCGCTCTCTCTCTCTCTCAAAAAAAATTTGGAAAACCTGAAGGATGGAAACCCACACCAAGGATGCTCACATACAGCTTTCTAACACATAGCATTGTGCTTTGAGAATCAAACTCTGCCCAGCACCATCGTGCTTAGCAGGTTTTCTAAGGGATGAGAGTGATAACAGCTATAGTAAGTAGTCATCGTCTGGTCACCCCAGTGCAGGGAGGTCCCTAGGGAAGGTGCCGAATCTGGTGAGCAGAATCCTCCACCCTGTGTATGCATCCAACTTTTAGCATTTCACTATCAGATTCTAAATACTTTTAAAATGTTAAAGTTTTTCAGTCTCAGTAAAGACACTAAAAGCAAAGGCAACAAAAGCAAAAATAAACAGGTGGGACTCCTTCAAATTAAAAAGCTTCTGCACAGCAAAGGAAACCATCAGCAACCTGAAAAGGCAACTTGCTGAATGGGAGAAGATATTTGCAAATCTTTTTTTTTTTTTTTAAGATTTTATTTATTTATTTGACAGAGAGAGACATAGTGAGAGAGGGAATACAAGCAGGGGGAGAGGGAGAGGGAGAAGCAGGCTTCCCGCGGAGCAGGGAGCCCGATGTGGGGCTTGATCCCAGGATCCTGGGATCCTGACCTGAGCCAAAGGCAGACACTTAACGACTGAGCCACCCAGGCACCCCGATATTTGCAAATCTTGTATCTGTCAAGAGGTGAATATCCAAAATATATATAGAACTCAGATAATTCAATAGGAATAAAACCAATCTGATAAAAAAAAAAATGGGCAGAGGATCTGAATAGACATTTTTCCAAAGAAGGCCTACAAATAGCCTACAGGTACATAAAAAGGTGTTCCACATCTCTCATCATCAGGGAAATGCAAATCAAAGCCACGGTGAGCTATCTCCTCACACCTGTTAGAATGGCTGTTACAAAAAGACAAGAGAACAGGTGTTGGCAGATGTGGAGAAAAGGGAGCTCTTGTGCACTGTTGGTGGGAACGAAAATTGGCCCAGACGCTGTGGAAAACAGTATCCTGCCCTTTGTGCCCTTTGTGATGGCACAGATAGACCTTGAGGGCATTATGCCAAGTGAAGTAAGACAGAGAGAAAGACAAATACTATATGATCTCACTTATATGCAGAATCTAAACCTGAACCCACAGATACAGGAAACAAACTGATGGTGGCCAGAGGTGGGTTTGGGGAATGAAAGTAGTTAACTATACTGTAGTGTATATTTGGAAGTTGCAAAGAGAGTAGACCCTAAAAGTTCTTATGAGAAGGAAAAAGGTTGTATCTCTGTATGGTGATGGATGTTAACTAAACTTATGGTAATCATTTCACTATATATATATATAATCACTATGTTGTACATCTAAAACTAATATGTTACATATCAATTATATCTCAAAAAGAGAACAGTGTATTATGATGCAAATAACTGTGTTTGCCTATTTTTTAATTTTAAGTCCAGTATAGTTAACATACAGTGTCATATTAGTTTCAGGTGTGCAGTGTAGTGATTCGACACTTTCCATCCATCACCCGGTGCTCATCATGACATAAATGTGTTTATACCTCACTTGCAGTATTAAGTGGTTTTTATTGTAATTAGTGTTTATATTTCTGTTATTTCCAATGGAAAGTGAATTTGTCCAGAGCCAAGATAACGTCTGCGTCCTCACATCTCCAGGGTCTGGCACAGTGCCCGTTACCCAGGCGGTGCTCAGTGGGCACTCAGTATGTTACAGCCCAGTGAATGAAGAAATGACACAACCCACAGAGACACAAACATGATAATAACCTGGGAATAAGACCCCAAGAACCAGGTGGGGCAATGGGGTGCATCCTGATGGTGGTTCTTGCAGTGAAGAAGCAAATTTCTTTCTGTTAAAGAAATCCCATTCACAAAAAAGACTTCCTTTATAACTCAGAGGGTGTCCTCTGATTTGTTAATACTTTGTTAGGATGTAATGGAGTAAGTTTAATGCCTGAGAACAACCATAGGTATGAGAACTTCCTTCGGCCCCGGGACAATTTACAGGCCATTCGTGGCTGAGAGTGCAGTGTGATAAAGCTGTGGTTAATGAGAGCGGCTGCAAGATTTAGTAAGTAGGTTTGGATCTTAAGTACACATCTTCCAATCAGCTCAGCTCAGATTCGCGTGTGGGCCTAATCCTCAGTGATACACAGCAAATACATCCCCCAACCATATGTTCCAAAGTTTTCTTTTTAAGGTCCAGGAGCTTGTAAGTGTAAAGCGAGGCTTGAAAATTGTTTACTGGGGCATCTAGATCAGAGACATATATACTTTACTTACTAAAAACTAATTTCAAAATGTTGCTTTTCAGCAATATGGCACATTGTACACTGAGTGCAATATATCCCTGGTCTCCACATCTAAAAATGATGGATGAAATATGGAAGAAAAGTCTTTGCTTAATGCATGGCTAATCTGGTAGAAAAGGAAAGGAAATCCCTGATGGCTAGAACAAGAAAGAGAAAATCCTCCTGGTGAAGGGAGGGAGGAATCTGGGGCTTGTGATGGGGCTATTTTCCTGGTCTCAGGCTGCCTAGAGTCTGGCTTTTTACAGGCCCCAAGAGTACAGACAGAGAAAACCTGGGCCAGAGCAGGTGGAAGTGGAATCAAATTTTCCCATTACACATAGACAACCTAGACTCCCGAGGGGTGACCTCCTCAGCTGATGGACTAGGGGGAAAAGTCTTCCCAGAAGAGAGAATTGATAAAGAATTAATAAAGCTCTGTGCTGGTTTCAGCCTTATGGTGAGGCAGGTTGGGGAGACAAAGCCTCTCTGAGAATTCCTAACCACTAAGCCTCATACACAAGGTTTTGTGAAAAGAATTCATACTACTGATTAGCTGAATAAAAAGAACCTGAGCTAGGAAGTTAATTTGAAATACTCTGGATACTCTGATAGCATAGCCAGGAACCTGGCTGAAGCAAAACTATTTTCTATACAGTAACGCGCTTTAAAAACCCAAACTTCAAAAAAAAAAAAAAAATTCACACAAATAAAATTCCAAAGAGCCCGAGATCACAATAAAAAAAGTTACCTAGAACGAGAGCTATACAAGCTATGAGTGAAAGTGGCAGAAATACAAAACTGAAGAATCTGACCAGCAGTAGATATTGGAATGATCAGATACGGAGTACAAAGTAAGTATGTTTGATATGCTCAAAGAAATAAAAGTATGAGAAATTTGGTAAAGGCATAAGAGATTATTATAATTAACCAGGCAGATTTGAAAAAGAAACCTATTTCTTTGCTTTTTTGCATTTTTTTGAACACAAACCAATGATTAAAATTAGAAACTCAGTTGATGGATTACATAGGAAATTAGATACAAATGACAGGAGAATTTGTGAACTGGAAGATGAAGCTGGAGAAATTACACAGACTGCAGATCAGAGAGCAAACAGTAAAAAATGTGAAAAGGAGAGTAAATTAGTGGGGACAGAGCAAGAAGGTACAACACTTCTCTAGAGTTCTAGACCAAGATAATAGAGAGCATGCAGGAGAAACAGTATTGAAGACAGAGAGGCAAAGAAAACAGATTAACTACAAAGAGGTTACAATTATTCTGATGGCAGATTTCTTAACCCATGGATGCTAACAGACAGTAGTGTAATATCCACAAAGTACTAAAAGAGTACCATTCTACTTAGAATGACATATAACTAAAAATAATTTCCAAAATAAGTATTAATAAAAACACTTTCAGACATAAGATACAGAGTACTTCTCATCAACAGACCTTCACTAAAGGAACAACCAAATAGGATAAAGTCCAAAGGAAGACCTGAGTCACAAGAAGAAACTGTGAGAAAAGGAAATGGTTCTATGTGGGTAAATCAAAGCAAATATTGACTATATAAAACTATCAAAATCATGTTCACTTTACTGGTTTAAAAATATCAAGGTAGAACTAAAACGCTAGATAAGAATTGCATATAAGTAAAAGAATTCAGTGGCTTCTAGGTGCTTATATTATTTAGGCTGAGGGTCACTGACTTTGTTACATTAAGACATATTTAAATTTCCAGTGTAATCATTAAAAAAAGAGAAAGTATTTTGCTTCTAAACAAGGAAAAAATAGAATTAATGGAAAAAGCAAACAAAAAATCAAAAAAAGGCAAGAAATGGAAATATAGAAATATAGAAAGATATAGAAAATATAAAGTGGCAGAAATGACTGCAAATAGCTCAGTATTCATAGTAGGTGTGAAGTGGACTGTAATCTAGAGACAGGGTTGGTAAACGATGGCCCATGGGCCAAATCTGGTTTGCCATTATGCTGTAAATAAAGTTTTATCAGAACAGTCATGTTTGTTCATTTAACTCAGCTTCAGGCAGCTGCAGGACTGAGGATTTGTTTCTTGGCTGGCTGTCAACTGGGGGTCATTCTCAGCTTCTAGAGGCTGCCTGCATTCCCTGGCTCTTGGCTCCCTTCATCAATAATCTCGCAAAGATGGAGGAGGAGTCCTTCTTATGCTTGAATCTCTCCCGCCTCTTCTTCCACCCCATCTCTCTGACTTTATTTGGGAAAGTTTCCCTTCTTTTGAGGGCTCATGCAATTAGATGGGATCCAGTTGCATCATCTAGGAATCACCCCCTTATCACATTTGCAAAGTCCCTTCTGCCAGGTAAGGTACCATATTCCTAGAGGCCAGGAAGTAGGGTGCGGGCATCTATCTATTAAGGGCCATTACTGGACCTACCATACCTGCCCCTGGTCTAGAGTGGGGTTCCTAACTTTTCTTTTTGTACCATGGTTCCCTTTGGCAGTCTTGGGAGTTCTCAGAATGTTTTAAATTGCAAAATATAAAATTCAAAGAACGCCAGCTATCTTGAAACATCGTTATTAAATAATAGATTTTTTGGCATAGTACTGTATGTGTTGTGTTGTTGGCAGGATCTAGTCGTTGATGTAAAATTACCATTATTTTGAGGTTGTGATGAACATAAGTGATGTTTTAGGGTATCTGCAACAACTGTGACTTGATATGAAAACATAAGTAACTTCTATTGGATTGAGTCACAGGTAGCTAAAATTACTCTAGTTTATGGTCAGTGTTCATAATTAAAGGAAATATTGAACTTTAGTAAGTTAATGGAAATACAATGCAATTTTTCCCATCTAGGTTAATGGACCCCTGAATTCTATTCATGAACTCTTGCATCTCAGATTCAGAGTCCCTGCTCCAGGAGATAGGTGGTTACAAGGATGTCTACAGCATCCTGGCTGTAACAGCAAGAAATTATAAACAACCCATGTGTTCATCTACAGTTCGCTGGAAATATAAATTGTGGCATATTTATAACCATGAAATACCACACAGTCTTCAAAATGAATGGACTCAGGAATACACATCAGCACACTGAGTGTCATAAAACAACAAAAACATAATGTTGAAGGAATATAAAGCAAGTTGCAAAAACTACATACAATATTATTTCTTTTATATAAAGTTGAAACACAAATTTGTGATAAAATAGTATAGGTGCTTTTAAATAACACTCATTAGATAGCAAGAAAACATAAAGGCATGTTAAAAATCTAAAGACATACAGAAGGTGATTCATATACAATGTGGGGCAGTGGTCACATTGGGCACAAGGGAGGCAGGCTGGTTAAGGGCTCATGGCCAAATGTCAGAGGTCAACTTGAAGCTCTGTTTCTTATGGTGGGCGGGGTGCACGTGTGTTCACTTTATTTCTTGAGAATCATTATTCCTTAAATTGTGTGTGCTTAAAATACTGCGTTATAATATATTATGTATGTACATATATAATGCGTTTAATTTTCATATTAAAACCCAAATGTTAATTTAAATATGTATGTGGAAATTACAGTAAAATAAGTTTCTAATTTTCTCATTTTTGCTACCACTATATGATTGCAATCACTATTTAAAGGTATATTTCAAAAATCTCATTTCAAAATGTACATATTCATTAATAAAATTTTGAGAGATGAAGAAAAGGATTAAAGAATGATAAAAATCATCTGCAGTCCCTCACCAGATATAATCACTGTCTACATTTTTATGCATATATTTTCAGTCTTTTAAAAATTTTACATATACTATACATATTATCTTTTATAGCCCATTTTTCCTTTAAAATACATCATGAACCTTTCCCCATATCATTTGTAGATGTATGTGTGTGTGTGTATAGAATTTTAGTTTTCATTATTTTCCAGGGTCTGAATGCATCCAGTTTCCTCAATCACAAAATGTGGGTGGCTCCTTATCAGTCTAAACAACCTTGAGATGTATGTTCTTATAGAGGAGTCTGTACTTCTCATGAGGATTGCTCAGCAGAATTCCCCTGGGTGGAAGTTTCTGCCTCTGGACATGTGCATATATAAAGGTTTGACATGTTGCCAAAATAAAAGCATTTTCAGTGGTACCTGGGTGGCTCAGTCTGTTAAGCGTCAGCTTTCTGCTCAGGTCACGATCTTGTGGTCCTGGATCGAGCCCCGAACCAGGCTCCCTGCTCAGCTGAGAGTCTGCTTCTCCCTCTCCTTCTGCCTCTCTGCAACCCCCCAACTCGTGCACACACACACACTCTCTCTCTCTCAAATAAATAAAATATTTAAAAATAAAAAAGCATTTTCAGCTGGGTGAATAAAATGTTTATTTTGATAAAGGATATTATGCTCCGCCCAAGAAAAAGATTCAGAGAGTAACTTCAAGAAGCCTCAGAGACTATCAATAGCACATTACTGAAGGATAATTAAGAACCAGAAAACTGGATTTATACTGATATGCTTGATCTTTCGGAGAAGGATAAAAATTATGGCATGCGAAGAGAAATAATTTCCTCTCAAAATACCAGTTTTCTCTGTTTTCTTTTCTGATCCCCAGAGCATGGAGAATAAGAACGGGTGAGTGGGACTTGAAGCCCAGCAGGTATGGACAAGGACTGCTCCCAAAGGGCTGTGCACCCAGCATCCCCATCCCCTTGGGATAGGGTACTGCAAACTCCACACCTGGAAGGAGTAACAAAATACTTCTTGTGTAACCATTTGCACACTAGAGTGAATGGAGATGGATCTGCCAGTCCTTGGAGTGGGAGGTAGCTAAGGAGGTTTTGATTCATGGTACAAGAGGGGAAAGGAACATGCTAGAGCAGCAATTTCTGTTTTCACCTTCAAGGTTTTGCTTTGTCAGCATTTCCTTTCCAGACTCTGGGTTTTGAAGACTTTTGCGTAATGGGAGAAAGCACACCTCTTCTTTATTTTAAATGCGTGGACAGTTTCTACAGCATTAGAAACACTGAAACTTCTATTACTCATTCGAGGGGCCAGTCAGGATCTGGAGCCTTAGGTTGGCACCTCCTGGGCTAAGCATGGGCTGCTGCAAAGGGACCCTGCGCTTTCCCAGGATGCTGAGGGGGAGAAGGGCCCTAGGCAGGCCAATGGGCGGGATGCGGTACCGAGAGGGGTGGTGGGAGGGGGCACAGAGGACAAACTTCTCCTATTGATAGGATGACCATGCGTCCTGGTTTGCCTTGTGTCTGTGACATTATTTTATTCTGAGGCTTTGACCTGTGGGGCCTCACGGACACCAGAGGGACTGCCCCTCCCAGGGCTAGCTAAGCCCCCGAGACAGTAAACAACTCCAGCATGCCCTTCACATGCGAACCAACTAATGCAGAGCCCGCACCCCCAGCTACCTCCTCTAACGGGCTCTCGCACTCCTGGCCACCATTCCCCTGTCCTAATCACACCTGGGCCAGGTACCAGGCAACTAGGGACAGCTCCTGTACTCCAGAGCCCAGTGAAATTGTTCAAACCAGCTGCTCCAAAGCCTGCTTGCCCTGCCTCACCCATTCCTCCCCATGGAAACCACAGTAAAGGTTCTTGTCCATGTCTTCCCTGCTCCCTCTGCCTCCTGACCAGCCCCGGTGTTCCCCCCCACCCCCCGAGTGGCCCTGCAGGGTGTCACCGGACCCTCCTCTTGGGATCTGGATCTGGGAGGAACACACTATCTTTTTCATGGCAGTCACTTCCTAATCTGCTGGGCTTCGGACACCTGAGGGAAAAAAACCTATCCTTTAAAACACCTAGGATAAAACTGGTCTATATCTATTGTCCTAGCGAAATTATAAAATGCCCTTCTGTCTCAGAAGTATCCTGGCTGGGATGGTAGGTCATTGGGTGTTGTGCTCATTAACCATCTAATCTAGGGTTTCCTCTGCCAGCAGCAGGGCTGGTGTCCTGAACTCTGACTGATACGCAGCGAGTGCTCAGTGAAGGCTCATTGGCTGGCTGACGCTTCCCTCCGTGGAGGATCACCGTACGTGTTCTGGTTGCTGTAACTCCCTACTTCTGTCCACTCTCGTTATTGGGGAGCAAGGCCTACTATATTGTATCTGGAGGTGAAGAACAAGAAAGACAAAATGGACTGGCCAAGGAGCAGGGCTGAGAGAATCTGAGAAAAGAGAACCTTGGTCCCTAGAACTAGGAACCTAGTTCTAGGCTCTGTCTGTGAGGGGTGCATCTGTGACACCAATCAGCTCAAGAAGATGGCTAGATTATCATCACACTTTATAAATTTAGGGGATGATATAGTAAATCTCTCAATTAATAGAGGCTAGTGATCAACCCCAACCACATACAAACATACACACGATTTTGTTACAAACTCTGGATACCAAATCTGATCAATAAGAAGAGAGTTTAACAAACTGATAAAATGTCAAGTTATGGCTTTAGTGCTTCATGGTTCAATATTTAGGTGTCGTGGCTGCATGACCCATGAGATTAAATTTCAGACAAGTCAGGGGAGAGAATGAGTAATAAGTCATTCTATCTGAAATAATAACATCAGGTATAATCCCACAGGGATGCAAAGGTGAAAAGAGGAAGTCACAAGCTCTGTGGCTTCAGACCTAACATTCAGAGCAGACACATTTAACACAGGCTAATGAAAATGCCGCCCAACATGCATCCCTGAGCATCCTTTTCCCAGTACCTAGGGCTGGCTGAGCTCATAACGGGCACTCCAAACCACTGGACGGACTGACCCAGTGACTACAGCACTCGGCGGCAAGGGTCATTGGAAAACCGGGCTTCTGGTCTCGGAATGTGAAAATCCAGTGGGGTGATAAGACGCAAGCAGTGATATGCCCCTTTCCGAGAGCAGCTGGTGTTTAGGAGCGATACCAGGGTAGAATACATGAGTCTCTTGGAATAGGGCGCACGGAGGACTCTGGAAGGGTGGAGAAGACTCAATGGAAGTGACTATTCAAGCAGGTGCTTTCACAAGTGATGGGCAGAATTTGAATAAATAAAGAGGGGCATAATGGGGCCACTTTAGACAGAGGGAATGGCCTGACTACATACTAGGGGTGTGACAAATGTTATATAAACCATCATGGTGAACAGAGCAGGAAACGGAAGGAAGACACCTGTTCAGGAGGGCTCCAGGTGTCATGTGCAAACCAGCAGGAGAGTCAGAGAAGCCTGCAGTGTTAGGGGACACAGACATTATTTTACAGGTGAAACACAGAAAGTTGTAGGCATACTGCAAACGGTCTTAAACAGGTAGTTTTTATTATAATAAGAGGTGCCATTTATTGAGAACCTACTATGTGCCAAACACACCATCTCTATCACCTTTAATCCTTGCAATAACCCCACACATGATATAATGAAAATGCTATCCGTCCTCTTGCAGATGAAGAAAATGAGCCTCGAGAGGTTGTATCACCTCCCCAAGGAGATAGAGCTGGAAAGACAGACATAAATCTGATGGCTTCCTAAGCCTCCATGCTCCCACTGCAGTGTGGTCCTTCAGCAGCCAATGTGGAGCCACAGACAGGTCTGGAGCATGGGGAGGGCTTTCAGTCTGAAGCCTGGAGCAGCATGGGGGCAGGCTCTCACTGACGCTGGCTAGTCCCCCTGCACTAGAGTGGGACACTTATCAAATTAAGGAGTGATGCATGGGAAGGAGATGTGGTATGGGGAAAGGATGTGCTGCTGGCCCACGGTGTCCAGTCCCTGGCTGGGCAGCCCGGTGGAGAAATCCCCGCGGCAGCTGGAGGTGTGCGGACCCGAAGTGGGGGTCGAGAGACCTCAGTGCCCACTCGGCAGACAGATGCCTGAAGCTACGGAGGTGCTTTAGGAGCACATGTGAGACAAGACGCCAAGGACACGGTGGTGGAAATGCCCACGTGTAATCACCAGAGACAGGAGGAGAAAGCCTGGGGCAGGAGACATCCCCCAGCACCTCAGGAACAAGGCAGAATGGTGACTGTGTGAAATGCTTTTTAGTTTCATGCGAGAGGAGTTTCTGAGAAGCCTGCCTGACACTCAGCCACCTGTCTCCTGGGAGAGGTAACTCTGACTACCTGCTGACCACTGATTAGGGCCCAGGTGTTTTAGAGCCTTGGAAAATTAGAAGTTAACTCGTAGAAAATTGCTAAGGTATGATTTTTTTTTTTTTTTTTGGTGGCAGAGGTTACTGCCTTCCCCGCCCCCGCCCCCGGCCCCCAGGCATTAAGCAGTTCTGTGCATAACCAAGAAACCATATTGCAGAATCCTTTCCCAATAAATGATATGGCACTGCATTCCTCAAATGCTCATGGAAGCAGCCCTCTTGTCCTTTGGCTGGTTTTCCCCGAGTCCATGAATACGACTTCAGTGTGGGCTAACACAAAGGAACTGCGGTGACACCTGCGAGGGGGTGGGTTTGCGGTCTGCAGTGCGCAGGTGCGGAGGGAGGGCAAGCTGGCTGCTCCAGCATCTTGGAGCCAGGAGGGCCAGGGCTTGAGGAAGAAACGGTGATAATGTTGCTCTTACATTAGGAAGGGTGCTCTCTTGTCAGGGGCTTTATGGGCATCTTTGATTTAGCAACTGCAGCCCCCCTGAAAGGCGGGTTTGGTTATCGACTGTTTCTGCTGCAGAAACCGCAGCTTCGAGAGACTACCGGACTTGCCCAAGGTCATGCAGACTATGAGCCGCAGAGCCAGAATGGAAACCCTGAGCTCTCTGATTTCACATCATGCTCTCGCCACTACAATTTGTTTCTTTCGCTAGATGTCACATGCCACGAAGAGGACTAAGGGACTGAAGGCCACGACAAGGTCACGAGCAGCCAACAGGCGAGAGGGAGAAACCTTCGCTTCCCCCGCCAGCACCACGGAGCCCCTCACGCTCCCGCTTCCTTCACGACCGCTCGCAGGTTCTTCTGCTATTTACCGCCACTGCTACCTGCCTGGCTCTCACTTCCACGTGGCCTCTTGAGACCGTTCCAGAAAGGACATGAGTGAGACCCCAACTGCCAAAGCCGATGCCTTCTCTTTGTCCTTATTATCGCTGAGTGTCCCCCTGCACCTTACACTTCTGGGCTTCCTTCCTCTTGGGCAGGACAGAGTCACCGAGAAGGCCCTCGGGGGGCCCACAGCGCCACATCAAAGTTACTCTTGCTGCTTCCTGGCTTCACCTGTTGGATCCACATGGAAGAAGGACAGCCAGAGACCACATCATGGCTACAGCCCTAACTGACATTGGGGAACCAAGTAACGCAGTCCGGGAACATCCTTCTAGTGGGTTACCAGGGCTGAAGTGACAGTTTGTGTTAGACCCTGGACTAACAATTCCCAGGGAAAGGGGCTGTTATCAAGCCCTTTCTAAGGACATGAGCACGTCTTGGCTTAGCATCCTTTAGGAGCGTCTTTGATACTGCTGTTCAAATCCCTCTGGAATGATTGCAAGCAGTGGCCAGATGCCCACGGCTTCAGGACCACGGAGAGTTTTTTAAAAATATAGGTTCTCGGGGCACCTGGGTGGCTCAGTCGTTAAGCGTCTGCCTTTGGCTCAGGTCATGATCCCAGGGTCCTGGGATTGAGCCCCGTATCGGGCTCCCTGCTCTGCGGGAAGTCTGCTTCTCCCTCTCCCTCTCCCCCTGCTTGTGTTCCCTCTCTCGCTGTGTCTGTCTCTGTCAAATAAATAAATAAAATCTTTAAAAAAAAGATTCTCGTGCTCACCCCCTGGAGATTTGGATTCAGTCGTTCTGGATTTGAATCTTTAAGAACAGTGTGGGGGGCGGGGGGTGCCTGGGTGGCTCAGTCGGTTAAGCGACTGCCTTCGGCTCGGGTCATGATCCCAGGGTCCTGGGATCGAGTCCCACATCGGGCTCCCTGCTCTGCGAGAAGCCTGCTTCTCCCTCTCCCACTCCCCCTGCTTGTGTTCCCTCTCTCGCTGTGTCTCTCTGGCAAATAAATAATAAAAATAAAATCTTAAAAAAAAAAAAAAAGAACAGTGTGGGGGATTGTGAGGTGCAGGGCGGCTGGGGGACCATCTCCCTTGGTTGGTTGGATAAACTTTGTTACGACTTCAGTCTTGAGCCACAAAGCAGGGCCTTGTTACTGTGTTGCTGGCAGGTGACGGTTTTGTTTGATTCAGCATTACTGTGCTCACACGCGATTAGCTGTGTCTCATACCAGGCAGTGCGACAATGAGGTTAATGGCCCAGGCCTCTGCGCCTGCTTATTGCTCGCCCATCAAGAGAAAGGACGGTGTGTGTGTGCAGCGGGGGTGGGAGGGGATGGGACGGGTCTCTCTTCTTACATATTAGATGGCTAAAAACAGCAATTTCCTGCATTTTCCTATATATCTTCAAAATTGCATTAGCCGGGTAAAATGTTGGCCTGATAGCCAATCTATGGCTCAAGAGGGAACCATGGTTTTTGTTTATAAGGTAGAAAAAAATTTTTAAAAAAGATTTTCTTTATTTATTTGAAAGAAAGAGAGAGAACACAAGCAGAGGGAGCAGGCAGGCAGAGGCAGAGGGAGAAGCAGGCTCCCCGCGGAGCAGGGAGCCCGATGGGGGTTCGATCTCAGGACCCGGGGATCATGACCTGAGCCAAAGGCAGACGCTCAACCGCCTGAGCCACCCAGGCGCCCCTATATGGTGAAAAACTTTAAGTGCACATTTAGAGGTGTCTGTATCAGACGTGGCTCAGACTGGGGCTTTGAAATATCATGCCTGAGTTAAGCCCCAGCTTCATTCTTTCCTTGCTGTGTACCTGGACAGGTGGCCAAACTCCGTCTCTGCTCATCTGTAAGTATGATGAATGTGGTATATATACTTCACAGGGTTAGTGTGAGTCAGTAAGATAAACGGGCAAAGGATTTAGTACAAAGCCTGGTACACCTGAATGCTAACTTCCTGCTTCCTGTGATCATAATCATTATTATTTTGTCATCATTGTCATCATCATCCCCACCACCTTCATAATCATCATCATCCTTACCACCACCTTCATCATCATCATCACTACCTTCATCATCACCACCACCTTCATCATCATCACTACCTTCATCATCACCACCACCTTCATCATCATCATCACTACCTTCATCATCACCACCACCTTCATCATCATCATCACTACCTTCATCATCACCACCACCTTCATCATCATCATCACTACCTTCATCATCACCACCACCTTCATCATCATCATCACTACCTTCATCATCACCACCACCTTCATCATCATCATCTCTGGTTTATAGAGATGGGAATATCAGATTATGCGAGTTTGTACAAGCTAAAAAGACTGCTGAAAGTCTGGATTGGCCTTAACTCTCTTTTGAACGATACAGGTAAATCAAAGCGTCCTCAAGTGGTTTTAAAATTTGTGCCTAGGAGTTGCTGCTAATATATATTTAAGTTAGAACAACTGGAGAGACTGTTCACATGCATGTTGTCTTTCCTGCTTTAGGAAACTTATTTGTGACATCTGTTTGACAACACTTGGAAAAGTAAATCCTAATTCTAAAAGTCAAGTTCAAATCTATTTTCCAGAAAGGATGAGATTGCCATTAATCACTGAAAACATTGTTGGCTTAATTCAGATGTGAATATTTTCAGGCAAATGCCAGCTTTGAAATGTCACCTGTCTCATCGAAATTGAATGCCCAGATAATATCACTTGCCACGTAATTACTGACAACTCCCACCTCTGCAGACGGTAGCCTTTCCGACTTCCCCAGAGTCCCAGCGAAGTCTAACAGGTGTTCTAGTTGAAGGCCACTTCTTGTGAGCTGTCCGCCCCCTGCTGGTGAGTCAGAACACTGCCTTACCTTTCAGGCATAAAGGTGACAACAAAATTTGTTTTGTTCTCACATTTTAAAAAGGATTACTGTGTCTTTTAGGGTAATATATACACGTTATTATTAATAATGTACAATTTCAAATTAGAAATAAATATATTAGAAGTCATTTCTATATAGATATAGATGCAGAATATATGTATGTATTTAAGAACTCACTGGAGTACTAGTATGTAATAGAGTGTCCGGCTGAGGCATGTTATAGGCTACTAGGCTACACTCTCGCCACGAGTTCCAAACTTCACAGGTCACACTTTCAAATGAAATTTAGAAGAAGATTTTTGATGATGACAATACCAATGGCGATTTCTGCTAGGAGTGCGATGTGTACCACACAGCTCTGTTGGATTAGATGTCCATAGTACGGCCCCGTGGGACCTTCAGGGCTTCACAGAGGGGAAGGAACGCAAAGAATGTCTATTAGCCTATTTTGAGATTGATGAAGAAATGGAACAACATAAATATTAAGAAGCAAGATTATTAATAGCTATCATATATTGGACATTTAAAAGTGCTTTGTGTTCAAGTATTATTACAAGTTGACAAATGGGGAATCATCTACACTTGATCAAGGAAGATAAGCTAGTTTGTATTTTTGATAATGAAGATCTCTAGTTCATGGCTTGCTTAGCGAAGTAATTAACTAAAATTTCAACGTAGACAGGATTTTGAATATGGAAGCACCACTGATGCGAAGAGGAAGCCAGAGCAGTGCACACAGCCTGTCCTCCGTGTCAACTGAGGCTATTCTGGGACGAAGCAGGCTATTATTTTTGCTGTAGCTGACACAGAAATCCATTCATTCCGTAAGCAAGTGTCGGGCGCCTATGATGTGCCAGGCACTGTCCCAGGTCCTAGCGATGCATCAGCAAACAAAAGGGATGACAAACAATCAAACAACAAACCAAAACATCCCTGCCTTGTGGCGCTTACATCGGCAGAAGAGTGCTGCTCAGACCTGCACGTGTCAGCATCACCTGGATGGCTCCTTGAAACGCAAATCGCTGCGCGTCCTCCCAACAGCGCCAGCCCAGCTTCTGAATCAGGTCTGGGGTGGGGCCCGAGGACAAGCTGTTTCAAGGGGGTCTGCCTAGTCTCCCCAGCCTGATGTGATCCTACAGAGAGTGTGTACACTGGGATGGGGATGGATGAGGACAGAACTGCCTCATCCTGCTCACTGATTTGTCAGGCTCCGAGCTAGGCATTGTGCGTGCATCATTTCAATAAAGCCTCCTGATTTTACAATATCACATTACAGGCGAGCAAAGCATAGCTTTGCAAGGTTACATGATTCACTTAATAATGACTACAACTAATGTATCGGTCAAGATTCTCCAGGGAGACTGAACCAACAGGATATATATATGCATGTGTAAAATATACAGATTCATTTTAAGGAACTGGCTCATGGGATTGTTTGAGATGGCCAGTTCAGTATTTGTAGGGCAGGCTGGCAGAGTTCCTGTTAACAGTCTTCAGGCAGATTTCCTTCATCTCTGAAAAACCTCCATCTTTGCTCTTAAGGCCCTCAACTGATTGGACGCGGCCCACCCACATTATGGGTATCTGCTTTACTTAAAGAAATAAATAAACACCCAGAAGCGTAGTGTTGGTGAAATCTAAAAATGCGTTCACAGCAACAACTAGACTAGTGTTTGCCAGACCAGTTGGGCTCCGCTGCCTAGCCCAGGGTTACAGAAAGTAACCGTTACGGCTTGCCGTGGCTGAAACTCATTTTCAAGACCAAATCTGTTTGACTTCAAAACCACTCTGCCTTGCCTTGGATTCCTCACAGAACAAGACCGGGCAGACGAGAGATGCACAAGTGGTTCTTGCTGAGAGAAATGAAATGAAAATTTGGGAAACCGCAGTGAGCAATTTAAATGTGCTATCCTTTTGTGCTTGCGTTGGGCAAGGGCTTCATTTGATTGGAGGTAATCAGATAGAGCAGATGAACCATTTTTCCCCACAAACGGTCAACGAGCCCTCCTGCAGATGACAATATATATCCCCCCCCACATTGTTAATCTATCAACGAGTGAAGGATTTACAGCAGCCAGTAGTCAGCTCTTAGTTTTTCACATCTGCACTTCCCTCAGGAATGCCGCTCCTGTGAAAACAGTCCTTTGACTCTCCTGTCCCTGTGGTCCGTCCAAAGGGGCAAATGCTCCCCCCCCACCCCCTCGTCATCTCCTTTTGGCCACAGGTTCTTGCAAAATATCTTTTCCCTTAAGGATTTAGCGCCATCTGGTGAATGAGGGGGTGCTCTGCAGCCATGTCCCCTCTTCCTGCTGAAGAGGAAATGAGGCTTGCTTGTTCTCCTCGGGAGGAGAAAAAACAGTCTCTGGTGTGGGGTGTGTATGTGCGGTGTGTGAGGGGTGTGGGGGTGTGAGGGTGGCATGTGGTGTATGTGTATGTGGGGTGTGTGGTGTGGGGGGGAGTGAGGGGGTGCATGGTGTGTATGTGGGGGGTGTGTGAGGTTCTGTCTGTTACACAGGATATAGACTAGCAAATTAGGGTGAGGGGTCTACATCTGGCCCTTTTCTAGCAGGCTGGCCGGGATTCCTAATCCCCCTCTGGATCCAGGAGCCATAGAGGGGAGCCCGCCCCTGCCTGGGGAGGTGTTCCAGAGCCGGACTGCTGAGGATGGGGGGACTCTGGGAAGGTGTCTGGGAGGAGGGCTGAGCTCCGGCTGGAGCTGAGGTAAGAGAGCTCAGGTAGCCTGGCGGATTGTGTCCCCCAGTGTGAACACCAGGCTGGGGAGGCTTCTAGAGAGAGGGGAGAGGCCCCGTGGGAGAGGCTGAGCCCCAGGAAGTGCTCAGCCGGGGCTCAGTGCGGGCTCTTCCTAGAGTGACGGCTCCAGAAAAAAAGGAAGCAGTCTGAAGGACAGGAAGGTCCCTGGAGAGACAGAGACCTGGTCTGTGTGCTAAGGGTCTGTCTCTGAGGTCTGGTCCGTGTGTCCGCGTGCGTGTGCATGTGTGTGTGTGTACGTGGGTGCATGCATGCCTCCCTTTGTCCTAGGGTGTTGTCTTTTCATTTTCTCTCTCTGTAATGCCTGACATTTTTAGCATTCAACCTTAAAAATACCCAAAGCCCAGGTTTTACCGTTTTGTAGTACGTTACAACTTATAAAATGATTCACACACATTCTCATTTTATTATTTATAGCTCAGTAGATCTTACTGGCCCCATGCGGCAGGTGAGGAACAAGGCTGTTAGAATTTGAGTGACTTGCCTGGAAGTGGGGAAAATCAGAACCAGTTGTTGTGAGTACCAGCCCCGCTCCCCCAGAGCCCACCTCTCATGGGCTACAGAGGGCTGGTGGGTCTGGGCACTCACTCGGCTCCTGCGCCCTGAGCCACGCGCTGGGAGGCACCTGCGCGGATGCATCACCGTCCATGGCGTCCGCGCCCCCACCAGGCTGCGTCCAGACCCGAGGGCTTCAGGGAGGTGGTGACCAATAAAGCTGCTTTACTTAAACCAACGAGTGATTCCGGAACTACACTCCTAAATAACCGGGACCTGTACCTCTGGGAGAATAAAGTTCACCTGGCTCCCAGTTCTGGGGCAGCGCTTGTGCGGAACGCAGAAAATGGCCGAGAGATAACGGGGATGAGATACGGAGGCAAAACAGATCCAGGAATCCAGGCTCTCCTGAGTGTCCTTGTCTCATTCTCCTCCCCAGGGAGGCACCCCTCCCGGCCTCTGGCTGAACACCCGAGGAGGCTGGGGTAGGGACCATGGCTGAGGGGTAAGTGACTGGACACTACATCCTCGGCTCCAACCTAGGCGTCCCCTCCCAGGTGCTCTATGCATCCATCCCTTCACGCCCTGAACACCTGCCCTCAGACGTCCAAAGTGAGCTGTCTCTCCCTGCACACTCTGCTTTTGCTCCAGTGTTTCCTCCTCCAGGGAGGGCACCATCATCCACCCAAGTTAGAAATCTGAGCACCGACCTGAACTTCTGCTTCTCTCATCCTGTCTTCTAGCTCACTGACAAGGTCTGCAGACCAGACCTCCAACCCCACCGCTCGGCATTCCTGGCTGCCCTCACCAGTGCACCAGCCATCTCTCTAGTCTTGGATCTGGTGGTGGACCCTCTGCCACATCTCGCCCCACATCAGCTGCTGTGAATTTTGGTGCTGCTGGTTCTTCACTGAGATGCTACCTGGGCCTTTTCCTCAAAGAGCATTCGTGGATATGGGGACAGGCCACATCCAGTGACGTGGATGCATGCTGAAGGCCAGCCTCTGGCCCCCTGCCTTGAGGCAGACAACTCTCAAGAGCCACCTGACTTCCCAGCCCCACCCCATCTTCTGTTCAGCTCATCGGTGTCACCTCCTCCCGCTGCTCAATCCTGCCTCCTTTTCCTCCCACAGTGCTGCTCCTGACAGTGTTCCCCAAGACCCTCCTGTGTGCAAGTCTCAGAGGCTGTCTCCCTGGGAAACTGACCTATGACAGCTGGGTAGCAGGAGTGGTCCTAGGACACAAACTCTAAAATGGGGGGTGCAGGTAGAGACCCACCAGCTGGTGGCCATAAAGGAGGCTGTTATTGGTGGCCGATGAGCACTGGCAGCCTTGAGGGGGTCCGGGGCTGCAGAGCGCTGTGCAGAAGGTCAGGCTGCCATGCGAGCATCCTGTCTCTGGCCATGCTCCCATGGTATTCAAGCTGTCTGTGCTGGGAAAAGACCATGTGGAGTCTATTGCAAGCCAGAGGAGGATCACAATGATGGTATCTAGGGCTCTGCAGCTAAGAGTTATGCACACCAGTTGGAATAAAGCTCCTGGTGTGCTCTGGAGCCCTGTGTGGCTGGAGCGTCTAAGCAGCAGTGCTTTTGATAGCAAATGGTCACGTTCAGTAGTCGGGGCTTTAGTACGGCACACAACCCTGGGCTTGGACCACTGGGGGTGACAGGGGTGCAAAGGCCTGGCCCCTGTGATGCAGAGCAACTCTGAAGGACTGTTCCTGCTCCAGAGCACTTTGTAGGACTGTTGTAGCTGCACCACCATTCAACCCCCTCCGCCCAACCCTGCCCCCTTCGCTCTGCACAGTGCTCCCCAGGGCACCCTCCAGTATACTTGCTCTCAAACCTCTGGTCGCAGGGTCTGCTTCCTGAAAACTATTACAGTTACCTACTGTTTCTCTTACCGCAGCTAGTGATTTATCTTTCTTTCTTTCTTTTTTTCTTTTTTTTTAAGATTTATTGATTTATTTTTAGAGGGAGAGAGAGGGGGAGAGCATGAGCGGGGGGCGGGACATAGGGAGAGGGAGAGAGAGAACCCCAAGCAGACTCCCTGCTGAGTGCGGAGCCCGATCCCACAACCCTGAGATCATGACCTTAGCGGAAACCAAGAGTCATATACTAGCCCCGCTAGCGATCTTTCAAAAACACCCATCTGACAATGTCGATCTTCTTCGAATCCTTCAATGCCTTCCCAGTGCCCTTAATTCCAACGTCCTTAACATGACTCATATAACCCTTTATTTGCTACCCTCTGCCTATTTCTCCAGCTCGATCTATTGCTACTGCCGCCAACACCTTATGCCGTGATCATACTGAGCTGCTCTCAATTCTCTGAACATGCCCTTCTCCTTCATCTCTAGAACTTTGCGTACTTCATCTCTGCCTAGAGCATCTTTAAGTCCTGTCCTTGTCTGGATAGCTCATCTTCTCAGTCTCAGGCTTCATTTCTTCCTGTGACCAATTCCTTGAACGTCTTAGAAAACTAGATGTCATAGCATCCTCAACTTCCCTGATTGTGCCTCTCAGCATATAGTATTTTGATTATTTGTTTAGTTTTCTATGTCACTAGATTATAAACCTCATGAGATCAAAGGCTGGGTCTGTCTTGTTTAATGTTATATCCAAAATACCTGTAGTCTTTTTTTTTTTTTAATGGATCAGTTATTCAATTAGGTTCTTTGTAAGAAATTTAGACTTAATGGTACAGAGTAGATGCTTTATAAGTATTTACTGGATATCTCTTTTTTTCTTCTTTTTATTGATTATAAGAAATTAAGACTTAGTCAAAATCAGATTCAAAGTCATGTAACAAAAGGTTTAACACAGTGATTGGAGACAAAATTTTACCTATAGATACCTATAGATACCACCTCGGGTCTGGTGGTGGACCCTCTGCCACATCTCGCCCCACATCGGCTGCTGGGAATTTTGGTGCTGCTGGTTCTTCACTGAGACGTATTTAAATGAGATGTATTTAAATTTTTATGCAGTTAGCTCTCAACACTTAAAATAAGGATATTTAACATAAACACATGAATTTCAAGCTACTAAAAAATAAAATAAATCAGTCTGGAAGATCTGGTAACATTGCTCCCCCATTTTTACTTAGCAAAATTGACTGGAGCTATGTCTTTCCAGGTTTGCTCAGACCCCCACAGGCTATGTACAATTGTGTTTGCAGGCAATTGTTTTAATGTGCTTTTCTGTTGCTGGAAAATTAGAAGAAAATGAAATGTATCTTCATCCTTATCAAAACATAGGAAACTCCATGAATCTGCTCATGGACACTAATCGTCTGGTCCCTGTCGGCATTTGAGTGCCACGGTGGTACAGTATTTCACTAGCCAACAATAACATACACATATTCCCTTTTCAAAATGCAGAGTGACACCACTTAGAAAGATTGATTGTCAACTCTATGACCTTGGGTGGTCACTCTCTCTCCTTATACCTTGTCTATAATCCAAGTCTATGGCATAATGTTGTGAAGAGCTCAAAATGAGAAGGTGTATTTGAAAGTGCTTTGTAAACAAGTACTATACAAACATACATTATTATTTTTCTCCCAGGCAAAATGGAGGTTTATTCTTCTAATTTAGGAGGCAGATGGAGGGAACAGTGGGTTATTGTGGGCAAACTTATTTTCTCTTATGATTCAAAAGATGGCTAAGGCAAAAGTCAGCCCTGAAGTCACTGCCCATCCGTTTAAAATTTTTTAAACTATTTATTTTTTTATTATGTAAAACAAACTACAGTGAACATTTTAGAGTTACCATTTTTTTCTGCTTTCACCCAATTATGAAAGCAAGTAGCTAGATTTTTTGCCTTTGAAGAGACATGACTCTTTGAGCTTTTGTTATGAAAGATATTTTCCATCTGAAAATTTATCCACATCGTGGTTCTAATTTCAGCTTTACTGAGGTATGATAGACATATAAAATTGTAAGATATTTAAAGTGTACAACATGACAATGTGATGTGTCATACACTGTGCAATCATTCCCTCCACTGAGTTAGTTCATCCACCACCCTCACATATTACTGTGTGTGTATGTGAGAACATTTCAGTTCTACTCTCTTAGTAAGTTTTAATTATACAACACAGTTATTCATTATAGTCACCAGGTTATACATGTGATCACTGGAACTTACTCATCTTACAGCTGAAAGTTTGTACCCTTTTACCAACCTCTCCCTATTTTTGCCATCCCCTACCCCCTGGCAACCACTTTTCTACTCCCTGTTTCTATGAGTTTGACTTTTTTTTTTTTTATTCCAAATATATGTGATACCATGCAGGATTCGTCTTTGTCTGGCTTATAATGCCTTCCAGTTTCATTCATGTTGTTGCAAATGACATAATTTCCTTCTTTTTAAAAGACTGAATAATATACCACATTTTCTTTAACCTTTCATCTGTTGACAGATACTTAGGTTGTTTCTGTACCTTGGGTATTGTGAATAATGCTGCTATGAACATGGGAATGCAAATATCTCCTTGAGATGATTTTCTTTCCTTTGAATATATACTCAGAAGTGAAAATGCTGGATCATACAGTATTTCTAATTTTAATTGCTTGGGAACCCTCCATTCTGTTTTTCATAGTTTCTTTCTCCACACCCTTGCTAGCATTTGTTATCTCTTGTCTTTTTGATACTTTGTGGTTTTGATTTGCATTTCCCTGATGTTTAATGATGTTGAACAGCTTTTCATGTACCTGTTGGCCATTTGTAAGTCTGATTTTTGCATATAGATTTTATATCCTGCAACTTTACTGAAGTCGTTTATTAGTTCTAACAGGTTTTTGGTGCAATCTTTTGGGTTTTCTGTATATAATATCATGCCATCTGCAAATAGAGATGCTACTTCTTCCTTTCTTATTTGGATGACTTTTATTTATTTTTCTTGGTTAACTGCTCTGGATGGAACTTCCAGTACTATGTGGAATAAAAGTTATGGACATCCTTGTCATGTTCCTGATCTTAAGAGGAAAAACTTTCTTTTCACCATTGAGTATGATGTTAGCTGTGAGCTTGTCATATATGGCCTTTATTATGTTGAGGTACATTCCCTCTATACATAATTTGTTGTGCGTTTTTATCAGGAATGGATGCTAAGTTTTGTCAAATGCTTTTTCTGCATCTAATGAGATGTTCATATGATTTTTATCCTTCATTTTGTTAATGCATCATGTTGATTTTTAACATTTTGTTAATATATCATATTGACTGGTGGATGTTGAACTGTACTTGCATTCCTGGAATAAACCCCACTTGATCATGGTGTATGATCCTTTTAATGTATTGTGGAATTGAATTTGCTAATATTTTGTTGAGAATTTATGGATCTATGTTCATCATGGATATTGGCCAGTAATTTTCTTTTCTTGTAATGTCCCTGTCTGGATTTGGCATTAGGGTAATGCTGACCTCGTAAAATGAGTTTGGAAGTATTCCCTTTCTATTTTTTGTAAGTCCTTGAGAAGAATTGGTGGTAATTCTTTACATTTTTGCTGGAAGTCACCAGTGAAGCCATCTGATCCTGGACTTTTGTTTGTTGGGAGTTTTTTTTTTTTTTTTTAAGATTTTAATTATTTATTTGAGAGAGAGAGGGAGCAACCATGAGTCGGGGGCAGACACAGAGGGAGAGGGAGAAGCAGACTCCCCAGTGAGCAGGGAGCCTGATGAAGGGCTTAATCCTAGGACCCTGAGATCATGATCTGAGCTAAAGGCAGATGCTTAACGGACTGAGCCATCCAGGAGCCCCTGTTGGGAGGTTTTTGATTACTGATTCAATCTTCTTACTGGTAATTGGTTGGTCCAGATTTTCTATTTCTTCATGATTCAATCTTGGTAGGTTGTAGGTTTTTTCTCCACTTCTTCTATGTTGTCCAAATTTGTTGGTGTATAATTGTTCATAGTAGTTTCAGGATCTTTTGTATTCCTGTGGTATCAGTTGTTTTGTCTCCTTTCATTTCTGATTTTATTTATTTGAGACTTTCTTTCTTGGTAAGTCTTAGTAAAGGTTTGCCAATTTAGTTTATCTTTAAAAAAAAAAACCCAGCTTTTAGTTTTATTGTTGCTTGCCATTATCTTTTTGGTCTCCATGTCATTTATTTCTGCTCTGATCTTTGTTATTTCCTTTCCTCCACTCACGTTGGGCTTAGTTTGTTCTTAATTTTGTAGCTCCTTGATGTGTCCAGTTACATTGTTTATTTGAGATTTTTGTTGTTGTTTCTTGATGTAGGCATTTCATTTCAGTTTTGAAGAACTCCCTTTAACATTTTTTCTAAGGCCAGTCTAGTGGTCATGAACTTCATCAGCTTTAGTTTTTCTGGAAAACTCTATCTCTCCTTCAATCCTAAAGGACAACTTTGCTGTGTAGAGAATTCTTGGTTGGCAGTTTTTTTCTTTCAGTACTTTGAATATATCACCTCACTCCCTTCTGGCTGGCAAAGTTTCTGCTGAAAAATCTGCTAACAGTCCTCTGGGAATTCCCTTGTACAAAACAAGTTGCGTTTCTCTTGCTGCTTTTAGGATTCTCTTCTTGTCTTTAACTTTTGACAATTCACAATGTGTCTTGATGTGGATCTCTTTAGATCTTATTTAGTACATTTTGAACTTCCTAGATCTGGATATCTGTTCTTTTACTAGGTTAGGGAAGTTTTCAGCCATTATTTCTTTGAATAAGCTTTCTGACTCTTTCTCTCTTCTCGCAGGATTCCAATAATCTGGATATTGGTCTTCTTGATAATGTCCCATAAGTCCTTCATGCTATCTTCATTTTTAAAATTCTTCTTTTCTTATTTTTAAAGATTTTATTTATTTATTTGACACAGACAGAGAGAAAGCTCACAAGTAGGGGGAGAGGCAGAGGGAGAGGGAGATGCGGGCTCCCCACTGAGCAGGGAGCCCCATGTAGGGCTTGATCCCAGGACCTTGAGATCATGTCCTGAGCCAAAGGCAGATGCTTAACCAACTGAGCCACCCAGGTGCCCCTAAAATTCTTTTTCTCTTTTTGCTGCCCTGGTTGGATGAGTTCCACTGGCCTGTCTTTGAACTTGTTGATCCTTTCTTCTACTTCATCTAGCCTGCTGTTGAACAAGCTCCTTCCAAGGAGATACTGGCAGCTTGCTTCTTTTATTGGAATAGGCTGAAGGGAGGTGGGAAAGGTGTCTGCTGGCTTCCCTTGTCTCTGGGCAAGATTGCAGCTAGCCCTCAGATGCCTGTTAAATTGGAAGCCTTGTTCTAAGGTGGCAGCTTTTAAAGTATTTCGATAAACCCCTTTCAGGGAAAGATGGTAGATCGTGTTTTTTGCCTGGTTCCTCTATGCTGAGCCCTGGGTGGGGATAGCCAGTTAAGAATTGCTTCTTTGTTTGCTACAGTTCTGTGGGACTCATGAATGGAAGCCTCTTTGACTATCAGGGCCAGGGATCAGAGACCCGTCCCTTGGGTAAGAGCCATAGAAGTTGGGGTGCAGACTTGTGCACAAGCTCCTTCCAGGAGGACACTGGCAACTTGTGGTGGATTAGAGGGAGAAGGTGAGAGAGGCATCCTCGTGTTTGCTTGGTCTTTGGGGAGGATCACAGCCAACCCCTAGTGCCTGCTAAATTAGAAGTCTGGCCTGGAGGCAGCAGCTTTCAAAGTATGCAGGTAAACCTCCTTCATGGAAAGACTGGAAGATGGGAGGTTTTGCCTGCTCCTCTGTGCTGAGTCCTGTGGGGATAGATGTGGTGATTGCGGTGTGCCCCGTAGGAATTGCTTCTGTGTTTGCTATAGTCCTGTGGGTCTCATAGTCATAAGCTTTATTGGTTTTCAGAGCTAGGTGTTTGGCACCCAGTCTTTACAGTTGGGGTGCTAGATGTAGGGTCCAAACCCTTCGCCCTTCTGGGAGAAGCTGTGAGTTGGGGGTTCCATCCTGATTGTATGGCACAGTGCCAGGAGTAGGGTTTATGGCAAGAGTGTGTCTCAGCCTTTCCTACCCATTTTGATGTGGGTATTTCCTTATTCATCTGATATGTAGGAGTCACTCAGCTAGTTTTTGGATCTCTATCAGAGGGCACTGCCCCATGTGTAGCTGTAGGTTTGGTGCATCTGTGAGTGCAGGGAGCTCAGCAGCCTCTCTGTCACCATCTTGGATGACTCCTCTCCACCATTCTTGTAGAATGCTTTCCTGGCTTCATGGTGAGAAGGGAGGTTTGGGGATGAAGGAAAGAGCTGTCATTCTTTCAAACAGCACTTAATGAGTACCTACTATATCCCAGGCATCCTGGGCACTAGAGGTTATAAGGACAAAATAGGTACAAACCTTGTACCAACAAAGCTCTGAATTTTAGTGAAGAGACAGGGAAACAATACTTCAGTGTGATGAATGTATAACAGAAGCATTTACAGTTGTAAAGCTTCAAGGAGGTAGTAGTGTGGGCAGATGGCTTCATGCAGGTGACATATGATCTGGGTCTTGAAGGTTGAGTAGGAGCTTGGCAGGCAGGGATGGGTACGCTCCCTTTAGACACTATAGATTTGTTACTCAGTGAGAGCAGTCACTGTTCCCAAACTACTTTGATCAGCTACTGCCACTGAAAATGATTTCCTTTGTGGCTTTGGACAATGCCATTAAAAATCCAGAAGTCTCAGTTTTCCTTCCAGTTGAATAGGGAGAATAACATCTACTCCTTGGAACCACTGGGAAAATTAATCAATTTATGTGGTTTGCAAGATCAAGTGTTTACTTATTAGAAAGCCTCCAGAGGGGATATATGGAAGGAGACAGAACATGAGGAGGAGAACAAGCAGGCAAGAACAAGGGGAAGCAAATAGGACTGGACTCTCATTAGCCTGTGATGGATTGATCTTCTGTCACTGATTTCCCAAACTCCCAGCAGTTTCAACCTAAAGCTTGCTCAATATTTTAAAACCAATTTAAAACCAATTTTTGAGTTTGCTTTTTTTAAAGAAAAATATTGCATTAATCAAAAAATGCATTAAGTTTAGGGTCAAGCAGCCTAACTGATGAAAAAAGCCTGACTGGGCCCCAGGAGACATGGGCTTGCTTGGCTGGATAATGTAATATCAAAGACTAGAAACCACTCAGCTTTCAAGGGAGAACAGTGGAGAGCAGGCACAAATACTGAAAGGAGAAACCTTACAGGTGAATTGAATTGAAAGGAAATGTGAAGAGGGTTAATGAGGGTACTTTGTTAGTACAAACAAAATCCAGACACGACGCTGCATCCAAAGCCTTCAGTTCCAAGAGGGGGCCTGCAATTAGATTTTATTGTCAGATGTGTAGAGAGTCCTCCTTTCAAAGATTTCGTATCAGTGGAATTGCAGAGGTCATCTGCTTTTTGAGAGAAATAGAGGGAACAGACAACAAATTGGTCCTACTAAAATAAAAGTCCTTTCTCTTACTGAATGGAATTGGGTCTTTTAGTTTGATGAAATAGTTCATGTGGTTCATCCCTTTCCATGTCCAAGAGTAGCTATGATTGAAATCAGGAGGCTTTGGAGACTTGGTAAATCAGATCATAGAGAATTCACTGGTTATTCTGTATTCTTTACCCTCCTCTGGCCTGCACCTGGAAGGCTGACTCCCCCAGGCTGTGTTGCTAGGACCCCTCGAGGTTGGCTTTTGGTTGGACGTGGAGACATCAGCAAGAGATCGGAGGGTGGGAGAGGGAAGTGGAGATGTCCATCTTCATTCCCTTCCTGCTTGGGGCCCACTTCTGGCAATGCTGGACCCTCTGTGGTTATACTGGCTGTCAAAAGGCCCCACTTCCATGGCTCCAGCCCCCAGGGTTATTCCCTGTGTGACACCATTTCCTTCTTTTGTCCCTTCAGGCCTCGGCCGGTCATGGCTCCCCACTGACGGTGCCCTTGGAGGCCCTCCATGTTGTTTGGGTTCTTGCGACTCTTCCCCACCACTGTAGGTCATCCGTGACCTTTTAGTTAAAATCTCTTCATGTGCACATTTGAGTTGGATTCTTTTTCCTGTAGGACCCTAATAAATCAGAGATGTAGGGGAAAAGGGCAGCAAAACCCCAAGAAGTTGCCTTCTGTTCTCAGGCAACAGTGGATAGACAGACTCTTCCAGCTCGGTTGGTCAATTTGTTTTGTTTCACACCCATAAGAGGGGTATGAGGTTGGTCCAGCAGCTTGAGCAAGGAAGGAAGGACCCTCGTTTCAGGGAGGTCTTATTGAGGGCCACCTCTTCCTGAATTCTTTCTGGGATAACTGTCCTGAATTAACTATTCTTTTTCTGAATTCCTATCATACTGATTGTTTGTGCAACCCTTGTGGCATCTAATAAAGAAGTATAAAGCCTGTGAGAGCAGGTACTTTATCCCCAGAGCCTAGAACAAAGCCTAATGATTATAGGTGTTTAACACATATTTGATGCATGAATGAAATAATGTCTTTTTCTTTATAGATGTAACGATCGCTCAACAAACATCTACTAAATATCTGTGCACCAGATAAGATATTTGCCTCTGTATCTTTGTCCATGCAGTATTTTCTGCTGGGATGTTCTTTATCATCCTTAACCCACTGTCCTTTTGACAAACTCTGATCTACCTTCCATGACTTTTCTGGGGAAGCATTATACAAAGCTATAGATTTCCTAAACTTCGTTTTAGCATATCAATATTGTTATATATTTTCCTTTAAGTCTCCCCTATGACTCCTTTATGTGACTCTGAAGAAAAATATATTTATCTGCAGGGGTGCTTGGGTGGTGCAGTGGGTTAAGTGTTTGACTCCTGATTTGGCTCAGGTCACGATCTCATGGTCATCGGATCGAACCCTGTGTCAGGCTCTGTGCTCAGTGAGGAGTCTGCTTGAGATTCTCTCTCTTCCTCTGCCCCTGCCCCTGCTCACTCTTTCTCTAAAATAAATAAATAAATCTTAAAAAAAAAAAAATACTTACCTGCAGTTTTCCAGCAGAATGTCTGGTGGATACAAATACCTGATTTAATGTTTGCTAATTGGTAGTCTTTGCAGACACAGGCCCCTGGGTCCTGGTCATCTATGCTTAAGGCCAGCTCTAACTTTCTTTCTCCCACTTTCCTGAGTTGAACATTAAGGTTTGAATGGCTTTAAAAAATTCTGGGGGGTTACCTCAGTCTTTAACACCAGGGTTGGTTAGTTCTTCTTGAATGGAAGCCTTTGTCCATGTTTGTGGTCATAAGAGCATATGGATGTAAGTTGCTAGACCAACTCCATTTCTTGGTGTCTTGGTCTAGTCTAGTTCTCCTGGGCTGCAGTGGTGCTGAGGCAGGGGTGTCTCAGGGATAATATTCCTGACATCAGTATGCAGTGAGCTCGTATTTGAACGCCCCTGGGCTAAAATCAAATCACCAGAAAGAGTATTTGCTGCCTCTGTTGCAGAAATGGCAATTCAGATCTGTCTCCCAATATGCTCCTGGCCAACATTTTAGAAGCCGATGAGAAGACCTGAATTCACTAGTTATGTTTATGTGGTTATGTTAACATTAGTAAGTAAGCCCACAGAATACCTTACAAAGATATACTTCTTTATGCTCTTTCAGAACATTCAGGTATTTTAAATTCTGTACTGTAAAATTAAAATGTTCTGAAATTTCTATGTCTATTTATGAGGTTCCTGTCAATAAAGTAACTAAAAGATTTATCTGGTAGATTTGATGTTTAAAACCTTGTTAACATCTCTATCAGTAGAAAAATAGTGAGCAAATTCATCAACTGTGCTGAAATTTTTATTCCTTTCCTCTAAGGTTTGGCTGATCATAATTAATAAATAAAAGAAAATGTATTTGCATTTCCCTAAGCTTGATATAGTACATTGGAGATTAAGGCTCAGTAAACACGTTCTTTACCTAATCAAGACTGAAATACAATTTAGCATACTTCATGATACTGCTTAGAAACAGTAATATCCTTGCATCATATAATACTTCTACACACATCATTCCTGGAGATAGCTTCACCACTGATTTTAAACAAGGCACTTCTGAAAAAACTATAAATGTGGGGTTAATATTGATTGCTCTGATTCAGAAATTGTTAAATTGTTTTCTCTCTCCTCTAAAGACTCCTCTGATCATGCTATGTTCCTTTCCCCTATTCCATATACCCCTGGGGCATATCCCAATGGCCATCTACAGCCCTACCCTGAGGAGGTGGGTGGTTCTGGGAGGATCGTGAGGGTGGGATAGCCAGAGTCCCATTCCCCGTGGCTATAGGCTGCTAGTCTGGTTTTGGGTTTTTGGTTTTGTTTTTTTGTTTTGTTTTGTTTTGTTTTAGATTGGAACCCTCTTGACCTTCAGGAAAAAGCTTCTGTCTCTCACCCATATCCCGAGCCCTATTTTGTAGAAGGAAGAGGGCACTCTACCTGAGTAACTGCTCCTGAGGCTTCAAATAGGGTGCTGCATTCACCTTCATGGTACGCTTCCTTACAGTCCCGGCAGAAGACGAACTGCGGAAGAACACACACGTGTTAGGGATGGGTTTGTTGGCTGCATTTGGACCTAACGTGTTTTTCCTTTTCCAAGCTCGCTACAGTCATTCCTCCGACTTGTGTGATGGCTTCTGTGCCAAATTACTTTTTGCAAAGAGAAATAAAGTTATATTTTGATGGTATTGTTCCCTCTTTACTAAATAATGTTCCAAGCCCTATAGCAGGGTTTCAAAGATGCACGAGTCTTATTTCCTATCTTTATGATGTTTCCAGTCTGGCAGAAGAGAAAATAATGTAAACAAATACCTGTCGTTGAGTGGTACTGGTGTTAGGATTATGAGGAAATCAACTTTATTCAAGAATTTCACATCCAAGATCTGTTTACATACACAGAGGATTTATAAGTTCATGTTAGTAGACTTAGTTTTGCATTGAAAGCCTATTACGGAAAGAAGAAATAAATTGTGTCCTCTGCGAATTCATATGGTGAAATTTGACCCCCAGTACCTCAGGACGTGATTGCATTTGGAAATAGGGTCTTTGAAGAGGTAAGTATGGTAAAATGAAGTCATGAGAGTCGGCCCCAATCCTGCGT